>NC_056002.1:70929897-72150919 GCF_018446385.1 Zingiber officinale
AAAGTTGATGATCGGTATACAATCTTCTTGAGTTCCCTCAAAAAAAAAAACCTCAAGTTGTTCCCTCAAAAAAAGAACCCCTCATGGAGTGGCATTACTAAATTACCATAATAGCAAGGATAAAACCTAATAGTTCTTGTACCAACAAGCCTATTTTCACAATTGTTAGTGAAGAACGAAGCAAACACCTAGAGTTTGAGCCTCATTATTTTTGTCTTTGCACATATAACAAAAAAAAAGTAATGATATTAAGCATCATTTTGATGGAGTCAAAGATGGGAACAAGTTACGACCCAACAAACTAAAGATGGGGGCTCATGCTAAGGCCATGAAAGAAAAGGAGCATCTACTCTAGATGTTCTTGATGATACATTATACATCAATGGAGGCTCACTTACAAGAGCTAAGGTTAAAAAGATGAAAAAAAAACACTTAATGTGCTAATTGAAGATGTTAAGGCCAAGCAACAATTAAAAAAAATTTGACAATGCGGCTTAGTCAACCTAATTCAAGTCTTAGATGGGAGCCACTTAAGTCTAATTTCTATGTAGTAGGAACAATTTGATATGTAGGCTCAATTTCTACTTTTATTTGGGTTGTAATATGACTTAAGCCAAACTAGCTAAGTAGTCTATATAGGTCTTTTCTAAATGGGCTCCCTTTTGACCTTTTAGGGCTTTTAGATCACCCTATAGTTATAAATAAAGGAGGTAGCAGCCACACACATGTAACTTTTGGCTTGTTTCAATCTAAAACATAGTGAGGCTCTCACTTGTTGGTACTTCATTGGACTAGAACTTATAAGGCAATCCCTTGTGGCATTCAAAGACTTATCAACCTAAATTCCAAAGTTGTGGCGTCTTCCATCTCCTATACCAAGGTTCATGCTTTCTTAAGCATTGGGTTGAGGTTCTTTTCATCCATCTTATCGATTTAGACTTTCTTTGTTTCTTCCTTCAATTTGTTGCGAGTTCATGAGACATCCTTCTCCATGGGTTCACATCAATTTTGTTCTCTTACAATCTCCACTGGTTCTATCTTACCATAGGCTCATTTTGTTTTGATTTTATGTTTTTGTAACATAAATACAATTCCAGTTTTGCCAATAGAGTTCGGTAAGCATAAATTTTAGTGTCTATGACCATTGAATCGCAATACAAGTAATGATTCTGCAACCTCTATTAAAAATGATCACAGTGCTTACATATATGCAAAATATATGGCAGGACCAGTGAAAAATATGAACAAGAATGACAGTAGCTATAGGTCAAACAACCCAATCAACTTGGAAAACAAGGGAAAAAGGAACATAAAACAGATAAAAAGTAGCCATGACTTGTAAGCCTAGTAGCAGATAGCCTGACTAGAAATAAAATATGAAATAAAAACACAAAAGTTGTACAAGACCTTCAAAGTTTTGTTGGGCAAGGACACATGGCAGAATTTAAAAATAATTTCTCACCTACCTCCATGAGTCGAGGACTGAAATACATTGTTCTCATTTTTGAATCCAAACTTTGCCTAGCAAAACTTAATATTGACCTGCAAATGAAAAAGAGACACATGAAACATCAAAGTTTGCACATTCAAATAGGAATAAGTTTATTGCATGTCTGTTAGCAAGCACACGATAGTGATGCAGTACGAGAGAAATAAATCAGTAGAATAAGCTAGATGACTGGTGAGTAGGAAGTAATTACTAGGAACATGTTAGTCGAAGACACTATACCAAACTGAATAGCATCAATTCTACAACCAAGGATTGGCCTAGCAATTGCCAGGTTCATGTTGTAAGTAATATATTGATCACACTTGGGATTGGTCCCCTAACATAAGAAATAGCTCATTTTTCATGTGCATTGTTTTGAAATGCCTTCACCCAAGCCATGAATGCAATCTCATGAGCTTATGAGTGGGAGACTGCATAAGCTTGAGTGGGAGATTGCATGTGCTTATGACTGAATGCATTACATCCAATTATGAATGTACAAGAATGGCTAAAACAATCTCTAACTGCATAAAGCTCTAAACATATTTAAGTAGATATTAATTTAATTTAATTAAAACAAATTATTTCAAATAAACATAAAAGAACCAAGCCATATTTATTGCTTACATAATCAACTTTTTTTGCTATACACATTGAGGAAGTCTTTCATTATTGAGTGTCGCACATTGAAAATTGCATTAACTCAAAGCTCATCCAATACATGGATCTTAACCCCTTTCAGATTGATAACATACCTTATCTCTATATAATAACAAAATTTTCTAATAAAATCCCTAAAATCCTACAATCCAAAAAAATGATGTTTCTAAAAACAATTTATCTAAACAAAAAAATATGTAGATTTTTATAAAAAAAAAATAGCTACTATCATATCCCATAATTTATGAAAATTTCATCCTATATGTGATTATAAAATCATGTTTTTCCACGCTTCCCCTCAAACTGGTGAAAAAAAGTTCATCAAATTTTGTGACAAAAAGTTTGTGTAACTTCAAGAATAGCATGTATGGCTTCCAAATCATAGAATAACTTGTGTTGCTTCCATCATTTTATTCTCTCTCTCTTTCTTGTCTAATTCTTGAGTTATCTTGAATAATTAGTTTTACTCAATTCCATTATGTTTATCTTGAGATACACAGCTCATTTCCATTTCTTGTTGCCATTTATCTCTCCCTCGTGGTTCAATACACTTGGAATTTCCTCAAGTTAGTTAAACTTTTGAAAGGGATTGTTTTTGGATTTGAGTTCTTGGTTCTTTAAGATCTAACAAGAGTGAGTTGAGTGGAAAAGGATTACTCTAGTGGCAACAAGTGAAGAAGCAAAAATAAGAGAAGCCATTGAACAACATACTTTCAGACAACACTAGGAGCATATGAAAATCAGATTTGATTTGATCCTAGACAGATTGGAAGGACAAGATGTCACCATTGCTAGATTGCAAAGGAAATGAGCTGGTGAGCTGGTGAGGTTCCTAATATGCAGAGGTTAGCTAAGCAACACAACTATGATGAGTTTGTTGATAAGGATAGTGATCATGATAAAGCTTCTAATGACAAATTCAATCATGCTAAAGACAGTGGTCAAAGAGGATTAGAGGAATGGTGGAAAATTATATTTATATAAACTTGGGAAATATCAAAATGAAAATTCCTCCATTTCAAGGTAAAAGTGATAAAGAGTATCTAGTTGAAGGTGAAGCCCTTATCATTAGGCATGCTTTAAATGTGCAAGTGGAGGAAGACACAAAACAGCGAGAGGTCTTTCACACTCGCAATCACATTAAAGACAAGATATTTAGTATGATCATAGACGGACATGTTGTACTAGTACATCTAGCACTATTTTGATTGAAGTGAAGTTTGCTTACTACTAAACATCCTACACCCTATAAGCTACAATGTTTGAATCTACTACTAAATATCATAGACCTTATCGACTACAATAGTTGAATGAGTGTGGGGAAGTTAAGATGTTGGTTTCATTTTCCATTTGTAGATATCATGAGATACTTTGTGATGTGGTGTTAATGCATGTGTGTCATTTGCTTTTGGACAAATCATAAAAGTTTGATAGGAAGGTATGCATGATGAAAATATGTTCAAGAATAAGTATTCTCTTGTGAAGCAAAAAAAAGTTGTAACTCTTGTACCATTACCTCCTATGCAAGTATATGAAAATAAATTGAGGATTAAATATTAGAGTGAGAAAAGAAATGATTATAAGAGGAAAAAGAATGAAAAGAAAAAAAGAGTGTGAAAATAAATGACTATAGGAGAAGAAAGAATACAAAGGAAAAAGAGAGTGAGAAAAGAAAGAGTGAGGATAAGAGGAATACTGAAAAGAATGAGAAAGTAATAGAAGATAAGTTTCAAGAGCAAGAGAAAAATGAAGGGTTTTATGTAAAAGAAAGAGAGATTAAGAGTCTTTTATTCCCAACAAAAAATTATTGTACTTTTATACAAGAAAGCGTATTTCAATGCTAAAATGTTAACCCTACTTCGTCTAGTGTTGCGAAAATAAATGACTATGGGACAAGAAAGAATAATGATGACAATAATAATCAAGTCTTATCTCACTAGGTATGCCACTAGGTAGGTTGAAGAATGAATACAAAGGAAAAAAGAGAGTGAGACAAAAAAGAGTGAGGATAAGAGGAATAGTAAAAAGAATGAGAGAGTAATAGGTTTTATATAAAAGAAAGAGAGATTAAGAATCTTTTATTCCCAACGAGCAATGATTGTACTTTTATACAACAAAGCCTACTTTGTCTAGTATTGTTAAATATCATTTGTAGGAATTAGATGTTTTCTTTCTGACAAGATTGTTGATTGATTGCCATCACTTAGGGGAATAGAACAGCATATTGATTTCACCCCAAGAGCAGTAATTTCTTGTCAGTTATCCTATAGGAGCAACAAGAAGCAAAAAACTTCAAGGTTGGAGAGTTGATAAAAGAGACTATCAACAAGATTATGGTAAACTATTGTCATCATATTCCTAGATTAGACGATATGATAGATGATGAATTGTACTGTTCTTGCATTTTCTCTAAAATTTATTTGAAGTATAGTTATCATCAAATTCACATGCATGAGAGACCAACTATAGTTTGTATGAATGATTAGTTATGTCATTTGTGTTAGTTAATTACCTAGTAATTTCATCAAATTAATGAACCATATCAACAAGATTAGGAAGTTTGTTATAGTATATTTTGATAATATCTTGATTTATAACAAAAACTTAAATAAGCATTCTGAATTTTTACACCATACCACTTTTCGAATGATAGGAATCTTATAAGTGAACTAATTTTCTTTCTTAGTCTACAAATAAAGTAGAGCAGTGAAGAGATCTATGTATAGTCCAAGGATGCCAAGAAACTATTAAAGAAATTTGGAATGGAAAATGAAGGAAATTTCAATTCCAATAGGTATAAATAGTAAATTAGATAGCAACATATTAACTAAAAATATGAATTCAAAATTATTTCACAGCATGTAGTTTTAGGTATCTTATTGCAAGTAAACCTAAATCTAATCCAAAGAATGTTGCTTGGGCCACCATAAAATGTTTATTGAGATATCATAAAGATAATGTTAATGAGGTATAAAATATTGAGTTGTGCTGAAGTTTCAATCTCTAATCAGATCAATACAATTTGGATATCGTATGGTGTCAATATGATTTAAATACTTATTTTAATTTACATAATATAAAGGCTAGAACATTAAAAAAAAATACTTCTTTAGATATCAAATTTTATCCTATTTAATTTTTGTAGTTTCAATTATTTTCTAAATTTTTTAGATAACTAATTAAATTATAATATATTAACAACCAAGCTTTTATCCCACTAGTTATATAAATCCTCCTATATCAATTGGCCCGATCCCCTATTATATCCTCATCTTTATCCATTTTAACATCTTTATCTATGTGACTCTCATCTTTTTTGTTGTGCTGGATTTATAGCTCAACATACAACTTCATATAACATAGCAAGTAAAACCGTCGTTCTACAATGTTTTCCATTTTCCTTTAAGTTTTAAAGGTATCTTACAATCACAAAGAACACCTAACGCCTTCCTCAATTTCAACCATCCTATTTGTATCTTATATAAAACATCTCTATCGATCCATCTATCTTTTTGCAAAATACGAACCTAGATACTTAAAGCTCTCGTGTAACTTATCATTTCCTATCTTACCAATTATTTTGCAATGTCAAATACTGCTAACCTAAATTCTATATATTTTGTTTTGTCTTGTCTTAGCTTAAAATCTTTTACTTTCATTGTTTCCCCCAAAATTCAAATTTAGCATTTACTCCTTTACTTGTCTTATCAACCAAAACAATATCATCGACAAACAGCATACACTATGGTAAGATATCTTGAATGTGTCAGTGATTTCATTCATGACTATAAAAAGATATAGACTTAAAGTTGATCCTTGATGTAGAAAATATTTCAATTAATCTGTTTGGAGTTTTTACTCTTGTCATTGCATACATATTCTTAATTATTACAATATACACTATACTAACACCTTTCTTTTTGAAAATTCTCTGCATAATCCCCTCGGAACTTTGTCATAAGCTTTTTTCTAAGTCAATGGATACCATATCTAAGTCTTTTTTTTCAATACTTTTCAATCAATTGTTGGAGAAGACATATAGTTTTTGTTATCAACCTTTCAGGCTCTAAATTGATTTTTGATTATCTTAGTTTCCTTAATCTTTTTTCCCATCACTCTTTCATAAAGCTTCATGCTATGACTTATAAGCTTAATACCCTTATAATTCGTACAATTTTGTGGGGCTTAAGTATTTGACCCTATCAGATTGTTTTTTTTCAATATGAGGTTGAATAACTTCGTAAGTCATTCAATACCCTTCTTCCCTAGGCACTTTCATATCTCTATTATATCATTCAATTCAACCATTTTTCTATTTGCATTTCATTTAACGCCTATAATGAAGTCGATGAAAATGCATTTTCCATCGCTTTTTTTATTTTCTCATCCTTCACTAATACCCTTATTAGATTCATCTTTAATGCATCTTATTGGGATAGGATCCTTGTTTTCCTCTCTTTTGATTTAGTTATTCCATAAATATCTCTTTCTCCTTTTTTTTAATCAAGTTGTCGATACAATCGTTCAAAATTTTCATCCTTAGCTCCACTCCCAGCTTTCTTGACCTCTTTCTTAGTTATTGCATAACTTTTAAAGTTTTTATTTTGTTCTTACAACTTTCTTGTGTACTTCCTCATTACAACATCAAAATTCTTTATTTAGTGATGTTTGTCCTCTTAACTCACCAAGTACACTTTTTGCCCTATTTTTGAATTTGATGTTATCTTATCCTATGTCATATTCAAATCGTCATATATTTCTCTTAATACTTGTGCTCTTACCCTTTCCGTAAAGATGTTTTGCTTCTTGTCTTTTAACTTCTACCACTTGATCTTAAGAGTTATGCACATTTTTCTCCTACTGATACTATACTTGAGGTGTGTATCTAACACTAACATATGTTTAGTTGCTAAATTTTCTCCAAGGATGATCTTACAATCTTTATAAAAAATTTTATCACTCTTTCTAAATATAAGAAAGTTAATTTGTAACTTATTGTTCCCACTTTTGAATATAACTAGATAGTCTTCTCTCTTCTTGAATCAATTATAAGTTCATATTCTATGAGAAATCCAGTATAACTTTTCATTCTTCATTTCTTGTTCCAAAATCATAACCCCATGCACCTTATTATATTCCTTATTTTTAACTCTTACATGTCAATTTAGATCTCTTATTAAAATAATTTCGTTTGTCAAATTTTTTTATAATACCTCATCTAAGTCTTCCCAAAACATATATTGTCTCTTCATCTAATTATAGTTAAGGTGCATATATATTAATTACACTAATAGTTTCTTTTGATACCATTATTTAAGAGCTATAATCTCATCTCTATTTCTCATTTTACTTTTTCTTGTACCATAACTTAAAATCCGAGTTTATATTATCTTTGTCTTCTCCCCTATCCATTTGTCTCTGTAAGCATAAAATATTAACTTTTATTCCTTATATCTACTACCTCAATTGTTTTGCTAGTGAGCATGCTTTCGATTCATGTTCCAAATCTATGATGATCATTATTCTTATAAAATTTGTTCTAATCCAATATAGGGTGTGAGAGCACTTGCCCAGTTAATACTATGCCTAAGTTCTTATGGATATATAAGAGACCTTGTCGAAATGTTTCTATGGCACCTACAACACGTAGCATTAGCGCAATAGATTAATAGATTCATATATAATATGTCTGTGTTTTACTAAAGCAATTATTATGATTGAAGATGAAGAGTTATATGTAACTAAGAGTTTTGTAAGTATTTAGGATCATTTTTGCAAAAGGATTGAGGGGTGAAAAAGATGACTTATATAGAATACAAGCAGGGTGTTGAAATGGAAGAAAGTATGAGGTGTTCTTTATGATCGTAAAGTACATCTAAAACTCTACAAAACGACGGTTAGACCTGCTATATTATACGGAGTTGAATGTTGTGGTACAACTCGAGCACAAGAACAGAAGATGAAAGTCACAGATATGAGGATGCCATGGTGGGTGTGTAAAAATACAAGGATAGGTGGATAATAAATGAGAATGTTAGCACCTATTGAGGAAAAACTTTGGGAGACACGTTTAAGATGGTACAGATATGTATTTGGATGACCAATAAATGTTCTACTTAGGCAATGTGAAACTATAACAAATATGCACATTAAACGAAGAAGAGAAAAATCAAAAAAGACTTGATCAACAAGATAAAATAGAATAAAATTTATTTGAAAATAGATAATGGTATAGTAGGGGATAGAATTCAATGGTGTAAAAGTATTCATATAGCCCACTCCACCTAATGAGATAAGGCTTGGTTGTTGTTATTTTGTTCGAAACCTCTTTGATCTTCAATGGATTTTTTTCTGTGACTAATTTTTAGGTGTTTTTATAATTAGGTTAATCATATTATGATTTTATTCAAATGCATGGCACTTCCATCATGATCATTATTTTTCATTATCTTAATAATGATGGCCCACTTCATTGTCTTCATACAGTTTCTAAATGAGCTCAGGGTAATCTTGAACATCCTCAACTTCTCACCCACCAAGGCCTGCATCTAGAAATTCATCTTCTAGTCCACCACCCAACATGACACCACAAATCCAAATCCCTCCAAACAAATCATTCTACTGTATTAGGTTTTCTTGCATACTCGGCGACATGACATTAGGGGCTGCAAACTTGCAATTACAAATTAAAAGGCAGATTCATTTGCTTAATGTGTTTCCATAAATGATCAACACTCTGAAGCTTTCATCCAACGAAACAATGAAAAACTGCAAATCTTAGGAATAAAGATGAAGACAATTTTGAATATATAAGCACACAACAACACAAATACACATACTATATCAATGCAGACAAAAATAGTCACCTACTGGTTTGGCATCAATCTGATAGATATAGCCCAGTATGTATGGTACTGTAAATGATTTCAGATTATGATCTAGCTGAAGTTTAACTCAACTTACCACAATTACACAACCTGCTAATAAGTGTGTCAGACACTAAAACTTAGGCATAGATCGAGATTTTAATCCTTGATCTCAACGAAAAACTGCAAATCTTAAAAAGCAACATGAAGATAAGTTTGAGAGAGTTTCGATTCTGAAGCATTATTAATGTGTTGAATGAGAGGTCTTGGGAGCTTATGAAAATATTGAACAGCATCAACACCCCTAATACATAGATTCACTGACTAAAATTGGGTATTCACGTATTGGTTCAACATCAACCTGAAAGATATAGCACAGTTCATACTGTAATTGATTTCAGATCATGAGCAACTAAAGTTTAACTCACAACATTCACAGTAATACAACCTGCTAAAATGTGTAAATAGAATTAGACTAATTCATATTTATTCAGTTCTTAAAGTAGTTGGTAGTTCTTAGCCTACTTTAAATAGGCCTAGCATTTGTCCTGATATACCAGGAAAATTGAAATGAAATCAATTGAAGTTAAGAAACTATACCAGGAAAAAACAACCACTGGATGCTGTGATTCATCTGATACATCAGCAAACCCGTCTTGTATTGCTTCTGGAATCTAACCATCACACAGATAAAAAGTAAATATGGCTTGAGAAATTGATTATGACATTAATAAACCATCCACCCCACTTTGAGTAACTTGCACCAAGTGTTGAAAATTATTGCATTTGCCATGAGCTGTAGTCATTTCATTCGTGTTACAGTTTTAGTATTTTCATTATATCCATAATGGCTGCATATTACTTCCAATCTTTTAACTTTGGAATATTGTTGTAGAGTTTTCGAGTGGCTGCATCTGCCTATGCAGTGGTTCACTGCACTGCAGCATACATGCATATGCAATCATGTTGCCATAATTTTTGTGTCTACCCGAGAGGAAGGCAGTTCAAATCAAATGGAGGAAAAGCAGTTATTTCCTTTCACTATTTTGGTGAGAACAAAAAATAGGGGAAAAGAAAAGCACAATTTCTCTTTTTTTTCCTCATTTTTTAAGTCAAAAAAGTAAAACATCCCTACCCTCTCACTTCTTTTTCCCCTCTACCTTGCCAATCCTCTTCCTTTCTTTTCCCTCTTCCTCCCATCACATAAACACAACCTCTTTGATACTTAGATTTTTTATCTATCTCTTTCAGACCCATATCACATGTCAACACTCAAACATCAAGATCACTTCATATGGCCACTTGATATTTTTATTGATCACATGTAAAATCATTTTAAAAATAGTTGAGTCAGACACATGATCCACACTCACATGGATACTTGTGACCAAGATTGAGCAATGTAGGACACAGCATAAGAAGATGGTTGATCTATTTTATGTTTACTTGAATAAGTACGTTAGTACAATTGAGAAAAATTACAATTTGAAGTTATTTAATTATTAAAAAAAACAGAGGCATTTGCAAGAATAATTTTGGACATAGTTGAGTGCCATTATATGTGTTGTGTAAAATATTTCAATATTTTAATAGACTTTTTAGTTTAATAATGTCATAATTGATATTTAAATTATATTCACAAATATAGTTAATACTTTCATATAAGTTTTAGAAATTATTTTCATTTTAATGCAATTTTTAAAATATGCATGCCCTATTCACTATTTTGTGACGAACAAATAGATATGCAGCTTTCTAAAATCTAGCTCACTACTAAATTTGATAAATCAGAAACTATAACTGAACAGAATAAGAGGATAGTAATCTGTGGAAAGACTAGTTGACCATTTGTTTAGCAAAAGTTCAAAATGTCAGGAACAAAACTAGCTCATGATTTCGTATTCCTAATATTCCCCACTCGTATGCACAGTTTAAAAAGCCATCAGGTGTGAACCATGGCTGTTCCACAGGCTAAACTGCGAGAATGTAAATGTCAGACAAGGAACCCAGCAGAAAACCCATTCTTCTCAAAGCAAACCTTATTCTGCCAGCATTTTCTCCTGCATACCACATTGAGACACAAACTCCATATTCCTCTCCCATTCTGTACTTTACACAGATCCCGAAAAGCTTCTTCCACTGTTCTGCATCCGAAGAAGCTACCGCTCAACATACGGAAGCTTCTTATTCTTCTGCTGCTGTAATTGTTAAGGCCCAACATAAGAAAGAAGCTTGTTCCAAAATTGAACACCAAGATGGAGGTTCTTCTTCCAAGTAACACCTATTTCTTCTTCTATTCATGTTACCATCTTCTCCAGTTTCTTCCACTAATATTGTTACTAGGACTTCAAACAAGGCGACATGGCTCAGAACAACAATCACAGCACTCTCATCTCATTCCACCCCAAAGATGGTAAAGAACCAGAAAAATATACATGGAAATACTGGTTGCATAACTAAAATTCAAACCATACATGGCGGTGAGGATAAAGAATTGAATGAGAAGGAAGTTTACCATTACTGTTTCTCCATCACCTGAATCAGTGAGCACGTGACCAGTAATCAATAGAAGCCAGTAGAGTTCTTCTAAGGTTTGTGTAGGATCACAACTTTCATTATTCTGTCATCAAAATCTAACAACAAATTAGCAACACAAAAAGTTATGTTCATACAAATTCAAAGTTAAAAATTTTGAAAGCATTATAACTACACCAACTAAAATAATTAATATTGAAAGCATGAAACAAAGCTTTTTACAAGGTTATCCATAACCAACAAAAGCAGAGAAGCTCAACCATAGTTAAACGGCACATAAAGAACTATAACAAAATCAACAATATTATAATGTTAGACATTACTAATTAGTATGATAACACCAAAAATCAACAATAGTACAAGGTTAGGGAAGGCTTGTCAATCAATTGAACCCTACCCTTACTATGGTTTAGAAGTTAGATCAAATTTGGAGGTGTCTAGGGTTGTCTTAGAGATGGGAGGTCAGGAGGACCTTCCTATCTTCGATCTGGTGGATTCTTTACTCTCTTTAATTAATTGTCAGCATGATATTTTTTTTCTTTCTTTGAATTTAGTGTTAGGATCAAAGATATGTATATGGACCTATGATGTTGCCCTTATAGAGGTCTCATATGCTTGTTGTGATAGATGGTACAGGTTGTCATATGTATTAGTTAAGTTACTCTTTGTGTATACTAGTAGATTCATGATAAGGACAAAGGCAAGTGGCAAAGGAAAGTAATTAAGAAGTCTTGTTCCTCAACAACCACAAATCTTTTCTGAACGGATTTCTCTCATTCCTCATCAGAAAAATTGAGTTTTCGTTCCTCCACAACCGATGAAGGGTTTCTTCCTCTAGAATGACAAAGACAATCAACAAAGATTTTTCGTTCCTCAACAACTTCTGAATCCTTCCCAAACATGCCTCCTCATTCGTCATCCATGAATGCAAGTTCTCATTCCTCCCCGAATGGTGAAGGCTAGGGTTTTGAAGGTAATTGGCTTCCTTCTCTTCTCCGCTTTTCCTCCTCTTCCCTTCCTTCTCCTCCTTGATGCCTCTGGCATTGCATCTCCGTCAAAGCATAAATCAGCCTGGTTCCAGCAAGAGACTGAAACACTGGCTCAAAACAACATTTCAAGCCTTGAATGGTACTTGGTTTATAAGAAAGGAAACATTGAATTGTTTAGGAAAAGAGACAACCTGACTGAGAAGAGCACAACGTTCTGAAAACAGTTTCATAAGAAAGGAAATATTGGTTTCAACTGCAGCTCGTGCAATAAGAGCATATGCATACAAAGTTTCATCTCGTTCTGCAAATGGACAATATGACATATGATAAAGAAAAATGAATTATAATTAACAAAATATTGTGAAAAAGGAAACTTAAAGCTATGCTAAAAATTAAATGCGATGACTTTACTAATGTATAAATTTGTGCATATTTAAATAGTGTAAAACACCTACTTGATACAGAGACATGAAAATACTCAGCATCACTATCATCTTCAAATGCAGATTGGGCAGCAGCTTTACCATGAAAATCAAGAAGCAAGTTTAGACTGGAAGATGAGGATGTGCACTAACAAAATAGTAATGTTAAGATGGATTATGGTTAGTAAAAAAGATAAAATCTATAATAGTATCATACTATCTAGAAGCAATTATGTGCAATTCCAAAAGAGAATAAATGCTATGGATATGTTCATAGACAATCAATAAATAAATTCTATAATCAAGTAAATTGCATCAATGAGTTGAAAGGGGTTAGCAGGACTGAGGGAGGGAAACAAAACCTAATTAATATAGTGCAACTAGAGGTAATTTAAGAGATATTTAGTTTTGAATAGAGTTCAATGGAGGACACAACCAAATGAGTTGCAGTAGTCCAAAAAGGCCATACCATTAAGATGTGACTCCACAATAGCTTTGAATAAATTCGATAATGATGATATGTTTTCAGGTGAAACTTTTCTTTCATTGTCATTTCTCTGCATAAGTTAAAATATGGATGAATACCAGATGGATCAAGAAAAAACATCAAAAAGACATTAACTGCATTTCAAGAAAGAAACTTCACCAAGCTTTTCCAAAGAACAAAAAATGGTCATTTCTTTGAATAATAATACAGTACACATGCAACAATTAATTAGCATCGAAAAATTTACAGCAAGCAGTAAATAGGAAGATCCATACGCTATATAGCTATAACAATATCTAATGAAGCATAAATCAGGTATTAAAAATTAAAATTTAGTAATTACCCCAAGAATGAGGGTCCATATCTCCAAGAGAATATCAAGAGCCTCTGATGTCCATGTTTGATCATCATCAGTTCTTCTCACATGAGTTTTAACAATTTCACTAGTCAAGGCAGACAATAATTGAATTGTACCAAAAGGTCTGCAAATAAATAAAGATATCTTAGATGCAGCTACATTAAATAGACAAGTCTATATGCAATGACTCCAGATAATACAGATAAAAGGTTGCAACAACTGACCTTAAAGACCTAAGAAGATTATCAAAAAGCACAGTTGTAGTCATGGTTGCCATGGAAAGTAATACATGAAAACCATCAATCATCTCACTGCATAGTGCAATTATATATGTTAGACAATGGTTGCAAGCTCATTCAGTAAAATAAGAAAGCTAAGGACCTTTCACTTCGCCCCCCACGTAATGCTCCTGAGACTATGTTAGGCGGCTCAATCCAATCAATAACAGCTGACAGAATCTGCACTAGGTGCTTAATATGTGTTTCCCCATTGTCTAATATAAAAAAAAAATACATTAGAGTTCAGAAAAAAAAAAGGGGGGGAAATGCCTTAACAAATACATGAAAGGATCAAACATGGTCAATTCCTGAGATGAGGATTTACCCATAAGGATTCTTAGAAATCATCTGCGGTAAGATTAATAAGGTAGGAATGCAACATTTGTAAGTGTAAGAAGGAAAACAAGCTATTGTATATGTTACGAATCATAATGAAACCATTTGTTCACAATTCAATATTACAACGGACAAACTGACAGTAAAGATCACATAGTAACCAAGAGTTAAACATTAGGTCAACTACTAGTTTCAGTCACTAGACAAAATGAGCTATATCCATGTTGAGCCATACAACAACCAGAAGTGAGCACAAGTTGAACTATGTAAACCTAGTTTGAAACCAGTTGATATTGGTTCATGTGTGATTGTGCGAATAAGAGAATCCCACCATCATCCGCAAACAAACAAGTTTGAGGTGGTGGACTACATGAGTAACAATCACCTGGTCATCGTTGTGCAACAAGATAGTGAAATCTAATTGAAGATCAAGCAGACAAGGATGATGAGAAGAATAGCACAAGAATAACAAACGAGGAAGAAGTATAAAAGAAGAATACTTAGGGGGTGCTTGGTAGGCGGGTTTAGGAGACTGGAATGGGAATGAAATATGTTTTATTCCCATTCCTAGTGCCTGGTAGACGGGAATTGGAATCAAAATATGGGTTTGATACCCCTAATTTCATAACCCACCCACCCCCCTAGATTATCACTAAACTCATTCCTGCCCCTTTTTTTTTGGACAGCCCAACCCCCGCCTCCTTCCTTTTCTTCTCTTTTCCTTTTTTTCTCTGCCCCTCTTCTTCCCCACCCGCCTACGCCTCTTCCTCCCCATTCTTCTCCTCCTTTTTCTCTTCTCCTCCCTTTCTTCTCTTCCTCTCGGCCGCCCCCCCCCCCTCTTCTCCCCCCTTCTTCTCGGCTTTCCGAGCTCCTCCACTCCCTTCCCCTTCTCTTCCTCCTCTTCTTATTTTTCTTCCTTTCTCCTACTTTATTCTCCTCCTTCCTTATCCTCACATCCCATCCCAGATTTGTCTGAACAGAAGCTGCCATCGAAAGGAGGGACTTTTGATTTTGGGACAAACCAAGATTGTTAAAGAGGAGAATTTAGGGTTTGAAGAATCTGTTATATGAAGAATTCATACAAGAACTCCAGTCGAAAATCTAGTAATGATAGTGTTTGTGAAGAGGGGAACTTTTTGCCGGAAATTCCTTTAGGCCGTGTATGGTGTTTATATTTTTTTGGTGCTAAATAATGTTTTATTATTTTAAGCATGGCTGTGAGTTGATCTATTTATTTTTTCACCTATGAGTTGATCTATTAATTTTTGTTCAACGTTTATGTGATATCAGATGCTATGAATGGTCTTTTGGAATTATGGTTTTTCCTTAGTGAATGACTTCTGCTCTCTCTGCTTGCCTGTGTTGGGTTTAATTTTGGATAATTGTAAGATGAATATGTTTGATATGAAGACGATGGTTATAGAGAATGATTGTTTTGTATGGTTTTGGTTCTGATTTATTATTGGTGACATCGGTTGTTATATGATGTAAATAAACATGGCACGACCACCGTTTAACTATAGAAGTTGTAGATTAATGTGCATTTTATGGAATATGTATGGAATGCTCATGGTTTGTTTGGTTGTCGTACTTTATCAAATTACAATACTTGCATATCGTCGAAGTAGGACTCGTCAAATAAAAAGTAGGGAGGGCAAACGGATTGCGCATGTGGAATGGATGTTCAGCCTTACAAAAGAGAGCGATGAAATAAGTATTATTAGTGAACTTCGAATGGATAGGAGTACATTCAGGATATTGTGTGATATCATACAAGATGTTGGAGGTTTAAAAGCCACAAAAAATGTCACCATTGATGAAATTGTGACCTTATTTATCTACGTGTTGGCATATCATAAAAAAAATCGAATGGCGAGCCCCCTTTTTAAACGAAGTTAGGAGACAGTGAGTCATCATTTCAATCAATGTCTTCGACCAATTTTACAACTGCACAACATATTGCTCAAGAAACTTGAACCGGTGCGCGATGACAGTGAAGAAGATAGATGGAAACCATTTAAGGTAAGAATTTTTCAATCACCTATAATTTTTTAGTTTAATTGTATTTTTTATTTCAAACTATAATTCTAATAATTACCTCTAATTATTATAATTAAAAATTATTATAGGGTTGTTTAGGTGCTTTAAACGAAGTGACACCCCTAAAGAAGAAAAACAACATTATCGCACAAGAAAGAGGGGGATTGCAACAAATGTGTTGGGAGTGTGTTGCCCACAAATGCAATTCATATATGTTACTTGGGTGGGAAGGTTCTGCCCATAATGGTCGGGTACTTCGTGATGCCATCAATAAAGCATCTAGTCTTAAAGTCCCTAAAGTAAATAATAAATATTTTTTACTTTGAAGTTGGAATTATGACGGAGTTTCAAATTTATAGAATACTTGCATTTATTAATTTAACTAGTGTCCTTAGTTTAGGCTGTTATTATTTGGTCAATGTTGGATATTGCAACTCAGATGGATTTCTGACATCTTATTGTGGGCATAGGTATCACCTTAATGAATGGGAAGATCGTCGTCCCGAGATAGTCGAAGAATATTTTAACATGGAGCACTCTAGAGCTAGGAATGTTATTGAGAAGTGTTTTGGATTATTAAAGGGTCATTGCAAAATCTTCATTTTTTCCAATGCAAACCTAAGTTCGTATTATCATTGCTTATTGTTTGCTTTATAACTTGATCCGTAAATTCATGAGTCATGATCCTGAGGAGTGTATCCGTGATGAAGATGAACAAAGTGAAGATGACAGTGATCATGAGACTAAAACGGATTACATATGGACAATTGCCCCAACATACCAGTGGATTGCATTTAGGAATAATTTAGCACTCTAAATGTTTAACAATTGGGAAAATGAAGTATTTGATATGAAATGACTTTTATTATTGTGATGTTTGTTCTGTTTTCTATGCAACTTTGTGAAAACCTTTGGTGTACTCCTATTATTTTCACCCTAATATGTTTGATGTTTTATGTGTCATTAACTTTCTTTCAACCTGATTTAATATTCTTGTAATTCCATTGTTATGCTTCTTGTGACTTTGATATGGCCTGGATGGTAGGATGGAGAGTAATCCTAAGGAATCTATGTTAAAGAATGCAGCACGAGGAATAGGTAAAAACAAAGTTTTATGGACGGAAGAGGAGAGTTGGGCATTAATAACATGTTTGCAAGATATGGCAACCAATCATCTTTGGAAAATAGATGGAAGAGGGTTCAAGAACAACTACATGGATAAGATAAAAAGGATTACGATAATTACGATCCAAAAGTTGCCAACTTTCACAAAATATGTCGGTCACATTGAATCTAGAATCAAAATCTTAAAGAGGAAATTTCACGCTATCAATGAAATGTGCAGGCAAAGTAGTTGTACTTGGAATGATGTGAAAAGAAGATAGCTTGTGAAGAAACATGGTATCTTGAATGGATTAAAATATGTGTATTAGTCATTATTGGGTTTTTTTCCAAATTATAATGTTGTTTATGGATATGTTACACTCTTAATGATAGGTGTGTATGGCCGCGAGTTCCTTGACTTTATTAAATTGATTGTTATGTTCTTCTTTCGAATAAAATCACAATGATGCAAAAAGTCTCTATAATATATCATTCTCGTATTTTTCGAAGTTAGAGATGGTATATGGCAATGACAAAGCAACAGGCCTTGTTACGGAATATCCTATGATGGTTGCACAAAATATCATTGATGTGGATGCTGAGTTGACCATATAAAGAAGTTGAAGTTGATTCGATGCCAAATCAACAACCTTTTGTTACATTAAGTGCATCTCACTCTAAGGAGAAAAAGAAATCATCCGCTGACAAAGTTTAAAAAGCTTCGAAGAAGGCAAAGACTTCAGCTGTGCAAAATGTTGATTCTGACTTCAAGTTACTCAGTGATCTGGTTGAGGGATTTATGCAAACTGTTAGCTCACACCTTGAGTCAATGTCATCTTGGGTTCAAGGTAAATCCTCAAAAATATCACAAGTTCTTGAAATGTTGTATAAGAATGGGTTCGTTGGTAAGAACAAGTATAAGGCTTCTCAAGCAATTTGTGAAGATTATGTGAAGGTTGAGTTATTGTTCAATTTGGATCCCTCTAAAGTTGAAGATTTTGTGCTCTTATAATAGTATGCTTGTGATGATGTTGGATTTGATGAATACATTTTGCTTCTCCCACTTTTGTTTATTAATAGGGTCATTGACAGGAGGATAGGGCAATATTATCTTACGTAGCGAACACAACAATAGATGATTATTGTGTGTACCGTTGATATTATGGTAGATATTTTAATTATGCAAAACCATTGATAGAATTGTTGTGTACAAGTTAATATGCGAAGATGGTTTATTTTAGAGATAATTGTTGTGTTCTATTATGTCTTTTGTACGTTCGGATGAAGGAGAAATAGTCACCATGTTGCATTTTTTTAATAATATGGTTCTGTCCATGACTCTGTGTGATTCTTTTTGCATTGTACTTATAAGGATAAAATGAGAATTTTGACTGATTCACATTCCATAATTTAAGTCAAACCAAGCAACATTAATGGGAATAATACTCATTCCAATATCTATACCATGCACCATCAATCTAGCAATCATTCCCATTGTCAGTAACCCCTCAATCAAAACCCATTACCATTCCCATTGCCAAATGTATACCAAGCACCCCCTTAGTAGCTCACTTGCCCTTTTTAACCTCCATTAAAGTTTGTCTTGTTCGATACAAGCCAAAATGAATGCCTAAAAGGGTGACACATGGTTAGTATTGAGCAGCAAGCAGAAGCATAGTTAAACTCAATTGATTCAGATACAGATTTCCCAAGTTGAATCAACATTGGCAAAGGTTGATCTAGTCTTTCATGACAAATTGATTGTTTTATACAAGTAGACATACACAGTTTAGAGAAAGTAGAACTTCAAAGAAATTACCTAGAAATGTCTTAACTCCACTAGAAAATATTGAAATGTTGTCGAACAATTTATTTTGACAAATTCGACCAATCTATCAAACTCTTTTTTATATTAGCTTGAATCCTAGCGAAAGCAAACAAGCAAATGAGATGGTAACTGTTGTACTCATGAACTCTAGCTTAAATCCCTCACTCATCATAAACTAAAATTTGTTGGGAGATCATTGAAATAAATTGCCATTACATTGATCTAATAATTAGAACAAGCATCTCATCCATTTTTTTCAATGTTTTTCAAGAACTGACATTATTAATCAAGGGAGAATATAGCACCATTCTGGATCAATACCGTTTTAATTCCTCTTTTTCAATTAAACCTAATAATATAGAATATTATAAATAATTTATTTTAGTAAATAATATATTAATATCTAACATTATTTAATAACTATGTATCAATGTGTAATAGCATATTTATATAATTTCCAATATAGAACATATACATTTAGTTTTATGATATCAATAATGCTTTAAATCCTCTTTTCCAATTAAATATTATATAGAATATTATAAATAATTTATTTAGTAAATAACATATTAATATCTAACATTATTTAATAACTATATTTAAGTGTAATAGCATATTTATATAATATCTAATATAAAACATATACATTTAGTTTTATTATATAATATTTGATATTTTCAGAATATTTGTTATTAATTAATACCAAAACTAATATGATATTATTAAACTAATAATAACAATAATATGAAATCACTAAATATATGACTAATCTAATTAATTAATTTTACTATCCATTAATTAATTGAAGGGGAGCCTTGGCGCAGTGGTAAAGTTGTTGTCATGTGACCAAAAGGTCACGGGTTTGAATCCTAGAAACAACCTCTTGCAAAAAACAAGTAAAGCTGCGTACAATGGATCCTTTCCCGAGACCCCGCATGGCGGGAGCTTCGTACACCGGACTGCCCTTTTATCCATTAATTAATTAATTCATTATGATATTTCATTAGAGATAATATATATTTTTATTATGGTTGACAATCATTTGTGGTCTTTCATATCAAATTATTTAATATTTTGTTTATTTTTCCCAATAATTTCAATTTCACTTGTCCTTTTGATTTGATATAGCTATTGCTTAGATTTTACACCATTTGATCTCAATAATAACATTAGTTTCAACAACCATGAACAACATAAGTTTTGTCATATGACCAATTTTGATTTCAATCATCCAAAAGGATAATTTCACGCATGTTATGTAAGGAACTATAATGCTAAACACGCAGAAAGCGCAGCAGAAAAATTAAGTTCCTTTCCAGAAGATTCATGCGAAGGAAAACCACATACAAAGTTTAATGAAGGGAGTTATACCTTTAGTGTGTGAACACGAACTCTCGACAACTAGGATCTAAGCACGATCAAATGTTCGCGCCTCTCTCGGTATCCACATGAACAAGTCTTCCGTCCATCTCACGAACTCAAGAAGTAGAGAAGAAAATCAACCACAAGTTATGCTAGCAACCTCTTTGGAAGATCCGGCCAAGAGTGGAAGAGGAGAGAAGAAGAGCAAGAACACTCTAAAAACTCATCATGAAAATGAATCAAAACCCCTTTTGTACTCATCCATGAAATTGTCTTAATGTCTGAATATTTGTCTTCGTCCAATACATCCAATGCATCCAATACATGAGCAATTCAAAATTGACCACTCTTCCTCCAATACATGAACAATTCTAAACTGAACACTCCTCTTCCTTCAAGAATTCAAATTCATCAAATCACTCAATAAGTCTAACTCATTAATCATCAATCCAAATTAACTCAACGAGTCTAATTCAAATTGGACTCAATCCAAAAGTTGGATCTAATTGAGTCTAATTCAATGAGTCCAATTTGAATTAGACCTAATCCAATCCATCATATGAACCTATCTCCAAATTAACTTGTTCTTTGTATGTAACCCAATAGCTTCTTGTAACTTTGGAAATGTTTCTAAAACTATTTTAGATACATAAACAGTGAGCGGCATCTAGCAAGGCATCATTGCTACCCAAGTGACAAGAATGTCGAGATCTGACCTAATCTTTCCGTATCCATTATCTTGTATGACTCAATCCTTCTATCCTTGATATCTAAATTGATCAATAAGGCATAGACCATGTCATCCTCTTATTAATCTTTGTGTTCCTTGATCTCTAATAGGCACACTCAATTAAATAAGTTCAATATCGTATGTTGACTCATTTGAGCTGACCATGTATTCTTGTGTCCTACTAATCAAAAGGTCCATAGATATCGCTTCCATCATATGGAAGGGATAGATCCCATCTATATCACTCACATCCCTCTGCATAACTTATTGCATACCCAGTGATAGATTTTATAGTCCACCTTGTTACAGGTGACATTTGTCGATATCAAAATACACAACTCCTTATGTAGGGAATCGTAGTGACTTCAAGTCTAAGGACTATTCATATTAATAATTACTATGAGAATATTTATAACACTTATATAACGATCCATAAACCATCTCATGGCAAGTCAATTCAATACATATTCTCTAATATATACTCATGTGTCAACTTGATATCTCATATCCATGACTTGTGAGATTAAGTCATCTTTTGACCTACATGCTAGTCTCAACGCATTAATATTGTCCTTGTATATTAATGCTTGACTAGAAATGGTTAAGAGTAGCATTCTATATATCCACAATATCCCACTATCAATTCAACCAATTAATATGGTGTAGACTAGAACCTTCTACTTTAGGACATTATTATACTTATTCATTTGGCACTGAACTGAAGTAAATATAATAACCAACTTTACCTTTTATTAATAAGTAAAATATGATTAAAAAAGTGTCCTTATTAATCATCTCATAATTGGTACTAGGACTAATACTAACATGTTTAACGAAGTGAACAAGATAGAAGTCGTGGCAATATCTTCAGCAAGAGAATAACTAGTAAAGGAGAAACAAATTAATAAGTACAACTTTCACTAGATCACATAGTAATATCCGCAACTTATGAAAATTTGTCTACCCTACAGACATCACCCTCGTTACTATTTTATTCGTATATTTATAAAAAAGCATGCAAAAAAATATTTTGTCTAACAATTCATTTTAACAGTCAAAATGAATCTTTGCCATTTATGACAACGAGACTAGAATTGGTTAGGCAACTAACCAATTTACCAAATAACTACACATTGATTTTATGAGGAGAGAATTTGAGGACAAATATTTCCCCCCCCCCTATTGTTTATTACCAACAAGAATAATCACTTTATCCTTGATTTTAAAATTAGTATAATGCTCTAATTATATCACTTAGCTTCAAACTAGACAATACAATTACATTTTATCTGTCCACACTTGCATGCAATCTTTCACTCTTGGGTTTCTTAATAGATTGGTGACAAATAATGATGATTTAGGCAGAGATGGTTTGTTAAATACAGATTTTATTTCACATATTAAAAAATATTTTTCTAAAATTTTGAACTGGCAAAATTAAACGAACCAAACCATTAAAAAAATGGAATTTAGGCATTGAGATGAAATCGAATTACATTTGGATTGAACCCATCAGGTAGGCATAAAGATTAAGGTTACGTGGGTTTGAATTGGGTTTAATTTGTTCATTTTATGGTCAAACAAAATTTAAAATAAATTAAATTGGTTCAATCGATTTAAAATAAAATAGAAATTTTTTTAAGGAGTTAGGTTTTCTCTCTCCCCTCTTTTTCTCTCACATGTTTTCCCTCACCCAAGCTCTCAACTGAACACACCACATCTCTTCCCTTGTACGCACACCGGCCTTCCATTTAACACTTCATCTCTTCCTCCTATCTCCTCATTTCTCTTCTTCCTCTCCTCCAGCAGCCCAACAACAGAAAACAGCTAGTTCCTTCTTTCTTCTTCTTCACCCAACCACCAAGAGTAGCAACAGCAAGTCCACCAATTGTTGCCTTCTTCCAACCAGCGTCGATCACCACCGACTCTGCTACTCCTCTTCTCCTACCCTATTCCTCTTCTTCCAACAGGCATGAGCAACCTAACTGGCCATCACTCCTCCCCTTCGTGCGCCACTGACAACATCCCCTCTCATTTTTCTCTTACTACACCAGCAACACCACCATGCCTCTATCACGCATACGTGCAGCGATAGTTACCGACAGCACGTCCTTTCCTTCCCTTTCTCTTATTTGTCTTCTCTGTGTCCTACGCCCAGAGCCAGCCATCAACTGCCACCAAGGGAAAGAGGATCATCGACCCTCCTCCACCTACCTCCTTCCCCTTTCCTTCTCTTTGGCTTCCCTCCTTCCTGTTGCTTCAACGTTACAACCACTTCATTTAGCCGAGCCAAGAACCTACTTCCTCGGTTTTCGATCCTCTTGGTATTCTTGAATGAGATAATTGTTCGTTGATATCAAAAATAATAATTATTTTGAATTAATAATAATGTGTTATTTAGGTTCCATTGGCCGAGGGTTTCATATCAATGAAACACCTCTCATATCCTATCAACCGGAAAAATCATATGGTGAATTGTATGATATTTCATTTTAGGTTGGCACATTTAATTTAGAAAAGGAAAATAAATTTATTGTTCAATAGTAGGTCTCTTGTTTAGAAATGTGAATATATCAAGGTATCAAGATAAAAATCTATTTTATCTGCTTTAGAGTTATTTCTAGATACAAGATGGTTTGGAGTACATTAATGTGCAGTCATTTTTTACTATATATAGAAGTGGATAAATCTAATTTTTCATTTTCATATATATTTTCATATGTGTGAATAAATAGATTATATATATTTGTATAACTGTTTTTAAAAAGGGATATTAATATAATATTTAAAAATAGTGAAATGGATTTTAAAATAATTACATCATTCAGGGATAAATAATTGATATTCTTTCACGATGTTCACATGTTGGTTTTATATCGAGATTAAGATGGGAAAAATTGTTTTAAAAATTAAAATATATATTCTAAATTGTTCTTTGGTTGATACCTATCGTTATATTATTTGACCTTCAATGCTACTTGATGATCTAGAGGTAGATATTGTATAGCTCTTATCTCTAAACCCTATGATGATACATCATTAAACTAGAATATATTATGCTAAAAAGTTGATTTAGGTCAGTCATTCAACTAACTAATAAGATGTAAACTCAAAATACAATATTGTGATAAAAAGAAAGTAAAATGCAGAACAAAATACTAAAAATGAAAACTCTGAGTCTAACCCAAAGTAGTTTAGCACCCATAAAGCCCATAAGGGGTGTGGTAGCAAGGGATCACATGCAGTCAATATTTATTTATGTGAAAAGGCTATTATTATATACCATCATTGAGTAATTGGAGCTCATACGTGAGTTGATATTATTACACTCTAAGAACTCAAGCTTAGTAATGCACTTTTTAGTGGATTTATCAATAGTTAGTTTATTAAACCTATATCATTGGTGATATTTATAGATGGTGATTAAATATTGATAATTGAAGATTACCTTGATTAGTGATAAAAGATGATGATAATTTACAGTAATATTAGTAACTCTAAATATTAATAAATAATTGAAATGAAAATAGAAGCCGATTATAAGTATATTTATATAACTATATGTGTGTGTACCAACTAAAAAACAAAAGAATTTATGATTGTAATATATTATTTAGACATGTTTGAATTTTTAATCTTTTAAACAAAATTAAATTCATGCACATCTTTTCTAATTACCCACCCAGCAAATTTGTATTTATTTTGTTTTTTTCCTTAACCTCCAATTTTACAAGCAAAGACATCCTTTTAATATCATAGTTGGTTTTAGCTAGTAATCCTATTACTGAGAGATCTCAACCTGTTGATTCTTGATTTAATTTTATTTTAAGGTATTTTCGTTATATTAATATGATCTTTTGTTTTATATGATTTTGTTGTATTTATAGAAAAATAAGGGGAGCTTTAGCGCAACGGTAAAGTTATTGCCATGTGACCAAAAGGTCACGGGTTCGAATCTTGGAAACAGCCTCTTGCAAAAAGCAGGGTAAGGCTGCGTACAATGGATCCTTCTCCGGAACCCCGCATGGCGGGAGCTTCGTGCACCGAACTGTCCTTTTTTTTTGTATTTATAGAAAAAAGATATATAAATATAAAAATTTGCTGAGATTTCTTCATTATCTTGAGTTAGTAATTGTTTATATGACTTTTGGGTTTTTTTTATCACACAGTCACCATGTAGGGTATCACCATGTAGGGTATCTCCTAGTAAGTGAAAATTACAACCCTCGGGACATGACATGATTACCCTCGAGGCATGATATGGTGTTCCTAAGCTTTCACATTTTACTCGCAAAGTGACAATCTAATTTAATATATTTAATATGTAAATGGAGCACTCATAGAAGCAATATGAATACTTGCCTAACTATCACAAGACAAGTTCAACAATTGGAATTGTTGAACAAAAGCTCTTTGACCAAGTCTACTCAAAAGTATTACAATTAGTATTCCCCTTCAGCACTTGACCTCGCCAAAATGTTTGTTTCTTACTTATTCATGAAATCTAAGTTCCCTTCCAATAATACACAATGACCTAACCTGCTCCCAACATATGCAATAATATGATATGAGTCATATGATCAGAACCTTGATATAACAATCCTTTTTTCTGGAGCACTTGTGAGATATTTTAAGATATCTTAGACCAACATTCCATTGAGTATATCAAAATGATTCTAGATATTGACTAATTACACATACAACAATACATGGCCTTGCTGCTAAGAGAAAGTTAAGTTTTCCATCCAACCTATGATAGCCCACTAACATTATAGAAGAGCTATCATTCAACAGGCAAAAGATGTAAGGAGCATCAACAGGTCTAGATCCTTACATTCCTACTTGCTCAAGTACATTTAGGACATATTTTGTTACAACAACAAAATACAATCAAGTCTTATCTCACTAGGTAGAGTCGGCTCCATGGATCCTCCTACGCCTTTGGGCTCTATCTTCTACTATATATATCCTCTATATTTAAATAAATTTTATCTTATTTTATCATTGTTAATCAAGTCTTATTTGGTCTTCCTCTTCGTTATTTAATGTGTGTATTTATCATAATTTTACATTGCCTAATTGGAGTATTTTTTTGCTCGTTACATATTTGTATCATCATAAATAAGTAGAATTTTCCCTCAATAAGCGCAAAACTGACTTACTTTTTAATGTTCTCATTTCTTATTTGTCTATGTCCACACATTCATCTTAATATCTTCATCTTTAAAACACTCATCTTCTCCTCGAATGCTCAAGTCATAGCTTAACATTCAACTCCATATAACATAGCAGCTCTAATCGTCATTTTGTAGAACTTCCCTTTAAGTTCGGAAATAAAAATAAATTGTTCCAAGCTTGCAACTCTAATGCTAAGAACAAATCTCGATTAACCAAAACCTTTGTTGTGAAAATGACTTTGTTGATTATTGTTCAATCTAACAAGACTACATGTTTTGTAGATTCTTGAGTAGTAAACAATTAACATTATCAATTTATCATTCTTCAATGTTTCGAATGACAATACATAACACAAGGGATGATCACTTGGAATGACCAGCACTTCTTGCTATAAGATTTGCTAGATTATCAACTACCACATAGGTGCTAACCCATGTGAATTAGTGGGGGAAGATTCAAAATCATTATCAATCTCTAGGCAGCCTCATCTACCAACACATCATCTTTTAGAAAACATTAATGTTGTTTACATGTTATGTCCTCGTTATTTGCATTATTACAATTAGGTCTATAAAAAAAATAACAATCAAAAACATACAATCAGCTATGTATGTGAGCAACCTCCACAACACCTAAATGGAAAGAGCTCGCAAGAGTAATGGATTTATTAATCACGATTAGGGTTCGAGATCTCATGCCGAGCCGGTCGAAACTAGCGAAACATTTCGTTCTGCCTGCCGACCGACACCGACATGAACCCAGCACCCGTCCCACTGTAGCTGCAGAGGTGTCGCGACGCCCGCGACTGTGCCGGAGGGGGTCGCGACGCCCACGGCCGCACAGGAGCGGCATCACGGTGCCCACGGCCGAGCAGGAAGGGAGTCGCAACGCCCCCGACTACGAAGGAAGGGTGTCGCGATGCCCGCGACCACACAAGAGGGGTCGCGCGACCCCCATGGCCGCACTAGAGGAGTCGCATGGCCCCCGCGGCAGCACCAGAGGAGCCACGCGACCCCCACGACCGCACCAAAGGGGTCGTGCGACCCCCCTGGCAGCACAGGAGGGGCCACGCGACCCTGACAACCGCGTCGAAGGGGTCGCGAGACCCCAGCGGCCACGCCGAAGGAGTCGCGGTTGTGCCAGAGGTCGCGATCAATTTTTTAATTAAAATAATTTCCAGGGTGGATGGATGGGGATAATTAAAAAATGCTTAATTAAATCCTAATAAAAAATATTTAATTAATTAAATATTTTATTTATTTTAATTTTAAAAATATATAACAAATATTTTATTTTTTTATTATTTATTAGTTATGTTATTACTTTTTTAATAATCTAATTATCATTAATTTAAATAAATAATCAAAAAATCCTAATTAAATTATTCCATTAAAATATATAAAAATTAATTTAAAACACTAAAAATTCTAATAAAATATTATATATTCCTAAAATCCTCCATAGATATCCCGCTTAAGGGATCACGATTTTTTAGTCTTTTTGATTTATTTAATTTTTTATTTTTTAAATATCTATTTTTATAAATAAACTATTATTAATAATAATTATAAAATATTAAAAATTATTTCAAAAATTTTAAATAATTTTAAATTTTAATAAATATTTTATAAAATAATTTAAAATTTTTTAAATAATTTTAAAATTAAACATAAATTTAAATAATCTAAAAAATTAAAATATATATATAATTTTAAACATTTCAAATAAAATTTTTAAAATTAAAAATTTACGAATACATTTTAAAAAATCATTTAAAATTTTCAAATAATTTTATATTTATTTTTATAATTTTAAATTTAGTTTTGAATTTTTAGAATTACTTATTTTTTAAAATATTTTTATAAAAATTTAATAGGCATTATTTATGAGAAAATATTAAAATATAAATTCAACATCTCAAAATATAAACATCTTTAATAATCAAATATTAATACAAAGTTATATTTATATTCAAAAAATACCAAAACTATGCACGGAACGATACGATACTGAAACCGTATCGTTCCGGTCCGAGACCGAAATCTCGGCACTGGTCGGTCTTTTAAACCTTGATTACAATAATGAGATTATCCAAATAGAAATCAATCTTATTATGAAAACTTAATAGCTAAAATGCATCATATAGAACAAACCTAATAAACACTCCTATAATTTGGTACCTTGAAATTGCATAGAAATAAGACCCTGATTGCTGAAAATGAAAAATTATGAGAGAACATAAGAGAATAAGCTGACACATAAGTTTCTAAAAAGGTACATGACACATCAAAAAGTCTCTGTTAGTAACAATTGGCAGCCCATAAGTCCATAACGTAATGTGTCAATTAGGATTGATAATAAAGCCTGAACTCATCCTCTACACTATGAAAACAAGAATCATTGGCCATCCCCCTAGCTCTTTTCAGTAAACCTAATTCTTTTATAAGTATTGAGCAAAAGAAAGAAAAGCCAACATTAATAACTTCATCCTGAATAAAACCTATGAAATGAACTCCTATCTTGTAACTACAGGGGTGTGACAAACAAATTTCACAAAATATTTAGTCCATAGGCCAGTAACCATCGTTGAAGGAAAATGAAACAACAAGCAATACTATAATCATGCATATAAAGCAGAAGAAAGGAATCATGATTAATAAACAGAGAATATCTTACCGGAAGGAAATATAGTCCCTGACAAAGAGCATAACTGCACTACTAGCTGCCTGGCAGAGACTGATAAGGGAGAATCAAACCACAAAATATCAGATAAATGCTGCTGGCGAACTGTTGCATACAAGTTCAAAAGCCAAAGAGTTTGTCCGCTTGATAATATAGCACCATGCCATGAGGGTCCTGGCTAAAAATAGTACAAAAAAGAGGTTAGGAAGTACACAAACAAAATAACTATGAAGTTAGAGATGCAAACAACTATGCAACCTCAATCAATGACCGTTCAAACTTTTTCAACTGAACCACATCATGTCTGATACCGTATGTTACTAAATTTGATTTATTTCTGGAGGTATCCCATGAAATGGAACTATTTTGGAAGTTCCAGTTCAAAACCTGAAACATAAACCGCAGTGCTGCAGAGCATGCTTTCTCATCAGATATGCTTGCATATGAGCTCACTATCTTTTCAGTCACATTAAACGCAGCAGATTGAACCCAACAATAGAACTCCTGCAGATAAAAAAAAATGATGGCAAACTAACATACCGAAAAGCAATCGAGAAAGACAACCTAGAAAAGCTCGGTGGCTATGTACTTGTCACAATAATAGCAACTGGGTTTAAAATAAGGTTTCATGCTGGGAGTTTGGCCCCTGAATGGAATGGAACAGTTTCAGCATCTTACCATCCAACACCAGGTTTCGGCATGCATCAAAGCATGCCAAATGGATCTAAAAAAGTTTACTCCTTCATCTTTTTCCACTTAGGTTACTTACCTCTAATAGATTTAAACTTTATAGTAAAATATCATGCCTATAATTGGCATGCTTTGAAGTGTGATACAATGTGCCATGGGTTTGACTCATGTAGTCCCCCTTCCACTTGTTACTTTTAAAATTTCAAGTACATTAACTAGATAGTCGATTAAATTAAAATTTTGTACTACAATACTCAATTGAATTAATATGTTATACTATCATATAATGTTATACTCACCATGCTTTAACATATGATAGCATGCCAAAATGAATTCAAATGAGTTTTACTCATTTAATCCTCTTCTCGTTAGATTCTTCATCATGATAAGACTACAGCAATTAGATAGTTCAATTAAAAACGAGTTCTGTTGAATATTTTTCCTTCAATGTATTTTGATGTGAATTTAGATAGCTTTACTTCTTTAATTTGCTTTCATTTGGCTTGTTTACTTTTTAAAAATAAATATTAAATATTCAACTGAACTAGAATTTAAAAAAAAAAACAGTTACAAGCACCAAAACATGCAAACATGTGTTGAGTGTCAACACGATAAGATACTCACCTGCATAAGCAGAGCATGGTCAGCATGACAAACAAATGTGTTGGCTATACCATGAGATTTCATACTATGCATAACATTCTTAAGGAAATAGCAAACAAATAGTAAGGTGAAATCAGAAAGTTATAAAGACATTAGCAATAAAGGCGCTAGTTATAAAGAGAATCAAAACCTTCAGATAATTAGATTCCATTGACAAATGACATTGGGTGTGAAAATCTTTAGGAAGGCCCATCGGAGTCGAAGTTGCAGGTGAAAATTCAGATACCTAAATGAAAAAGGTTTAAACTCAAAAAAGTGGAGAAAGAACCAAATTATCAAGAAGATATACAGATGATACAAATCTAGCCAACAAGTACCAAGGACTCAAGGAAATTAATCCCTGCAAATTGCACATCTGATGTATGAGGTCCTAGAATGGCTTGCTTCACCTGAAAATATAGTCAGCTAGTCATTACCATTTAGGATAGTTGCATACATTAAATTATTATGACCTAATTCAAACTATTGCAAACAACAAGACATCTTGCAAATCAACACCTATTTATGTAAAATTCTAAAATTGCAAATCTAGCTTTTTAATCCATGTTATTTGTTATAGTTTTAAATTTCCAGGAATTTCTTAAAAAAACTAGATCTGAAATGAACACTATAAAATTTCTCAGAAAATTATACCTCCAAAAGTCCTAAAATATCAAAATATTATGATACCTTAGTTCTAAACATCTAAATCATATGTTTGAGATTAATAGCGCCAATAGTTATCATAGAATTTGAATAAATAAATAAAAGTCAAAGGACAATGCATATTCATTTCAAAGATCTATGCAAATTTTATGAGGTTTAAGGACGACCAAAAAGTGGAAAAATAATTGTGTTGGCATGAGATAATAGAAGACAGTACCAAAATAAGAGTCATGGAACATTGCAAGGAATTTAGTGACCTGTAATTATAAGCTTATGTTACTCAGACTTGGCTACGAGTATCTGACATGGATATGGATTCAAATGTCTGGTATGACTATTTAAAATCTTTTACACATGGTCAATACACAATGACTATTTGATTAAAATAATATACATTGTTGTTATGATTGTACAAAATTTGTTATCACATATATAAATTTGTTTTGTGCTTGTATTTAACAATTCTAAAGTCGCCATTCCTACCAATATGATATTATCAATTTTGTATTTTTTTGGCCATTTGATCTTGCTACCTATACCGATTTGAACAACCATGATTCCGAGTACTAAAGATCATTACAAACCATCCGACACAAGAAATAGTTTCAATCATAGAAAGTATAGTCATTTCACTACAAAACAATAGGAACTAATAGAAAAGTGTGACTAATCTTTCCTTCAAATGCATAAACCTAAGAGAATGAAAATATCGAAAAGCAATCAAAGACTCAGTCAAAATCCATACCTCTAAGAGAATACAAATCTTTTCAGCATCAACAAAATCAAACCTACAAGCAAAGAGATAATGTGAAAAGAAAATCACAAATTGAGTTTCATTTGCAAGCTAAGATAGTTAAACCACATCAAGTTGAAAAAAAAAAGGACTTGTCATTGCACAATTATTAGGAAGTACAACCATTGTTGTTGCTTGCAGCAATTATATTGAAATCCTAGTGAACTGAAAATAAATCAATTAAAAAAATTGAAAAAATAAAATACTCCTAGTGGTGATAGACATGAAGGTGCACAAGAAGTTTTACGATTCTTTATATAGGCTAAGAAGGTTTGGCAATGAGCTAGTAGCCTCCCTCTCTATATATATACATATATATCTTAGACTCACACATACACTCTATACCAGATATATAAAGTAACTATATACACACACACACTAACTATAAGATGAAGCATATCTATAATAACAAAGCTACATATAATTCACTATGTACATGAGGACAAATATGATTAAGGGACCTCAAGAACATAGTCTGCCTCAGTAAGATACTTGTCTAAGCAATCACTGATCGAAAATGGCAAAATTAGCAGAGTTGATAGTCATTTGAGTATAGGTACAGTCATTGCAATGAGGTAATAGAAATCACTGATGGATCATGAGGTATTTAGTCATTGATTGCAATATCAGTAGTGTATATTTGTGTTGTTATCTTTATTGATACGATAAAATATCATGCCACTGAAGCTGGTATAAGAGTGAGTCCTCTCTCTTTCTTTCTCCTATCTGCTAGAGAGAGAAAAAAGGGTGAAGGCGACAAAAAAAAGTAGGGGGTTATATTGCAACTTGCAAGCAAACAAAAATATGAGATAACAATATTATTTTGAAAAACAACAAAAAAAAAAGAATTATTACAAATCTAGAAGGAGTGGCAGTGTTAGAAAAATAATAGAACTAAGATATTTATCTTCGCCCGCACTCCTGCCACCCACTCTCCTCTCAGTCTCAAATTGAGTATTGTCAAGTTTCAAACTTCCTCATCAATTCTCATTTATAATTTTGATATCTTATCTACATGATTTTCAGTGAAATTTCAAACTTCCTTATCAATTTTCACCGTTCATTTGTAATTTTGTTATTTTTTCTTCATAATTTATGATCAGATAGTATTGCATATCTCTTCTACTATCTCTCTAGGTCAAGTTGAATGACTTAAATCAAACCCTTCCAAGTATTTCTCTTCTCTCTAATTATAGATGTCAAAACCCTAATCAAACGTTTGTCTACAAGAATATTCACCGTCATCCTGCCACTTATTCAAAAGATATCTTAGTCTTTGGTTGTCATTCTGCAGCAACCATACGCATGTTGAGCGTGCACAATGTAGCACTGCAACTCTGATATAGGAGTGCAAGAGAAAATCCACAGGTCCACTATGCTCAAGACTATCTAACTAATTAATGTGATGTGATGTGATATTAAAACTTTAAAGATAAAACTTTATATCTGATGCACTTCTTTGCTGCTTATCCTTTTTCTTTTGCTAACCTTACTACTTTATACATTCATCCTACTAGTTATTTCCCAAACTACCATCCTATTTGTCTTTCATCTAGACTTACCAAAGGCATGTATTCTAAGTGTTATCAAGACATCAGAATAGCTTTAGGATAGGTTTCTACTGACTTCCATAAGTTCCATTCAGATAGTCAGTGTTTATTTTATTTTGGCATTTTACGGTGTATTTCTTTCAGATATTAGTTTGTATGGTTGTTTAGTCCTTTTCCATTGTGAATGTATCTAAATAATTTATATTTGAATATAATTTTGGGTACTAAGTTGTTTTCATTATTGTGGTAGTCTGATTAAATATGGGCAATTAATTTAATTGTGTTTACCATCCTCGTTTTAACAGTTGAGCTGCAACTGCAGACACCTTTAATTGGACGTAAGCATCAGAAGCACTTGCATGCTCCATAACATAGTGTAGACAGAATCTGCAACAGAATGTTGTGAATGGTACAGAATTATAAAGGATATGGAAACATTAACTTAAGTTTCAAACTCATAACAAACAGAGAATACACTATTAAGTTTTTCTTATTCTCATCTGTAAGCATTCCCCACTCTCTAATTGCAGCATCACCAATTGCTCCAGCAGCTTGAAATTTTGCAGCTGGCAATTCAGAATTTTCTTGAAGAAAAAAAAAAGAAGAACATAAATAAAAACTTTAATAAGCTACTAAAGTACAAGAAATATTAGAAAAATCTTATAGAGAAAATAGAAAAATTCTTTGGCATGTCATTTCAATGATTGATTGATTGCTACTAGCATATACACAAAAGCAAGATCATTTATCTAGTTAATCTTGGTGGAATGATTGAGGGGGAGATTGTTGGAACCCCAAATTATGTGGACCACAATTTTTATGTTTGGTCAAGTAAGTTTAAATTTGGCCTTGCTCTGTTTTAACAAGTGTGCCTAGGTGTGCAAGAACTTAGATAAACACACAAAGACAACCCGATGACTCAAGGTCCGATAAAGTACAGTAAAAGGTGGTATGGGACACCCAAGGGACTGAAAGGGGAAGGAGTATTAGGGACAATGAGACTTAGGACAAAAGACACAAGCGAACGAGTAGGATGACATAGAAAGGAGCCGATGGACTTAGTACATCTGGGGTATGAAAAGCTTGGCGGAAGAGTACTCTGATGAAGCAAGAAAGACACACAAAGAGTGAGTCGGAAGGGCTCTGTGCACGTAAGGCACGAGAAGCCGGGAGAAAATCTATGCATGGTAAGCTGAGTTGAGTGAATTGTACTCGGACCGAGGGTAAACTCCACTTAGGCAAACTTGATCGTAGTGGACTTGAGTAGGGAGGTTTGAAAGATCGGAACAATGTTTTAGTCGACCAGATCTTCCAATCGATCTTCCAGTCCATCGAATAACAAGTTCAGGCACCCGATGCCCACTAGTTTATCCTTTCCATGTTTGAACAAGTTGATCGCGGGATCAAGCGGCCTTTTCGGATTAGGTGACCAAAAAATCGAGATCGGGTGATCAAACAACCACATGGGGCGTGATCCTGGAGATATGATTTGATCGAGATCAAGCGATCGAAAAATCGAGATTGAACAATCGAAAGGCAACGTGGAACATGATCCAACGTGGAGATCTGACTTGACCAAGATTAGGCGACCGAAAAGCCACATGTGATGTTATCCAATGTGGAGATCAAGTGACCAAAAAATATTTAATCGGCAAGAAAAGTTGTCACACCAGTGGAAGCCATGAGAGACGATTTGTTCGTAGATGAGGCCGAAAACCGAGTTAGTCATTTTCAATCAATCGAATAGGGTTTTTAATCCACCGAACATACCACATCAATACTTTGACCAAATCGAGACAAAGGCTATAAAAGGAGATCTGGAGCTCGAGATACGACACTCAAAGTTAATTGTTTTATTTATTGTTTCTTGTTGTACTCCTCTTGTCCTATTATACTATTACTAATTAATATACAAACAGGTTTCTCCATCACCAGCCTTTTATCGAAGAGGAGAAAGTAGTGGACAACGTTATGCATAGGCCTTGGACTAGCAAAAAGAGGGTTGTGAACAAAGTAAACTTCTATGTCCCTTCTCTGCATGTCTTATTTATTCATTAATGTGTGTGTGGCCTTGCTAAGTAATTAGCAAGAGAAAGAAAGTGATTTAGATTGCAGGTACATTATTCACCCTCTCTCCTTCTAGCGATCCCATGCTTCCACATCAATACATACTTCCACATCTGCACCATCAGTGGCGTAAAACTCAAAGTTCTCTGATAGCAGAAACAAGGAGCTGACTTCTCACATTATTTTCCCTCATAGCCATTGTGTTCATTGTTGTTCTTATTAGCTCTAATCTGCTGCTATTTGTAGTCAAGTTCAGACCCATGACTAGAAAGAGCCATGCTCGCGCTATAATATACTACATATATGGTACTAGTGCTAATTCCTACCCATATGTTACAAAATCTGAATCCAAATCAAAACTGGAACCATGTAGTCACAAAAAGCTCAACATCAGGATAGGGTATATAAAAGTATGATGGTTGATTAATCAAACAAGGTAAAACAATATTAAAAGTAAGAATAAAATTATCAAAAAAATGAAGAAAGATAGAAGATAGCTATGATTTGACGGCAATCCATACTAATTTTTCTTTATGAATCACTTTGATAATTATCATATTCAACATTTTACATTGAAATTACTTTACTACGTTACTTTACATATAAAGGGCAGCCAAATGTACGAAACTCCCGCGAATGAGAAGTGCATTACTATTACATACAATAATAATAATGTCAAGGAGAGTAAATTCTTTAATAATTGATGTGATGTAACAAAAATTTTCTAAACTTCATAGATTGAAGTAATATGAAAGAGAAGGTTTATATATTTTCTCCTATTCTAATTATTAGATCGGTAAATATATACACTATTCATTTTGATAGGCTGACACTCATTATTTATGATACTTGTGGTATAAAATTTGAATGCATTAGTTCTTTTATGGTTACCATGGATATAATCCCCAAGAACAGAAAAGCTAGTCATTACTAACATAGAGTGGCATAGAATGATGATAAAAGCAGGAGTGTACATCAGATAAATCTTGCACATATCAATTAAGATGATGTTTGTTAACTAGAAAGTAACTAATACATTATCACCATAATGTTGTACCAATGAAGATAGTACACAATTTATATTGAGTAAACCAAGAAAAAAATGAATGTTATCAAAATTGTAAAAACTGATAGTTCTGAATAACTAACATGAATTAAATATTCATATGATTGTTAAGGTTTCCTCAACCTCAAGGCCATGTCCTAAGACCCTCTTAGAAGATATGAAGCGGAAAAATGCTTAATCCTCTAGACCAAAAAAGCATACAATATATAAGTATTTTTCAGAAACAACTAATAATCATCATTAAATCATATTTGTCCCAACTAAGAGGTTCGCTACATATGCCTCCAATGAGCTCTATAAAAAGCTATATCCCTAACAATATAACAATCAAGCCTTAATCCGTTAGGTGGGGTCGGCTATATATGCATAACAATATTCAAATTAATTAAATCATTTTTCACTACATTAATTTCTTTGGTCTCCCTCTTTGGCCATATTCATTACACCTTAGATTCTAATTGATTCAACTCTTATATAACAACACAACCAAGTCTTTATCCCACTAAGTGAGATTGGCTATATGGATCTTCCTATATCATTGGGCTTGATTCCCTATTATATCTCCATCCATATTTAAATTGATTCGACTCTTGTAACTATAGAGTATGTTGAAAATCTTTGAACACCTAATTGCTCTCAAATATTTTTTTTTATTTTATCCATGTCAATAACTCCATTTTAGCATGCTCGTCTATATTAAGTTTTTTGTTCATTATATTTCCTAATAGTTTAACATTAGGAACATGGAAGGTTCTATCACTCTTATAAACTATGCTTTTAACATAAGGGAGATATGATGATCATATAAGATTCCAAATTTTCCTCTTTATTCCAATCACTCATTTTGTATCCTATTAATAATGTCTTCATCAATATCCACTTCTTGTTCTATTATAGATCCAAAATATCTAAAACTCATAAAGAATAATGACCTAAGGAAAGTGTTGCCACTATCAATTCTTTTCTTAATAGTAAAACTATATTTCATATATCTAATTTTCATTGTACTTATCTTAGAGCATCTAGTTTCTAAAAATTTTATGCGCAATTCAAACTTCCAAAAGAAAGAATTAAAACAACCCAAAAATTAACTAGAATGAGATTGCTGGGCCATCTTACATGATGACAATCTATTTGACTTGCATACTCAACAGAAGACTGTCATTTGGGTGACAAACTTTCAGATATGTAGGTACAAGCTCATGCAGTAGGCATACCTAGAAAAGTGCATGATATATGCTTTGCCATAAAGTCAATATGCATAAATTAGTGTCTTTCGCAATTCAACAAGCTTCATCATAAATTTTAATATCACTAGATGAATTACAATTGTGATGTAGGATATTTTATCCATCATGACAATATTAAATGGATACATACCAAGTATGAATCGGCAAGCCTGGAATGGCATTGAGGATTGCCGCAGTGAAACAATAATTTTCTCTGCTTCAGTTGGATTCATGTGCATCTGCAAGTGCAAAAGAAAATAGACAAGACAGAAACAAGCTTTGCGTCACAAAACTAAGCCCAACACATTGTAGATGTAGGAAAAGAATAATTCAAGGTAGCAAATAAACATAAAAAGTGCATCAAATGCACAACGCTACTTATTAGAGCTGTAGCCAATTACATATTGCATATGCCTGATAAAAGAAGATTAAGCAGAGAGCAAATTAGTAAGCTGAAAACAAATTCACTTATTTAGTTTAGGCTATTTGATAAAAAAAATAATTAAAAAGATAAAGCGATCTTTTCCAGAAGTTCAGGATAAACAAGGAGAGCAAATGGAAGTATAATCATGCAGAAAACGTGAAAACGTGACGATGAGTTATACGAGAAGATAAGCTCCTCGAAGTTACATATTACAATCAAAATGACGTTGAAAAGGTTGGATAAAACCCAGCAACGTACAAAACATTGGCTCTTCAAAAACAAGATTAAAAGACAAATAGGCGACCTACTCATGTTCAGATACTTTCAAATGGACAAGTAGAGAACCTGGATCATGGAGCAAGCCTGTTCAACTGCAATCATGGTGGACCGAAGCTGGGACAAATCCGGAACTGATCCTGGGAACCCCTGCATTGCCTCTTGTTTTTCAACTCAATCTCGTCCGATTCTATTCTCTAGGGTACTGTGTGTGTCGGATTGGGAGCGACGAGGAAGAGACGATCAAAAGGAGATGGGGATGCAGGAACGGGAGTGAGCTGCGAGCTTTCTCAAAGTCGGCAGATAAAATTGTGAGGAAAAGGGAAGCGATCGGAGGGCCTGGTAGCCCTTCAAGCCGCCTTCCCCCTGTGTGTGCGCCTTCCTGGAAATGAAAAGAACACCTGAGTAAGGGGAAAATTCATTTCACCCCAAAAATTACTTCTGTTTAACACCGCCGGCAAAATTAAAATTAAAAATTCCGGACCCTTAAGTCACCTAATATTACGTGTTATTTTAATTAGAGTTGAAAAATGAACGGATGGATGGCAAAAAAACAAAACAAAGATGAGATAAGATTTTCGGTCCATGAAAAAGCGAATTAGGAGATAGATCATTCATAATTATAATTAAATTGTGATCGTGATCTAATTATAATTAATTGTAATTATTTTTTGAATTTATCATCTCCATCAAATTATAGTTTGAATCTGAACGGGTTGTCGGAGGTCGTCGAAAGTGGACAAATGTCCATGTTGTCTAGTGTTGAGCAGGGGTCAGTCTCCGGACAACCTCCGATCGTCCGCTCTGATCCAAATATAACCTGATGAGAACTGAATTCAGGGAGAGATCGTAACTAATTATGGTCGGATCACGACCATGATTCGATCGCAATTGTGAATGATTCATCCCTGCTCTACTTTTTGTGGACTAGGAAATCTGCTCTCGAAAAGGATTAAGTTATAGACGAGTTAAGTCAAGCCAAGTTTTATGATATTTAAATTTATTTGATAAAATAATCAAGTCAAATCAAATTGAGCATAAAAAAAAATAAATCATTGAAATAGTTGTTCAAGTTTAGCTTGATTTTTTTTTACAAGCTTAGTTTGGTTTAAGTTTTGTTTGAGTTTAATTCGTTTAGATGTTATCGGCTTTCAATTTAAGTTTGTTTAATTATTTAAAAATTTTAAAATTTTAAGTTTGTTTAATTGATTATTAAGCTTGGTATTATAAATTTATTTGTTCATTTTAAATATTATTATTTATTTACCATGTGGTTAAAGGTTTTATTAATAAGCATAGTTCATAAACCGGAAGCCCTCACGAATTAATGTAATTGGTACTTATATGAATATTTACTCCAATAAATTTTAGGATCAATTCTAATAGGTGTAAAATATCTCTCACATGTAAAGGGTTCTTATAGTAAGGTAAAATCCATCTCATAATTTATTTATCTGCATCTTGTATTATGGGATCGATAATATTAGATTACTCCAATGATTCACAAACTTGAAATTTTATTTATTTCATTCAATTAATAATAATAATAATATAAAATAAATAAACTTAAATACTAATAAATTTAATTCTTTAACATTTATGAATAATTTATAAATAAATTTATTGATTAACTTGACAAAAATTTAGTTGTATTTTTCTTTAATAAGTATAATATATTAATTTATAAATTTTATAATATTAAATTATTCGACATTAGTTTTATGTATTAGATAAAGATTAAGTATACAATATTCTTAATTGAGCTTAATAAAAAAAGGTTAAAATTGATAAGATTTTTAATAAATAAATTTAAATAAACTCAATAAATAAATAATTAAATTTGAACACAGCTCCTCTCAACTCGTTCACACCCCAAAAGTCATCAACACAAAATATATACAGAGAGAGAATTGCTAGGCTGCGGTGCATCTCCTGCGGTTTCGTGCGGTGGCTTGTCCACGTCATCCGCGGAAGAAGAAAAAAACAGCCGCGTCGCATCAAAAAAAAAAGCACCGTCCGCGAGCCCTAGCCACCTTCCTCTCCGCGAGCCACGGCCCTCTCGGCGAGCGAACTCCTCTCCGCGAGCCACCGCCCTCTCCGACCCTAAACTCCTCTCCGCGAGCCACCGCCCTCTCCGCGAGCGAGCTTCTCTCTGCGACCAGCCACCTTCCTAGCCGCGAGCCACCGCACCTTCCTCGCCGCGAGCATCCGCGAGCCACCTTCCTCTCCGCGAGCAGTCTCCTCACCGCAAGCCCAAGCAGAAGCGGCCAGACACCTTCCTCGTTGCGAGCCACCGCCCTCTCCGCGAGCCCTAGCAGAAGCGCCGGCGCCTCCCTCTCCGAACCCGGGAGAATCCGAGAGAAGCAGAATCGCCTCTCTCCCGTCCTGCCGCTGCGAGTCCTGCCGCTGCGACCTCTCCCCCGACCTCTCCGCCGCGAATTTAACAATCAAACATGCACTAGGAAGCCCAGCATCCCTCGCTGTGAAAACTACTGGTTATTGCATTTGACAGTAAATGATTCTCAAGATTTATTACTTCTTTCCCAACCTCATGCAAATATAGTTTTGGCATACTTAATGGTTGCATTTAAGTTTTTTTCTAATGGTTTTTGTTATTGGAAAGGTTGGTACTGATGGCCTCATGACATTTTTATAGGATGGTAGCAATGACATTCCTTAGTCCTTACCGCCAAAATTTGTTATATGTTATTCTATTGTTCTATTAACGATCTATCAGTTATTTGAATTTTCAGGCCGAGAAGAATGAACTTCGTGAAGAGAAGCAGAAGCTGAAGGCAGAAAAAGAAAGCTTAGAGCAGCAAATCAAACTTCTGAATACAAGGTCTAGTAGCAATGCTGCTCACCCGCCCGTTATACCTACCCCTTTCACAATCCCTGGTCAACCTGCTGGGCACAAGTTAATGATGGTGATCATTGGTTACCCTAGCTATCCAATGTGGCAATTCATGCCCCCTGCCGATGTCGATACATCACTGGATGCTGATAAATGCCCACCTGTTGCCTAAGCAAACGAACGATTAAAAAAAACCAAAAAGTCTTAAATCTGTTAGAATTGCAGATGATTTCATTATCAATTTAAGTTGCCGAAAACTTCAAGGGCATGCATATTTCAGCTTTATGCCTTTCCCGTAAGATATAGATTTCACCCATAAATAAATTACTTATCTCTGCATTTGGACACGAGTCCTTTCCTATCTCTTGATGCTTATTTGTGGAGTGAGGCAATTCAATGTGTTTATTCTCGTATAGAAATATACTCGGGTTTGATACCAAACTGAACATTTGTTGCAAATCAGGAAGCGTTTTGGATCAAACACCAGGCCGATTTACACGTTAAACATCCAAATATGAAATTACCAGAAATCTAGATTTCACAAGTTGAAACTTTAACGTGGGAACAAACTATGGTTATTTGCATCAAAATAGAAAACAGGGTGGGGGGCAACTTAAATTGCACAATTGCTAGAGTTGCTCTCGAGCTCTTTCTTAAGCTGTTGGGAGAAGTCATCATTCACGTCGTCGTCATCCCAATCATCTGTTGCACGACTTCTTTGCCGCCTTCTTTCTCATCATCCCATTCTGCAATGAGCACAATACACATGATTAATATCAATAACCCTAGCTGTACAACTACAATATGGTTCACATTTCATTACATTTTAATATCTAAATTCACCATGTCCACTATTAAATAATCAAGCCCAAAATCAAAATGTACATTTTCAATTTTTTTTAAGAACGAACTGTTCCATCAAGTCAGATATGAAGAGATCATAAACTATTTCATCAGGATCAGAAAACTAAACCTTGTTCGCAGACAACATATTGAACAAAAAAGAGAAGCAATTCAGAGTTTGACATTTGTCAAAATTTTAGGGATAAATTTTAGCAGATGAGGTGAGTAAAACAAGGCTGGAAGCTACGCATCCCCTTCGTAAACAAATTTTATATTCTCAGAAAGGAACTAGACAGTAGCTAAATAAATATCCCATTTGGAAGTAACAAGAAGAATACAGGCAATCAAATATGGTTTCCAAGACGCATCCACTCAATTCCACATCCACAACTTAATTCCTAATGAACTTTCTGAACTTATTCTGCATGTAGAATTTTACAGGTGACGTTAGCTGCTAAATACAAATCTCCTAAACATATTCAAAGATGGCAATGGTGTAAGGAAGGAAGGACATCAAGTATAATCCCCAGCTGCATCAAGTCACAAGGCTTGCCAAGAGAGTAGCTTGGGACAAACCAGTCCCTTGTAAGAAGCTAATAGTGCTAGACACGAGTGAAAGAAAGCAAAATATCAATATCAAAAGCCATGTAGTGAACTGGGCATCAATAAGCGAGGACAATTCTAACTTTGCACATTCTCATTTTTATCTCATCACTTACCAATAATGTTGGCAAGTCAAGTATTGAAACCCTACTCCAGAAACTATCATGCACATTCTCATTTTTATCTCCGACCTCGCGGCGGAGAGGTCGGGGGAAAGGTCGCAGCTGCAGGATTTTCCAGAACAGTGCGGTAGGAGGGGAGAGAGGCGATTCTGCTTCTCTCGGATTCTCCCGGGTTCGGAGAGGGAGGCGCCGACGCTTCTGCTAGGGTTCACGGAGAGGGCGGTGGCTCGCGGCGAGGAAGGTGTCTGGCCACTTCTGCTTTGGCTTGCGGTGAGGAGACTGCTCGCGGAGAGGAAGGTGGCTCGCGGATGCTCGCGGCGAGGAAGCTGGCTGGTCGCGGAGAGGAGCTCGCTCGCGGAGAGGGCCATGGCTCGCGGAGAGGAAGATGGCTAGGGTTCGCGGACGATGCTTTTTTTTTTTTGATGCGACGCGGCTTTTTTTTTTCTTTTTCCGCGGATGACGTGGACAAGCAACCGCACGAAACCGCAGGAGATGCACCGTAGCCTAGCAATTCTCGATATATATATATATATATATATATATATATATATATATATATATATATGTCAAATGGTTTAGAGTGTTTTTTATTAACATGAATAGGAAATAGGATTGTCAATTTAAAGTGAATGATAAAGTAACTAATGATATTTTTCATTTATGGAAGTCATATATTCAGAAATGCAGAACTATATTTACTCACTCGAGTTACGAATGCAACTAGCTTACCCCAGCTTGAAGTAACCCCCGTGAATACTGTAACACCCACTAAGCTTTTAAGATAAATAAGAGAATGATGAATTTTGCCTTAGAAAAATAATAAGAAGTAAGTTGAAGCAAAAAGAAATAAAGTGAAATAAAAAGAAAAGGAGATCAAGGATTGAACCTTGAACCTCTTATACTATAATAGATAGAATTAATTAGTAGAAACCAATTAGGATAGAGAGAAGATATTGATAGCAAGGAAAGGGAATGCATGATAAAGATAGGAGTAAAGATCTAAGAAGAGAAAGCAAGAAAAGAGCAAGAGAAAGGCAATTTGCCTTCCTCCCTTCCTCTCTCTTTTCCCTCTCTTGCCGTGACCTTAAATGAAGAATGAAGGGGATTCATTCCCCCTTGTTTCATCATGAATGATGAGAATAAATTAGAAAATAAAATAAATAAAATGAAATAGAAAAAAAAAGGCTAAGGGAGAAGGAAAGCAAAAACCAAGTTTGCTACCTCTTCCCCCTTAACATAAAAGAGAATATGTAAAGGGAAAATTCTATTTTCTCTCATTTTTCTCATTCTCCCTCTCCCTCACCGGAACCTCAGTCCCCTCTCCTCCATCTTCAGCCCCAAGCCAAGGTTTTATCCTAAGAAAGCCTAAGATACAAAGAGGACTTAGCAAGGGAATCAAGGGAAGGGAACAAGAAGAAGAGGCTACTTCTTCCATCATCACACCTTAGATCCACAAGCGAAAAGGATGTAAGCTTCCCCTCACCTGTGGTACAAGGCTTTTTATATGATTTTCGGATTTTATGAGGATTAGAAAACCTAGAAAAGAATTTAAGAAAATTCGGCCAAAGAAGAGTTTTTTTTCAAATCTAGGAAGGTTTAAACAAGTCCTCACTTCATGATATTTTTCTATGCTATGTAGGAAGGTTTTTCCTTCATGTTTTTATACTTATATGATGCTTGATCAGAGGAGTACCTAACCCTAGAATTTCGGCCAAAAATATTTTCAAAAGGTTGGAGAAATCATTGTTTAACCAAACTAGTACAAGATTTCCCCCATGAACTACTAAGTGTCTTTTATTGGTTTTCTTGCTTGAAAGTTACTTGGAACCAAAAGAAATCCACTCATATGTTTCGGCCAAGAAAAGGGCTTAGGGTTAGGAAGACCTTTAAATTTAAGTAACCATGTTTGTATGATAGAATATAGAGTTCTCTTAAAGAATTGCATGTTGAATATTGCTAGAAATTCATGAACTCTTATTTTAGATTTTCGGCCATGATAAGATGGATAGCTTAGAAAAGCTTAAACAAAATTTTAACATGCTCAAGACCTCTGTAATATTATGATATGGAAGTTGTTTGATGCTCTTATGCTTAATTAGAGTATAGAAAAATTTAGTTACATGATATATGACATGTAAGATCACAAGGGTCCTAGCTTGTTTATGAACCAACTTTGTATATGATGTTCTTAGTAATTTTTACCATGAAACTTACTTAGGTTTCCATGCTTTAGGCCACTTAAAACCTAGTTTAGGTATTGGTAGGTTTCGGCCATGAGGAAAAATAAAAGAAAAAGGGAAAGAAACCTAGGAAGCCTAAGACACAATTCACATGTATGTTTATTATGCTTGTCTTTATATATGCTATGAAACTTGTAAGATTTCTTATGCTTTTAGGCTATTTGAAGCAAGTTTATACACTGATGAGTCTCGGCCAAGTAGGGTTTAAAAGACCTAGAAGCCTTAGAATTAAAACCAATGGTGTTAAAAATGCTTCTTATGGAAATATGATAATATGTTGATTGTGTCACATGCTTGTATAATTTTTCCATGACCTAAATGGACCATTGTATGTTTCGGCCATGAAGAGATAGATGCCCTAGAAACCCTAGAACAAAAATTAAATATGCTTATGTCACTCTACATGAAATATGATAAGTAGAAAACCAAAGTTCTCATGCTATATGTTATTTAGTGACTTAAATGAGGTTAGGGTAAGTTTCGGCCATACCTATTGTATGATGTCTTATTATGAATTTATACATGATGTTAGTTCAAGTTCACATGCTTGTATACTTATTTTTAGCCCTAAAGAATACTTGTTAAAAGTTTGGCCATGACATATGTTAAGGGCTTGAAGAACTTAGTAACTAGCTCAAATGTGCTTACTATGTCACTTGGAAAAAATGCTATAAATATGGTTTAAGGTTTCCATGCTTTCATGACATTTGAGACCTTGTTTCACATCTGATAGGGTTCGGCCACATGAGTTTAGGGACTTGGAAAACTTAGAAACCAAGTTAATCATGCTTATAATGCTTCCTATGAAATTGATGTGATGATAATTTAGGTTCCACATGCTTAGAAATTGTTTTTACCTAAATTGAGATCTAAGGGGGTTCGGCCATGATAAGAACCCAAGGGATTAGGAAGCTTAGAACCCAAGTTAACTATGTTACCATGTTTCTTATGTTAGTATAATCACATGATACACCCTTATGCTTAAACATGTATGCTTGTGAATTATACTTTCCATGATATGCTATGTGGATAGAAATATACATGCTTGGATGATATGTGATGTGCTTAGAATATGCATGCTTTCATGATATGCTATGTGGTTAAATTATGCATGCTTGATAATATGCTTTATGCTTAAGATATGCATGTTTTTATGATCTATGCCTAAGTGATGCATAATATTATGATATGATGTATGCCTAAGTGATGCATATCTTTATGACATGATGTATGCCTAAGTGATGCATACTTTTTATGATATGATATATGCCTAAGTGATGCATACTTTTATGACATAATGTATGCCTAAGTGATGCATACTTCTATGATATGCTATGTGACTAAATGATGCATTTTTATACATGCTACTTTACTTTGTAAGGCTTGTACCAAGGGTGGACTCCTAATCAGTCCCTAGGCCTTGGCTGTGTGATCCGGGCTAGTAAAAATAAAGGGATGGGCTCCTTAGTACACCCCTAGGCCTTGCTGTGTGATCCAGGCTAGTAAGGGATGGGCTCCTTAGTACGCCCCTAGGTCTATGGCTATGTGATCCTGACCTAGTTCCTAGTATGATTCAAGACTTGCTACCTTGGATATACTTAGGACGCGCGCATCTATGTTATCTATGTATGGTACAAGCGGGGGCCCTGAATATGTTGATATTACGTTCAAGTATATATGTAAGAAGAAATGGTTTTAAAGATCATGAGACATACACATGTTTTTCGGATACATGTTTTCAAAATCATATTGCATATACCTTATGATCATGTTGTGATGATGCTATGATTTATGATATGCCATGATTAGATATGATTATGTTATATTTCATGCTATGCTTAATATGCCATGCTACCTTATGATGAAGCTATGATATGCCATGGTTAGATATGATTATGTTATGTATCATGTTATGCTTTAAGAGATGATGTGCCATGATTAGATATGATTTTGTTATGTTGCATGATATGCTTAAAGAGTATGATATGTTATGCCATGACTAGTTGAGATCATGTTATGTTGAGATATTCTTTGATCATGTGACGATTTTCGGTTTTAGTGAGTAGGGAAGGAACTTACTGAGCCATGAGTGCTCACAGCTTACTTTCCTTGTACCACAGATAAAGGAAAAAGCTGGATGTGCTAAAGGAGCAGCAGGAGAGGCAAGGAGATGTGTGTGGCTGTGGCTAGGCAACCAAATAAGAACATGCTTTAAGAACTTTTAAGAATTACGCTTTGGTTTCATAAATTGTAGTACTAAATGGGTGACTTGATGTTATGTTTCTATTTATCTTGTTATCATGTTATGGAAACCATATTAGTGTAGTTCGGGTATGCAAACAAAAGAAAAGTTTTATTAATCTAAGAAAAATTATTTTAAGTCTTCCGCTGTAATATGTACGTAGAGTATCGTAGCCCCGTCCCTTAGGGTTAGCAGGGAGGGCGGGCGTTACAAATACTGTTTTTTACCGATCAAGCTAGGGGAAGCTAGTTGCATTCGTAACTCGCTCATATATATATATATAGTCATTATTGATAAATAAAATTTACGGGTAGTCCTAAATTAGTTTGCCTGTAATCTTCATTGATAAAAATCTGTATTTCTACTCTCTAGATAAATATATTTACTTAATTGTCTCTAATATTTTTAGATATAAAAAAATAAAAAATGAATATAATTTCTTTTAAATTCAGTAAATTAACTAGAATCTAGTTTATTTTCTATTAAATTGAACATGATTCTTTTTTCATCTTAATTGGATGAAAAATATATTAGATTTTTTTTTTAAAAATGATACTCAATTGGATGGAAAATATATTAGATTTTCTTTAAATGATACTAAATTTAGGGGGAATTATATTAAGCAGGAAAAAAGTTGTGCTCAATTTAATAGAAAATATATTCGATTCTAGTTTAAAGTGCTGAATTTAACAGGAATTATACTCGTTTTTACACTATTTGTATCTAAAAAAATATAACGGGTAATTTTGATAGAAATATATTCGATTCTAGTATAAAGTGCTGACTTTAAGAGAAATTATACTCATTTTAGTATATTTTCTATCAAATTGAATACGATTCTTTTTTCACCTCATTTGGATAGAAAACATATTAGATTTTATTTAAATAGTACTCAATTGGATAGAAAATATACTAGATTTTCTTTAAATAGTATTAAATTTAGAAGGAATTATATTAAATAGGGAAAAAGTCATGCTCAATTTAATAAAAAATATACTTGATTCTAGTATAAAGTATTGAATTTAACAGGAATTATACTCGTTTTTAGACTTTTTTGTACCTAAAAAATATGAGGCAATTTTGATAGAAAATATACTCGATTCTAGTATAAAGTGCTAAATTTAAGAGGAATTATACTTATTTTTAGACTTTTTATATCTAAATATCTGAGGGGTAATTAAGTAACAATATTTGCATGAGGGAGTTGAAGCAAATAAAACTTTGCATGCAGGGAGTGGAAACAAAGTTTGTAATTGGGGACGCATACAAAGTTAAAGTTATGATTGGGGATTTTTCTTAAATTTACCGAATATTTATTTCACATACATAATTTCTATAATGATTAAATCATATATGGGATATCGATTTTAGCCTTTGCCTATCCCTCATAGTTGCCCGCCTTTTCCACCTTGGCTGTCGTGTACATCCAAACCACGCGATTTATCTTCCCTAGTTCGTTTGAACCAACACCAACGGTGACGGCGGTGCATCTTCTTCTTCAAACCTAAACCTAAACACAACATGGTTCATCTTCTTCATTAAATACACAATGCAACAACTCAACATGTTTCCAACGTTACAACACTATGCCACGGTCGATTTCTTCTTGGCATGCGTTCGAACCAACACTGATGGCCGATGCATCTTCTTCATCAAATATAAACCTAAACACCACGGTGCAACCCCATTTCAGCACTACAATGTGTTTCCTTCGTTGCAGCACAGTGCAAGAACTCATCGAAGACAAACGGCTGATGTGCGTAGATTATATACACTTTTATACATGTTTTGACGCATATCTACTTGTATTTCATGAGCATAATTTATGTTTATTTCACCCTATTTTATTATAATGTCATATTTCCACTCCTTTAGTCCGGAGATCTACTCTTTGATTGTTTTCATTAATAGGACACAATTTGGAGTGTAAATTGAGCAAAAGACACACATTGGAGTAACTTGTGAAAATCAAGCTAAGGTAATGTGAAACTATACGGTCGTGTGAAACCACATGGTCGTGTGTTCTTCCCTGTGACAAAGCAAGCTCAGGCCGTGTGAAACTAGATAACTGTGCCCCCCCCCACTAGGGGTAAATCAAGCTCGGTCGTATGAAACCACACGGTTGTTTCCCTTCTCCCGTGGCCAAGCAACAAACGACTGTGAAAAAGGCACGGTCATGCCATTCTTTCAGGGTCGAGGAAGACCTTGGCTGTGTGATTTCACACGACCGTGTCTTTTATCGAGAGCAGAAGCAGAATCAGGCCGTGTGAATCCACACGGTCGTGTGAGATTTCTAAAAACTAAGTAGACCTTGACCGTGTGGATCCACATGGTCGTGGCACGGGCTATGCTAGGCCTGTGTCAAGTGCTATAAAAGGGGGGGTTCTCTCCTTTTGGGGGAATCTTTAGCTTGGAGTTCATCCTCATTCCTTGGGGAAGGGTTCTCCCCCTTGGGGAAACCTTAGAAGCTTCATCCTCGTTGATCTTCACTGATCCGTCCACCTTCGGAGCAAGGGAACACCTCCAAGGATGTCACACTTCAAGAATAAGCATTCTTTTCTCTCTCAATCCATATTTTGAGTTGTAAATATTATAATTATCATCTCTTGGTTATATCTCCATTGTAACGGAGTAGATCTCTAGATCTAGGATGTGGGGATTAGTTATGTTGTGATGTTGATGTAGGTGTTGGTGCAATTGACCTCTAGGGTTTCAATATTTGACAATGCACCTAAGTCTGGTCAGTTTGACTAAGGGTTAATCTAAACAGGACTTGATGTTTGGAAAAAAGTAGTCTAGTCAAGACTGGATGACTAGCAAGGAGAAGTCCTAACTGAAGGTTAGGCAAAGTGGAAGTCTCGGTGAGTGAAGTTAGGCCCTAGTGAGTGAAGCTAGGTAGTGGATGGAAGTCTTGGTGAGTGAAGTCAGGCCCTAGTGAGTGCAGCTAGGTAGTGAAAGTCCTGGTGAGTGAAGTCAGACCCTAGTGAGTGAAGATAGATGGTGGAAGTCTTGGTGAGTGAAGTCGGACCCTAGTGAATGAAGATAGCTGGCACGAAATCCCGACTGATCGATGAACTGACCGGATGTCTGGCAAAAGGTAAGTAAAAGTAAGTCACTAGAGGAGAGTGATTGTGAGGACGCGTCTCAGTTGAGAGACAGTAGGCGTCGATCCAGTTTAGGTCCATTTGGGATCCCTAAACTGAGACCTTGACTAGTTCCTAGTCTTGGGAGGACAAGAACTAATTACTTCATTTATTTTATTTGTGCTAATACTTGTCTTGCAAGGTATTTGGACTAACATATTTGTTGCGGGGTAAGAAAGCAAGCAAGGAAGAAAAGCTACCTTCGAGTGAATAGTACTCGAGGGCCCCTTTATGGCTATGGAAGGCACCTTGGTAGTGTTCATGGAAGGCGCCTTGGAAAGGTGCCCTCCGCGGATAAAATCTGATCGGTTCGCAAATAAGGCGTTGTAAAGTCGGGATAAAATTTTATCCCATTGGAGACACTTTCCATGCTTATGGGAGGTGCCCTCCAAGCCTTTTATAAGGCAGTCTCAAGGAGGCATTGGGACGACAACCACATTCGAGCTATTGCGCGCACATTTAAGCCTCCAACTGCTCTCGGTTCCTGCTATGACTCTACTGTGAAGCTGCTAAGCTCGATGACTACTCTGAGGAGTTTTGATCGTGTCCAGCAGACAGACATCAACACAAAGTGCTTCAACTCAATTATTAAAAAGTGTTGGTAACATTTATTTTTTGTATTTAATTTCTATAAAAAGGGCTAGTGTCGTGTGTTGCACTTGACCTAATTCCTTTGTACTCGATTCTTTCTTCCGGAGGTACTGGAAGATGTTTTTAATGGATTGTCTATCTATAGGTCCGCAGGACCTGGGCCTTGGAATAGGAGTTGCCGAAGACTCTAAACCAAGTAAAAAATCGCTCGTGTTTTTTCTAGTGCTTTCTTATTTACTTTTCGCTGCATACTCATGTTTTCAAAAACTGAAAAAGAAGTGTTTTAAACCACGTGATTCACCCCCCTCTCACATGTGTCATGATCCAACATGAACTTGTATTTGGATATTTTCCTATGCAATGATGTGTTTACTACTTATTCTATGTGTTATGTCTTTTATATATTTGACAAAATGTGTAAATGGTGTAAGCATGTAAACGTGAGAGGTTTGTCTTGTTAGTTAGAGTCCTAGAGCCAATCATATGATGATTGTTGTATGGACTCGTTGTATCATATTCCTATATATTAATAAAGGCATTTCTTTATGGTTATTATACTTACTTGTATTAGTGCCAAATAACTAAGTATAATAGCGTCCTTGAGTAGAAGGTTCTTATCTATATCAATCAATTGGTTGAATTGATAGTGAGATGATATAGAGAACATTACTCTTAATCATTCCTAGTTAAGTATTAACATTCAGGGACAATGTTAATGCGTTGAGACTAGCATGTAGGTCGACTCAATGACTTGATCTCACAAGTCATGGATATAGAGATATCAAGTTGACACATGGGTATGCATTGGAGAATGTATACTGAATGACCTGCCATGAGAAAGTATCATGGATCGTTATATGAGTGTCATATACTTTCTCATGTGACTATTAGTATGACTATCAGTTCTTGGATCTGAAGTCTGTAACACCCACGAAATAATAAGCTATACCTATGGGTATTTTTCATTTAGAATAAAAGGGAAATGGAAATAGAACCAAAAAGAAATAAAAAGAAAGAGAGGTTAAGGTTTGAACCTTGAACCTCCCATAAATGATAAAGTTAAATTGATGTATAATAACCACTAGAATCATGAATGACATATGAATAGCAAAGAATGGAAATTATAGATAAAGGTAAAGAGTATGATTAAATAAGGGAACAAGAGAAAGACAAGTGGCTTTCCTCCTCTTTCTCTTGGTTAAGAAAAGAATCAAGCAAAGGACAAGTTGCATTTTTCTTCCTTCTCTTGCTATTTTCGTGGGAATGAAGAGAGTGAGAAGATAGAGAAGGCAAGGGGATGAATTGGGACACTTTTCATCCTCATTGGGAATAAATAGGAATGAGAGAAAAAAAGGGGAAAGAAAGTTTGGTTAATCCTTCCTCCTTCTTCTTCCTCCTCCTTCTTTCTCCTTCTTTCCTCCTCTACCGAGACCTAAAGTCCCCTCTCTCTCATTTCCGAAATCCAAGCTAAGGTTTTCTTTCTAAGAAAACTAGTTCACAAGAAGGAGTCCTCAAGGTCTACTCCTTACAAGTAAGAGAAAACAAAAGGGAGAACAAGAAGGAAGAAGTTTTCTTCTTCCTCTTTACAAGGGTACCATCTTCCTTACGAAAAAATAAGCAAGAGGATGTAAGTATCCCCTCACCTGTGGTACAAGTTGTTTATGTGTTTTCCATGAGGTTAGGATGCTTAAAAACCTAGGATCATTTCTTGAAACTTTCGGGCAAGACTTGAATAAAGGATTTAGAGAAGTTTAAGACCTAACTAAGCATGCTCACTAAATTCTTATGATATGTACCCTAGTATAGGAGTTAGTTAATGTTTCTTATGCTTGTATGCTTACTTAAAACTTAGATCCATGCTCTTGAAACTTTCAGCCAAAGTGTGAATAAAAGATTAGGAAGGCTTAAGACATAAACTAAACATGCTCACTATGTCCTTATGATATGTACCCTATGATAAGAGACTAGTTTGGTGTTCTTATGCTTGTATGTTGCTTAAAACTTAAATTCATGCTCATGAAGTGTTCGGCCATGATAGAAGTAATTGGCTAGGAGAGGTTAAAAATTTAGTCTACCATGATCATGACTTGCTTATTAATATGTTATGAAGAGTACTTAGTGTTTTCACACTTGTATGTAGATTGGAACCTAAATGCATGCCACCTTAGGGAATTAGGGTTTCGGCCATGATAGAAATGAAGACCTAGAAGTGTTTAAAATTTAATCTATCATGCTCATGACTTTCCTTATGAAAAGGTATGAAGGTTTCTTGGGGTTTCATGCTTGTATGTTGTTTGGAACCTTGATGTAATACACCTTAGGGCTTCGGCCATGATGAGAATTATGACCTAGGAGAGCTTAAAACTTACTCTAACATGCTCATGACTCTTCTTATGACATGATATAAAGCTAACCTAGGGTTATCATGTTTGAATGTTGCTTGAAATCTAGATACATGTCTCCTTATGTTTCGGCCATGATGAATTTTAGGGTCCAAGGAAGCTTAAAATTTAATCTAGCATGCTCATGAATTCCCTTATGATATGATATGAAGTTAGCTTGATATTCTTATGCTTGTATGTTGTTTAGAACTTCGTTTCACGCCCCTAAGTTTCGGCCATAACAAAATTAAAAGACCTAGGGAGCTTAGAACCTAAACCAAATATGCTTATTATGTTCTTAATGATTTATGATGTGAAATTGGTTTAGGGTTCATATGCTTTTATGTTGTTTATAACCTAGAACTAGGCATGGTAACTTTCAGCCATAACAAGACCAAGGACCTAGGGAGCTTAGAACCTAAACCAAATATGCTTGTTATGTTCTTAATGATTTATAATGTGAAATTGGTTTAGGGTTCACATGCTTTTATGTTGTTTATAACCTAGAACTAGGCATGGTAACTTTCAGCCATAACAAGACCAAGCACCTAGGGAGCTTAGAACCCAAACCAAATATGCTCATTATGTTCTTAATGATTTATGATATAAAATTGGTTTAAGGTTCACATGATTTTATGTTGTTTATAACCTAGGGCTAAGCTTGGAACTTTCGGCCACTACATGGAATTAGGGTTAGAGACCCAATTATGATTTTACTATGTGTCTCACATGCTACGATATGAATGAAGAGATGCTAGTTAAGGTTTTCCATGTATGATTATGTTTCTTATGATGCACTATATGCTCATTTATGTATGCTTATGAACCATGCATGATAATGACTCTTATGATGTGTTTTATGCTCAAGTATGCATGCTTTATGATATGACAAGTAATATGCTCATTTATGTATGCTTATGAACCATGCATGATAATGACTCTTATGATGTGTTTTATGCTCAAGTATGCATATTTTATGATATGACAAGTAATATGCTCATTTATGTATGCTTATGAATCATGCATTATGATGACTCTTATGATGTGCTATATGCTTAAGTATGCATGCTTTATGACATGATAAGTAAAGGCCTAAGAGTTACTTCCCTATTAAGTGGGACTAAGAGCACTCTTTATGATATGATAAGTAAAGGCCTAAGAGTTGCTTCCCTATTAAGTGGGACTAAGAGCACTCTTTATGATATGACAAGTAAAGACCTAAGAGTTGCTTCCCTATTAGTTGGGACTAAGAGCACTCTTCGTGATATGATAAGTAACTATGACATGTTATTTTACTTTGTATGTCTTGTACCAAGGGTGGACTCCATAAGCGCCCCTAGGCCGACGGACTATGAACGGGTTTAGTAAAAAGGAATGGGCTCCTTAGTACGCCCCTAGGCCGACGGTCGTAGTACGGACCTAGTTCCCTAGTAGGTTCGGGGCTAGCTACCCTGTCCTAGGGATTGCGCACATTTATGTATGTATGTGGTACAAGCCGAGCCCTCATGATGATATTATGTTCAAGTATTATATGATATGTTTTAAGACATCTTGCACATGATATGACACATGTTTTAAAAGACATCTTGCATGATATAATAAGTTATGATATGATATGCTCTTATGATTTAAATGACATGATGCTCTTTTATTTATGATATGATATATCATGATGTTTCTTTATGATATGATATGCTCTTATGATTTAAATGACATGATGCTTTTTTATTTATGATATGATATATCATGATGTTTCTTTATGATATGATATGCTCTTATGATTTATATGACATGATGCTCTTTTATTTATGATATGATATATCATGATGTTACTTTATGATATGATATGCTCTTATGATTTATATGATATGATGCTCTTTTATTTATGATATGATATATCATGATGTTACTTTATGATATGATATGCTCTTATGATTTATATGACATAATGCTCTTATGGTTTATTATATGATATAGCATGATGTTCTTTATGAGATGATGTGTTATGATGCTATGTTTATATGATATGATGTTTAGATGATTATGTCTCCATTGCTATCTGCTTATGTGATTATGCTATGAAATATATTTTTGTGAGTAGGAAAGGATCTTACTAAGCCTATGTGCTTATAACTTACTTTCCTTGTACCGCAGATAAAGGCAAAGAATGGATAAACTAGGAGAGCCGCAAGAGAGGCAAGAGATGTGTGTGGTGGTGGCTCGGCTAAGAAAAAGAAAAAGACCTGCTTATGTTATTTTATGTTGACATGAACTAAGTTTATTTATGTTAATGTTTCGCATGATTTCATGATACTTATTCAGGTTTATGATAGAATTTGACATCGTGACCTCGTTCATTAAAAGAATATAAAAAAATAAGTACTTCCGCTGTTTTATATTTAGAAAAGAAATTTTAATATGCATGTATGTTTTGCATCTATGTATGAGTAACCCCGCCCTACTAGCAGGAGGGGCGGGCGTTACAAAGTCACCATGGTTCCCTACATAAGGAGTTGCATACTTTGGCTTCGTCAAATGTCACCCGTAACTGGGTGGACTATAAAGGCGATTACTGGGTATGTAACAAATTATGCGGAGGGATGTGAGTGATGTAGATGAGATCTATCCCTCCTATATGACGGGAGTGACATCATGATTCTTGATAGTGTGAGACCACTAAGTGCATGAACATGCCCAAATGAGTCAATATGAGATATTGAGCTCATTTGTTTAGAGTGAGTCTACTTGGAGTTCAAGACATAGATTGATTAGAGGATGACACGGTCTATGCCTCAATTAATCAATCTAGATGTCAAGGATAGAAGGACATTGTCACATATTGTGTGAGCCACAATTAGTAGTCACAATGGTGATGTTGGATCTCAATATTCTTGTAACTTGGATAGTAATGATGTGTTGCTAGATACCGCTCATTACTTATGTTTCTAAATGGGTTTAGGAGCATTGCCAACGTTACAAGAACCTATTGGGTCACACACAAAGGACAATTAGATGGAGATTAGGTTCATATGATGAACCAAGAAGATTAGGTTCATATGATTAACCAAATTGGATTAAGTGTAATCCAAATTAGATTAATTGAGTAAGACTCGATTAAGTTAGACTTGAGTAAGACTCAAGTGAGACTAGACTTGAGTTAGACTCAAGTGAGACTTAATGATGATATTCATTGAATTTTGAATTCAATGATAAATGGTGACATTCATTGAATTATGAATTCAATTTAAATATTAGATTCAAATTTCGATTCAAATTATGAAAAGAAGAGGAGTTTCAAAATGGCCATTTAATGAAGAATGAATATTCATTAAATACTCATTAAGACTCATTAATGAGGTTCATTAATGGAGTTAATGAACATTAAGTATTTTCATTAGATGAAAATACTTAAGCTATTTTACTCTTATTTTTCATAATGAATGAATCATCATTATTCTTTTCCTCTTCTAGTTCTCTCCCTCTCCTCCATTGCCGAGCCACCCAAGAGTACTAGCACACTCTAAGTGGTTTTTCTCCACCTATTGTCCGTGTGGATACGTATAGAGGAGTGTACGCTTGACACTCTCGAGATCCGTCAACCTTTTGGACGAGCGTGATAAGCGAAGAGATTCGCAACAAGGGCAACGCTTCTTATTCATGTAGATCTAAGGTAGATCTAGGTTAGAAACATGTACATGATTTATTTTATATATCTTCGCACGGATCCGTGACAAGACTTCGAGGTTTCCGCAACGCAAAAAGCGATTTTTACGGCTCGAAAGTTCCAACATGTCTCTATGTTAAGGTTGCTACTAGACTGGATAATCGGGGGATCTTTAGTGATAAGAATACTCATTCGACCAGACATATTATGCCCTTAGTGACAGAGGGCATCGATAGTTACCCACTTTCTAGAGTCAAAAGATCTTAACATAGTGACTGATTCTTATTAGGATATTCTAATTGAAGTGGATACTCTAGTGCTATCGTTAAAAAGTAACTGTATAATCTAGGAACGTATGACCTGAGGGTTCTAGTGACAGAGATTTCCTCTTAACAGGACTTTCTAGGTTATCTCTCTACTTAATGACGTTAGAACTTGGGTAGACTCTCCGGTTTAACATACATGACAAATCCCTACATAGAGTTAAGTAGATAAACAATGCATAGGGACATTAATTAGCATCGTAATAAAATCAAAATCCTAGCATCTATCATCTATCCCCTTCCAAGATCATTTCTTATTCCTTCCCTCTCTCTTTCTCTTTAATCTTTCTCTTACTCTCTCTCTCTTCTAACCAACCTTATGTTTGTCTTGGGAATTCACTGTGCGAAATCAACTAGCATTTAATCAACAGTTATTGTGAGATCGATATTTTTATTACTGATAACATAGTCGTGCACTTACAATTCATAATAAGTTTTTAGCGTTGTTGCCGAAAACTATTTTTGATTAACATTAGTTGATTAACATATGAGTTACTCTAGATATTTTTCTTTTTTCCTTTTACATTTTCTTTCTAATTTTTATTATTCATTTTATTTCTTATCATTAATTTGTATTTTTTTTGTTTTTCCTTATAATTTTTTTTAGATATCATGAGCAACATGTTAAGCAAGCCTTCGAGAGAATTTTTCACACCCATGAGCACAAGAGAAAGATCTCCCATTGATGAAAATTATGATTAAAAGATGATCAATTTGAGTTCCTTTGTAAAGTGTGCGTGTGGTAGCATGTCTCATCCAACTGCTATTTGTCACTTCTTCCATAAAGCTGCTAGCTCTCCCATAGAACTTCAGTACTTATTCCAACCCTAATATCAAGATACATATAAATAAGTTCTTAATACTTATGGCTATGACCAAGGAGATTATCAAATTTAGAATTTTCAATCCCAGTTAATTCCAAAGTAGAGAGAGCATCACTATCTCAGTAGCAGATCCCTAACCCAACTCACTACTACAATCAAGATTGGATGAATCATCACAATTTTGATTATAAAAATAAGGTTTTGATCAATCTTTTCAAGCATTTCAGAGTCTGTCAGAATTTTAGAATGATTTAATACTAGATGGACTACATCAATCTCAATACATTGAGCCAACTTTCTAGGAAGATTCCCAAGACTTGGAAAATCTTGCTACTAATCGGGTGAAGACCACAACACAAGTTTCTGAAACCCAATGGTTCAACGAGGGATCTAGTTTATATGGATGTTAAAACAAATTCATGAAGATTTTTCTAATGAAGTTGTCGATCCTTTAGTTGATAATATTGATGTTGTGGTCTCTTCCCCACTTATGATGATGATATTGTAGATAAAAGTGTAAGGACATGTACTATGGTGGAAATATCTCAAAAATCACCTCCTTTACTCACACAACCAATTGACACCATAGAAATTATAAAAATAGAATTGGTTGATGATAAATGTGTAGGGACTTGTGCAATGGAAGCAAAGTCCCAAGAATCATCACTTTCAGAGGCACCATCACTTGAGTTAGAGCTAGAGCTACACAAGATCAAGAAGAAGTCACATCCACTAGTTTGAAACTTTCAGGTACCCTTTCAATAATGCAAGGCCAGTAATTATTGTGATCTTTTAGAAAACTTCATAGAAGTACCTATGATTGATTTTGTTGAATGTGATTCCATTTCTTATATCTATTTAACTAAACTTGATATGGTTATAGTTCTTACTTATTTAACATGTATGTGGGAGGTATGTTTTTCTTGTGGGTGTGCAAATTTTCAAGAGGTTAAAAATTGGAAACTCACATTGAACCGTTTCCAACCGTCGGAAAATACTCTTAAGGAGATGAAGATGAAGAGAGCAGTGATTCACTACATTACTCTTATGATGATAACTCTCTTCATAATAATATGGGCTATTGGAAGAAAAGTCTAAAAGTTTCTCACTCCGGCAAGATCATCATTTCGATGAGCCTAATAGGAGGTCGAGCTAGTTGTAACACCCGTAAATTTCCTCTCTTCCAAAAGAGCAAAAAGAAATAGAAGAAGAGAAAAAATAAATAAATAAATAAATAAATAAATATATATGACCCGAGTTGGGATTTCAACCCTAGACCCTTGATTTAAGAGTGGCTTAAGTAGCCATTAGGTGGTGGTAAAGCATCACATTGGAAATAGAAAACTATTCATTATATATAGGTTATGTGTGAAGAGATGCTTCAACTTCCACTTGGTATAAAAAGGAAAGGAAGAGACCAAAAACCTAGTTTGTCATTTCCTCTTCTCCTCCCTAGCCGAAATTCCTCTTCTCTCTTATTAGTTTTCGGCCAAGAACCCTAGGGTTCCAAGTTTCTAAGTTCTTCAAGAGGAGAATCTAAGAGGAGAGTGTAAAATACCGGAAAAGGGTAGATAATAATAAGGGAATTTTTCGGAATTTTTTGGAAATTTTTCGGGAATTATTCGGAGCTCGTAAGGACGAGTTTACGGGGATAAAAACGGGGCTCCGGGAAAGCCTGTTTGGGCTACCCCATTTAAACAAGGAAAAATTGAATTTATTTATTTATTTTCTTTTTCCTTTTCCTTATTTTCCTCTTCCCCATTTTCTTCCCCGCGAGCCCGTGCTCTGCCCTAACTGCACGCGTATGCGACAGTTTTCCTCTTCGCCGAGCATACAAATCACTCGACCACTTCTTCTCCTCACTTCTTCTAGTCGCCTCTGCCGATTCTCCCTTCTAAAATCCTCCCGAGCCCTTCGTCCTCCACTCGATGGCACCATTTTTCTTCGCGTACAAGCCCTCGGCCGAGGAAGCCCTAGCGCCGGCCATTTAGTCCATCTTTGTTGCGAGGCGCACACCCGACACCTTCTTCTTCCTCTTTCCCCAAGCACCGGCGACGAATCTGCCACAGCCGATCCACTGTCGCCCTTGTGTGCCGACGCCGCCTCCGACTCTTGACCCGAGCAGCACCGCCGCGCCCTTTGCCCTAACACCGGCCGCCTCCTCTCTGGCCTCTTCTGATCCGGAGGGTTTTCTGTCGTGCAGACACAGAGCCACCACAGTGAACCCTGGGCTGATTTCTACAGCCAACACCCTCTCCACAATCCTCTACCATTGTTGACCTAAGGGTATTGAGGTAGGCTTTTCTTTTAAATCTAGATTGAGGTTTGGGTGTGCTGATAAGGTGGCTAACCAAAACAGATTAGGCAACGAGGTGGTTTCCAGCTGCAAATCCTTTCCGGCAGCAGACTTCTTTGGCTGTGGAGCAACATCTCTGCTGTGAGAATTTAGGTAAGGTTTAGGATTTTGATCTTCATTGTAGATGATTGCTAGTTGTGTTAGCAATAATTGTTAACTTAGGTTTATAATTTATCTAATAGTGTAAATAGGGTTAATGAGGCTAACCCTAGATGATCGGTGGATTAGGAATTTGTTTAGCTATTTGTTTATAATTAACTTAGCTAAACTATACGATTTATTACAGGACTTTGATGCGAGACGAGTATCTCGACGTCGGATTTGGACCGGATACGATTCTTCCTTTTTGGAGGCGGGTACTTTTGACTTTATGTCATTTGATATGCATAATAATATTTTTAACATATAGCAATGATTGTGTTTCTCATTTGCTTCAGTTGATCACTACCCGATCTATTACATGCTTGTTTATTTATTGGTACGCACATCATGTTAGACCTTATCTGATTATACATGCTTATAGGGGTAGTGACACAACCATGTTATTTATTATGTTCGGGACCTAGGGTTTTTGATACCTTATCTGATCTGTGTACCCTTGATTTGATTCATTGTTCTATGGTACATATTTTATATTTATACATGGATATTGCTATGCTGCTCAGTATTGTGCCATGCTTAGTGTCATGCACCATTCGCATGATTGCATGTTGCGCGATAGTTTGCTCCATTATTGTTGAGCACATCGCCGGTTTCATCTTTGTCGGTGCTCCGTTGGTCCGCTCATGGGTAGCGTGACACAGCATGGTAGCACGTTAGTTTGGCTCTGTCGGTGCTCCGTTGGTCCGCTCATGGGTAGTGTGACGCAGCGTGGTAGCACGTCAGGGATCCCTCCCCGTCATGGTGTACCGGGAGATGAGAGCATTGCACTCCCCCATTTATGATTTGGAGTAGGAGTATGTGTATACTCCGACAGCATCCCGCCCACTCGGTCACTCATCAGGGGCAGTGATGTCAGAGTATACGGTTGTCACAACCCTATCCACTCGGTCTCGCCATTGTGTGTGAGATGGCTGACTGGCGTCAGGGGTGACCATGTCATTGGCATCATATGCATGATGCATTTATTGCTTGTGTTTGCTGCATTTACTTGCTGCATTTATATGGATGCATATGATTGACATGCATACAGGATTATGACACTCTCGGTCTGACGACCCTGTTATCCTTATACTTTGGTCCTGGTTAGTACAGTTTTCTCCTATTTTGTTTCAGTTGTATTTATCCTTCTTGTATCAGGAGACTGTACGCATGATTAATGCTGCCTGTTATTTTCTTTATTATGCATATCAGTTGATACCCGCCGAGTGTTGGACTCACACACTCCTCCGTTGTTATTTTCAGGTTGATGCTGTCCGGAGAGAGTTCTAGTCGCTAATCCCCTACAGTCCACGAAGACGAGTGTTACTCTTTTAGTTTTTCTTGTTTAGACTGTGTTTAGACTTATTCTGCTTTTGACATCTGGACTTGTATTAGTTTACTTTTGGATATTGCCTATGAGTTTTATTGGATTTGTTTTACTACACGCCTACCTAGACAGCAGAAGAGGTAAGTTGATTTTATCGTCGGATTTGAGCTTTATGAGTGTAGTGAGTAGGACATCGGTTTTGTGCTTTATGGGTGTAGTTGAGTAGGGTTATTTTTGAGTCTTATTATTACTGTGCTAGTTTGTTAACTATTAAACTGCGTGGATATCTGTGTGTTGTGCTTATATTATTGTTATTGTTCCGGTCGTGTTGGCCGATGTATATGTGGCCCTGGGGGCGATGTAGAAAGTTTCAGATTGTCCGTCGTACAAGGGAGATGCTGCCGAAATTTCTTCGAACAGGGACTCCTTCGGGGCGTGACAATTTATTTGGTATCAAAGCCAAGTTATACGATCCTTTGTTTTCGTATTTTGGATATTTGGGATAACCTGATACCAATTTATTTGGTATTAGAGCGCCAAGTTTAACGATACTTGTTGTTTTTCGTGTTACAGATTTTTGAGATTTAACTGATACCAATTTATTGGTATCAGAGCAGGTTATGTTACCTGCTTTTTGGTGTTCTGGATATTTGGGTTAGCCCAAGTTTGCGAGTCAAACTAGGTATTTATTTTGGATTAGAACAGATTTCCATTATGTTATGTTTCGGACTTTCGTTTCGGATTTATATGGATTTCTGGTGATTATCTTGTTCAGAATTTTAAGGTCAATTTGGGGACTGGACAGCGACGGAACATCTCCAAACGGCAAATAGGTATGATGTTTATTTTATAATTTTTATACTTGTAGTAATATCTGTTATATAACTTAACAGATATGAGGAGATCTACACGTATTGCTGCGAGACGTGGTGCTGGACGACCACGTACGAGGACCCCGGGATCTCTGGACTTACCAGAGATGCCTAATGTTGTAGAGCCTGTTAGTCAGGGACAGACTGCGGGCGCATCGGGCTCTCAGATCCCGATTACTCCTTTAGAGGTACCTACCTCGACTGCACCGACTGTATCCACCCCTACCATATTTACGGTACCACCAGGGGTACCATTGGCATACCCGACATCTGCTCCAGCGCAGCCTACGGTGTACCCCCAGTACCTACAGTGTACCCAGCAGCACCTGCACCAGCGGTACCGATTGCTCCACATCCGGTACCACTACCTACCATACATCCAGCCGCGACCACCTATGTTCACCCTGCAGTGCCACCGACGGCATATGCCCCAGTTTATGCAGCAGCACCGAGAGTGCCTCCCCCGGTCTATTCAATGGTACCACCTGTAGCACCAGCTCCAGTGGTTCCACCAGTTCCTGCAGTCGTTCCGACACACCTCACTAACATTGTCGAGGCACGAGCCAGGATTCCAGTGTTGGCAGAGTCGATGAAGAGTTGATTTACACTCTTCCGAGGATACCGTGATCCGAGTGTGGCCCTGTCTTGGATTGAGACTATGGAGCAGACCTTCTTCTATATGGCTTGCTCCGAGTGGGAGAAAGCAGAGCTGGCTGCTTTTCACTTACGGGACGAGGCCGACACCTAGTGGGTTACTCAGTGTTCCATCATCGGTGAGCAGAACATTACTTAAGTCAGATTCAGAGAGGCTTTTGAGCGTCGTTTCTTCCCACGAGCTTATCAGATGGCTCGCCTGCAGGATTTCTTGAGTCTGCGACAGAACAACCGATCGGTGATAGAGTATAATGCAGAGTTTGACAGATTGGCCAGATTTTGTCCAGAGCTTGTTGCTGAGGATAGTTCACGTATATAGCAGTTCATTCAGGGGCTGGATGGACATTGGCAAGTAAGACTTGCCGGTCTTGGTTGCGCATCTTATCTGGAGACTTTGGACAGAGCCCTCATGATTGAGTCAGCTCAGCAGAGAGTGTTTCCGGACAGGAAAAGGAAACAGCCGGGTCAGACATCTGGACAGATCCAGCAACCACAGTCTACACAGCAGTAGAGTAGTCACAGTTGGTTAGGTCAGAGTACTTCTGGGGTATTACGTAGGCCTCAGAAGTTAGGGCAGTCTTCTTCAGGACGTTTCCGGTCTCCACAACAGAACCGGAAGCAACCCGCCAGCGACATTCGCTGTTTCAGATGTGGGTCCAGAGATCACATCACCACCGCCTGCTCTCTGGGATAGTCAGTTTACTTTTATTGCAAACTGCCTGGGCACCAGAGTCGAGATTGCCAGTTGAAGGCTCAACATACTGCTCCCAGAGTTACTGCTTAGGGAGGGCAACACAGTCAGTTAGGGGCTCGACGAGGAGGACGGAGATTTTCACCCTCACATTGCTAGCAGGGAACAACTTCCTCTTCAGCAGCTGCATTTGGCATGCTCGGACAGGAGTACCCTAGTACTCCTATAGTACCCCAAAGCTCCGTTCCGGGATCTCATTATCTGACTCAGGGGCAGTATCAGCTGCAGCCCCAGCCACAGACTCAGTCTCAGACGCAGTCCCAACCATTGGTACAGTATCAGTCGCCGCCCTCTCAGACTTCTCTGGCGTAGTATCCAGTATCGCTTCAGTGGCAGGCTCCTACCTAGACGCAACAGTTGCAGGCTGCGTTACCATCTTTTCCTCCGCCAGAGACTGGGCGTATTCATGCGGTCACCAGAGAGGATGCGCAGCGAGCCGACCGATCTGTTTTCCGAGGTACGATTTCTATTTATGCCTTATCTGCAGATATACTGATAGATACTGGTAGCTTGCATTTTTTTATATCTCGTACTTTTATGTGGGAGATTGGTAGATTACCCACTTTCAGATCGCAGCGACTGACCGTCTCTCTACCCTCCGGTGACACCATGGACGTCACCCAAGAGGTCAGATGTTGCCCGTTAGATTTTGGCAGCCTAATACTTACGGTGGATCTCTTAGTATTAGAAATGGTCGATTTTGATATTATTCTTGGCATGGACTGTTTGTCAGCATATCATGCCACTGTTGATTGCCAAACGAGGGTGGTCACATTCCAGCCTCTGAACCAACCCTCGTGGGATTTCACTGGCATCAGAGACGACGGTATATCGATATTTTCAGCGATTCAGGCTCAGAAGCTACTGTCATATGGTTGTCAGGGTTTTCTGTTATCTTTGATTAGTACTGAGGACAACAATAGTTTGCAGCTCTCCGACGTTCCGGTGGTCCGAGAGTACCCAGATGTATTCCCAGAGGAGCTACCAAGTCTGCCTCCCAGAAGGCAAGTGGAGTTCGCTATTGAGCTGATTCCGGGGACCGCACCGGCATCGAAAGCTCCTTATCGTATGACACCAAAAGAGTTGAATGAGCTGAAAGTTCAACTCCAGGAGCTTTTAGACAGGGGATTTATTCACCCTAGTGTTTCTCCATGGGGTTCTCCGGTGTTATTTGTCAAGAAAAAGGATGGTACTCTGAGGTTATGTATTGACTACAGACAGCTGAATGCAGTGACCGTCAGAAATAAGTACCCCTTACCATGGATCGAGGATTTGTTTGATCAGCTCAGAGGTACATCAGTGTATTCTAAGATTGATCTGCGATCCAGATATCATCAGATGAGAGTCAGAGAATCTGATATTCAGAAGACAGCATTTCACACCAGATACAGTCATTATGAGTTTTTGGTAATGCCATTTGGGCTTACCCATGCTCCAGCGGTGTTTATGGACTTGATGAACCGCGTCTTTCTGGAGTATCTTGATCAGTTTGTTATCATTTTCATTGATGACATATTGGTCTACTCGCATTCCGAGGAGGAGCATGCACAACATCTTCGTATAGTCTTGGAGACTCTTCGACGACATCAGCTGTACGCGAAGTTTAACAAGTGTGTATTTTGGTTATTCTCAGTCAATTTTCTGGGACACGTGGTCTCTAGCAGAGGTATTTCAGTAGATCCTTAGAAGATCGAGGTTGTCACCAGTTGCGAGCAGCCGAAATCAATACAGGAGATCCGTAGTTTTCTGGGACTGGCCGGATATTACCGATGTTTTGTGGAGGGTTTCTCGTGTATTGCTATGCCACTGACACGCCTTACCAAGAAAGGCGTGAAGTTCACATGGTCCGAGGATTGTGAGACCAGCTTTCAGGAGCTAAAGCGAAGATTAGTGTCGACTCCAGTTTTGGTTTTACCTTCTGGAGAGGATGGATTTGTACTCTACACCGACGCGTCTCTTCAGGGTTTGAGCGCTGTTATGATGCGGCATGGTAGGGTAGTCTCCTATACTTCTCGACAGTTGAAGGAGCATGAGAAAAACTACCCAGTTCATGATCTGGAGTTAGCTACCATTATCTTTGCTCTGAAGCTTTGGCGACATCATTTATACGACGTTACATTTGAGATTCTCACTGATCATAAGAGTCTCAAATATATTTTTACTCAGAAGGAGCTTAATCTCCGATAGAGAAGATGGATGGAGTTCCTGAAGAATTACGATTGTACCATTAGCTATCATCCGGAAAAAGCTAATGTGGTTACCGATGCACTCAGCAGGAAGTCCAGAGGGACTTTGGTTTGCCACCGAGTTTCAGTTACAGACTTGGTTCAGGGTTTCTCCGAGTTAGATCTTGAGGAGCAGGGACATACAGAGCAGGGTATTCTTGTTACCATGGTTGCTCAATCGTTGATCAGGACGAGGATCCGAGAGGCCCAGGCTGGTGATCAGCATTTGTAGTTCATTGGCAGCCAGATAGCTTCTGGGCAACATACCAAGTTCACACGAGATGAGGAGGGTATTATATACTTCCGAGGCAGATTATGCGTACCTCAGTCTCATCCGGTCTTACAGGAGCTACTTCAGGAGGCTCATCGCTCTCGATTTGCGATCCATCTAGGCGGGACCCGCATGTATCGACATTTGAGGCATTCCTACTGGTGGAACGGTATGAAGAAAGACATCGCGGAATTTGTAGCTAGATATCTTGTCTGTCAGTAGGTGAAGGCTGAGTATCAGAGACCTACCGGCCTACTTCAGCGGATTCCTATTCTTGAGTGGAAATGGGAACATATTACTATGGACTTTGTGGTGGGTTTCCCAAGGACACGACGAGGCCATGACGCGATTTGGGTAATCGTTGATCGATTAACCAAATCCGCGCACTTTTTAGCGATTTGGAGGACAGATTCCTTGGATCGATTAGCAGATCTATATTGTCGGGAGATCATCAGATTACATGGTGTCCCTTTGATTATCATTTCCGACAGAGACCCCCGGTTCACGTCTCGTTTCTGGCAGAGTCTACAACAGGCCTTGGGCATTCAGTTCCGATTTAGTACACCTTTCCATTCGTAGACAGATGGACAGTCAGAGCGGACTATTCAGACTCTAGAGGACTTGCTGAGATCTTGTGTACTAGATTTTGGAGGCAGTTGGGAGGACCATTTGCCATTGGTAGAGTTTGCCTACAACAACAGCTTTCATTCGGCTATCCAGATGGCACCGTTTGAAGCGTTGTATGGTAGGCCTTGTCGGACACCCACCCTCTGGGATGAGGTTGGGGAGGCCCAGCTGTTGGGACCTTATAGAGCTCAGCATGACACAGAGTTGGTCCGTACTATCAGACGGAGGATGTCAGAGGCGCAGGATCGCCAGAAGAGTTATGCAGATCGGAGACGCAGACCCTTAGAGTTCTCTACAGGCGACCATGTATTTTTATGAGTTTCACCCACAAAAGGGGTGAAGAGATTTGGCATCAGAGGTAAGCTAGCTCCGCGATACATTGGCCCTTTCCAGATCCTGGAGAGGATTGGAGCAGTAGCTTACTGGCTGGCACTACCACCGTCCCTAGCAGGCGTGCATGATGTATTCCACGTATCTATGCTGAGGAGATACGTACCCGACCCGACGCATGTGCTGACAGATATCTCAATTCTAGTTCAGCCCGACGTCACTTATGAGGAGGTTCCGGTACGGATTTTGGACCGGAAGGAGCGTCAGTTGCGGAACAAGACTATCCGGCTAGTTAAAGTCGGATGACAGCATCATTCGGACGAGGAGGCTACTTGGGAACTCGAGGATACTATCCAAGCTCGATACCCCCATCTTTTCACTTGAGGTATGTGATTTAATTTACCGTTCAGCATTTATACTTTCTATCTATTGTTAGTACTTGCTGATGGTAGATACCGAAATTTAGGGACCAAATTTTTATTAGTGGGGGAGAATGTAAAATACCGGAAAAGGGTAGATAATAATAAGGGAATTTTTCAGAATTTTTGAAAATTTTTCGGGAATTATTCAGAGCTCGTAAGGATGAGTTTACGAGGATAAAAACGGGGCTCCGGGAAAGCCTGTTTGGGATACCCCATTTAAAGGAGGAAAAGTTGAATTTATTTATTTATTTTCTTTTTCCTTTTCCTTATTTTCCTCTTCCCCGTTTTCTTCCCTGCGAGCCCGTGCTCTGCCCTAACCACACGCGCACGCGACGATTTTCCTCTTCGCCGAGCATACAAATCACTCGGCCACTTCTTCTCCTCACTTCTTCTAGTCGCCTCTGTCAATTCTCCCTTCTAAAATCCTCCCGAGCCCTTCGTCCTCCACTCGATGACGCTATTTTTCTTCGCGTACAAGCCCTCGGCCGAGGAAGCCCTAGCGTCGGCCATTCAGTCCATCTTTGCTGCGAGGCGCACACCCGACGCCTTCTTCTTCCTCTTTCCCCAAGCGCCGACGACGAATCTGCCATCGCCGATCCACTGTCGCCCTTGTGTGCCGCCGCCGCCGCCGACTCTTGACTCGAGCAGCACCACCGTACCATTTGCCCTAACACCGATCGCCTCCTCTTTGCCCTCTTCTGATCCGGAGGGTTTTCTGTCGTGCCGACACAGAGCCACCACAGTGAACCCTGGGATGATTTCTACAGCCAACGCCCTCTCCACAGTCCTCTGCCATTGTTGACCTAAGGGTATTGAGGTAGGCTTTTCTTTTAAATCTAGATTGAGGTTTGGGTGTGCTGATAAGGTGGCTAACCAAAACAGATTAGGCAACGAGGTGGTTTCCAGCCGCAAATCCTTTCCGGCAGCAGACTTCTTTAGCTGTGGAGCAACATCTCCGCTGTGAGAATTTAGGTAAGGTTTAGGATTTTGATCTTCGTTGTAGATGATTGCTAGTTGTGTTAGCAATAATTGTTAACTTAGGTTTAGAATTTATCTAATGGTGTAAATAGGGTTAATGAGGCTAACCCTAGATGATTGGTGGTTAGGAATTTGTTTAGCTATTTGTTTATAATTAACTTTGCTAAACTGTACGATTTACTGCAGGACTTTGACGCGAGACGAGTATCTCGACGTCGGATTTGGACCGGATACGATTCTTCCTTTTTGGAGGCGGGTACTTTTGACTTTATATCATTTGATATGCATAATAATGTTTTTAACATATAGTAATGATTGTGTTTCTCATTTGCTTCGGTTGATCACTACCCGATCTATTACATGCTTGTTTGTTTATTGGTACGCACATCATGTTAGACCTTATCTGATTATACATGCTTATAGGGGTAGTGACACAACCATGTTATTTATTATGTTCGGGACCTAGGGTTTTTGACACCTTATCTGATCTGTGTACCCTTGATTTGATTCATTGTTCTATGGTACACATTTTATATTTTTACATGGATATTGCTATGCTAATTAGTATTGTGCCATGCTTAGTGTCATGCACCATTCGCATGATTGCATGTTGCGTGATAGTTTGCTCTATTATTGTTGAGCACATCGCCGGTTTCATCTCTGTCGGTGCTTCGTTGGTCCGCTCATGGATAGCGTGACGCAGCGTGGTAGCACGTCAGTTTGGCTCTGTCGGTGCTCCGTTGGTCTGCTCATGGGTAGTGTGACGCAGCGTGGTAGCACGTCAAGGATCCCTCCCCGTCATGGTGTACCGGGAGATGAGAGCATTGCACTCCCCCATTTATGATTTGGAGTAGGAGTATGTGTGTACTCCAACAGCATCCCGTCCACTCGGTCACTTATCAAGGGCAGTGATGTTAGAGTTCACGGTTGTTACAGCCCTACCCACTCGGTCTCGCCATTGTGTGTGAGATGGCTGACTGGCGTCAGGGGTGACCATGTCATTGGCATCATATGCATGATGCATTTATTGCTTGTGTTTGCTGTATTTACTTGCTGCATTTATATGGATGCATATGATTGACATGCATACAGGATTATGACACTCTCGGTCTGACGACCCTGTTATCCTTATACCATGGTCCTGGTTAGTACAGTTTTCTCTTATTTTGTTTCAGTTGCATTTATCATTCTTGTATCAGGAGACTGTACGCATGATTAGTGCTGCCTGTTATTTTCTTTATTATGCATATCAGTTAATACCCGTCGAGTGTTGGACTCACACCCTCCTCCGTTGTTATTTTCAGGTTGATGCTGTCCGGAGAGAGTTCCAGTCGCTAGTCCCCTGCAGTCCACGAAGACGAGTATTGCTCTTTTAGTTTTTCTTGTTTAGACTGTGTTTAGACTTATTCTGCTTTTGACATCTGGACTTGTATTAGTTTCCTTTTGGATATTGCCTATGAGTTTTATTGGATTTGTTTTACTACACGCCTGCCTAGACGGCAGAAGAGGTAAGTTGATTTTATCGTCGGATTTGAACTTTATGAGTGTAGTGGAGTAGGACAGCGGTTTTGTGCTTTATGGGTGTAGTTGAGTAGGATTGTTTTTGAGTCTTATTATTACTGTGCTAGTTTGTTAACTATTAAACTGCGTGGATGTCTGTGTGTTGTGCTTATATTATTGTTATTGTTCCGACCGTGTTGGCCAATGTATATGTGGCCCTGGGGGAGATGTAGAAAGTTTCAGATTGTCCGTCATACAGGGGAGATGCTGCCTAAATTTTTTCGGACAGGGACTTCTCCAGGGCGTGACAGAGAGTTTTCACATGGATTAGTACACGCGTGTAGGGTGACGTGGAGATTAAGGCATACAAGAGAGAATTGTCTTTCTTACACCGTATAATAGTAAGATCTAACGAAAGATGTCAGTACTACTCACCTGCAGTAAAAGTTGTTTCGATGATACATGTTGTGATATATTTTATGCATGTTAAAGAAGATACATGTTGTGTTATATTTTATGCATGTTAAAGAAGATACATGTTATGATATGTAAGATGCCCTCTGAAGTTTTGGGATTAAGGGCATGTTTAGTGTATCTTAAATTGCTTCCCATATAGTTTTGGGGCTAAGAAGCATATTCAAAGTGCCCTAAAGTGCTTCCCTATAAGTGTGGGGGATTAAGCGCACATAAGACGTTTGTTTAAATGACAAATAAGTGCAAGTATATGAAAGCAATATGTAAAAGAAAGTATTTTACTTTAAAGTAACATGTATTGGACACAAGGTCCATGGGTGGGCTCCTAGATCGCCCCTAGGCCCCTAGATCGCCTAGTAGTACTTTAATAAGTTCGGGATTAGCTACCTCATATCTTATTAAGGATGCGCGCAAAGTGGTATAATGTCGGAGCCAAGCAAGTTTATTATTATTTTTACATTATTTTCACTAGTTATGAAATATAAAGTTTTCAAACTTTGTTGTTTGTCTTTAGTGGAAGTCTTCTTATGTTTGAGAACTTGAGTTATGAAGTGTAGCATGGATGAACCTCATAGTATGGCAGGACTTATGTTTTCATTACATGTTTACATTGCTAACATAGTTTTAAGTTGATGTTTTGCATGATAAATTTATTCAAAAATACATGCCATGTACATATTTCTGAATTATGTGTTTTAGCGTGAATTACTGTCAAGTGCGAGTTTTGTATTCTTTCCCAAGCAGTTTTGAAAAGCATATTCTTGTTTTAATGTTTGTTTTGTGAGTAGATGGTACTTACTAAGCACTCGCTTATAGATTTGCATTTCCTTATACTGCAGATAAAGGTAAAGGAAAGTTCGAGTAGGAGGAGGCAACATGAGCGATGTTTTATGTGTGTGTGACAGAACAGTGGAAGGAGATCTGGGAACTTGCTATTGTATAGAATGTGATAGATCTTGATGCTAAAGTATTTTATTCTCTTCGCTTAAATGAAATACTACCAATAATTGCTTAGGAGGAATTTAGATCTTGATGCTAAAGTATTTCCTTCTCTACGCTCTACATGAAATACTACCAATAGTTGCTTAGGATGAATTTATCAGTTTGGAAATAACAAGAGGGGCAAAGAGGAGGACCCCTCCTCAAGCAATGAGAGAGAACGCTAAGCCAAGGATGAGTACAAAGGGGAGACAACCTCATTTTTTGTAGAGCAGGGTGTGACCCCCACACGACCCGTGACATGGTCGTGTGGATTCACACGACCTCGTACCTCCTCCTCTTGGCCAAGATGACATGGCTGTATAGATTCACACGGTGGTGCACCTCCTCCTCTCGGCCAAGCTGACACGACCGTGTGGATTCACACGGCCGTGCACCTCTTCCTCTCGGCCAAGGTGGCACGACCATGTGACCCTCACACGACTGTGCACTGCCAAGGTGACACGGTCGTGTAACCCTCACACGGTCGTGCCTTGAGGCAGTCGGGAATGCCTTACACAGTTGTGTGGCAGCCACGGTCATGCCAAATTTGGCCTCGGCAAGGCTACATGGTCAGGTATTGCTCCTTCTCGGGTACGGCTACACGGTCGGTCAGGGCCACACGACCCAAACTTGCTAGAAACGGTAGACTCCCTTCCAACTCTGCTTGGCTCCAATTCATATCCTATCGGTCGAAACAAGTTCGAGTATATCTCTGAACCGAGCAATATATATTTGTAAGTATAAAATCAAGCAATGAAAGAGTAACGTCTGACCGGATAGGTAAGGGTAGAAGGTCGGGCGCTACACTAATGACCTTAAATAAGTGCTTTTTGGGAGGCAACCCAAATTCTTCTTTTCTATTTTTCATTTAAGTATTTAGTTTCTTTTTAGTTTCTTATTCATAATAACTCATATCCTATACTTAATTTTTCTTATCTATCTTCTTTTTATAGGATTTAATGTTATGGAGGAATGTGAATATCAGATATACGAGTATTTTTAGCACATGAATGTCAACTATTTGGAGTTCATCACTTGGTAACTTATCTAACTTCAAAAATCTCCTCCATATTTTATTTCTAATTTTCATTGGGATAATGAAAAATTTAAGTCTAGGGGGATGTATTGGGTTTAGTTTAGTTTTTGCTTATTTCTTTTAATATAATAAAATTTTTCATAGTTGCATCAAATATCACATCATGATTACTTATTCCTTAATGCAAAATACTAGTACGCTTGTTCTAGATTTTATGTAGCTTATTAGTTACTTATGATGCTAGTATATTTAGTGATCTATCTTTTTCTATCTATGTTAGCATGAAATGAGTAATGGTTTTACTACAGAAGTTTGAGTGTTGACCTTGTTTTAGGATCTCTATACACTATGCTTAGTTTTGATAGTAGATAACTCTAAAAATAGTCATGATTTATAGAACTGGACTAGCACTTGTGTTTGTAAGGTGACATCTTAATTATATTTTGGTTACTAGATGATCTCGAATCATGAAAATTCACTTGAAAAAAATCAAAATCCTTACATTTGTATATTATATATTTACATTTGTATTAGTGCTACACCTTTAAAGCACCAAAAGGAAAACAAAAGAAAAAAAAGAAGTATATGAATAAGGGATAACAAACAGTTACCGAGAGTGGAAATTAATAATTTACTCCTTTGAGATCGAGTTAGGTTATTGGGAAAATAAATTTTATATTTCTCTTGATTCTGAATAGTCCTTTGAGACCTTATGTAGTTTTAGAGATATGAACCATGTCTGTGGTAGGTAAGTGTCTATCGCCAGAAGCACAAGGTGTTGGATCAAGAAGCGCTAGAGGGGGTGAATAGCGCTCGTGACTTTCACTTGTTTCGGATTCGTAAAACTCGTTCAGAATAAAGCAGCAGAAAGATTAAAAGAAATAAGCACAAACACAGAAGACACCAAGGGTTTACTTGGTTCAGAGCCTTGAGCGACTCCTACTCCAAGGCCCGCGATCATTGATCATTTTCGGTGGGCAACAACTATAATATCGTAAAGTGTACAATTTAGTATTACAGTAAATGCAATAAAAGAAACTATACCAACAACTCAAAAATAGAAATCTCGAAGTTCTGGGTCGTCGAGGACTCGTTGTAGCTCAGCCGGATTGTCTCGTTGGCACTATATAGCTCAAAGATGTCTGGGAAGGTGATGCACTAGCTGCTGCCTCGAGATAGCCTTTTATAGGCTGTTGGAGGCGCCTTGAAGCCACTCCGAGGCGCCTCAGACTATGCGAGTCAGCCGCGCGGATGAGCGAAGAAACGATCGCATCTTATCCTGCTTGAGGCGCCTCCATGGCCAGTCTGAGGCACCTCCATGCAGTCCGAGGCGCCTCAAGCTCCTTTGAGGCGCCTCCAAGCAGTGCTGTGCGCAAACTTCACTTCTTTGCACCCGAGGCGCCTCCAAGCTCCATAGAGGCGCGTCAGACACTGTTCATCCAAGACTTAACCTTGTTCTTTTGTACTTGCAAGACATGTTAGACCCAAAACACAAGCATATCCTGCAAAACAAAAGTTAGCACATATAATATCATAAATATAAAGTTTGACAGTCATCGGACTGTCCGGTTCTAACTTTGGATTTCCTACCGAAAATCCTAAGTCGAACTGACGCCTACTGTTCCCTCTTCCTGGGAACGCACCCTCACCTACTCCACTCAGGAGAGTTTACCTTTGCTCAGTGTCCGTTGCTTCTGGTCTTCATGCTGGACGTCCAGTCCACGACCCGTCCAGACTTCTACCCGATTCGCGACACCAGGATTCCAACCTAGGGTTACCGCCCCCTAGGATTTTTGCCTAAAGTTCCAACCCGCCAAGACTTCTCGCATAGGGTTACCACCCCCTATGACCTAGGATTACCACTCCCTAGGGTTTTTCACTTGCCTAACCACAGTTAGGACTTTCCAGAAACACTCAAACATACACATTAGATAACAATTAAACTTAACTTTGAATCCCTTTGCCATTATCAAAACTTGAGTTTGATCGTCAGATGGTTCCCGCACCAACAATCTCCCCCTTTTTGATTATGGCAACCGAAATTCAATGTTAAGAAAAAAATGCAATAAAGATAAGCATAAGTGAGCACAAGCATAAATAAAACATAAGTACATTAAAGCTCTCCCTTAATAGAAGCTCCCCCTTATTTTAAATTTTCTTTAATTTCCTTTGAATTTCCTTATACTTTCCCCCTTTGCCATATATTAAAATAAATAAGAGAGTAAAATGAGTATAGACATAAACACTTAGCTCTTTTTAAAATAAGTTTTCTTGTAAATGCTTAGCTAAGTTAGAAAATTTGCCATAAGTTTGGAACCACAATTTTTTAAAGGATTTTAAAATTTAAGTTTGAGAAGTAATTTTTCAATTTTTAAATAATTTACAAAGTATGATTTTAAAAGATTTTTCAAAGCATTCTGAAAGATTTAAGTGAAAGGATTTTAAAAGGATTTAGAAATAAGTTTTAGAAATAATTTTCAAAAGATTTTAAAATAAGTTTTGGAAATAATTTTCAAAGGATTTTAAAATAAGTTTTTGAAATAATTTTTCAAAGGATTTTAAAATAATTTCAAAATTTTCAAAGGATTTGAAAATAAGTTTTAGAAATAATTTTCAAAGGATTTTAAAATAAATTTTTGAAATAATTTTCAAAGGATTTTAAAATAAGTTTTAGAGATAATTTCCAAAGGATTTTAAAAGAAGTTTTTGAAATAATTATCAAAGGATTTTAAAAATGATTTTCAAATAATTTTTTAAAGATTTTGAAAATGATTTTTCAAATAACTTTTAAAGATTTTGAAAATGATTTTTCAAATAATTTTTAAATGATTTTAAAATAATTTTTAAAGAATTTTAAAATGATTTTCAAATAGTTTTTAATGATTTTCAAATTGATTCTTCAAATAATTTTTAAATGATTTTAAATGATTTTTCAAATAATTTTTTAAAGATTTTGAAAATGATTTCTCAAATAATTTTGAAATGATTTTTCAAATAATTTTTTAAAGATTTTGAAAATGATTTTTCAAATAATTTTTAAATGATTTTAAAATAATTTTTCAAATAATTTTTTAAAGATTTTGAAAATGATTTCTCAAATAATTTTTTAAAGATTTTGAAAATGATTTTTCAAATTATTTTTTAAAGATTTTCAAAATGATTTTCAAATAATTTTTAAATGATATTAAAGAATTTTTAAAATGATTTTTAATGTATTTTTAAAATGATTTTTAAAGAATCTTTCAAATGATTTTTAAAAGATTTTTCAAATGATTTTTAAAGAATTTTTAAAATGATTTTTAAAGAATGTTTAAAATAATTTTTAAAAGATTTTTTAAGAATTTTCAAAATAATTTTTAAAGTGTTTTTAAAATGATTTTTAAAAGGTTTTTCAAATGATTTTTAAAGAATTTTTAAAAGGATTTTTATAAGATTTTTCAAATGGTTTTGAAAAAGAAATTTTGTACTGATTTTTTTTAAATGAATTTTCAAATAATTTTTTTTTAAAAGATTTTTCAAATGATTTTAAAGGGTTTTTTAAAAAATTTTAAAATGATTTTTAAAAGATTTTTTAAAATGATTTTTAAAGAATTTTTAAAATGATTTTTAAAATGTTTTTTAAAAGATTTTTTAAATGATTTTTAAAATATTTTTTAAAATAATTTTTAAAATATTTTTCAACTGATTTTTAAAAGATTTTTCAATTTATTTTTAAATGATTTTTCAAATGATTTTTAAAAGATTTTTCTAATGATTTTTAAAGAATTCTTAAAATGATTTTTAAAGATTTTTAAAAATTATTTCAAAAGATTTTTTAAAATGATTTTTAAAATATTTTTCAAATGATTTTTTATAATGATTTTTAAAGAATTTTTAAAATGATTTTAAAAAGATTTTTCAAATGATTTTTAAAAGATTTTTTAAAATTATTTTTAAAAGATTTTTCAAATAGTTTTGAAATTACGTTGTAACTAATTTTTAATAGATTTTTCAAATAATTTTTAAATAATTTTTAAAATGATTTTTAAAGAATTTTTAAGATAAAGGTTGTTTGGGTTTTGTTGATTTTAATTAAATTTGCTTAAATTTTAAACAATTTGATATTATTTGAACCTATATCCATCTCATCCGATATTAAATTATCAATCAAGTAATCTTATTTAATTTTGTGAGATGATTATTTTTAATTTAGGTTATTTCTGAGGATTAATTTACATTTGAGTTAAACTTAGGTTTTTCAATTAGTCAAGTAAATATATCTTTCCATGATTGATTCCCAGGTCAGGGCGAGGCTCTATGCCTTCGTGGGTATGAGATCATCCACCCCTTCCTAGACAGAATCGCTCAAAGAAATATATATTTAATTTTCTTTTTGAAACTCCTAGATTTAACTAGCAAGTATAAATTACGCCTAGATCCTTAAGCTATCCTAGTCTAAGCATGTATATTGCAAGGAAAACAAATAAACAAGCATCAATCAATTTTATCTATTTATTGAGATAGTTTTTCTATTAGCTCCCCATGGATTATAGCCTCGATATGGTCTATCAAGGAAATGGATCTAATCCTTGGGGACCTAATAGTGACCAGGTCCAACTTGATTAACCAAGTTTGACTTGGGGATCCATGTGGGAATTATGTTTCTATTATTTCTATTTACTAGAGATAGATATGATTTATACTTACTTTTGGTTTTGAATCCAAGTCCGGACTTGTTGTAAACGGCTCACTGTTTTCCAAGAATCAGATCCATATTCTTGGAACCCATAGTGAACCGTTCCAACGTGTCCTTGAATTCTTTAATTTGAGTTTTCAAATTGAAATTTTCTTCGTCAAGTTGTTGGACTTGAGTTGAACTTCCAATTTGAACTTACTTAGTTAAAGAACTCGAGTCAGTCACTTCCTTAAGGGTTGTTACCTCCTTTTGGAGTGACTTGACCCGGATGTTGAATTTTGCTAATTTTTTTAACAAGTAAGATACTAATTCTTGCAATTCATCTGAATCAGTTTCGGCGAGTAGGGCACTTACAGTGAGGTTCGGTCCTTCGGAAATGGATGCATATCCGTGGCTTCGCTCGGACTCGGTGTCTGACTCACTCTCGGTTTCGTCAAGGTTTACTTGTACTGGCAACCCGAGGAAGCTTGTCGGTTCTTCTTCGTTGCACCCGAATTCATCTGATGACTCGGACCAAGTTGCATGCAACGCCTTCTTCCTTCGTTGCTTTCAATTTGGACAGTCCGGCTTGTAGTGCCCCTTCTGGTTACAACCATAGCATGTGACTCTAGTCTTATCCTTTGTGTTCATTTGAGTCACCTTTTTTGACTTGCATATCTTCCGTACGAACTTTATCAGTTCGGAAGTAACTTCGTCTTCGTCCTCTGTGTCTGATTCGTCTTTGGACTCTGGTTTGGTTTTGCACCTTGATGTCGGTTCGCGTGTTCTGCTAGTATCTGCAACAAAAGCTATACCCTTTTGGACCGGGCGTGCATTAATCTGCTCATGCAACTTGAATTCAGAAAACATTTTGTCTAATTTAATAGAAGAAAGATCCTTGGAACCTTGTAAGCATCTACCATGGATGCCCACAAGGTATTCCTTGGAAAGGCGTTTAAGGCATACCTTATGACGTCCCTGTTCTCCACCTTTGGGCCGATCGCATGAAGCCCGTTGAGTAGGTCCTGAATGCGTGCATGGAGCTGGCTGGCCATCTCACCTTCCTGCATTTTAATATTGTACAATTTATTGAAAATTAAGTCGCGCTTACTTACTTTAGCATCGGAGGTGCCCTCGTGCAGCTCGATTAGTTTGTTCCACAACTCTTCTGCACTTGAGAATGGCCCAACTTTGTTGAGTTCTTCTTTTGAAAGGCCGCATTGTAGCATGCAAGTTGCTTTGACATCAGCTTCCACCTTCTTCTTTATGCTAGCATCCCAGTTGATGCATGAGACGAGTTCTCCGGTGTCGTCGCATAGAACCTCGAGACCGGTCTAGATAATGATCCATATCTCGACTTGCATTTTGAGGTGGTATTCCATCCGATTCTTCCAATAGGCAAAGTCCTCGCCGGAGAAGAGTGGCGGGCGGACTGTGCTAAAGCCTTCTTGGAGGGCCATTTGAAAATCCTGCACAAAAAAAGAGAAAAATAACTGGTCCCAGGACTTGATCCTGGATTAGTAGTGCGAGAGAGGGATAAAGATAACAAGTAACTAATTTTGGGAAATAATAATAATAAAATATTAATAAAATATTAAAATATATATATATATATATAAAATATTATTTCAAAATTTTGAAATCGTGATATTTTGCTAATATGGACCGATGGTGAAAAGATGACAATGAATTTTTCGAAATTAATTTTGGAGGGAAAAAACGAAAGGCATAAGGTTTTATTTTTACCCTATAAGAACGAGAAAGCGCAGAAAAAAATGCTCGAACGGTAGTTGTACCAATTCAGAGCAACGCCGCTCTGATACCAATTGTTGGATCGAGAAGCGCTAGAGGGGGGTTAATAGCGCTCGTGGCTTTCACTCGTTTCGGATTCGTAAAACTCGTTCAGAAAAAAGCAGCAGAAAGATTAAAAGAAATAAGCACAAACACAAAAGACACCAAGGGTTTACTTGGTTCGGAGTCTTGAGCGACTCCTACTCCAAGGCCAGCAATCGTTGATCGCTTTCGGTGGGCAACAACTATAATATCGTAAAGTGTACAATTTAGTATTATAGTAAATGCAATAAAAGAAACTATACTGACAACTCAAAAATAGAAATCTCGAAGTTCCAGGTCGTCGGGGACTCGTTATAGCTCAGCCGGATTGCCTCGTTGGCAGTATACAACTCAAAGATGTCTTGGAAGGTGATGCACTAGCTGCTGCCTCGAGATAGCCTTTTATAGGCTGTTGGAGTCGCCTTGAAGCCACTCCGAGGTGCCTCAGACTATGCAAGTCAGCCGCGCGGATGAGCGAAGAAACGGTCGCATCTTATCCTGCTTGAGGCGCCTCCATGGCCAGTCTGAGGCGCCTCCATGCAGTCCAAGGCGCCTCAAGCTCCTTTGAGGCGCCTCCAAGCAGTGTTGTGCGCAAACTTCACTTCTTTGCACCCGAGGCGGCCTCCAAGCTCCATGGAGGCGCCTCGGACACTGTTCATCCGAGGCTTAACCTTGTTCTTTTGTACCTGCAAGACATGTTAGACCCAAAACACAAGCATATCCTGCAAAACAAAAATTAACACATATAATATCATAAATATAAAGTTTGACAGTCATCGGACTGTCCGGTTCTGACTTTGGACTTCTTACCGGAAACCCTAGGTCGAACCGACGCCTACTGTTCCCTCTTCCTGGGAACGCGCCCTCACCTACTCCGCTTAGGAGAGTTTACCTTTGCTCAGCGTCCGTTGCTTCTGGTCTTTATGATGGACGTCCAGTCCACGACCTATCCAGACTTCTACCCGGTTCGCGACACCAAGATTTTAACCTAGGGTTACCGCCCTCTAGGATTTTTGCCCGAAACTCCGACTCGCCAAGACTTCCCGCATAGGGTTACCACCCCCTATGACCTAGGATTACCACCCCCTAGGGTTTTTCACTTGCCTAACCGCAGCTAGGACTTTCCTGAAACACTCAAACATACACATTAGATAACAATTAAACTTAACTTTGAATCCCTTTGCCATTATCAAAACTTGAGTTCGATCGTCGGATGCTTCTCACACCAACACAAGACATATAGTTTTATGATGACTTGACTAGGCTTAGGGATTGATACTTGACAAATTTAGGTCACTATTGCATTGAACACGGAGAACTATTACTTAGATCGTACTCAAATAACTTTTGTGTTTTGCTTATCAATGAAATCATTTGATAGGATTAGATTGACTTGCTAGATATTATGATACACTATTTAACCACATGAGTTTAGATGCAGTTTTTGCTTGAGGACAAGCAAAGATTTAAGTCTGAGGGTGTGATCTGCGTAGATTATATACACTTTTATACATGTTTTGATGCACATCTACTTATATTTCATGTGTAACGACCACCCTTCTTACTATACTATACTACTCTCTAAGGATGACTGTTACTTAACTACTGACTCTACTTAACCGAAATGATCGAAACCACGAGGAATCCCTACCGAAAAATTTCGGCAGAGTCTCCCCTGTACCGGTGACCTTAAACTGAGATACAAACACAATATACTTCAGCCACAGGTGGCTGGAACATATAACAAACTCTTACGCAGTTAAATAAGTATCAAACACCAAAAATACATACTTAGTATACTGAACTCATCTTAGCATACTATTTAAAACAATCTCGAATGACATGGAACTCAAAATACATTCTCAATATTTATTAATCACTACAATGTAGAAAACTCAACAACATCCCAAGTCTCTCCCATAGTCCTGGCATCACACACCATCTGCACCTCCTCGTCGTCTTCCTTTATCTGCAGTAAGAGGAAATGCAATCTATAAGCAAAATGTTTAGTAAGCGCTATCTAACTCACAAAATCTTGATATGCATGTGAATATACTGAAAACTAAAACTGAATGCTCAAAAGAAAAACTACTCATGCTTATCTACTAGTAAAAGAAACATACTGAAGGGCTAAACATGTAAAACAAATCTATACAATCATGCTAGCATAGAGAACTAAACTTACTGAATTTTAAACACTTTCTGAATCTTATTTCACTTGCTTAAAAACTTATTCTTTTATTTCACTTGTTTAAAACTTATACTTTAATACTTTTATACTTATGTAAAGCTTACTTTACTTGTTCAAAAACTTATACTTATAATACTTCAAAATAATAATCAACTTTCTTCTTGGGCCCGACAACTGTACTTGCTATGCGCGCATCCCTAACTAGACCCAAGATAGCTGATCCCGAATCTAGTAGGGTTTACTATTGTAACGACCCGACCCATTTGGCGACCCTCGGGTCGTCGATCGTCAGCCGTGCCGTTATTACTAGGTTATCTAAACCTAGGGACGACTATGGGAGCCCAATCCAAGGGCAACTGAGATTCCAACACAGTGCCACTGATAAAAGTAAAATACTTGTTATCTTTTAATACTTCTAATATATAATGCATCGGCATTTTAACAAGCACCTTGTGTGCCAAAAATCCCTAAAGTCTTGACTCTGGGATCTACCTAAGGCCTTGGCCTTTTTCTTGCTTTTCTTTATCTTTCTTATACTTGTTAATACTTCTAAAAGAATGCTTCTTTAAAAAGAAACTGAAATGTTTAAGCGAATTCTAACTTTAAAATGCTTAAACCAAAAATCTGCCTACTATGTTAATAAAATTCTGCATATTAAGCTTAATAAAAATCTGTTCTAAGATTGGAGTTCTGCATGCAATACATATCAAAATCTGCAAACAATACTTATAAAAATCTTGCATACAATACTAGCTTAAACTAAATCTAAATCTTGTGGGAATTAAAACCTTAAACCTTGCAAAGAATGCATGCTACTCAATAATCTCTAGCTATTCCAATGCTGTACAGAGATAAATCAATATTGCTCATGCTATAATCAATAGCAAATGAAAACTAAAGAAACTAATATACTACCCAACTTTTCAAAACTACACAATTCGAATTGAGTTTCATGGTAGCAAAAGGAATTACTTATGCTCCACTAATAGCTAATGGGCACTACTCATTATACAATCTGCTCATGCCCAACAGCTCTATAAAAGATCTATAACTGATATGCAAAAGAAATCCAAAACCTGACCTACTAAAAATAAACTGCATTACTTAACCATATATTCTGAAATCCCAAAAGAACCTCAAATCAAACTCGGGTCCTTTGAATCCCACGGCAACAAGCCCTAAACCATACTGTAAGCTTTACAAAACAAAATTGTTCTCAAATAGATTTCATGGCAGCACACTTCAACAGAACTACAAAGGAGTAATCAGATCTTCCTTAAGCTTGCTACAATGGAACTACACAGAAACAATTGAATCCTCTTCAACAAACTCTGTCGAAATCTGGACAGCATATAGAAACTCTGATAAAACCAACATTAGGTCGGAACCCCACAAGGACCCAATTCACTGCCACACCTCAAAGAGGACATTCATCACAATGAAGCACAAATCAACCAACCCATTAAGCCTGGATTCGAACAAAACTAAGTTGCACATAAATCTATAGTTATCTGAAGTAGCAGAGCATTATCAAAACACATTTATGCAAAACCCACAGCTAAGCCAAGAATAGAATCATAGATTATACGAGACCTCACGGAAACCTCAAATTGAACCTATACAAATTCTCTTCCTTTCCTTAGGGTTCATGGCAGTAAGCATCAAAAACAAAACCCCTTAAAACATACTTCGAAATCCAAAAGGAAACAAGAATCCGAAACCTCAACATATGGAAAAAAACTAAAAGAAATCCTGGAACTACTCTTACCGCAGGTGAGTAAGCAACTTACATGCGATCTCTTAGACTTACAGCCGAGGAAAAAGGCTTCCAATTCTTCTAGGGTTTGTGGAGGAACTCGCAAACCCGCCCTCTTCCTCGTGCCTACGGATTCTCCTCGACGAGAGGAGCTCAGACTTGTGAAGAACCCATGGAGAGGTCCCCTTTGGCCGGCCGCCGGAGAAGCCCTAGTTTCCAGCTGCTGCGGTTTCGCTCGAGAGAGGAGAACGCCGACGCCGCGTGAGGGAAAAAAAGAAAAGGGTTTTCGGGAGATATTAGGGCTCGGGAAAATTTTGCCCTCTTTTGTAACTAGGGTTTCATTATTAACTATACCTTAAATAAATTCCGCTCCTTCCTAAATTAGCAAAACCCGCTGGCACAGTTGGTTGGCTGCGTTCTGCTTAAGGAGTGGCTCGTGGATTCGAATCTCATCTGCAACCATTTTTTCTTCCTATTTATTTCCTATTCATTAACTACTGCTTAAATAGAATATTTCTCCTTATTTAATAAGAAACACCAGCTGGAACAGTTGGCTAGCTGGATTCGGTTAAGGCTCGGTTCAGGTCTGAGGTTCACGGTTCGAATCTCGACAAACATTTTTTTGTCGAAACTTCCTTCGTTTAGTAAAAATACCAAATGACCTCCAAAAATTACATAAAAATACTCTAAAAATTTCTAAAAATCTATAGAATTTTTCTATAGCATTTTTAAATATTTTTAAATTACTTTTGGGACTCGAAATATAGAAATTTGGGTTGTTACATCATGAGCATAATTTATGTTTATTGCACCCTATTTTATTATAATGTTATATTTCTATTCCTTTGGTCTGGAGATCTACTCTTTGATTGTTTTCATTAATAGGATATAATTTAGAATGAAAACAGAGTAAAAGACGCACATTGGAGCAACTTGTGAAAATCAAGCTCAAGTCATGTGAAATCACATGGCCGTGTGTTCTTGCCCATGGCAAACAAGTTCAGACAATGTGAAATCACACGAACCAAAGGCAAATCAAACACAGGTCGTGTGAAACCACATGGTCATGTTCCTTCTCCCGTAGCTAGGCAACACACGGTTGTGCCATTCTTCTATTGGTTGCTGCACCTAGATTCCGTTCTGTTCCCCTGTACAAAAATTTATACAAACACAGAACTTAACCTAGCTACTACCCATGTGCTCTACTGAAGTTAAACTTGGATTGCAAACGATGCTTAATATTATTAATCCAAGTTGCTCTTCAGAAGTTAAACTTGGATTGGAAGCGATACTTAACATTTTTACTCCAAGTTTAACCAATGTGATCTTCCTAAGTTAAACCATATTACAGAAGTTAATTAAATATCTATTTCAAAAATTGGCTTCCAGGTTAAACATGGCGAGATACTAGACTTTCTTGGTTATAGGATCATCCACCACTTCCTAGACAAAGCCTTTCAAAGAAATTGAATATTTAACTTCTTACAGTAACCCTAGGTTTAACTATAGAGACCTCAATAGAAACACAAGATCGAAACTTGGATTGGAAGCGATACTTAACATTTTTACTCCAAGTTTAACCGATGTGATCTTCTTAAGTTAAACCATATTACAGAAGTTAATTAAATATCTATTTCAAAAATTGACTTCCAGGTTAAACATGACAAGACACTAGGTTTTCTTGGTTATGAGATCATCCACCACTTCCTAGATAAAGCCTTTCAAAGAAATTGGATATTTAACTTCTTACAGTAACCCTAGGTTTAACTATAGAGACCTCAATAAAAACACAAGATCGAAACGTAAAATGAAACACTAAATCAATAGCACGAAATCGAAACATAAAATCACTAGCCTCTTGTGTTGGTATTTCAGAATCCATGCAAAGAAAACTAACTAATTAATTCGAAGCGGAAACCATTAATTAGTTATACCTTTTTTTGTAGCTAAAGATCTCTTGATCTTTTGTTGTATTCCTCTCCTCCTCTTGGACGTTGTGTGGGCAACGATCTTCCAAGATGGAATCCACCCAAACCACTACTTCTTCTCCTACAAGACTCTCGAGCCACCAAGGGATGCCAAAATAGGAAACTCCTTCTCTTCTTCTTCTCCTCCAACTAGCCGACCACCAAGGAAATGGAACTCCTTTGATGTGCCGTCGACTTTGAGAGAAAGAAAATAAGGAGAAAGGAGAGAAGCAAGGGCCGACCACCAAATGAAAAGAAGAGATGTAAGATATCGTAAAATTAAATAATAAATGTTATTGGACGAAAAATCTTATTAGATTTTTCTAGAATTTTTAGAAATTTTTCGGGATTTAAACGGAGTTTATATGATTCGTTTTGAGGGGATGAATCAGTGGAGCTAATTGGAGGCTTGTTTGGAATACCCATTTAAGTGGGAGTTGATTTGGGAATGGACTTAGGCTTTAATTAATCTAACCTAGGTTTTATTTTTTTTTTAATTTCTTTTCCTTTTCTCCTCCCCGAATTCGCCCGAACTCTGCCCCTTTCCCCGATCTCCTCTCCTGAGCTCTCTCCCAGGACCTCCTTTCCCCGACGCCGATGCCACAAGGGAGGTGATCGCCAGTCGTCCTTCTCCCAGATCGTTGCCCTTTCTCGTGAGTGATCTTCGGCTGGAAGGGGGAGAACCCGAGCCCTCTCCCGATCTCCCCTATTTCGTGCCCTAGCTTCATTTTGTCGCCACCGGCCAAAAGCACCAGGTGCTCGCCAAGAGTCGACGATAGAGGTAGGTTTCCTTGGCTTTTTCCCGATTCCATCGTTTGCCGATCTCCTTCCGTGCTCTGTTTCCTCCTCAGACACACCACTGGATTGTCATTGCATCACCTACCTCTCCTCGCGTTCCCGATCGTTGGATACTCATGGGTTGGTCATCCTCTTTCAGCCATAAGAAGGTATGAGGGCAGTTGATTCTTGTTTCCTGCTCGATTGTTGCCACAGCTAATCACCAAGGGTAATTTGTTGCCTGTGATGCATCTTGGAGGTAATTGTTAACCCTAGGATTGGATTTGAGTTTTAATCTCTATATGACGCTGATTTGGGCGATTGTCTCGCTGATCTGGGTGTTTGTCTTGGACGATAGCGGTTCACCTAGCAGTAGCCATCTTTTCTAGTAGCAAGAATTTCTGACTGTGAGTTAACAGGGGAGAGCTTCACTTCAATTGTTGCTGAGTACTTTCTCCTTCAAGCAACTGTGGATCAAATTAGGGTAAGTTGTGTGTTAGATTTACATATTTGAATTACAATTTCACATTGCGTTTGTTCACTTAGATGATGGTGCTAGGGTTGGTTGTAAATGAATTACTAAAAATGAAGGTGAATTGGAGTAGGAAACAATTGTGTTGTTTGAGGATTAATGGATTTGTTAGATGATATGATTAAATCTAAACTAATCTTGTGGACGAACCATGTCTGTTGGGTTTATAATAGTTGATAGTTGATTCAATGGATTAAATAATTAGAAGTTAGAATTCAGTTGTGATATGTTAATTTGGGTGAGACTTGGTTTGACTAGTGAATTTATAAAGATTTTTATTGGGAATTGTTTAGTGATTTATTGATGAGAATTAAGGAATTGATCGGTGGATTAAAGATGAACTTATTTGGATTTGGATCAATTGATGGAATTAAACTTGATCGGATTAATTGGTGATTCAGGTGTAAACCTAATTTAATTAGGTTGTAGTATGATTAGGAGTAATTGGGGGATTACTCAACCATCATGTTTGATTAGGGTTTCCCTAATTAGTTTGGGGAGTTTATTTAGCTATTTTCTAACTATGTAATTAGCTAAATATATTATGTGATCGCAGGATTTTGTTTCGAGGCGAGCGTCTCGATGTGAGATTGGTTTATCTGACATGACCGACAGATAAATGCGGGTATTTCTTCCTTGGCTCTATGTAGATTTTTTTATTGAGCTTAGTGCATGGTTATTATGTGATGGTTTAAGCTACTTTACCTTATATCGGGTTCATTTGCTGTTTTTCCTGCTTGATACTTTTGCTTGAGCTTAGAGATGATCTAGTTATATCATATACAGTCTCAACTCTTGATTTCTACTCTGCTATGATTACGCGTGTAGAGTATATATTGTAGGGATTGTTGAGTGATTGGATTTACCATGCTGATTTTGCATATAATGTGGATTGTATGTAGCTTGGTATGTGTTTTAGGAGTCATCATGTTGACCGTACATTTGCATATTGTATGTACACACGTGTTTGGTTATGTACTATTGGAGGAGTTGTGTTGATTGTATGTTTGTGGTTTATACACGTGTCTGATGTGTTTATTACTGGAGGATACATGTTGATTGTATTTATTTATATGTGTCTTTTGGGATTATTGGAGATTCTTAGTTGATTATACATGTGTAGTTGTGTACATGTGTTTGGTGGGATGTGTGGATTTATCATGACGATTATATTCATGTTGTGGAGTGCTTATGTGGAGTTAGAGTTTGCATGGATGATGACCTTGTCTGTATTATGATTATATATATATATATCATGTTCATCATTCATTGCATACTGACGACTATCGTCTCCTTTGTAGTTGAGAGGGTTGTTAGTTTTTATAGTTGTCCACTCTACCACTGATGGAGAGTGGTAGTTGGGAGTGGAGCTATGTCCTGTCGCGCTTACTCAACTGCTCGGTATTTTTACTCTGTCGGCCTCGACCACTCTGGAGTAGTGGATCTTGAGGGTACAGTAGTCAGGGGGCTTGAGTTGTGAGTGGTCAGGGACCCTTAGCTATGTAGTTAGATAACTATATAGTATACTGTCGCCTCAGTCGCTTTATAGCGGTTACGTGCGTGAGGCTTGTACGGTTTGTCACGGACCCAAGCCTCTCGGTCATACAGGGGTCGTGGTGTCTGGAGAGGTGGCGGGGGTGACCATGGTGCATGCATACACATTTACATATGATGCGCGGTGCATCGGTGGATATATATTTGCATACATGCCTAGTAGATACTAGTTGCATGTGATTGTGGTTATTGCACTTGTTTGAGATATGCTTGTTGCATTTGGTTGCCATGCTGCATACATGTCATTTATTTTACATGAATATGCAATCGTATTTATATTGCATAGGTGTCACGGGTATATCTGTTGCAGATCCGGTGAGTTTACTGATCATTGTACCATGTGTCGATTCCAGATTGGGTATGTATCTATCATTATGTTAGTTGTGGTTTGTATAGTTTATATGTTATGTTATTATGTCAGATATGTTTAGGGGCATTGATTATGATAGTATGATCATGTTCTTTATTCCCTACTGAGACTGTATACTTGTGATCTCCATGTTGTTTATGGACTATGCACTATCTTGTCTATTACTCGCTGAGTTACCTATACTCACCACCGCATATATACATTTATGTTTCAGGTAGCTTGTAGATGGTTGGTGTCGCTCAGAGTATCCTGTCTGCCGGGTCCTACGTCACATCCGAAGATCGTGCTTGTTTTCTTTTGTATATTCTTTTCTTATTTTTGGCATTGTATTTGTGTATTACCATGTGGCTATCTTATGGTTTGGTGTTGTATTTGTGTTTAAGCCGTGCCGACATGCATTGTATTTATTTGTGTTGTGTGGGCTTTCCTTCGTTTTTTCGCTGTGTTTTAGTACAGCCGTGTGGCCTGTTTTTATATATAACTGCGTGGTTGTGATTGTTTCATTCTAGCCGAGTGAGCTGTTATTATAACTGCATGGTTGTGTATATAAATATTCCAGCCGCATGTGGCTGATGTATTTTGCTTGTATGGATGCTTCAGATTGTCACCGGTACAAGGGAGTTGCTACCGAATTTTTGTCTGGCAGAGAATCCTTTGGGGGCGTGACAATTTATTGGTATCAGAGCAGGTATACGGTACTTGCTATGTGTTTTGTATTTTCGAGATTTATCTGATACCAATTTAGTGGTATCAGAGCAGGTGCGATGCCTGTTGTTCGTGTTTTGAGATTTTGTGTTTTCGGTTTTCTTGATGTGACTTTGCGGGCTTTGGGACCAGGCAGCAGCAGGACATCTCCAGGCTATAGGAGGTATGCTTGCATATTGTTATCTTACATTTCTGTTAGTACATGCATGGTTATCCATGATAGTTATGCCATGTGTTAGTACGCTTGTTAGTATCTGCCTATTTGTTTGTAGCATGCATTGCATGTGTTGGGTCAATCACTGATCACGGTTGACCTACTGGAGATCAAGGATTACAGTCTCAGGGGATTCCTCATATCATGCTACCAGTAGTTTTTGTGTCTGTTACTACGAGCTGGTTGAGAGTTAGAGTCACATACCAGTCTCTATTACTATTAGCTGGGTAGTTGATGTTGTTGTTATACTCATATTGACTCAGTTAGTAGAGTACAGGTTTACTCCTGTTGAGTATTGATTTACTTGGTTGACTTGTGTAGTTATGGTTTGACTTATTACCCTTGTTGACTTTGACAGTTGAGGATTGACTTATCTTAGTTGGTTTTGTCAGTGGCGTACTGATTTACTCTTGTTGGATCAGATAGTAGTTGATCGATTTATTTTGGTAGTCCGACCAGTAGGGGACTAATTTACTCTATTTTTAGAGATTCCTATCTTTGGGATGTTTCATACTTGGTTAGATATTTTGACTTGTACCCGTGTAGAAAGGACGGAGCCATATACTATTATCGGCTTAGTCAGTCTATAGAGGATTGATGTATCCTATTCCATGGGGACTTTGACCATGGACTGTCTGTACCTAGTTGGATGACTTGGGGGGTATATTCGGGTAGGATACCTCTACTGTCGTCGAAAAGTGTAAAGCTATCTGCTTAACACTTATGAGATACAACCGTTACTAGGGTATAACTTGGAGAGTACATTCAGATATATGATTTGTACTGATGTGAGGGAGTTGAAATTAGCTGCTTAACCTTTACGTGACCCGGTACCACGTGAAGGAAGAAGCAGAGAATGTTTTTTGGAGATCAGGTCATCACTTAGTGATTTCCTTGAGGTGTTTTGGAGAGAGAGTAGTTCTTTACCTCTTTCGGTAGCATGGTGGTTTATAAGGCGATGACTAATAGACTCGCCTATCGTTGTTCCATGGGAGATCCTGACTCATGGGACTATTGGATATGATTAGATATCCATGATGTACTTAGGGATTTACTACCGGTAATGATACGGAGAAGGTGGTATTATTTGATTATATTAGGAGGTTTGAGGAGCAGAGCATCGATTGACAGTTATTTCGACTACCTATTTGATGATAGTGTTTCTTTACCTTTGTGTGCATTGCTCGATACTAGAGGTTGCTGAACCTCAGGGTGGAGCAATCACAGTATGATGGGGTACAAGACAATGGTTAGACGACTCAGCTAACATTGTCTCTATCAAGTGGCTCAAGACCTTGACTACGTGATCATTTTGCTAGGTCTTGTAGTCTATATCTCATATTAGAGGGTTTGACCTTTTATCGATATTTGTCGAGGGATATTTATAGGATGATTATGAGAGTTGTGGAGATATCTTCTTGATGGGTGGACTCTTAGTCAGCGGATTATGTGACACTTTGACTTTGGATTGACATTCCTCTACTGTAGATATTTGATTTTCAGAAAGGATGAGATGATGAGATTTGGCAGACCTTTTTGGATACGTTTAGTTTGTTGGTAGTGGGGGTTGAAGGTTGGATACTTTCATTTGACTCTATCTTTGTTTAGGAGACTATCTGGTATGATTGATTGATGTTGAGGATGATTCTGATTGATGGTTATTGGGAGATCAGGTGTGGTGATTTGTTGTCTTTTGATGATCTATTATTTGGTGTTTGATATTGATAGTGACATGGAGTGTAGTATGCTTGTGATATATATGGATTTAGTGATTTGTAGTTGGTGATTAGATTACAGACTTGCTATTGGTGATCTTATGGTTGAGTGAGCTTATTGTACGGATATTATAAGTCTCTAGTTTTTACCATTTAGGCTTACAGTACCCTAGATGTTTATATAGACTCGATGTACTTGGTATTCCTAGGGTGTTTGGATCATATTTCATTGTCTTCATTGACGATGTTGTGATCTGTTCCTAATTCGAGGTGCATCATGTACACTATCTTCGCATAGTTCTAGAGATGTTTCGACGAGAACATCTATATGTGAAGTTTAGTGATGCATGTTTTGACTATCTTCTGTGGGATATTAGGGACACCTTGTCTCTAGTAGAGGTATATCGTGGATCCACAGGAGTTAGAGGCTGTTATCAGTTGGGAATAGGCATAGTCTATACCGGAGACTCGCTGTTCCTTTGGTCTAGCTGGATATTACGGGAGATTGGTTGAGGGTTTATTCAGTATTATGTCGTTGACTGGACTGTCTAGGAATGTAATGGAACCTTTCTGGATAGATGTTTATGAGATCAGTTTCAGATGTTGAAACGAGAAGCTGATAACTGCACCTGTCTTAGTTGTACTTTCTAGTGTAGACGGATTTGCACTCTACACAGAGGTATCATACCTAGAGTTTGGTGCAGTTTCGATATAGCATGAGCGAAGCAGTCTTGCGTCAGTAGTTAGAATTCTCAGGTAATGAGAATGAGATTCTTTATTTCCGTGGGAGATTATGTGTTCTTTTGAGTCACTTCTTATCCGGGAGGAGTTACTGCAGGAAACACCTTGGTATGGATTTGCGATACATTCGGGTGACACCTGATGTATAGAGATTTGGAGCATTCTTATTGGTGGAACAATATGAATAAAGACATCGTGGATTTTGTAGCTTGATGTCTAGTATGTCAGCAAGTGAAGGCTGAACATCGGAGATCAGTAGGATTGTTTTAGTAGACTCGTATTTTGGAGTGGAGTTGGGAGCATGTTTTGACGGATTTTGTTGAAGGATTATCTAGGACATGGAGAGGATATGATGGCTTGGGTAATCATTGTTAGATGATAATTTTGTTCCCTAGCTATCGATTTGTAGGACGGATTCTTTTGGATCGGGTAGTAGGATTATACTTAGAGGGATTACCGGACCGGATGATGTATCTCCGAGTATTGTTTTGGATGGAGATCAGTGATTTCATGTTATGGATTTGACTGTGGTTATAGCAGACTTTGGATTAGGAGATTTGCTTTAATATAGATTTTTACCCTCAGATTGATAGATATTTTGAGTGCCCTATACAGATATTGGAGGATCTGATGATAGTGGATTTTGGATTTCCGAGGTAGTTGATTTATCCCGCAGTTGGCTAGGTAGCAGTTTGAGAGTAGCAGATGTAGGGTGAGCTTATAACCCATATAGTCATTCTTTATGATTGGAGATTTGTTCATTATACTTGGATGGAGTGGAGTATGAGTTTGTTGCTTAGTGGTTACACTTGGATGAGGATCCCTGAATTGACCAGTAAATTTGGGGACCAAATTTTTTATTAGTGGGGGAGAATGTAAGATATCGCAAAATTAAATAATAAATGTTATTGGACGAAAAATCTTATTAGATTTTTCTAGAAGTTTTAGAAATTTTTCGGGATTTAAACGGAGTTCATATGATTCGTTTTGAGGGGATGAATCGGTGGAGCTAATTGGAGGCCTGTTTGGAATACCCATTTAAGTGGGAGTTGATTTGGGAATGGACTTAGGCTTTAATTAATCTAACCTAGGTTTTATTTTTTATTTTTTTATTTCTTTTCCTTTTCTCCTCCCCGAATTCGCCCGAACTCTGCGCCTTTCCCCGATCTCCTCTCCCGAGCTCTCTCGCACGACCTCCTTTCCCCGACGCCGATGCCACAAGGGAGGTGATCGCCAGTCGTCCTTCTCCCAGATCGCTGCCCTTTCTCGTGAGTGATCTTCGGCTGGAAGGAAGGGGGGGGGGGGGAGAACCCGAGCCCTCTCCCGATCTCCCCTATTTCGTGCCCTAGCTTCATTTTGTCGCCGCCGGCCATAAGCACCAGGTGCTCGCCAAGAGTCGACGATAGAGGTAGGTTTCCTTGGCTTTTTCCCGATTCCATCATTTGCCGATCTCCTTCCGTGCTCTGTTTCCTCCTCAGACACACCACTGGATTGTCATTGCATCACCTACCTCTCCTCGCATTCCCGATCGTCGGATACTCATGGGTTGGTCATCCTCTTTCAGCCATAAGAAGGTATGAGGGTAGTTGATTCTTGTTTCCTGCTCGATTGTTGCCACAGCTAATCACCAAGGGTAATTTGTTGCCTGTGATGCATCTTGGAGGTAATTGTTAACCCTAGGATTGGATTTGAGTTTTAATCTCTATATGACGCTGATTTGGGCGATTGTCTCGCTGATCTAGGTGTTTGTCTTGGACGACAGCGGCTTCACCTAGCAGTAGCCATCTTTTCTAGCAGCAAGAATTTCTGACTGTGAGTTAACAGGGGAGAGCATCACTTCAATTGTTGCTGAGTAATTGTTAGTTAGAGCCCTAGAGCCAATCATTTGATGATTGTATGGACTCATTGTATCATATTCTTGTATATTAATAAAGGCATTTGTTTGGTTATTATACTTATTTGTATTAGTGCCAAATAGACTAAGTATAATAGCGTCCTTGAGTAGAAGGTTCATACCTATATCAATCGATTAGTTGAATCGATAGTGAGATGATATAGGGAACACTACTCTAAATCATTCCTAGTCGAGTATTAACATTCAGGGACAATGTTAATGCAATAAGACTAGCATGTAGGTCAGCTCGATGACTTGATCTCACAAGTCATGGATATAGAGATATCATGCTAACACATGGGTATACGTTGGAGAATGTATACTGAATGACCCGCCATGAGAAAGTATCATGGATCGTTATATGAGTGTCATATACTTTCTCATGTGGCTATTAGTATGACTATTAGTCCTTAGACCTGAAGTCACCATGGATCCCTACATAAGGAGTTATGTACTTTAGTTTCGTCAAACGTCACCCGTAACTGGGTGGACTATAAAGGCGATTACTGGGTATGTAACGAATTATGCAGAGGGATGTGAGTGATGTAGATGGGATCTATCCCTCCCATATGACGGGAGCGACATCGCTATTCTTGATAGAGTGAGACCACGAAGTGCATGGCTATGCCCAAATGAGTCAACATTAGATGTTGAGCTCATTTGATCGAGTGAGTCTACTTGGAGTTCAAGATTTAGATTGATTAGAGGATGACACGGTCTATGCCTCACATTAATCAATCTAGATGTCTAGGATAGAAGGACACTTGTCACATATTGTGAGGAGTCACAATTAGTAGTCACAAGGTGATGTTGGATCTCAACATTCTTGTAACTTGGGTAGCAATGATGTATTGCTAGATGCCGCTCATTGCTTATGTTTCTAAAGAAGTTTAGAAACATTGCCAACGTTACAAGAACCTATTGGGTCACACACAAAGAACAAGTGGATGGAGATTAGGTTCATATGATGAACCAATTGGATTAGGTTCATGTGATGAACCAATTGGATTAGGTTCATGTGATGAACCAAATTGGATTAAGAGTAATCCAAATTGGGCTAATTGAGTTAGACTCAAGTTGATTCATGTGTTCAATGAGTCTAATTTGGATTATGACTCATTGAATCAATTTAATTAAATGAATTAGATTCATTATATTAAGTTGGCTTGAATCAAATGGTTAGATTAGATCAACCATGAGAGAGATTTGGTCAAGTTTGACTTGATTTGAGAAGGAAGATCAAAGGTCAATTCAAAATTGACCTTTTGCCACCTCATTTGTGAGTTGGCATAAGGTGGACCATTGATGATGCTCCACATCATCATGGTTGCACATGTGTGTGACACCTCATGGAGGTTACAAATCCCCTCTTTAATGACCACATTAAATGGGAAGGGGGTTACACACACATGAAGGAGAGTGAATGCAATTCATTCTCATTCATTCCATCTTCTTCCTCCTTAGCTCTCTCTTGCTTTCTCCTCTCTTTTGGTCGTGGGTTCCATGAAGGGAGAGAAGGTGGTTGAGTTGTATTCCAAGAGAAGAAAGAAAGGGTGAAGGTCACAAAAGCGGAGACTACTTCTTGAGTGTAAGAGTTTCCTTTCTTCTTTCTTTTTCCCTCCATTTAAATCCTATCCGAGAGCTCTAGAAAGTGCTAGCACACTTGGTGCTCTCTTCTCCATCCTTTGAGTGTGAGAGACACTCCTTGTTCGTGTGGATATCACTAGAGAAGTATCTACCTTGATACTTTGGAGATCCGACAAGTACCTTGGACGAGCGGGATTTTGCAAGGGCACGCATCGAAGGTAAAATGGTTTTTCCTTTGTAGATCTACTGTAGATCGTAGTATAAAACTCGTATTTGTGTTTTCGAAATTTTTCCTTGCACGGATCTACGGCTTTGGGTGATTCGGGGTTTCCGCGACGCGAAAAGCGGTTTTCGCGGCCCGAAAAACCCAACAGTAATTTCTCCTTCAAGCAACTGTGGATCAAATTAGGGTAAGTTGTGTGTTAGATTTACATAGTTGAATTACAATTTCACATTGGGTTTGTTCGCTTAGATGATGGTGCTAGGGTTGGTTGTAAATGAATTACTAAAAATGAAGGTGAATTGGAGTAGGAAACAATTGTGTTGTTTGAGGATTAATGGATTTGTTAGATGATATGATTAAATCTAAACTAATCTTGTGGACGAACCATGTCTGTTGGGTTTATAATAGTTGATAGTTGATTCAATGGATTAAATAATTAGAAGTTAGAATTCGGTTGTGATATGTTGATTTGGGTGAGAATTGGTTTGACTAGTGAATTTATAAAGATTTTTATTGGGAATTGTTTAGTGATTTATTGATGAGAATTAAGGAATTAATCGGTGGATTAAGGATGAACTTATTTGGATTTGGATCAATTGATGGAATTAAACTTGATCGGATTAATTGGTGATTCAGGTGTAAACCTAATTTAATTAGGTTGTAGTATGATTAGGAGTAATTGGGGGATTACTCAACCATCATGTTTGATTAGGGTTTCCCTAATTAGATTGGGGAGTTTATTTAGCTATTTTCTAACTATGTAATTAGCTAAATATATTATGTGATCGCAGGATTTTGTTTCGAGGCGAGCGTCTCAACGTGAGATTGGTTTATCTGACATGATCGACAGATAAAGGCGGGTATTTCTTCCTTGGCTCTAAGTAGATTTTTTTATTGAGCTTAGTGCATGGTTATTATGTGATGGTTTAGGCTACTTTACCTTATATCGGGTTCATTTGCTGTTTTTCCTGCTTGATACTTTTGCTTGAGCATAGAGATGATCTAGTTATATCATATACAGTCTCAACTCTTGATTTCTACTCTGCTGTGATTATGCGTGTAGAGTATGTATTGTAGGGATTGTCGAGTGATTGGATTTACCATGCTGATTTTGCATATAATGTGGATTGTACGTAGCTTGGTATGTCTTTTAGGAGTCATCATGTTGACCGTACATTTGCATGTTGTATGTACACACGTGTTTGGTTATGTACTTTTGGAGGAGTTATGTTGATTGTATATTTGTGGTTTATACACGTGTCTGATGTGTTTATTACTGGAGGATACATGTTGATTGTATTTATGTATATGTGTCTTGTGGGATTATTGGAGATTCTTAGTTGATTATACATGTGTAGTTGTGTACATGTGTTTGGTGGGATGTGTGGATTTATCATGACGATTATATTCATGTTGTGGAGTGCTTATGTGGAGTTGGAGTTTGCATGGATCATGACCTTGTCTGTATTATGATTATATATATATATATATCATGTTCATCATTCATTGCATACTGACGACTATCGTCTCCTTTGTAGTTGAGAGGGTTGTTAGTTTTTATAGCTGTCCACTCTACCACTGATGGAGAGTGGTAGTTGGGAGTGGAGCTATGTCCTGTCACGCTTACTCAGCTGCTCGGTATTTTTACTCTGTCGGCCTCGACCACTCTGGAGTAGTGGATCTTGAGGGTACAGTAGTCAGGGGGCTTGAGTTGTGAGTGGTCAGGGACCCTTAGCTATGTAGTTAGATAACTACATAATATACTGTCGCCTCAGTCGCTTTATAGCGGTTACGTGCATGAGGCTTGTACGGTTTGTCACGGACCCAAGCCTCTCGGCCATACAGGGGTCGTGGTGTCTGGAGAGGTGGCGGGGGTGACCATGGAGCATGCATACACATTTGCATATGATGCGCGGTGCATCGGTGGATATATATTTGCATACATGCCTAGTAGATACTAGTTGCATGTGATTGTGGTTGTTGCACTTGTTTGAGATATGCTTGTTGCATTTGGTTGCCATACTGCATACATGCCATTTATTTTACATGTATATGCAGTCGTATTTATATTGCACAGGTGTCACGGGTATATCTGTTGCAGATCCGGTGAGTTTACTGATCATTGTACCATGTGTCGATTCCAGATTGGGTATGTATCTGTCATTATGTTAGTTGTGGTTTGTATAGTTTATATGTTAGGTTATTATGTCAGATATGTTTAGGTGCATTGATTATGATAGTATGATCATGTTCTTTATTCCCTACTGAGATTGTATACTTGTGATCTCCATGTTGTTTATGGACCATGCACTATCTTGTCTATTACCCGCTGAGTTACCTATACTCACCACCGCATGTATACATTTATGTTTCAGGTAGCTTGTAGATGGTTGGTGTCGCTCGGAGTATCCTGTCTGCCGGGTTCTACGTCACATCCGAAGATCGTGCTTGTTTTCTTTTGTATATTCTTTTCTTATTTTTGGCATTGTATTTGTGTATAGCCATGTTGCTATCTTATGGTTTGGTGTTGTATTTGTGTTTAAGTCGTGCCGGCATGCATTGTATTTATTTGTGTTGTGTGGGCTTTCCTTCATTTTTCCTCTGTGTTTTAGTACAGTCGTGTGGGCTGTTTTATATATAACTGCGTGGTTGTGATTATTTCATTCCGGCCGAGTGGGCTGTTATTATAACTGCGTGGTTGTGTATATAAATATTCCAGCAGCATGTGGCTGATGTATTTTATTTGTATGGATGCTTCAGATTGTCACCGGTACAGGGGAGATGCTGCCGGATTTTTGTCTGGCAGAGACTCCTTTGGGGGCGTGACAAGACGAGCCGACCACAAGAGAGAGTTTCAGCCACAAGGAAAATAGAAGAGGAGGCAAGGCTAAATTAGTTCCATAAGGCACCCTATACCTTTCTTTTATAATCCTTGGTCTTGGCAATAAAAGAAATTTTAATAACAATTAAAATCTCTATTTTTTAAATTTCGTATTGTACATGGCAATAGAGGAAAGTTTTAAAATTAATCTCTCTCTTTTTAAACATGTAGACAACTACAAAAAAGGAAAGATTAATTAAAAATTCTCTTTTTAAAAACATAGTTACAAAAAAAGAAAGTTTTATCAAAAATTAAAATCTCTCTTTTAAACATTATAGATAACAATAAATAAGGAAAGATTTTAACAAAATTAAAATCTCTCTTTAATCCTTTGTAGATAACTATAAAAGGAAATATTTTAAAAATTTAAAACTCTCTTTTTAAAACCATGAGGATGACTATAAAAGGAAAGATTTTAACAAAAAATAAAATCTTCCTTTTATTTCTTTAGTGGACGCTTAAAAAGGAAAGTTAAAACAAAATTGAAATCTTTCTTTTAACCATTGTAGATATAAAAATGGAAAGATTTTAATAAAATAAAATATCTCTTTTAACAATTGTAAATAACTACAAATAAGGAAATATTTTATCAAAATTTTGTTTTAAAACAAAACTTCCTTTTCTTCCACTAGTGGTCGGCCACATCTTGAACACCAAGATATGCTTGGGTCGACCACCTCTTGGACTCCAAACAATGTTAGGCTGACCCCCTTTGCTTCAAGCAAGGATATGTCCGACCCATTTCTTGGGTAAGAAGTGGACTTTGTGGATACAAGGCTTTACAGAGGCTATAATAGGGACCGAGAGGAGAAATTGATTTTGGTCTCCCGATGAGCTTGAGCTTCCTGTGTTCACCCAGAACACCCAACTCAAGTTCATCAATAATAACTCATACCACTAAAGAATTATTATTGAACTACCGCACCAATCTCAAATTACATTATGAGCTTCTTCTTTTTATCAGTGCATTAATCTTCCTGTGTTTAAGATATCGAATGTCCATTAATCAAATGAGTTACTGACAACTCAATTAATATCTAGCTCCAAGAGTAGTACCGCTCAACTTTATTGTCATGCCGAACTAAGTCAAACTGCAAGATTTACATGACAATCCTTATAGGCTCCTCAAGGGGACATCATCAACTTAGATTTATTAGGACACAGTTTTCTTTTATAATCAACAACACACCATATAAATAATATTATTTTCCAACTTATCGGGCCTATTGATTTATCGAACTAAATCTCACCCATTGATAACTTAAAGAAATACATACTAAGTATATGTGCTTGTTATTATATCGGGATTAAAAGTACGCACATCCATAATAATAGAGGTTTTGTTCTTTTATGTAGTCAGTATAAAAAGAAACTACCTCAAATGGTCCTGCTCAATACACACATAATGTACTAGTGTAATTTTATAGTTAAGATAGACTAATACCAAATTACACTACAACCACTCCAATGGTTTGCCCCATTCCATCTTGGTTGTGAGCTACTATTTATAATTTATAAGGAACTGGTAACATGATATTCTGTGTGGCACCACACACCATGTTATTTACAATATAAATTAAATGAACAACCACATTTAACATAAATACAAATATTTGACCAATGTGATTCTTATATTCATACAAAAAGCTAGGCTTTTAGTATACATCCCAACAATCTTCCACTTATACTAAAATACTATGCTGCCATATATGCTGCCATACATCTGATTCTCATCCTCTCAACATGCCGATCAAAAGCTCTCACTGGAAAGAGCTTAGAGAAAGGATCTGCCAGGTTATCTACTGATGTAATCTTAGCGACAACAGACTCTCCTCGCATTAGGTGATACTTACGCTCTATGTGTTTACTTGTCTTATGGGCTCGTGGTTCCTTCGAGTTTGCTACTGCACCACTATTATCATAATAAACTATAATAATTTTGGTCAAAGCAGGAATCACATCTAAGTCCATCATGAAGTTTCTGAGTCATACAACTTCTATGGTTACCTCAGAGGCTGCCACATACTCAGCTTCCATGGTGGAGTTTGAAATGCATTTCTGTTTAACACTCCTCTATTGTTATGGCTCCACCTCCTAAAGTAAACACAAAACCCCGATGTCGACTTACTATTGTCCCTATCAGTCCGAATCCGTGTAACCCACAGGGAGCAAATCATCTGCCTTGTAAACTAGAATATAATGTCTAGTCCTTCTCAGGTACTTCAATATATGCTTTACGGTAGTCCAGTGTCCCAGTCTTGGGTGACTTTGATATATGCTAACTATGCCTATGACAAAACAGATATCCAGTCTCGTACTTTGCATACATTAGGCTTCCTACAGCTGAAGCATAAGGAATCACCTTCATCTCCTCTATTTCTCTGATGTCTGAGGAGACATCTCTTTAGATAAGGGTACTTCATGCTGAAAGGGTAGAAAACCTTTCTTGGAGTTTTTGCATGCTAAAACGAGCTAGGATAGTATTGATGTATGAAGCTTGGGATAAGGACAATATCCTTTTCTTACGATCTCTTATTACTTTGATCCCAAGAATATGTCCATATTTTCCCAAGTCCTTCATATCAAAACACTTGGACAACCATACCCTTACGTCTGATAACACTTTGACATTGTTGCCAATGAGCAAAATATCATCTACGTATAGTACAAGAAATACCACCACATTTCTGTCACTCTTCTTGTATACACAAGGCTCATCCGGACACTGAATGAATCCATAAGACTGGATAACTTCATTAAACCGGATGTTCCAAGATCTCGATGCTTGCTTCAGTCCATAAATAGACTGATTGAGTTTACATACAAGATGCTCTTGCCCTTCACAATGAATTCCTCTGGTTGCTTTATATGGATGTTTTCTTCAAGACTTCCATTAAGGAAAGCTGTCTTGACATCCATTTGCTAAACCTCATAATCCATATGAGCAGCAATAGATAAAAGAATCCGGATAGATTTAAGCATGGCTACCGGCGAAAAGGTTTCCTCATAATCGATTCCCTTTTTCTGAGTATATCCTTTTGCAACAAGCCTTGTTTTGAAGGTTTCCACCTTCCCATCTATCTCTCTTTTTTTGTAGACCCATTTACATCCAATGGCTTTTACACCATTAGGTGGTTCTACAAGCTCTCAGACCTGATTAGAATACATTGATTCTATTTCAGAGTTCATTGCACTTTGCCAAGATGCTGTATCTTTATCTTGGAGTGCTTCATCATATGTCCGGGGATCAAGTTCATGTTCACCAGGGATCAAGTCGGAAGACTCTCCCAAAAACATGAATCTACTAGGTAGCCTAACAACCCTCTCACTATGACAAGACACTTTTTGTAATCGTGCATCATTTGTGACACGTGTTACAGTTTCTTGTGGTATCTCATCTTGTACAGTTGGTACTAAATTAGACATGTCTTCTCTAATTTCCTCAAGAACAATTTTACTCATGAGCTTGTGGTTCATTACATAAACCTCTTCTAAAAATCAGACATTGGTGCTAACAATGACCTTATGATATTTAGGATTATAAAATAAACCACCTTTCGTTCCTTTAAGATAACCCACAAACAAGCGAACTTCTGTACGTGATTCCAACTTATCAGTGTCTCCCTTCAGCACATGTGCTAGACTACCCTAAATCTGAATATGCTTCAAACTAGGCTTACGCCCATTCCACAATTCTATGGGAGTAGAGGGTAATGACTTAGAAGGTACCATATTCAGAATGTACACTGCTATTTCCAGAGCATATCCCCAAAATGAATTTAGTAATTCTGAATAACTCATCATTGATCTAATCATTTCCATATAAGTCATATTCCTTCATTCTGCCACACCATTCTGTTGGGGTGTACCAGGTGCAGACAGTTGGGATTGAATCTCAGCCTCTTATAAGTAACTCCTAAACTTTCCTAAGAGGTACTCGCCACCATGATCAGGCCGTAGTATCTTGATACTTTTACCATGACATTTCTCCACATCATCCTTGTACTCTTTGAACTCATCAAAGCACTCAGACTTGCGGCGCATCAAGTAAATGTACCCATATCTCGAATAGTCATCTATAAAAAAGATGAAATATTCGAAACCACCTCTTGCCTGGATAGTCATAAGTCCACACAAATCAGAATGAACTAATTCCAACACATCTTTGGCTCTATACCCCTTAGCCTTAAAATGTCTCTTAGTCATTTTCCTTCCAAGCAAGACTCGCAAGTTGGAAAGTTTTCCACCACCAATAAACCCAAAAGTTCATCGGCTATTAACCTTTGAATCCTACTCAAATTAATATGACCTAGCCTTAGATGCCAAAGATATGTTTGGTTCATTTTTGAAGTCTGCTTTCTCTTATTTGAATTAGAAGATGTGTTATTAATTTCTATTTGTGGGAATTATTAGATTTAGAGTATACAAATTGTCAACTAATGTACCATAACAGATAACCACTCTATTTTTCTTGACAACCACTTTGTCATCAAAAGAAATAGAATATCCATCCTTAAATAGTTTAGAAACTGAAATCAAATTGTTTCTAAAACTTGGTACATAAAGGTAATTTCTCAAAATCAATGTTTTATTGCTATCAAAGGATAAATAAACATCTTCCACTGCAATAGCCGCCACTTTCATAGTATTGTCTATGTAAATCGTGATTTCTCCTATATATAGTCGTCGGGTTTCTTGGAACTCCTGCAATGAATTGTAGACATGATCAGTGACTCCCGTATCTACACATTAGGTACCGGTAGATAACACCACTAAACATGTTTCAACAACTAATGAATAAGATACACCTTTATTGTTCTCATTTCTGAGAGGATAGCCCACCTTAGTGTCCAAGTTTTGTTTCCAATCATTATAATTGGGACTAGTAAGTCTATTCTCTTTTAATATAACAGCAAGGGGATTGAAGGTTATCCTAAGAATCATAAAACATTTATTCAAGACTTTAAGAATTTAAAATAATATTGATTCCTCAAACAATATCATTTAAATTCACCAACACCTCAAACACCGTGAATTTTGTATGCCACGTTAGTGTGGACGTATACAAAATCAAACATTTGTAAGAGGAGAGTTTTACCCATTAATTATCTTGTCAACATAATTTTATGACAAATAAAACTACCTCAAACACCGTGAATTTTGTATGCCACGTTAGTGTGGACGTATACAAATTTAAACATTTGTTAGAGGCAGTTTTACCCATTAATTTTATTTTGTCAACCTAACTTTATGACTAGGGGATCCTTGTGACAGAGATTCCCTCCTAACTGGGCTTTCTAGGTTACCTCTCTACTTAATGGTATTAGAACTTAGATAGACTCTCTGGTGTAATCTACGCGGGGGTTGTGTTGGGTTTTAGTTAAAATCTCTATACGAGTTTAAGAATGGAGTTAGGTAGATGAACAATATATAGGAACATTAACTAGCATCATAATAAAATTGAAATCCTAGCATCTATCATCCATCCCCTTCCAAGATCATCTCTTATTCCTTCTCTCTCTCCTTCTCTTTAACCTTTCTCGTACGCTCTCTCTCTTCCAACCAACCTTATGTTTGTCTAGAGAATTCGTTGTGTGAAATCAATTAGTGCTTAATCAACATCTTTTTGGAATCAATATTTTTATTACTGACAACGTAGTCATGCACTTACTGTTGTAACAACTACCCTCCCCTCTGAAGTCCTAATCAGTGAAATACAACCTTCCTCCTCCCCATCTCCTATTGCAATGGTTGAGCAAGGTATGTTATTTTTTTGGGCCATCACTCAAAGTTTCTTGCAGTGCGAACGATCCTTATAAATGAAGTTTACACTTTGGTTTGGTGTAAATCAATGTTCCGACAGCTCAAAAACTTTCGACACTATTCCGACAATTGCAAGCATTCAAGAAAAACTCTAAAGCACTGACAACATTTAAAATCCTACTAAGGACGAAACTTTTCACTGTGATCAATCTAGAGATGTATGTTTTGTTCTACCGTATTTTAGTTATCCTTTTCCCTTTTTATATATTAGTATTATGAATTTATAGGAAGAATAGCATTTTTAATTTTTAGATGTCTTTATTTAACTCTTTAAATCAAAACCCTAATTTTGGGTTTATCTTACCGATAATTGTTTCTTAAAGGATAGATCTTAAAAGATTTATTAACTTCCTTGACTCGATTAATGTGTTTTTTAAATATTAATAGAATTTGTGTTTGTAATATGATTAATTTATGATTGTATCAAAGCAGGGAAGATCAAATTTCTAATGAGGTACTCATAGTTATGATGCAATCTATAGATTCACAAATAGAGAATCGAAACAAACTCATTACTCCAAATATAAATTTGGGTACCGACAATATGACACATTCAACTTCATCTAGTATTGTGGTCAATACTAGAGAAACTATTAATTATAGGTTCAATTTGAATGAACAAACTCCTAGTTTTGAGGATGAGCCAGTACTTACAAGTATAGGATTGGAAGATTTTTTTGACGATACGTGGACTGAACAAGAATATAATGAGAATAGAATGGAAGTAAAAATTCAAATGAATGTTTCTGAGGGTGAATTTTTAGTAAATAGTATGCACTATTCATTAAATAAGGCAATCAATGCTAATGAATATAGCGACCTTGAAAAACAATTTCCATTAGCTAAAGATGTATATGAAATGCACATAAGACTTTTCCCATTACTAATTAAACAAGTAGTGACTCTGTTGAGAAATTTTTTTGTTAGTTAGGTAATTGTGTATTTTTTTAACTTTTATTATGTTAACTCAAATAAATTTCAATAGTACTTACATAAACATATATAAATTAATATTGTAGGTATATACAACAAAAATATTTTAAAGATGCACTTACTAAATATGCTATGAACAAATGCTTCACATACAAAATAAAGGATACAAGGAAGAATAGAGTTAAAACAATTTTTGATGAAGAAAATTGCACATGGACAATAATTATTGTTGGTGCAATCGACTTCTAGGGTTTCGATGTTTGACAATATGACCAAGGGTTGATCCAAACAGGACTTGATGTTTGGGAGAAAGAAGTCTAGTCAGGACTAGATAACTAGTAAAGGTAAGTTCTAACCAGAAGCTAGGTGGTGGAAGTCCCGGTGAGTGAAGTCGGACCCTAGTGAGTGAAGCTAGGTGGGGGAAGTTTCGGTGAGTGAAGCCGGACCTTAGTGAGTGAAGCTAGGTAGTGGAAGTCTTGGTGAGTGAAGCTAAACCCTAGTGAGTGAAGCTAGGTGGAGAAAGTCCAGGTGAGTGAAGCAGATCCTAGTGAGTGAAGCTAGGTGGAGGAAGTCCTGGTGAGTAAAGTCATGCCCTAGTGAGTGAAGCTAGGTGGAAGAAGTCCTGGTGAGTGAAGCCAGGTAATGGAAGTCCTAGTGAGTGAAGCTAGGCAATCCTAGGGAGGTAACCCTAGGTTTATTGTACTATTTTTATCTACTGTGCTAACTCAGTATTGCTAGGTCGACGGGCTGATCAGGTAGCTGGCACGAAGTCTAGACGGGTCGATGGACTGACCGAATGTCTGATAGGTAAGTAAAGGTAAGTCACTGGAGGGGAGTGACTGTGAGGACGCGTTCCCAGGAAAGGAACTTAGGCGTTGATCCAACTTAGAACCATTTCAGAACTCTAAGTTGAGATCTTGACTAGATTCCGGTCTCGGCGAGACGGAATCTAATTACTACTTGTTCCTTATATAAATTATGATAACACTTTATTTTGTAAGGTTGTATAATTTGCATTCCGCCTTGGATTAATATTTTCTTACAGGTAGTTGGAAAATAGAGGTCCGGGTGCCCGGAAAGGATCCGGGCGCCCTGAATGCAAACTTTATCCCCATCGCACGTCGCCACGTGGAGCTCTATGGTTGGCTGGGCTACGTCACACTCCAGGCGCTCGGGGCCTCCTATATAAGGAGGGTGAGCCGTGAAGCAAAGAAGAACTCACGACAACGTCTTCGAATGCTCGCTCTGCCGTGTTGTGTTCCTACAACGCTGAAGCCTTCTCCGACAACACGCTATTTCTTTTCTTTCTCAATTATTGTCGGTAATTCATTTTCTTTAGCATTCCTGTACTTTCACTTTGTAAAAACTTTTTCTAATTGCTAGTGGATTGCCCAATGAAAGCACTCAACGAGTGCGGGCCTTGGAGTAGGAGTCGACCAAGGGTCCGAACCAAGTAAAATGGTTCGTGTTAGCGTTGTATTTCTGTTTTTCCGCTGCGTACTTGCTTGAACATTTTTGATCGATATTCACCCTCCCTCTTATCGACTTTCACGATCCAACAAGTGGTATCAGAGCAGGTACCGCTCTGAATTAGTGCAACCACTAATCAAGCAAGGGGGTTCTTTTTAAAAGTAAAATAGATATCGTGTGGATTTAAAAAATATCCTTATCCTTTCATTTTTTCCCTCCAAAACCATTTTTGATAATTTTATTTTCATCTTTTCACCATTGGTCAGTATTAGCGAAATATCGCATTCTCAAAAATCTATAATAATATTTATTTTATTTTATTATATATATATATATATATATATATATATATATATATATTTCCCACACATATTTCTTTATGTCCCACATTGCTTACCCCAAGACCAAGTCTTAGAAATTATTTTTTGTCTATTTTCTTTTGCATATACCAATGTCTATTCAAGAAGGACAGAACATCCACGAACCACCACCATACGATCAAGAAGATTTCAACTATTGGAGGCGAGGAATGGAATGTTTCTTAGGAAGTCTAAATTTTGATAATTGGCTGATTTTGAGAAAACTTTCTTGGGACTCAGAATTGAACGAAAATATAAGTAAACTTATTTTCATATATTTTACCTAACAATATTTTATACAGACTAGAAAAGTACAAGAATGCACATGAGCTTTGGACCCAGTTGATCAAGCTTCACGAGGAGCCGATGGAGCTAGAGGATCAAGTCGAACTAGAGTTCGGATCTAAGTCCGAATACCCAGGCTCATCCTCAGAATCAGACCAAACAAGCTTTATGTCCTTAATGGCACAAGAAGAGGTGGAAGGATCTGAATCAGAGTTAGAACAAAAGTCAGAATTCGAATCTGAGACGACGGTGGACAAGGAGGAGAATCTTAACAAGGATTCTAAAGGTAAATTTAAAAATTTAAAATTTAAAATTTAAATATCATTTAATATATTTTAAATGCAGTGAAAGAGGACATTACAAAAGTAAGTGTCCCACCTATAAGACTCGAACCACACAACCAGAGGTAAAGGAGAAGTCGACACCTAAAATTCAAAAAGGGAAGGAGCATATCCAATGCTTAAATTGCAAAAAGATGGGTCACTACAAACTTCAATGTCCAGAAAGAAGACCCAAGGATCCAGGGGAAGCAAAGGTTAGTAAGTTTACTATACATGACAATCCAATTTTTTCTACACATGTTAGTAAATTAGAAAATTACCATTGCTCTAGGTTGGATTTACCTCAACAAGTAAATATGCATGCACAACCAAATAAATTAACTAATAAAAATATAAATAATAATTTAGAATATAATTCTTTAATCCTTAAAATTTCATATTCAAGGTTTAGGAAATTAGAAAAATAAATCAATCTTTTGAAAAATAAAATTTATAAACAAGAACAGATAATTAAATCATTAAATCTAGACTTGAATTATAAGTATAAACCAAATCTAAGATATAATCAAGTATATTTTGATTATGAAATTAATCAACAGATATAATTTAAAAAATTTAATTAATTCAAATGTTAAATTAATAAAAATTAAACATTAAATCTTAACCAAAACTAATCTTAATTATATAAAAATCTTAAAAAAAAAATCAATAATTTAGGGGAGACTCCAGAATAGCTAGCATCTCCAAAATTAAATTACCCGATAGGGTAACCAAAAACTAACCTACCCGACAGGGTAATTAGGACTAGTTTAAAAAGGGACAATAGTTTAACTTGACCTATGGCACTGGTGAAGTTTTGGATGATAGTACGTTAGGAAAACTATGTCTATGCATGTCTAGCAAGATATGGCTTCAACCTGGTGTATTTGACTTAGTGGAACTAACCGAAACTACCCCTTACGGATCAACCGTAAGGGATAGGACTATTTGGAAAACCTCGAAGACATGATTACTCTAATGATGTCCAAGTGACTCACCATAGCCCAAAAGTTTATCCAGAGAATGCATATTTGTTGAGTCCAACGCTAAACCTGAATCTAACACAAAGTTAAACCAAACCCTGAAACTAAATCTAACTCATCTCACAAAAATTAAAGGATTCCTTGAATATAAACCTAGATCGGGTGAGATGACTAAGGACTTTGAAATGAATCGAACTAAATTAAATTAAATCTAATTAAATCAAATCAAACTAAAATTGAATTAAAATTAAATTAAACCAATTCAAATTAAATAAAAAAATTCAATTTCAAATTATTTAAAAAATTATCTTAAAAAAATTAGTTAAAAATTATTTCAAAAAATTATTTTGAAAATCATCTTAAAAATGATTTTAAAATTTATTTTAAAAATTATCTTAAAAATTATTTTAAAAATGATCTTAAAAATGATCTTAAAATTATATTAAAAATTATTTTAAAAATTATCTTAAAATTATTTTAAAATTAGTTTGAAAAAAATCATTCAAAAATTATTTTAAAAATTATTAAAAATTTATTTTAAAACAATCATTGAAAATTATTTAAAAAATTATTTTTTAAAAAAACTTATTTTAAAAAATTATCTTAACAACATTATTTGAAAATTATTTTAAAAACTATTTTAAAAATTATCTTAAAAATTATCTTAAAAATTATTTTAAAAATTATCTTAAAAATTATTTTAAAAATAATTTTTAAAAAATATCTTAAAAAATTATTTAAAAATTATTTTAAAAATTATCTTAAATAATTATTTTAAACAGTATTTTAAAAAAATATCTTAAAAAAAATTATTTTAAAAATTATCTTAGAAATTATTTTAAAAATTATTTCAAAAATTATCTTAAAAATTATTTTAAAAGTTATTTTAAAAATTAACTTAAAATTATTTTAAAAATTATCTTAAAAATTATTTGAAAAATTATTTTTGTACTGAAAATTAATTTAACTTGAAAATTATTTTAAAAATTAGTTTAACCTAAAAATTATTTTTTTAAAAAAAATTATTTTAAAATTAACTTAAAAACCTTTTTTTAAAAAATAGCTTAAAAAATATATTTTAAAAAATTATTTTAAAATTTATCTGAGAAATCGATTTTTTTTAAAAAATTATTTTAAACTTAACTTAAAAATCTATTTTAAAAATTATTTTTAGTTAGAAACTATCTAAAAAATTATTTTAAAGTAACTTAATCAAAACTAAAACTAAAATTGAAAATGAAATTTAAAATCAACTTAACTAAAAATTAAATTAAATTGAATTTAAAATTTACTAAATTAAATTAAATTATGTTAAACTTAAAACTTAAATTAAGTTAAAAATTAGACTTTAAACTTAAAATAAAACTTAAACTTAAAATTAAATTTAATCTTTAAAATTAAGTTTAAATTTAAATTAAGTTAAACTTAAATTGATGCCAAACTAAAAGTTAAATTAAAATTAAAATTAAAATTAATTCTAAGTCTATTTTACTTAACTTAAATTTCAATGTAATTTAACAACTTGAAATCAACAACTTATTTAATTTGCTTAATTTCTAATCTTATTTTTTAAAAAATTATTAAATTTTTTTAAATAGATTAATTAATATAATAATTTATTTACTTTGTCTTTAAAATAACCTGAATAAATTTAACTTCGAATTAATACTGATTTCAAACTTAATTAATTCTACTTAAATTAATACAAAAAGATGAGATAAATTTTATAACTAATAATGCCATTAAATTAACTCAATCAATTAATGCAAAATTTAAGTTGTTTTATTCAAGTAAGTTTTAAATTGAGTTAATAACAAATTATTGCATTTAACTTGAAACTTAAATGATTAATTATAGTAAGTACGTGGAAATACTTATGAAAATAGTATACTAAACATGAATGTTACTGATCCCAATTTTCTTAACACACTTAGGTAGACAAATGTGCTAAAGCCTTGAAATTATGCTCAAACCCTAGTATTGACTTTAGGGGGAATGTTGACTTTAAAGGGATTGTTGACTTTAAGGGGAGTGTTGACTTTAGGAGGAGTGTTGACGTCAGGGGAGGTGTTTTTGAAATCTTTTGACAAATTACTTTTATAAAAATATTTTGAAAACCCCTCTCACACTTTATTAAAAAAATATTCTTAAAATATTTTCAAAATTTTTTTTGTAACGACCACCCTTCTTACTACTACTACTCTCTAAGGTGACCGTTATTTAACTATTAACTCTACTTAACCAGTGTGATCGAAACCACGAGGAATCCCTACCGAAAAATTTCGGCAGAGTCTCCCCTGTACTGGTGACCAAATTCATCAATACATGCAAATAATAACCATCAGCCACATGCGGCTGGTATATATACTTCACAACCACGCAGTAATAACAATCTAAAACAAAGATGAACTCAAATGACATGAACTATAAAGTACAATCTCAAACGTTTACAGTCCACTAAAACATGGAAAACTTAGTAATAAAGAAAGAAAACTAAAAGAACTCTTTTCTAGTCCCAAAACTTCCATAGTCCTGACATCACACACCATCCGCACCACCTTGTCGCCTTCCTTGCTAGATCTTTTCCTTTCCTTTATCTATAGTAAGAGGAAATGCAGTTTATAAGTAAAATTTTCTTAGTAAGCGCTATCTAACTCATAAAAACACGAATATGCATGTATACAGAATGAACTAGAAACTATATGCTCTAAAAGAAAGTAAAGCATAAATATATTTGCTCATGTCAAACTAATAGCAAAGAAAAGCTAAGGAACATACTCATGTAATTCTAATAGCTAATCATGCTGCACAAGGATAAAACTGTATGCTGGAAAATAAAGCTAATCATGCTAAATAACTAAGCAGGAAACAAATAAAACTAATACTGCATGCTTCAAATTAAAAGAAGCTAAACTTACTGACTCTAAGCATAAATGAAGATTGTTTCATTTGTTTCAAAACTTATACTTTATTACTTTAAAATAATAATCAACTTCTCTTGGGCCCGACATTGTACCAATTTGCGCGCATCATTAATATGAGTCGAGATAGCTAATCCCGAAACTACTAAGGTACTTCTAGGTGATCTTGTGCCTAGGGGCGATCTAGGAGCCCACCCAATGGATCTTGTGTCCGGTACATGCCATTAAAAAGTAAAATACTTATTTTCTTTTTAACTATAACTTCCTTATAATAAAATGCCTTGACATTTTTTTGAGCACTTGATGTGCTGCTGATCCCAATACTTAAAATTTAGGGATTCTATCAAGACTTTGGTCTTTTCTCTACTCATAACTTCTCATAATCCCCTAAGAGAGCTTACTAGAACACTGTAAGTATATCTAACAAGTAGGGAATTGTAACTAAATGAGCATGCTATAAAAATAAAGCAAAGAAAAGCAAATCTGACTTCTTTAAGCATGCTACAATAAACATAAATATAAGGAAAGCAAATCTGAACTCTCTAAGCATGCTACAATAAATATAAATCAAACTTTGCAGAACCAGATTAGTCATGCTGGAATTTAGGTAAGGCTTTCCGAAAAAAATAGCAAGGAGAGTCTAAGCCACAAATGCTAATATGGAAGGCCTGTCCCTGCTCCTGGATTAGCAAAGAAAACTGAAAACTGAAATACTAACTACACAACGAAGATCAAAGATAATCAATTCAAAAGACTAACCCTTTTTAGCTATTTCTTCTTATTAAGGATACAGCATGAAGAAAATAACTGAGTTGCTTAACCACATGTCATTCTAAACAATTCATTCATTTTCCCTAACCTAACCACAATAGACTGCTAACACTACCATTCGTTAACAATTATACTGTACTTTATTAAACTACTGGATCTAAAATTAAGGCTTCATTTATCAAATCATATTAACCATTCTTAGGTGATTGAGACGTTATTATTATGAACTTTAACACGTGGTTAGGCCAAGTTCAATTATTCCATTGAACAAGTAGTGGTAGGACATGTTCTCCCTCAGGATTATATTTGATATAATACCATTAATATTGTTATCAAACCAACCCAAAACTGATAAAACTTGGAAAGGAAACATGAGCATTCTGATCACAGTATCACCATCTCATCAACATCTTTTAACTCTGATTAAGGCTTTCAACATTTGGTATGAAACAAATTAACCAGATCATCATCATCAATGATATTAAACCATGCTTATCATAGCTATTTAGACTCAGCTATATAGGTTTTATCCCTCCATTAAGCCCATTGAGTCGTATGAGACTATACTGCTAGTAATATTCACATCAACCAAATTTAATCCCTTTTTGGCAACAATTCATCTAGATAGGAATCAGGATTCATCAACACAGAAATAAACCAAACTACATGCTCCAAATTTATTTAAAACCTCTTCTCATCTCCCTGATGAACTCCACGGCAGAAACAAAAAAGGAATTGCATCTGGAAAACTCATGCAAAGCTTCGGGAACAAGGAGAGGAACAAGGAATAAACCTCGGAGCTATCTTACTGCAGGTGAGTAGCAACTTACCTTCGCGTTCTTGAACTCACAGTCGTGAAGAAGGGTTTCTAGGTTCTCGGAGGCTCACAATCTCGGCACCTTCCTCACCTCTATGCGCTCTCCTCGACGAGAGGATCACGTATTGATGGAGAAATTCTGGAGTTAATCACTCGCCGGCCACCGGAAGTGAACCCTAGCCTCTTCCCTGTTTTTCGCCCGAGTGGAAATCACCGTCGGGAGAGGAAGGTAGGAACGATTTATGTCTCGGGAAAAAAAATTAAGCCTCTTTTGTAACTAGGGATTTTATTATCAACTATAGCTTATATATTTGTCGCTGCCTATCTAATTAGCACCGGCCGCTAGCCCAGTTGGTCAACCGACTTTTAATCGAATCAAAGGTTTGGGCTTCGATTCCTCCGCCGCGTCCCCTTTTTCCAAATTATTTTAAATATTCCAACTATAGCTTAAAGACTATTTGGTTCAAGTTTTACTAAGAAACCCGCGATTGGTCTGTTGGTTAAGTGAATCTTTGCTTAACCTAAGGTTCATGGTTCAAATCTTGACTTGAATATTTTTTTGTCGAAACTTCCTTGTTTAGTAAAAATACCAAACGACAAAAATACTCTAAAAATTCCTAAAAATATTTAGAATATTTTAAAAGTATTTCTAAATATTTTTAAGGACGTTTAGAACTTGAAATAGGGAAAATTGGGTCGTTACATTTTTAATCATTTTGAAAACTATTTTACAAATTACTTTCCAAATTTGTTTATACAAAAAAAACACTCTATGTTTTTCAAAAAATTATTTTGAATTAACATATTTTGAAAAATTATTTTGTTACTTAGTAAACATTTTAAAACATAAGTTGACAAGCTCTTCTTAAAAGGTTTTGGTGCACAATCACTTTTAATTTTTTTTGTATTGGAAAATATTTTGAAAACTTGTAACGACCCAATTTTCCTCACTAGGAGTTTTAAAAGTTCTTAAAAATATTTAGAAATGTTATAGAAATATTCTAGAGATTTTTAGAAATTTTTAGAGTATTTTTATGTAATTTTTGGAGGTCGTTTGGTATTTTTACTAAACGAAGGAAGTTCCGACAAAAAAATGTTCAAGTCGAGATTCAAACCATGGACCTCAGACTTGAACCGAGTCTTAACCAAATCCAGCCAGCCAATTGTTCCAGCAGGCGTTTCTTATTAAAAAAGGAGAAATATTCTATTTAAGCAGTAGTTAATGAATAGAGAATAAATAGGAAGAAAAATGGTTGCAGCCGAGAATCGAAACCGCGACCTTTTGACTCGGTTAAAACCCGGCTGACCAGGTGTTCAAGCCATCGGTTCTGTTTAGAAAAGGTAGGAAATTTTATTTAAGGAAGTTAATAGAATTCAGGAATTTTAAAAAGAACTTAGGGCTTTCCCAGGACGAAAACCTAATTTCCCCGATCTCTTCCTCTCTCGCGCGACAAAGGCAGCTCGGGCGGAAACAAGCCGCAGCTAGGGCACGATTCCGGCGGCCGGTGGGTGGCTAGCTCGGGGAGATCTTCACATCGTCGAGATCCTCTCGGCAAGGAGGAGCTGTAGGCACGAGGAAGAGGCCGAGATCTTCACTCCTTCGGGAACCCTAGAAGCCCTTTCGTTCGGTTGTAGGTTTAAGAAGAGGTAAGCGTTTTCTCACTTGCGGGAGGAGTAGTTCAGATTTTTGTTAGCTTCTTGTTTCTCTCGGAGCTTGTTGAAAACCCTAGAGTAGTTTCGAGATTGCTCCTGTTGCTTTTGGGCAGTTCGGGTTTTGATGCAGCGTGGTTGGATTTGAATCCTGCTTTGGTTTCTAGCGCAGCTAAGTTTTTGTAAATTTTAGTCTTGAGATTTCTGCTGTGTGCTTCAATGAAAGGAAATAAGGGTTTGCTTGTTTGTTTGTTTAGCTTGTGGTTGCTTGCTTCGGATTTTTGTTGTTCTAGGTAGTGAGCATGAGAAACAATTCAGATGTTGGGTTTCCAGTAGCAATTCCTTTTTGTTTCTGTCGTGGAATTCATTAGGGAGATGAGAAGAGGTTTTAAATAAACTTTGAGCATGTAGCTTATTATTTCTGGTTGAATTGATGTGGCTGTCGTGCACCTCAAAGAGGGGAATTAAGGTTTGTTTGTTTGTTTGTTGTTCGTTTGTTAAGCGTGAGGTAGGCAGCAGTGTGCTTGCTGCCAGGTATTTCAAAGGGAGAAAGGGGATGATTTGTATAAGCTTGAGCTTGTAGTTTGAATTCTTTCGCCTCTATGATCAAAGTTATCAGAATGAGCTGAGAGATGGAAAATTTACCCAATAAGATCAAAGCTACAAGGGTTTGCAATTCTACTAAAACTTGAACTGGTTCTCTCACAATCCAAGTTAACTCTTGTTTAGTGAAATCAGTGTTTATTGCAACTTACTGCGAGGTTAGTATTTTGGTGTTTCGTACCAGGTAGAATTACCAGTAGCAAACCTTTTTGATAGCTGCAATGGATTCCTTGCTGGGACACTGAACAGGGAGGAATTGATTTGCAGTTCATCTCTTTAGTAGCGCAGAATTTTAGTCCCCTTTTATCATCTAGTTCCTTTGCGGTTTAGATCAAGATTTCTAAAGCTTGTAAGTATGGCTTGGTTTCCATGTTAATGATATTATGTTCTGGCCTTTATAAATTGTGCATGTTCCTAACCTTTAGGTGATGATAAGTAGTTAAAATAGAAAGAGACCAATGTTTATTCTCTCTTTGCATAGTTGCTGTAGTATACTTTAAGGTTTCAGTTGTTCTGTGCCATTGTTTTCCTGTAGATTGAAGAGCTCTATCCTCCGTGCCTTAGACCTTCCATTATCAGTTTTCTTATATAAGCAATTTTAGATTGGCATGTGGTTTAGCAGTTCAGTTCGGATAGTAAATTTTGTTATACTTGCAGAATCTGATTGACATAATGTAGTGTAGATGTTTGTTAGTTATATATGCAGACCTTTACAAGTATAGTATGCAAATTTTATAAGTATAGTAAGCAGATTTTTGGTTTAAGCATTTCAAAGTTAGAATTTGCTTAAACATTTCAGTTTATTTTTAAAGAAGCATTCTTTTAGAAGCATTAACAAGTATAAGAAAGATAAAGAAAAGAAAGAAAAAGGCCAAGGCCTTAAGTAGATCCCAAAGTCAAGACTTTAGGGATTTTGACACACAAGGTGTTTATTAAAATACCGAGGCATTATATATTAGAAGTATTAAAAGATAACAAGTATTTTACTTTTATCAGTGGCATTGTACTGGACTCTCAGTTGTTCTTGGGTTGGGCTCCCATAGTCGTCCCTAGGTTTAGATAACCTAGTATGCAGGACTCTCAGTTGTCCTTGGGCTAGACTCCCATAGTCGTCCCTAGGTTTAGATAACCTAGTAAACCCTATTAGATTCGGGACCAGCTATCTCGGGTCTAGTTAGGGATGCGCGCATAGCAAGTACAGTTGCTGGGCCCAAGAAGAAAGTTGATTATTATTTTGAAGTATTATAAGTATAAGTTTTTGAACAAACGAAATAAGTTTCACATAAGTATAAAAGTATAAAAGAATAAGTTTAGAACAAATGAATTAAGTTTCACTTTGTTTTAAAATCAACAAGTTTAGTTTCCTTTTATGCTAGCATGTTATTTAGATTAGCTTACTGTTCTTTGCTATTAGAAGAGCATGAGTAGCTTTACATGTTTAGCACTTCAGTATGTTTGTTTATTTACTAGTAGATGAGCATGAGTAATTTTCCTTTTGAGCATTCAACTTTTAGATTTCCGTATATTCACATGCATATCGAGTTTTGTGAGTTAGATAGTGCTTACTAAGCATTTTGCTTATAGTTGCATTTCCTCTTACTGCAGATAAAGGAAGACGATGAGGAGGTGCGGATGATGTGTGATGCCTAGACTATGGAAGTCTTGGGACTAGAAAGGAGTTCCTTTAGTCTTCTTTCCTTATTCATTTTTTTAGTTTCCGCATTTTAGTTATTATAAACATTTGAGACTGTACTTTACACTCCGTGTCATTCAAGTTTATTCTTGTTCTAGGTTGCATGTAGGATGAGTTCAGTTTAGTAAGTAGATATTTGTGTGTTTGATACTTATTTAACTACGTGGGTGTTTGATAAATGTTCCAGCCGCCTGTGGCTGATGTATACTATGTTTGTACCTCGGTTTATGGTCACCGGTACAGGGGAGACTCTGTCGAAATTTTTCGGTAGAGACTCTTCGTGGTTTCGATCATACCGGTTAAGTAGAGTTAGTAGTTAAGTAACGGTCACCTTAGAGAGTAGTATAGTATAGTAAGAAGGGTGGTCGTTACAGTTGGTATCAGAGCAGTCCCCATTCTCCAGCATCACACATCAGCACCATCCTTGTCGTCTTCAAGTAAGAAAGTATTTAATTTTTCTTTTATGCTTATTGATTGCGGTATAGAGTATCTGCTTATATGCGCTTAAGTAAGAAGAAAATTCTTGTTTTATTTTTCTATGTTTGGATACATATGCTTAGGATGTATTCTGGGATGGTGGTATGATCCGGGGACCTAAGCTCGGTGAGCACGCCAGAATCAAATAAGATGTGTTCTAGGATGGTGGTATGATCCAGGGACCTAAGCCCGGTGAGCGCGCCAGAATCAAACAAGATGTGTTCTGGGATGGTGGTATGATCTGGGGACCTAAGCCCGGCGAGCGCGCCAGAATCATACAAGATGTGTTCTGGGATGGTGGTATGATCCGGGGACCTAAGCCCGATGAGCGCGCGAGCCTAGCGCTAGAGTAGTTGTCTGATTAACAACTTATGTTACGGTACTACTAAGTGCAACTAGGCCACCACAGTAGTATGTTTATAAGTATGCATGCAAGTATGTTCAAGTCATGTTATGTTTATATTTACGTTTATGTTTAGGCCTACGTTATGTTCATATTATGTTTTTGCCTATGCATATGGACATGCTTGTGATCGAGTCTATCATTATGTTTAGTTCATCTACCATGCTTACATTTATGCTGTCATGCTTATATCACTGCTGTTGGATTTTTCGGGCCGCGAAAACCTCGAATCACCCATGCCACTGGATCTCGTGCGAAGGATAGATTTCAAAAATTTAAATACGAGTACGAGTTTCTACTTAGATCTACTCCTAGACCTACATGAAGAAAGATTTATACCTTCGATGCGAAGCCCTTCGCAATCCCGCTTGTCCTCGGTTTGCCGGATCTCGAAAGTGTCAAAGTAGACACTTTTCTATGTGTATCCACATAAGAAAGAGATGGAGAAAAATCTCTAAGGATGTGCTAGCAACCTTAGAGATCAGTAGGGAGGAGAGGGAGAGCAAGAAGAAAACTCAAGAGAAAGAAGAAGATGGAGTTACAACCACTTGAATGAAAAATCAATTTTTATTCCACTTAAAAGTGGCCGGCCACTTCAAGGCATGTAACCCCCATGGAATATCAAGAGTCAAGTCTTTTGATCTCCTCCATGAGGTGGCATTTGGTCAAGTCAAATTTGACCAAATGTAGAAGCCTTGATGATGTGGCATTGGTCAAGTCAAAACATGACTCTTCATCTTCCTACTTAAGTCAAGTCAAACTTGACCACTTCTCTCCCTTGGTTGATCTAATCTAACCATTGGTTCAAGTCAATTTTAATTTAATGAATCTCTATTCATTGAATTAAATTAATTAAATGAGTCTAAGTCCAAATTAGACTCACTTAACACATGAACCAAATTGAGTCCAACTCAATTAGCCTACTTTGGATTACTCTTAATCTAATTTGGTTCATCATATGAACGTAATCATTTAGGTTCATTTAATGAACCTAATCTCCATCTAATTGCCCTTAGTGTGTGACCCTATAGGTTCTTGTAACGTTGGCAATGCCCCTAAACCCATTTAGGAACATAAGTAATGAGCGGTATCTAGCAACACATCATTACTACCCAAGTTACAAGAATGTTGAGATCCAACATCACCTTGTGACTACAAATTGTGACTCCTCACAAAATATGACAAGTGTCATTCTATCCTGGACATCTAGATTGATCAATGTGAGGCATAGACCGTGTCATCCTCTAATCAATCTAAATCTTGAACTCCAAGTAGACTCACTCAATCAAATGAGCTCAATATTCTATATTGACTCATTTGGGCATGGTCATGCACTTCATGGTCTCACTCTATCAAGAATATCGATGTCGCTCCCGTCATATAGGAGGGATAGATCCCATCTACATCACTCACATCCCTCTGCATAATTCGTTACATACCCAGTAATCGCCTTTATAGTCCACCCAGTTACGGGTGACGTTTGACGAAACCAAAGTACATAACTCCTTATGTAGGGATCCATGGTGACTTCAAGTCTAAGGACTAGTAGTCATACTAATAGCCACATGAGAAAGTATATGACACTCATATAACGATCCATGATACTTTCTCATGGCGGGTCATTTAGTATACATTCTCCAATGCATGCCCATGTGTCAACTTGATATCTCTATATCCATGACTTGTGAGATCAAGTCATCGAGTTGACCTACATGCTAGTCTTATTGCATTAACATTGTCCCTGAATGTTAATACTCGACTAGGAATGATTAAGAGTAGTGTTCCCTATATAATCTCACTATCGGTTCAACTAACCGATTGATATAGGTGAGAACCGTCTACTCAAGGACGTTTTTATACTTAGTTTATTTGGCACCAATACAAGTAAGTATAATAACCAAAAACCAAATGCCTTTATTTATATAGAATATGATACAACAAGTCTAAAATACAATCATCAAATGATTGGCTCTAGGGCTCTAGCTAACAATCTCCCACTAGCACTAGTGCCAATCAGTGTAGGCTCTAAGCCCCAATGACCTAGTGTGACCATCATGCTTCCTCTGTGCCAAAGCCTTGGTCAAGGGATATGCGATGTTAGCCCATGTAGGTACTCTGCAAATCTTCACATCTCCTCTCTCGATGATCTCTCGAATGAGATGGAAGCGCCGTAGTATGTGTTTGGTCCGCTGGTGTGAGCGAGGTTCCTTCGCCTGTGCTATAGCTCCATTGTTGTCACAATAGAGCTCAATGGGGTCAGCAATGCTAGGAACCACCCCAAGTTCAGTGATGAACTTGCGGATCCAAACTGCCTCCTTTGCTGCCTCTGATGCAGCAATGTACTCGGCTTCTGTTGTAGAATCAGCTACTGTATCCTACTTCGAACTCTTTCAGCTGACAGCACTACCATTAATGCAAAATACGAACCCTGACTGCGATCTATAGTCATCCTGGTCGGTCTGGAAGCTAACATCACTGTAACCCTTTACAGCTAGCTCATCATCGCCTCCATATATCAAGAAATATTCTTTAGTCCTTCTTAAGTACTTAAGAATATTCTTGACCGCTATCCAGTGACTTTCACCTGGATCTGACTGGTATCTGCTCGTCATGCTCAAAGCATACGAGACATCAGGTCGAGTACATAGCATGGCGTACATGATCGATCCTATGGATGAGGCATAAGGAATCTTATCCATGCGGTCTCTCTCCTCTCTAGAAGAGGGACCGTGAGTCTTCGAAAGACTCACGCCATGTGACATCGGCAGAAATCCCTTTTTGGAGTTTTGCATAGCAAACCGTAGAAGTACCTTGTCAATGTATGTACTCTGACTTAGGCCAAGCAATCTCTTAGATCTATTTCTATAGATCTGTATCCCTAGAATGTGGGATGCCTCACCTAAGTCCTTCATTGAGAAGCAACTCCCTAGCCAGGTCTTGACAGACTGAAGCATAAGGATGTCCTTCCCAATGAGTAGTATGTCATCCATATACAATATGAGGAAGACAACTATATCCCCTACAACCTTCTTGTAGACACAAGGCTCATCTTCGTTCTTGATGAAACTAAACTGTTTGATTGCATCATCGAATCGAAGATTCCAGCTCCGAGAAGCTTGCTTTAGTCCATAAATGGACCTATGCAGCTTGCATACTCTGCTAGTATGCTGTGGATCTACAAAACCCTCAGGTTGTGTCATGTACACATCCTCGAGCAGGTTTCCATTCAGAAACACGGTTTTGACATCCATCTGCCATATCTCATAGTCATGGTAGGCTGCAATAGCAAGTATGATCTGAATGGACTTAAATATCGCTACTGGAGAAAAAGTTTCATCATAGTCAATACCATGAATCTGCTTGAAACCTTTAGCTACCAAGCGACCCTTATAGATAAGTCCATCCATGTCAGTCTTTCTACTAAAGACCCACTTACACCCAATGAGTTTTACCCCTTCAGGTGGATCAACCAAAGTCCATACTTAGTTGGTGTACATGGATTTCATTTCGGATCTCATGGCTTCTAGCCATTTCTCGGAATCTGGTCTCATCACAGCTTCCTGATAGGTGGTAGGCTCATCCTCTATGAGCATAACGTCATCATGGTCAGACAAGAGAAATGAGTATCTCTCAGGCTGACGACGTACCCTATCAGACCTGCGAAGAGGTATGTCTACTTGAACTGGTTGTTGTTCCTCAACTCTTTGTGGAACATCATCCACAACACTTTATGGTTCCAGTTCAATTTCCATCGAGGCATCTGTGCTATTGTTCGCATCTTGAACTTCTTCAAGATCGAACGCGCTCCCACTAGTCTTTCTAGAAACAAAGTCCCTTTCTAGAAAGACCCCAGTCTTTGCCACAACTATCTTGTGCTGACTGGGAATGTAGAAGTAATATCCCTTAGTTTCCTTGGGATATCCAATGAAATAGCACTTGTCGGATTTGGGTCCTAATTTGTCTGAGACTTGACATCTAACGTAAGCCTCACAACCCCAAATCCTCATGAAAGACACCTGGGCATCTCTCTCAGTCTATATCCTATATGGTGTCTTTATCACGGCCTTGGATGGAACTCGGTTGAGCATAAAAGCTGCCGTGTCTAGAGAATAACCCCAAAGGTATGTCGGAAGATCTGTGTGACTCATCATAGATCGTACTATATCTAATAGAGTACGATTCCTCCTTTCGGATACACCATTCCACTGTGGTGTTCCAGGAGGCGTGAGTTGGGATAGAATCCCACACTCAGCTAATTAGCCACGAAACTCATGGCTTAAGTATTCACCACCTCGATCTAATCGAAGTATCTTAATACTCTTGCCAAGCTGGTTCTGTACTTCATTCTTGAATTCTTTGAACTTTTCAAAGGATTCAGACTTATGTGTCATCAAGTACACATAACCATATCTACTGAAGTCATCAGTAAATGTGATGAAGTACCTATAACCGCCTCTAGCAGCGACATTGAAAGGGCCACATACATCACTATGTATGAGTCCAAACAAATCAATCGCTCTCTCGCTGTGTCCACTAAAGGGAGTCTTGGTCATCTTGCCTCGTAGGCATGACTCGCATATCTCATATGATTCAAAATCAAATGAGTCCAACAAACCATCCTTATGGAGCTGGGATAAGCGCTTGTCATTTATATGATCTAAGCGACAGTGCCAAAGGTAGGTTTGGTTCATGTCATTTGACTTGAACCTCTTGGTATTTACATTATAGATAGGGCTCTCAAGGTCTAGAATATAGAGTCCGTTTATCAGAGGTGCACTACAATAGAACATATCGTTAAAATAGACGGAACAACATTTGTTCTTTATAGTAAACGAGATACCTTTCTTGTCCAAACAAGAAACTGATATAATGTTCTTAGTTAATGCAGGCACATAACAACAATCGACTAACTCTAGTACAAGCCCAGAGGGCAGAGATAAAAAGTAAGTCCTTACAGCAACAGCAGCAACCCGTGCTCCATTGCCTACTCGTAGGTCCACCTCGCCCTTTGTCAATGCCCTACTATTTCTCAGCGCTTGCACATCAGTACAAATGTGAGAAGCACATCCAGTATCTAATACCCATGATGTAGAAATAGATAAATTGACTTCTATAACATATATACCTGAAGTGGAAGTCTCACTTCGCTTCTTCTTAAGATCCTCCAAGTATACCTTGCAGTTCCTCTTCCAGTGCCCGGTCTGACCGCAGTGGAAGCAGGTAGCATCCTTAGCGACCCCTCCTTTAGGCTTCAGTGCCTTGCCTTTGCCCTTGGCTTGGGACTTTCCCTTGCCTTTGGGCTTGCCCTTGCCCTTATGTTTCTGAACCATCAGAACAGTGTTGGGCTTAGCCTTCTTAAGGTTCAGCTTGTAACACCCATAGAGTACTTAGCAAGATTTTAGATATTTTTATTATGAATAAAAATAGGCCTTATGTGGAAATTGCAAAAATAATAAAAAATAAAATAGAACCAAAAAGAGAGATGACCAAGGCTTGAACCTTGGATCTCTTACTAGATATATACATGTGTTAACCAATAGACCAAGAGAAATTATTGTTAAAGAAAGAAGTGACAATATAGTTAAGGGTAAGAAAAGAGATTTTTCATTGAGAAGGAGAAGTTAGAGTTGCCTTCCCCCTCTCAAAAGAAAAGAGGATTCTTGCTTCCTCTTCTCATTAAGGAGAAGTAAAAGAAAGGAGAAGGAAAAGTACATTTTCCCTTCCTCCTCTCATGATGAATAAAAGGGAAAATTAAAGAGGAAAACTCATTTGCTCCTCTTCCTCCTCCCTCCTCCTCCTCACCGTGACCAAGACCTTCCCCCACCTCTCCTTGCCGTAATCCAAAAAAAAACAAAAAAAAACAAAGAAGACCCCTCTCTAGGAAGGTTCCACAAGAAAGATCTCTTTTCCTTAAGCAAATAAGGATGTAAGTATTCCCTCACCTGTGGTACAAGTTGCTTACGATATTCTCGAAAGATTTGAACTCTTAGAATTAGAAATAAAAAGAAGAGAAGAAACCATGCTTATGTACTTTAGTAGGTTATGATATGAATTTAGTAGAAAAGAAATTATGTGTGTGATGTTAAGTTGATCTTCTTATTAAGATGTTTATTGACCTTCTTTTCTTTTATATGGTTCGACCATGGTGAAAAGTTTGAGTTCATGAGGCTTAAAACCTAATCTAACATGCTCATAGATTTATTTATGATGTGTTATGAAATTTGCTAGAGATTCATGTTCATATGTTGTTTAGAAGTGGTGTTCTTGCTTGAGAAAGGTTCGGCTATGATAAAAGTATAGAGTTCATGAGGCTTAAAACCTAATCTAACATGCTCATAGATTTATTTATGATGTGTCATGAAATTTGCTAGAGATTCATGTTCATATGTTGTTTAGAAGTTGTGTTCTTGCTTGAGAAAGGTTCGGCCATGATAAAAGTATAGAGTTCATGAGGCTTAAAACCTAATCTAACATGCTCATAGATTTATTTATGATGTGTTATGAAATTTGCTAGAGATTCATGTTCATATGTTGTTTAGAAGTTGTGTTCTTGCTTGAGAAAGGTTCGGCCATGATAAAAGTATAGAGTTCATGAGGCTTAAAACCTAATCTAACATGCTCATAGATTTATTTATGATGTGTTCTGAAATTTGCTAGAGATTCATGTTCACATGTTGTTTAGAAGTTATGTTTTTACTTGAGGAAGTTTCAGCCATGATGGAAATATTAGGGTTCATGAAACTCAAAACCTAAATTAGTATGCTCATAGACCTCCATGTGATATGTAATGAAATTAACTAAGAGATTTATGTTTACATGTTGTTCATAATTTTATTTCTTAGTTGTGAAGTTTCGGCCATGATAGTGATTTAGGGTTTCATAAAGCTCCAAATCTAATTTAGCATGTTCATAGGCTTCCTTGTGATATGTTATCAAATTTGCTAGGTATTCATGTTAAAAGATTTCTTAGAAGTCTACTTCTTGTTGCATGAGGTTTCGGCTATAATAACTTTTAGGGTTCATGAAGCACAAAACCTAAGTTAGTATGCTCATAGACTTCTTGATGATATGTTATAAAATGGGATAGAAACTTATACTTATATGTTGCTTAGAAATTTATTTCCTACATGATAAAGTTTCGGCCATGATTAATCTTTAGGGTTCATGAAGCTCCAAACCTAATTTAGTATGCTCATAGACTTCTTTATGATATATGATGGAATTAGCTAGGTGTTCATGTTACATGTTGTTTAGAAGTTTATATTCTTGGCTTATGAAGGTTCGGCCATGATAAGATTTTAGGGTTCATGAAGCTCAAAACCTAATCTAGCATGCTCATAGACTTCCTTATGATATGTTATCAATTTGGCTAAGTATTTATGTTCATGTGTTGCTTAGAAGTTTTACTCCTTGTTATATGATGTTTCGGCTATGATAAGGTGTTAGGGTTCATGAAACTCAAAACCTAATTTAGTATGTTCATAGACTTCTTATGATATGTTATGAGATTTGCTAAGTATTCATGTTTTATGTTGTTTAGGAGTATTCTTTTGTTATGAACTTTCGGCCATGACTATGACTTAGGATTCAAGAAAGTTTTAAACTTAAACTTAGCAAGCCATGAATTTTCCTTATGATATGTTTAGGTTTAAGTATGCATGCTTTATGATAAGATCAGTAACATGTTGATTATGTATGTTATGAATTATGCATGATATAATCCTTATGATGATTATGTTGGGTTCTTCGGGCCGCGAAAACCGCTTTTTGCGTCGCGGAAACCCCGAATCACCCAAGGCCAACGGATCCGTGCAAGGAAAACTGAATGAAAATTACGAGTACGAGTTTGAAAAACCTTTTAGATCTACTCCTAGATCTACATGTTAAGAACTTTACCCTTGTTGCGTGCCTTTCGCTTATCCCGCTTGTCCAAGGTGTTGCCGGATCTCTAGACCGTCAAGTGTCGGTCCTCTAGAAGTATCCACTCGGACACGTCGGTGGAGAAAAACCTCACACAAAGGTGTGCTAGCACCTTAGTGAGATTCGGCCAAGCAAAGAGGAGAGGGAGAGGGAGAGCTTGAGGAAGAAGGAAGAAAAATACACTTGAATGAATGAATGGAAAAATTCAATTCACCTTCAAAAGTGGCCGGCCACTTCTCCTTTGTGTAACTCCCCATTAAATGCAATTAATGTGACGTTATTAAGAAAATGACTTTGTAACTTCCATGAGGTGGCACCCATGATGATGTGGAGTAACATCATTGGTCCACTTCAATGCCAACTCACCAATGAGGTGGCATAAAGTCAAGTCAAACTTGACTTTTAATCTTCCTCTTAAGTCAAGTCAAAATTGACCAAATCTCTTCCATGGTTGATCGAATCCAACCATTTGATTCAAGCCAACTTAATATAATGAATCTAATTCATTTAATTAAATTGATTCAATGAGCCAAAAACTAAATTAGACTCATTGAACACATGAATCAACTTGAGTCAAACTCAAGTTAGCCCAATTAGGATTACTCTTAATCTAATTTGATTCATCAAATGAATCTAATCCTCTTGGTTCATCATATGAACCTAATCTCCATTTAATTGTCCTAAGTGTGTGACCCTATAGGTTCTTGTAACGTTGGCAATGCCCTAAACCCATTTAGGAGCATAAGTAATGAGCGGTATCTAGCAACACATCATTACTACCCAAGTTACAAGAATGTCGAGATCCGACATCACCTTGTGACTACTAATTGTGACTCCTCACAATATGTGACATTGTCCTTCTATCCTTGACATCTAGATTGATCAATATGAGGCATAGACCGTGTCATCCTCTAATCAATCTAAATCTTGAACTTCAAGTATACTCACTCGATCAAATGAGCTCAACATCTAATGTTGACTCATTTGGGTATGGCCATGCACTTAGTGGTCTCACTCTATCAAGAATACCGATGTCGCTCCCGTCATATGGGAGGGATAGATCCCATCTACATCACTCACATCCCCCTACATAATTCGTTATATACCCAGTAATCGCCTTTATAGTCCACCCTGTTACGGGTGACGTTTGACGAAACCAAAGAACATAACTCCTTATGTAGGGATTCATGGTGACTTCAGGTCTAAGGTCAATAGTCATACTAATAGCCACATGAGAAAGTATATGATACTCATATAACGATCCATGATACTTTCTCATGGCGGGTCATTCAGTATACATTCTCCAATGTATACCTGTAACGCCCGAAAATTCTCAAAACTATTTTAGGAATATTCTATGATTTTTCTGGAATTATTAGATATTTTTCTGGAATTTTCCGAGTAGCGGAAGTTGCAAAAATAATTAGAAGAATAAAAAGGCTTAAGCGGGAATTGAACCCGGGACCTCTCGGGTCCGCTAAACCTTTAGATAGCCTTAGTAACCGGTGAACCCAGCAGGGCCATGCTGGAAGAGAAGGGAAACATTTATATTTATATTGGAGTTGGGCCTAGTTACCCACTTAATATAAATTAAAAACTTAAGTTGGTTTGGGTTATTTCTTTTATTTGGTTCGGCAACTTCTCCCTCTCCAAACCCTCATCGACGCCAACTCCTTCTTCCTCTCTTTCTCTCGGCGCCAACACCCCAAGCAAGCCTAGGGTTTCATCCCTAGGGCCATAGGAGTGCCTTCCGGTGACATCTCGGGCACAAGGACGTTCCCCTCCGCGAGTAGAGCACGTGGACGCGAGCGAGTCGTCGAGAAGTCGTCTCCACCGGAATTTCTAGCGATTAGATTTGTAAGAAATCTAGCATACAAGGTGAGAAACCCCTCACCTGCAGTATAAGTAGCTCTCGCGTGTTTTCTTGTATGCATTAGATTAGTTCTATTGAATTTTGTCAGCATATAGGGTGTATTTTAATTCTTCTCACAGGTTTAGGGATTAGTGAGCATATCTAGATGGGCCGAGCGCGTGTACCCTCCGTAGATGGGGGTTTAGACACTGCTGGGTGCCTAGAGGTGGTCTCCCTGATCGAGAGGAGAGTTAGAGAGCGCCAAATGCTCGACAAAATGCCTTGCACAACCTTATGATACAGTGACCGTTTAGTTAAATGCCATAGAACATGTTAATTAGCATGATCAGTTCTATTTCAGCTTTTATGAAACTAGATGTCCAAATGGGTGGGCTCCCACAATCACCCCTAAGTTCAGACAACCTAGTTCTAGGTTCAGATAACCTAGATTCAGCAAAATAGTATTAGCTATTTCAGTATTTTACTTTTCAGTGGCACTGTACTGGATTAGATATCCATTGGGTTGGGCTCCCATAGTCGTCCCTAGGTTTAGCTAACATAGTAAACCCTATTAGATTCGGAACTTGCAATCCTGGGTCTAGTTAGGGGTGCGCGCATAGCAAGTACAGTTGCCAGGGCCCATCAGCAGCATGTATAGTATTTTTACTTACTATATGTATATGGTTTTCAACCTTTCACAAATTAGTTCGTGAATTCAATACAGTCCTAGCAGTAGCTCAGTATTAGCTTAGCTCAGTTTTAGTATCAGCTTAGTTCTTCATTGATACCATGTGATTGATGTCATGATCAACTTTAGATATGCCAAGATTGTATGCTTATATGCCATGCCATGTTTAGTTTATTCAGTGTACTTAGCATATCCTTTTAAACAGCATGATTTAAAAACATATTTGCATCGTATGCATGTTTTAGTGAGGTAGATGGTTTCTTACTAAGCGTTTGGCTTACAGATACTATTTTTCCTTATACTGCAGATACAGGTAAAAGGAAAATGGACTAGCAGTGGAGGCTGGAGGTCAATGCAGGTGAAGATGTGTGTGGATGGAACCTGGAAGAAGGTCTTAGGGAACTTAACAAGCTTTATCTAAATACTAGAACTGTTTAGAGATTTAGCATTTTGCAATCTAGTTGTTCATCGTTATGAATTAGTTAATCATGTCCTTATTATGTTTAGAACACTTCTTTCATGATATTAGAATGTTGGCAGATAGTGTTACAGTGTTTTTCCAGTTGTTGTAGAGTTTGTAGGAGTGATTGAGGCACGAAACAGTGCTGAAGTCAGAGTTTCAGTGCGAAATCAGAAACTCTGATCGATCCATGGATCGATCGGGGGTCCCCAATCGATCCCCGGATCGATTGAGGGCCGATTCCGCGAACAGAAGGCTTCTGGATCGATCAGCCAATCGATCCAGTCACACGCGGTCGCGAACAGAAGACCTCTGGATTGATCGATCCAAGCTATCCCTAGCGAACAGAAAGGTTTTGATCGATCATGGGATCGATTGACTAGGTTGGATCGATCAGCCGATCGATCCAAATAAAGTCCCGTGCACAGAAGCACGCGGGATCGATCACTGGATTGATCAGTGAGCCTGGATCGATCAGCCGATCGATCTAGATTATCACCCGAGCACAGTAGCAGTCGGGATCGATCCATGGATCGATCCAACAGAGAGCAATCGACCCAGCTCAGTATGGATCGATTGGGAAGTTCAGTTTCGACCAAGAGACTTAGCAGATCGGCTTCTAGCCCATAGGGGATGTGGGATACACCTTGTATCCCTTAGATTACATGCACCGGTACATGTAGAACCAAGAATGGTTATCAGTTAGCGATTAAAATTTAAATTAGATCAGTTTTCCGTACAGTTAGCACAGCATAACTGTAGCGATCGGCCTTACAGCTCAGCTAGTAGAAGGCGGGTCGTTATAGAGTGGTATCAGAGCCAAGTTCCATACTTCCTACACACACATCAACATTGAACCTGCAACTTCCAAGTGAGAATACCTCTACTTTATTTATGCTTTCCGTTCCTTGCTATAGTTCATGTTTATAAATAAACTGCTGCATGATAGTATGTGATGGTATATAACATGATAACGATAGTAATACAATTATGATTGTAATAGTTATTCATGTTCTGTCCTCTATGTCTTTAGAAATGACACGAGGACGCCCAGCTAGAAGGGCACTAGCTACTGAGCCCCAGCAAGAGGCAGGCAGTTCAGTGCCTCCTCCTGACCTTACAGCATTAGTGGCTCAGTTACAACAGCAGCTAGCTGAACAGCAACAGGAAATAGCCACCTTAAAGGCTAATCAGCAGAGTACCCCCACAGTCACCCCGGAACCAAACCTGACGACTCCAGAAGTCTTAGAGGTTCCACCAGCCCAGCCTACAGCACCAGCGCCAACACCAGTACTAGCACCAACAGTCCCAGCAGCTGAGCCAAGAAAGGAAGCCTATATGATCCACTGGCAGCGAGTCAAGCCAGAGAACTTCTCAGGCACTAGTAAACCATGGGATGCACAAGCCTGGTTCAAAACACTGGAGAGCACGATGGAGCTTCTGGATTGGCCAGAACACGAGAAGGTGAAGTGTGCCTCCTTCTGCCTGACAGGAGACGCACGCATGTGGTGGGAAAGAATTAGAGCGAAGCGCCCAGTGAACCAGATGTCATGGGCTGACTTCGAGAAAGAATTCTTCGAGGAGTTCTTTCACATATGGGTTACGAACCACCACTACGACGAGTTCACTGAGTTTCGTCAGGGCAACCTTTCAGTTGAGGAAGCCGTGAAGAAATTCAACAGGTTGGCTCGTCTATGCCCAGAGCTAGTCAGCACAGAGAAGGAACGAATCTGGTTGATGCTCAAGATGCTGAGGCCAGAGATAGCAGTGAACGTGGCTGGTGGCATACATAGGCCACAAACCACAGAGGAGTTAGTGAGCAGTGCCTTGACCACAGAGCATTACCAGAACAGCATAAAGCAGCAGAAGCAAGTCTCCTCAGAGTCCAAAGGCCAAGGAAACCCTCACACTCAAAAACAGCAAGGACACAGCTCTAACTGGAAAGGGAACTCCAACGGCAAGCGCAAGTCAGGGAGTGAACCAAAAGGAGGACCATCTAGCAAGCGACCCAGTTACCCAAAGTGTGCTACTTGTGGGAAATTCCACCCAGGGGTTTGTCGCAAGGGCACACGAGGATGCTTTGAATGTGGACAAGAAGGGTACATGGCCAAGCAGTGCCCGAACAAGACCGGTCTTCCTCAGCCACAGCAGATTCAGTACCAGCTCAGTTATATCAGATGCAAGCCGCTCTAGAAGGTCCACTTATCAGCCAGGGCAGATTAGAAGCCCCTCCAGCTATGGCGAATGCGAGGATCTACTCACTCACCAGAGAGGACGTAGCCAATGCCTCGACAGTTGTCACAGGTCAGATTAGCATTTTTCAGTATAGTGCTACTGTTCTATTTGATACTGGGGCAACCCATTCATATATAGCAAGGATGTTCTCCGAAAAGTTAGAAATACCCTCAGAGGTACTCAGTGGTCAGTTTATGATGGCACTACCTTCAGGAGAGATCATGGCATCCACGCACTGGCTCAGAGCAGTGCCGGTCATTATAGCAGACAGAGAGCTCTTTTGTGATATGATAGTGCTAGAGATGACCGACTATGACGTGATCTTTGGAATGGACTTTCTGATCAGATACGGTGCTACCATAGAGTGCCGTAAACAGAAAGTCATCTTCCAACCTGAAGCGGCAGTGCAGTTTGAATACAGCGGAGAACCAAAGAAGTTTCTCTCAGCTATGAAAGCACAGAAGCTACTGGATTCAGGATGTACAGGATTCCTAGCACACGTAGTCAACGCCAGCCAGGACAAGAACCAACAGTTAGCAGAGGTTCGAGTCGTATGTGACTACCCAACAGTCTTCCCTGAAGAGTTACCAGGCTTAGCACCAGACAGGGAGATTGACTTTGAGATAGAGCTCATTCCTGGTACGAATCCTATCTCCAAAGCGCCTTATCGCATGGCTCCATCAGAACTGAAGGAACTTCAGGAGAAACTACAGGAGCTGCTTGACAAGGGTTTCATACGCCCGAGTCACTCACCGTGGGGAGCGCCTGTATTGTTCGTGAAGAAGAAGGATGGAAGCATGCGACTGTGCATAGACTACAGATCACTGAACCAAGTCACGATCAAGAACAGGTATCCCCTTCCCAGAATCGATGACCTGTTCGACCAGCTGAAGGGAGCAGCAGTGTTCTCTAAGATAGAGGTATCATCAGGTAAAGGTTAAAGAAGGTGATATACCCAAGACAGCATTCAGAACCAGATACGGACACTACGAGTTCGTAGTCATGCCCTTTGGCGTGACCAATGCTCCAGCTACATTCATGGATCTCATGAACAGAGTATTCAGGGAGTATTTAGATAAGTTTGTTATTATGTTTATCGATGACATCCTTATCTACTCAGGAACTCAGGAAGAACACTCAGAGCACCTGAAACTAGTGTTGCAGACCCTTCAACAAAACCAGCTATACGCCAAGTTCACGAAATGTGAATTTTGGCTAGATCAGGTGTCCTTCCTGGGTCATATCATCTCGAAGGATGGTATTATGGTAGATCCCAGCAAGATAGAAGCAGTAAGTAACTAGAAGAGACCTAAGAACGCCAGCGAAATCAGGAGCTTTCTGGGATTAGCAGGATATTACAGAAAGTTTGTAGAGGACTTCTCCAGGATAGCCTCCCCACTGACAGCTTTCACCAGAAAGAACAGGAAATTTCAGTGGACAGAGGACTTCGAGAACAGCTTCAGCGAGCTAAAAAGGAGATTGACCAGTGCTCCCATTTTGGCTCTACCAGACAACACCAGCAGCTTTGACATCTATAGTGATGCCTCTAAGTTGGGACTAGGAGCAGTACTGATGCAAAACGGCAAGGTGATCGCCTATGCCTCCAGACAACTCAAGGATTATGAGAAGAATTACCCTACTCATGACCTTGAGCTTACAGCAGTGTTCGCTCTAAAAATTTGGAGATATTACTTATATGGAGTTTGCAGAGTGTATACGGATCATCGAGTCTGAAGTACTTCTTCACTCGAAGGATCTGAACATGCGACAGCAGATGACTTGAGCTGGTCAAAGACTACGATATAGACATCCTCTACCATCCGGGGAAAGCCAATAAGGTAGCCGACGCACTTAGCGGAAAATCCAGTGCTACCTTATTACAGCCATGTCACCGCCCCTACAGAAGGAGATTGTAGATTTCGGTCTTGAACTCATCGTTGGATAGCTCTCTACTATGACCTTAGAGTCTACCTTGCTTGGTGATATTCCGTCAGCTCAGGACTGAAATTCAGAAAATCAAGCAAGGGCTAGCGGAATCAAAGTAAAGAATTGAGTGTCCGATAGCGGGTGTTGTATTTTGGCGGCAGACTCTGTGTTCCGATCGGGAGGAGCTACGGAGACGGATTTTAGATGAGGCTCACAAGACTCCTTATGCGATGCATCCGTGTTCCACCAAAATGTATCAAGACCAAGAACATTTTTGGTGGCCGGGATGAAGCGAGACATCGCCAGATATGTTAGCATCTGCCTCACTGTCAAAGAGTCAAGGCGAACATCAGCCAGGAGGAGTTCTGCAGCCTATACTGATTCCCGAATGGAAGTGGAGGATATCTCTATGGATTTCATAGTGGGAACCCGAACCACGAATGGTTTTGACGCCATCGGGTAATAGTCGACAGGTTGACTAAATCAGCCCACTTCTTAGCTATCAAGATATCCTACTCCATGGAGAAGCTAGCTCAGTTGTATCTCCGTGAGATCGTCCGACTACATGGAGTCCCACGAACCATCATTTCGGAGAGACAATAGATTCACATCACACTTCGGGAGTGTATACAATGGTACTAAGTTAAAGTTCAAGATAGCATTCCATCCTCGATGATGGTCGACGAGCGAGTAAATCGTACTCAAGATATGCTCCAGCGTGTGCCCTAGACTTCAAGTTGGTGCAAATATCTCGAGCTTAGCGAATTTGCATACAACAACACTATCGAGCCACCATCGCGTGGCACCTTACGAGGCTCTCTATGGGCGGAGGTGTAGATCTCCATTCTGCTGAACAGAAAGAACTAGAGCTTCAGACGGATCTAGTGGCAGATACCACAGCAACTATACAGCAGATTCGCCAGAGGATAGAGACAGCTCAGAGAAGAGCTATGCTGATACACTGCGCAGCCCTTAGAGTTTTCAGTTGGGGATTCAGTGTTCCTCAGAGTCATGAAGGGAGTAATGTTTTGGGAAGAAGGGCAAGCTAAGTCCCGGATATGTGGGACCTTACCTTATCAGAAGAGTGGGCAAGGTAGCATATGAGCTAGAGCTACCCAGAAAATGTCACCGTCCACAACGTATTTCATGTCTCTATCTTTGAAGAAGCATACCCCGATGCCACCGGTGATTGAGCCCTGCAGATCCGCAAGACCTCATATGATAGTCGGCCTATTCGGATAATAGACCGAGCGATTAAGAAATTGAACAAGGAAGTACCATTAGTCAAAGTCATTTGGCACACACAGAAGAGGCAACTTGGGAGAAAGATGAGACAGAAGTACCCAGAATTATTCTAAGTTCGAGGATGGACTTTTTATAAGGTATGGGAGATTGTAACGCCCGAAAATTCTCAAAACTATTTTAGGAATATTCTATGATTTTTCTGGAATTATTAGTTATTTTTCCGGAATTTTCCGAGTAGCGGAAGTAGCAAAAATAATTAGAAGAATAAAAAGGCTTAAGCGGGAATTGAACCCGGGACCTCTCAGGTCCGCTAAACCTTTAGTTAGCCTTAGTAACCGGTGAACCTAGTAGGGCCGTGCTGGAAGAGAAGGGAAACATTTATATTTATATTGGAGTTGGGCCTAGTTACCCACTTAATATAAATTAAAAACTTAAGTTGGTTTGGGTTATTTCTTTTATTTGGTTCGACAACTTCTCCCTCTCCAAACCCTGACCGACACCAACTCCTTCTTCCTCTCTTTCTCTCGGCGCCAACACCCCAAGCAAGCCTAGGGTTTCATCCCTAGGTCCATAGGAGTGCCTTCCGGTGACATCTCGGGCACAAGGACGTTCCCCTCCGCGAGTAGAGCACGTGGACGCGAGCGAGTCGTCGAGAAGTCGTCTCCACCGGAATTTCTAGCGATTAGATTTGTAAGAAATCTAGCATACAAGGTGAGAAACCCCTCACCTGCATTATAAGTAGCTCTCGCGTGTTTTCTTGTATGCATTAGATTAGTTCTATTGAATTTTGTCAGCATATAGGGTGTATTTTAATTCTTCTCACAAGTTTAGGGATTAGTGAGCATATCTAGATGGGCCGAGCGCGTGTACCCTCCGTAGATGGGGGTTTAGACACTGCTGGGTGCCTAGAGGTGGTCTCCCTGATCGAGAGGAGAGTTAGAGAGCGCCAAATGCTCGACAAAATGCCTAGCACAGCCTTATGATACAGTGACCGTTTAGTTAAATGCCATAGAACATGTTAATTAGCATGATCAGTTCTATTTCAGCTTTTATGAAACTAGATGTCTAAATGGGTGGGCTCCCACAGTCGCCCCTAGGTTCAGACAACCTAGTTCTAGGTTCAGATAACCTAGATTCAGCAAAATAGTATTAGCTATTTCAGTATTTTACTTTTCAGTGGCACTGTACTGGATTAGATATCCATTGGGTTGGGCTCCCATAGTCGTCCTTAGGTTTAGCTAACCTAGTAAACCCTATTAGATTCGGAACTTGCAATCCCGGGTCTAGTTAGGGGTGCGCGCACAACAAGTACAGTTGCCAGGGCCCATCAGCAGCATGTATAGTATTTTTACTTACTATATGTATATGGTTTTCAACCTTTCACAAATTAGTTCGTGAATTCAGTACAGTCCTAGCAGTAGCTCAGTATTAGCTTAGCTCAGTTTTAGTATCAGCTTAGTTCTTCATTGATACCATGTGATTGATGTCATGATCAACTTTAGATATGCCAAGATTGTATGCTTATATGCCATGCCATGTTTAGTTTATTCAGTGTACTTAGCATATCCTTTTAAACAGCATGATTTAAAAACATATTTGCATCGTATGCATGTTTTAGTGAGGTAGATGGTTTCTTACTAAGCGTTTGGCTTACAGATACTATTTTTCCTTATACTGCAGATACAGGTAAAAGGAAAATGGACTAGCAGTGGAGGCTGGAGGTCAATGCAGGTGAAGATGTGTGTGGATGGAACTTGGAAGAAGGTCTTAGGGAACTTAACAAGCTTTATCTAAATACTAGAACTGTTTAGAGATTTAGCATTTTGCAATCTAGTTGTTCATCGTTATGAATTAGTTAATCATGTCCTTATTATGTTTAGAACACTTCTTTCATGATATTAGAATGTTGGCAGATAGTGTTACAATGTTTTTCCAGTTGTTGTAGAGTTTGTAGGAGTGATTGAGGCACGAAACAGTGCTGAAGTCAGAGTTTCAGTGCGAAATCAGAAACTTTGATCGATCCATGGATCGATCGGGGGTCCCCAATCGATCCCCGAATCGATTGAGGGCCGATTCCGCGAACAGAAGGCTTCTGGATCGATCAGCCGATCGATCCAGTCACACGCGGTCGCGAATAGAAGGCCTCTGGATCGATCGATCCAAGCTATCCCTAGCGAACAGAAAGGTTTTGATCGATCATGGGATCGATAGACTAGGTTGGATTGATCAGCCGATCGATCCAAATAAAGTCCCGTGCACAGAAGCACGCGGGATCGATCACTGGATCGATCAGTGAGCCTGGATCGATCAGCTGATCGATCCAGATTATCACCCGAGCACAGTCGCAGTCGGGATTGATCCATGGATCGATCCAACAGAGAGCAATCGACCCAGCTCAGTCTGGATCGATTGGGAAGTTCAGTTTCGACCAAGAGACTTAGCAGATCGGCTTCTAGCCCATAGGGGATGTGGGATACACCTTGTATCCCTTAGATTACATGCACCGGTACATGTAGAACCAAGAATGGTTATCAGTTAGCGATTAAAATTTAAATTAGATCAGTTTTCCGCACAGTTAGCACAGCATAACTGTAGCGATCGGCCTTACAGCTCAGCTAGTAGAAGGCGGGTCGTTACAATACCATTGTGTCAGCTTGATATCTCTATATCCATGACTTGTGAGATCAAGTCATCGAACTGACCTACATGCTAGTCTTATTGCATTAACATTGTCCCTGAATGTTAATACTCGACTAGGAATGATTTAGAGTAGTGTTCCCTATATCATCTCACTATCGATTCAACTAATCGATTGATATAGGTATGAACCTTCTACTCAAGGACGCTATTATACTTAGTCTATTTGGCACTAATACAAATAAGTATAATAACCAAACAAATGCCTTTATTAATATACAAGAATATGATACAATGAGTCCATACAATCATCAACTGATTGGCTCTAGGGCTCTAACTAACAATCTCCCACTAGCACTAGTGCCAATCAGTATAGGCTGTAAGGCCTAATGACCTAGTGTGACCATTATGCTTCCTCTGTGACAAAGCCTTGGTCAAGGGATCTGCGATGTTAGCCTCCGTAGGTACTCTGCAAATCTTCACATCTCCTCTATCGATAATCTCTCGAATGAGATGGAAGCGCCGTAGTATATGCTTGGTCTGCAGGTGTGAGCGAGGTTCCTTCGCCTGTGCTATAGCTCCATTGTTGTCACAATAGAGCTCAACTGGGTCAGCGATGCTAGGAACCACCCCAAGTTCAGTGATGAACTTGGATCCAACCGCCTCCTTTCGCCTCGATGCAAGAATATACTCGTTGTAGAATCACCATCGTGTCTGCTTGAACTCTTCCAATGACACCACCATTAATGCAAAATACGAACCCCGACTGCGATCTATAGTCATCCTGGTCGGTCTGGAAGCTAGCATCACTGTAACCCTTTACAGCTAGCTCATCATTGCCTCCATATATCAAGAAATATTCTTTAGTCCTTCTTAAGTACTTAAGAATATTCATGACCGCTATCCAGTGACTTTCACCTGGATCTGACTGGTATCTGCTCGTCATGCTCAAAGCATACGAGACATCTGGTCGAGTACATAGCATGGCATACATGATCGATCCTATGGCTGAGGCATAAGGGATCTGATCCATATGGTCTCTCTCCTCTCTAGAAGAGGGACTTTGAGTCTTCGAAAGACTCACGCCATGTGACATCGGCAGAAATCCCTTCTTGGAGTTCTGCATGGCAAACCGAAGGAGTACCTTATCAATGTATGTACTCTGACTTAGGCCAAGCAATCTCTTAGATCTATCTCTATAGATCTGAATCCCTAGAATGTGGGATGCCTCACCTAAGTCCTTTATTGAGAAGCAACTTCCTAGCCAGGTCTTGACAGACTGAAGCATAGGGATGCCCTTCCCAATGAGTAGTATGTCATCCACATACAATATGAGGAAGACAACTATATCCCCTACAACCTTCATGTAGACACAAGGCTCATCTTCGTTCTTGATGAAACCAAACTGTTTGATTGCATCATCGAAACGAAGATTCCAGCTCCGAGAAGCTTGCTTTAGTCCATAAATGGACCTATGCAGCTTGCATACTCTGCTAGTATGCTGTGGATCTACAAAACCCTCAGGTTGTGTAATGTACACATCCTCGAGTAGGTTTTCATTCAGAAATGCGGTTTTGACATCCATCTGCCATATCTCATAGTCATGGTAGGATGCAATAGCAAGCATGATCCGAATGGACTTAAACATCGCTACTGGAGAAAAAGTTTCGTCATAGTCAATACCATGAATCTGCTTGAAACCTTTAGCTACAAAGCGACCCTTATAAATAAGTCCATCCATGTCAGTCTTTCTCTTAAAGACCCACTTACACCCAATGGGTTTTATCCCTTTAGGTGGATCAACCAAAGTCCATACTTGGTTGGTGTACATGGATTCCATTTCGGATCTCATGGCTTCTAGCCATTTCTCGGAATCTGGTCTCATCACAGGTTCCTGATAGGTGGTAGGCTCATCCTCTATGAGCACAATGTCATCATGGTCAGACAAGAGAAATGAGTATCTCTCAGGCTGACGACGTACCCTATCAGACCTGCGAAGAGGTATGTCTACTTGAACTGGTTGTTGTTCCTCAACTCTTTGTGGAACATCATCCACAACACTTTGTGGTTCCAGTTCAATTTCCATCGAGGCATCTGTGCTATTGTTCGCATCTTGAACTTCTTCAAGATCGAACGCGCTCCCACTAGTCTTTCTAGAAACAAAGTCCCTTTCTAGAAAGACCCCAGTCTTTGCCACAACTATCTTGTGCTGACTGGGAATGTAGAAGTAATATCCCTTAGTTTCCTTGGGATATCCAATGAAATAACACTTGTCGGATTTGGGTCCTAATTTGTCTGAGACTTGATGTCTAACGTAAGCCTCACAACCCCAAATCCTCATGAAAGACACCTGGGCATCTCTCTCAGTCTATATCCTATATGGTGTCTTTATCACGACCTTGGATGGAACTCGGTTGAGTATAAAAGCTGCCGTGTCTAGAGCATAACCCCAAAGGTATGTCGGAAGATCTGTGTGACTCATCATAGATCGTACCATATCTAATAGAGTACGATTCCTCCTTTCGGATACACCATTCCACTGTGGTGTTCCAGGAGGCGTGAGTTGGGATAGAATCCCACACTCAGCTAAGTAGCTACGAAACTCATGGCTTAAGTATTCACCACCTCGATCTGATCGAAGTATCTTTATACTCTTTCCAAGCTGGTTCTGTACTTCATTCTTGAATTCTTTGAACTTTTCAAAGGATTTAGACTTATGTGTCATCAAGTACACATAACCATATCTACTAAAGTCATCAGTAAACGTGATGAAGTACCTATAACCGCCTCTAGCAGCGACATTGAAAGGGCCACATACATCACTATGTATGAGTTCTAACAAATCAGTCGCTCTCTCGCTGTGCCCACTAAAGCGAGTCTTGGTCATCTTGCCTCGTAGGCATGACTCGCATATCTCATATGATTCAAAATCAAATGAGTCCAGCAAACCATCCTTATGGAGCTGGGATAAGCGCTTGTCATTTATATGACCTAAGCGACAGTGCCAGAGGTAGGTTTGGTTCATGTCATTTGACTTGAACCTCTTGGTACTAATGTTATAGATAGGACTCTCAAGGTCTAGAATATAGAGTCCGTTTATTAGTGGTGCACTACAATAGAACATATCTTTTAAATAAACAGAACAACATTTGTCTTTTATTATAAAAGAGTATCCTTTCTTGTCTAAACAAGAAACTGAAACTATGTTCTTAGTAAGAGCAGGCACATAACAACAATCATCTAAATCTAGTACAAGCCCAGAGGGCAGAGATAGCTGATAAGTTCCTACAGCAACAGCAGCAACCCGTGCTCCATTGCCTACTCGTAGGTCCACCTCGCCCTTTGCCAATGCTCTGCTATTTCTCAGCGCCTGCACATCAGTACAAATGTGAGAAGCACATCCAGTATCTAATACCCATGATGTAGAAATAGATAGATTGACTTCTATAACATATATACTTGAAGTGGAAGTCTCACTTCGCTTCTTCTTAAGATCCTCCAAGTATACCTTGCAGTTCCTCTTCCAGTGCCCGGTCTGACCGCAGTGGAAGCAGGTAGCATGGTAGCCTCCTTGGCTTCAGTGCCTTGCCTTTGCCCTTGGTTTGGGACTTTCCCTTACCTTTGGGCTTGCCCTTGCCCTTGTGCTTCTGGACCATCAGAATGGGCTTAACCTTCTTAAGGTTAATCTCAGCAGTTCGTAACATACTAAGTAGCTCGGGCAGTGGCTTGTCAATCTCGTTCATGTTATAGTTGAGAACGAATTGACTATAGCTATCCGGCAAGGACTGCAAGATCAAGTCAGTGGCCAGCTCTTGGCCAAGTGGGAACCCCAGTCTTTGTAGGTTCTCTATGTACCCAATCATCTTGAGTACATAAGGACCTACGGGAGCCCCGTCTGACATCTTGCACTGAGAGATCTCAAATCTCTCATGCCTCGCTTGTCCCTGATATAGTTGGCGAAGATGCTCAACCATATCGTAAGCGCCCATCAACTCGTGTTGCTTCTGAAGCTCAGAGTTCATGGTCGCGAGCATTAGACAGGACACATCTAATGCGTCATCTTGATGCTTCTTGTAAGCATCTTTGTCAGCTCGCGGGGCATTGGCAGGAGGAGCCTCCGGAATGGGCTGCTCCAGAACGTACAGTTTACGTTCCTGGGTGAGAACTATTCTCAAGTTCCTGTACCAGTCGAGGAAATTCGCTTCTCAAGGACAGATCGTAGGGAGAAGGAATTCGTGTTCGAGTCATGGTTATCTACAACAGAAAATTTGCAGAAATAAATATCATATTCTTTTAAAAATCATTTAATTAGGCCTTTAACTAAATGATGCTCCCACTGAATACTATAATTCATGTGGGACAAGATCCACATCATACTAACCCTTGAGTTAGCTTTGGCTAATACGCCCAAGGCTTAGTATGATCGGTAGGTAACGATTACCAATTACATCTCTATGCAACTCTTGTTTATAGGATCAAGATCCATATTTATATTAAAACTCGAGTTAGCTTTGGCTAATACGCCCGAGAGTTAATATAAACGTGATTTTGTCCTACCTTTCCAACTATTGGAAGAATGCCTATAGTTGACTCGATCCAACCGAGTAACTAGGAATACTCAATCTAATTGAGTTTGTATTCACCCATGCGTTGATAGGCGGGACCAAGATTGTCCCTCCGTACCCTACCAAGATAATATGTATTGCTCTGCTTTGGCAGATTCAACAATACATGTGATCGAGGTAGTGATAGGTATCACGACACGGTTAGGCATTTAGAGTTGGTTCGATCAAGATCTAATCTAATCGAAAAGGATGCATCTTGTGCACGACTTAGATCTAATCTAATCGCAAGGGTGCATCATGTGCACGACTTAGATCTAATCTAATCGTAAGGCACTAATTAATTAACTACTTATTAAATATGCATCACATACACAAGCAATTAATTAATATATTTGTGATTTAGTCATGGCCCTACTACGATCTTCTCAAGCCAATGAGAAGATCGATTGGTCAACCTAGGGTCAACAGCTTCTCCAAGCTCCTCCCTTTGACCACCTTGTGTTGCTCGTGCCCGCCTCGGAACCCCGTCTCGTGTGGACCCTCCACCGCTCCAATTTGTATATTACAATTTGAAACTCGAGTTACATTCGAGTCTAAATCTAATTTACAACAAGAATATAAGAGAAGGCACGACGCGCAGGTCGCGAATATAATACAACACTCGCAAATACATAACGACACGCATGTCGTATTACGAATTACAACACAATCCAATCATATTGGGTTTTTGGGCCATGACTATCACAAAATTAATATATAATTCAAAATTATATATTTTCATAATTTTCTATAATTTTAAAAATAATTTTACAATTTTTTACGAGTAAAATTTCCCGGCGGTCCCGTTTAGCGGTTTCGGGCGCAATCGCGGAACGGATCCCCTTGCGGGGCCAGGGGCAGCGCCCCTACCCGCGATCTAACCATCGCGAGGGTTCCTTTGCGATCCAACAGCGCCTAAAACCCGCTGTCCCAAAATGATTTGGGCCGAGACATTGCCATTTCGGAAAAATCTTCCCGGCAGGTTCGCTTTTAGCGATTTCGGGTGCGATCGCGAAGCAAATCCCCTTGCGGGGTTAGGGACAGTACCTCTACCCACGATCTAACCATCGTGAGTTGCTCCTTTGCGATCTAATGGCACCCAAGCCCGCTGTCTCAAACGGATTTGGGGCAAAACGAAGCCGTTTTGGGAAAATCTTTCCGGTAGCCGAAGCCTACAAGTGCCGAGACACTTGTGCTTCGCTTCTACGGAAAAATTACCCATAAAAACTATAAAATCATAATTTTACAGAAAATTACAGAAACTTTAGTTTTCATAAAACCAAAAATCAAACTCATACAACCCTTGCACGTGGCTCTGATACCACTGTTGGGTTCTTCGGGCCGCGAAAACCGCTTTTCGCGTCGCGGAAACCCCGAATCACCCAAGGCCAACGGATCCGTGCAAGGAAAACCGAATGAAAATTACGAGTACGAGTTTGAAAAACCTTTTAGATCTACTCCTAGATCTACATGTTAAGAACTTTACCCTTGTTGCGTGCCTTTCGCTTATCCCGCTCGTCCAAGGTGTTGCCGGATCTCTAGACCGTCAAGTGTCGGTCCTCTAGAAGTATCCACACGGACACGTAGGTGGAGAAAAACCTCACACAAAGGTGTGCTAGCACCTTAGTGAGATTCGGCCAAGCAAAGAGGAGAGAGAGAGGGAGAGCTTGAGGAAGAAGGAAGAAAAATACACTTGAATGAATGAATGGAAAAATTCAATTCACCTTCAAAAGTGGTCGGCCACTTCTCCTTTGTGTAACTCCCCATTAAATACAATTAATGTGAAGTTATTAAGAAAATGACTTTGTAACTTCCATGAGGTGGCACCCATGATGATGTGGAGTAACATCATTGGTCCACTTCAATGCCAACTCACCAATGAGGTGGCATAAAGTCAAGTCAAATTTGACTTTTAATCTTCCTCTCAAGTCAAGTCAAAATTGACCAAATCTCTTCCATGGTTGATCGAATCCAACCATTTGATTCAAGCCAACTTAATATAATGAATCTAATTCATTTAATTAAATTGATTCAATGAGCCAAAAACTAAATTAGACTCATTGAACACATGAATCAACTTGAGTCAAAATCAAGTTAGCCCAATTAGGATTACTCTTAATCTAATTTGATTCATCAAATGAATCTAATCCTCTTGGTTCATCATATGAACCTAATCTCCATTTAATTGTCCTAAGTGTGTGACCCTATAGGTTCTTGTAACGTTGGCAATGCCCTAAACCCATTTAGGAGCATAAGTAATGAGCGGTATCTAGCAACACATCATTACTACCCAAGTTACAAGAATGTCGAGATCCGAAATCATCTTGTGACTACTAATTGTGACTCCTCACAATATGTGACATTGTCCTTCTATCCTAGACATCTAGATTGATCAATATGAGGCATAGACCGTGTCATCCTCTAATCAATCTACATCTTGAACTCCAAGTAGACTCACTCGATCAAATGAGCTCAACATCTAATGTTGACTCATTTGGGCATGGCCATGCACTTAGTGGTCTCACTCTATCAAGAATACCGATGTCGCTCCCGTCATATGGGAGGGATAGATCCCATCTACATCACTCACATCCCTCTACATAATTCGTTATATACCCAGTAATCGCCTTTATAGTCCACCCTGTTACGGGTGACGTTTGACGAAACCAAAGTACATAACTCCTTATGTAGGGATCCATGGTGACTTCAGGTCTAAGGACTAATAGTCATACTAATAGCCACATGAGAAAGTATATGACACTCATATAACGATCCATGATATTTTCTCATGGCGGCTCATTCGGTATACATTCTCCAATGTATACCCATGTGTCAGCTTGATATCTCTATATCCATGACTTGTGAGATCAAGTCATCGAACTGACCTACATGCTAGTCTTATTGCATTAACATTGTCCCTGAATGTTAATACTTGACTAGGAATGATTTAGAGTAGTGTTCCCTATATCATCTCACTATCGATTCAACTAATCGATTGATATAGGTATGAACCTTCTACTCAAAGACGCTATTATACTTAGTCTATTTGGCACTAATACAAATAAGTATAATAACCAAACAAATGCCTTTATTAATATACAAGAATATGATACAATGAGTCTATACAATCATCAAATGATTGGCTCTAGGGCTCTAACTAACAGATTATGTACACAAGCATGTATGATTTCAATATGTTGCATGCTCATCTATGTAAGCTTATGAACCAAGCATGATAATGGTTTCATATGATGGCCATGTGCCAAGAATGCATGCCTTATGATATGATAAGAAATGGCAAAGAGTTGCTTCCCTTAAGTGAGATTAAGAGCACTCTTCATGTTAAGACAAGAGCATGACCTTATGATGATATGATATGACGATTATGATGATATGATATGCATGACATGTACTTTACTTTGTATGGCTTGTACCAAGGGTGGGCTCCATAAGCGCCCCTAGACCGACGGACTATGAACGGGTCTAGTAAAAAGGGATGAGCTCCTTAGTACGCCCCTAGACCGAGGGACTATGAACGGGTCTAGATCCCTAGTAGGTTCGGGGCTAGCTACCCTGTCCTAGGAATTTGCGCGCATTTATGTATGTATGTGGTACAAGCCGGACCCTCATGATGATGATATTATGTTTAACTATTAAAAGATATGTATAAAGACATCTTGCACTCGACATGACATATGTTTTAAAAAGACATTTTGCATAATGCACCCATTCATATATGATATGTTTCTTTCTATCTTCCATGATATGTTATGCTTCTCATGATCTACCTCATATGATTCCTTTGTTTATGATATGTTAGAAACATGTTTCATAAGGATATGTTATGATAAGAAACTATGCTCACCTATTGATGATTATGTTTATTTTTCATTGATGATATGCTTGTATGATTATGCTTGAGATACGGATTTTTGTGAGTAGGAAAGAATCTTACTGAGCCCGTGTGCTCATAGCTTACTTCCTTGTACCACAGATAAAGGCAAGGGATGGATGACCTAAGGGAGCTGCAGGAGAGGCAAGGAGGTGTGTGTGGCAGTGGCTCGGCTAAGACAAATAAGACCTGCTATAATGTTTTGTTATGTTTGACATGAACTATTGTAATTATGTTACATTCCAGTATAACTCTATGACATTTCCGCTGCTTTATGTTATAAGAAAGAAATTTTGAATATGTATGTATCCTGGAATAGTTAATTAAGTCAGTAGCCCCGTCCCTTTGAGTAGAAGGGAGGGCAGGCGTTACACAGCTCAGCAGTTCTTAACATGCTAAGCAGCTCGGGCAGTGGCTTGTCAATCTCGTTCATATTGTAGTTTAGAACGAATTGATTGTAGCTATCCGGCAAGGATTGCAAGATCAGGTCAGTGGCCAGCTCTTGGCCAAGTGGGAACCCCAACCTTTGTAGGTTCTCTATGTACCCAATCATTTTGAGTACATATGGGCCTACAGGAGCCCCGTCTGACATCTTGCACTGAAACAGTGCCCTTGAGATCTCAAATCTCTCATGCCTCGCTTGACCTTGATACAGTTGACGAAGATGTTCAACCATATCGTAAGCGCCCATTAACTCGTGTTGCTTCTGAAGCTCAGAGTTCATGGTCACGAGCATTAGACAAGACACATCTAATGCATCATCTTGATGCTTCTTGAAAGCATCTCGGTCAGCTCGCGGGGCAGTGGCAGGAGGAGCCTCCGGAATGGGCTGCTCTAGAACGTACAGTTTACGTTCTTGGGTGAGAACTATTCTCAGGTTCCTGTACCAGTCCAGGAAGTTTGCTCCGTTGAGCTTGTCCTTCTCGAGGACAGATCGCAGGGAGAAGGTGTTCGTATTCGACGTTATGGTAATCTACAACAACAATAAAAGCAGAAATAAATATCATATTCTTAATCATTTAATTAGGTCTTTAACTAAATGATGCTCCCACTGAATTCTATAATTCATGTGGGACAAGATCCACATCATACTAACCCTTGAGTTAGCTTTGGCTAATACGCCCAAGACTTAGTATGATCGATAGGTAACGATTACCAATTACATCTCTCTGCAACTCTTCTTTATAGGATCAATATCCGCATTTATATTAAAACTCGAGTTAGCTTTAGCTAATACGCCCGAGAGTTAATATATATGTGATTTTGACCTATCTTTCCAATCGTTGGAAGAATATCTATAGTTATACTCGATCCAACCGAGTTAACTAGGAATACTCAATCTAATTGAGTTGTACTCACCCATGCGTTGATAGGCGGGACCAAGATTGTCCCTCCGTACCCTACCAAGATAGTATGTGTTGCTCTGCTTTGGCAGATTCAACAACAACATGCGATCGAGGCAGTGGTAGGTATCACGGCATGGTAGGCATTATGAGTTGACGTGTTTTAGATCTAATCTAAATGATGATGCATATCAAATACTTGATTTAGATCTAATCTAATCGTGGGGTGCATCATGTGCACGATATAGATCTAATCTAATCGCTAGGCACTAATTAACTACTTAATTAAACATGCATCACATACATATAAGTAATTAATTAAATTATTTTGTGATTGTGTCATGGCCCTACTATGATCTTCTCAAGCCAATGAGAAGATCGGATGGTCAACCTAAGGTCAACAGCTTCTCAAGCTTCTTCGTTTGACCACCTTGTGTTGCTCACGCCCTCCTCGTAACTCCGTCTCGTGTGGACCTTCCACCGCTTCAAAATTTACATTACAATTTTGAAACTCAAGTTACATTCGAGTCTAAATCTAATTTACAACCAGAATATAAGAGAAAGGCATGACACGCAGGTCGTGAAAATAAAAAAAAAAAAATATAGCACGCACATCACATAACGGCACGCAGGCCGTATTATGAATTACAACACATTTCCAAATCCAATTTGGGTCGTTTGGGCCATGACTATCACAAAATTAATATACAATTCTAAATTATATATTTTTTTCATAATTTTCTGTAATTTTCATAATTTTTACAATTTTATGAGTAAATTTTTCCCGGCAGTCCCGTTTAGCGTTTTCGGGCGCAATCGCGGAACGAATCCCCTTGCGGGGTCAAGGGGAGCACCCCTACCCGCGATCTAACCATCGCGAAGGTTCCTTTACGATCTAACAGCGCCTAAGCCCGCTGTCCCAAAAACTTTTGGGGCGAAACATTGCCGTTTTGGAAAATTCTTCTCGGTAGTCGAAGCCTACAAGTGTCTAAACACTTGTGCTTCGCTTCTACGAGAAAAATACCCATTAAAACTATAAAAACATGAATTTATAGAAAGTTTACAGATCTATATTTTTTTATAAAAATACAAATCTAAACTCGTACTCGCTTCGCACGTGGCTCTGATACCACTGTTGGGTTTTTCGGGATGCGAAAATCGCGTTTTCGCGTCGCGAAAACCCCGAATCACCCATGCCACTGGATCTCGTGCGAAGGATAGATTTCAAAAATTTAAATACGACTATGAGTTTCTACGTAGATCTACTCCTAAACCTACATGAAGAAAGATTTATACCTTCGATGCGAAGCCCTTCGCAATCCCGCTTGTCCTCGGTTCGCCGGATCTCGAAAGTGTCAAAGTAGACACTTCTCTATGTGTATCCACACAAGCAAGAGATGGAGAAAAATCTCTAAGGTTGTGCTAGCAACCTTAGAGATCAGTAGGGAGGAGAGGGAGAGCAAGAAGAAAACTCAAGAGAAAGAAGAAGATGGAGTTACAACCACTTGAATGAAAAATCAATTTTTATTCCACCTAAAAGTGGCCGGCCACTTCAAGGCATGTAACCCCCATGGAATATCAAGAGTCAAGTCTCTTGATCTCCTCCATGAGGTGGCATTTGGTCAAGTCAAACTTGACCAAATGAAGAAGCCTTGATGATGTGCCATTGGTCAAGTCAAAGTCAAGTCAAAACTTGACTCTTCATCTTCCTACTTAAGTCAAGTCAAACTTGACCACTTCTCTCCCTTGGTTGATCTAATCTAACCATTGGTTCAAGTCAATTTTAATTTAATGAATCTCTATTCATTGAATTAAATTAATTCAATGAGTCTAAATCCAAATTAGACTCACTTAACACATGAACCAAATTGAGTCCAACTCAATTAGCCTACTTTGGATTACTCTTAACCCAATTTGGTTCATCATATGAACGTAATCATTTAGGTTCATCTAATGAACCTAATCTCCATCTAATTGCCCTTAGTGTGTGACCCTATAGGTTCTTGTAACGTTGGCAATGCCCCTAAACCCATTTAGGATCATAAGTAATGAGCGGTATCTAGAAACACATCATTACTACCCAAGTTACAAGAATGTTGAGATCCAACATCACCTTCTGACTACTAATTGTGACTCCTCACAAAATATGACAAGTGTCTTTCTATCCTAGACATCTAGATTGATCAATGTGAGGCATAGACCGTGTCATCCTCTAATCAATCTAAATCTTGAACTCCAAGTAGACTCACTCAATCAAATGAGCTCAATATTCTATATTGACTCATTTGGGCATGGCCATGTACTTCGTGGTCTCACTCTATCAAGAATATCGATGTCGCTCCCGTCATATAGGTGGGATAGATCCCATCTACATCACTCACATCCCTTTGCATAATTCATTACATACCCAGTAATCGCCTTTATAGTCCACCCAGTTACGGGTGACGTTTGACGAAACCAAAGTACATAACTCGTTATGTAGGGATCCATGGTGACTTCAGGTCTAAGGACTAGTAGTCATACTAATAGCCACATGAGAAAGTATATGACACTCATATAACGATCCATGATACTTTCTCATGGCGGGTCATTCAGTATACATTCTCCAATGTATACCCATGTGTCAACTTGATATCTCTATATCCATGACTTGTGAGATCAGGTCATCGAGTTGACCTACATGCTAGTCTTATTGCATTAACATTGTCCCTGAATGTTAATACTCGACTAGGAATGATTAAGAGTAGTGTTCCCTATATCATCTCACTATCGGTTCAACTAACCGATTGATGTAGGTGAGAACCGTCTACTCAAGGACGTTATTATACTTAGTTTATTTGGCACCAATATAAGTAAGTATAATAACCGAAAACCAAATGCCTTTATTTATATAGAATATGATACAACAAGTCTAAAATACAATCATCAAATGATTGGCTCTAGGGCTCTAGCTAACAACTGCTTGTGCTTATGTTTATTGTATGTAGGTTAGGAGGTCCTAAGATACCTTTGATAGAGTTTTCCTTAGTACATTAGATTATGGATGCTAACTAATGCATGTACAAGGTAGAGAACGTACTATAGAATTATTCTAAGTTCGAGGATGAACTTTTTATAAGGTATGGGGGATTGTAACGATCAAATTTTCCTCACTTGGAGTTTTAAAATTTCTTAAAAATATTTAGAAATATTATATAAATATTCTAGAGAGTTTTAGAAATTTTTAGAGTATTTTTATGTAAATTTTGGAGGTCGTTTGGTATTTTTACTAAACGAAGGAAGTTCCGACAAAAAAATGTTCAAGTCGAGATTCGAACCATGGACCTCGGACTTGAACCGGCCCTTACCGAATCCAGCCAGCCAACTGTTCCAGCGGGCGTTTCTTATTAAAGAAGGAGAAATATTCTATTTATGCAGTAGTTAATGAATAGAGAATAAATAGGAAGAAAAATGGTTGCAGCCGAGAATCTAAACCGCGACCTTTTGACTCGGTTAAAACCCGGCTGACCAGGTGTTCAAGCCATCGGTTCTGTTTAGAAAAGGTAGGAAATTTTATTTAAGGAAGTTAATAGAATTCGGGAATTTAAAAAGGAGCTTAGGGCTTTCCCAGGATGAAAACCTAATTTCCCCAATCTCTTCCTCTCTCGCGCGACAAAGGGAGCTCGGGCGAAAACAAGCCGCAGCTAGGGCACAATTCCGGCGGCCGGTGGGTGGCTAGCTCGGGGAGATCTTCACATCGTCGAGATCCTCTCGGCAAGGAGGAGCTGTAGTCACGAGGAAGAGGCCGAGATCTTCACTCCTCCGGGAACCCTAGAAGCCCTTTCGTTCGGTTGTAGGTTTAAGAAGAGGTAAGCATTTTCTCACCTGCGGGAGGAGTAGTTCGGATTTTTGTTAGCTTCTTGTTTCTCTCGGAGCTTGTTGAAAACCCTAGAGTAGTTTTGGGATTTCTCCTATTACTTTTGGGCAGTTCGGGTTTTGATGCAACGTGGTTGGATTTGAATCCTATTTTGGTTTCTAGCGCAGCTAAGTTTTTGTAAATTTTAGTCTTGAGATTTCTGCCGTGTGCTTTAATGAAAGGAAATAAGGGTTTGCTTGTTTGTTTGTTTAGCTTGTGGTTGCTTGCTTCGGATTTTTGTTGTTCTAGGCAGTGAGCATGAGAAACAATTCAGATGTTGGGTTTCCAGTAGCAATTCCTTTTTGTTTCTGCCGTGGAATTCATTAGGGAGATGAGAAGAGGTTTTAAATAAACTTTGAGCATGTAGCTTAGTTATTTCTGGTTGAATTGATGTGGCTGCCGTGCACCTCAAAGAGGGGAATTAAGGTTTGTTTGTTTGTTTGTTGTTCGTTTGTTAAGCGTGAGGTAGGCAGCAGTGTGCTTGCTGCCAGGTATTTCAAAGGGAGAAAGGGGATGATTTGTATAAGCTTGAGCATGTAGTTTGAATTCTTTCACCTCTATGATCAAAGTCATCAGAATGAGCTGAGAGATGGAAATTTTTCCCAATAAGATCAAAGCTACAAGGGTTTGCAATTCTACTAAAACTTGAACTGGTTTTCTCACAATCCAAGTTAACTCTTGTTTAGCGAAATCAGTGTTTATTGCAACTTACTGCGAGGTTAGGATTTTGGTGTTTCGTACCAGGTAGAATTACCAGTAGCAAACCTTTTTGATAGCTGCAATGGATTCCTTGCTGGGACACTGAACAGGAAGGAATTGATTTGCAGTTCATCTCTTTAGTAGCGCAGAATTTTAGTCCCCTTTTATCATCTAGTTCCTTTACGGTTTAGATCAGGATTTCTAAAGCTTGTAAGTATGGCTTGGTTTCCATGTTAATGATATTATGTTCTGGCCTTTATAAATTGTGCATGTTCCTAACCTTTAGGTGATGATAAGTAGTTAAAATAGAAAGAGACCAATGTTTATTCTCTCTTTGCATAGCTGCTATAGTATACTTTAAGGTTTCAGTTGTTCTGTGCCATTGTTTTCCTGTAGATTGAAGAGCTCTATCCTCCGTGCCTTAGACCTTCCATTATCAGTTTTCTTATATAAGCAATTTTAGATTGGCATGTGGTTTAGCAGTTCAGTTCGGATAGTAAATTTTGTTATACTTGCAGAATCTGATTGGCATAATGTAGTGCAGATGTTTGTTAGTTATATATGCAGACCTTTACAAGTATAGTATGCAAATTTTATAAGTATAGTAAGCATATTTTTGGTTTAAGCATTTCAAAGTTAGAATTTGCTTAAACATTTCAGTTTCTTTTTAAAGAAGCATTCTTTTAGAAGCATTAACAAGTATAAGAAAGATAAAGAAAAGAAAGAAAAAGGCCAAGGCCTTAAGTAGATCCCAAAGTCAAGACTTTAGGGATTTTGGCACACAAGGTGCTTATTAAAATGTCGAGGCATTATATATTAGAAGTATTAAAAGATAACAAGTATTTTACTTTTATCAGTGGCACTGTACTGGACTCTCAGTTGCCCTTGGGTTGGGCTCCCATAGTCGTCCCTAGGTTTAGATAACCTAGTATGCAGGACTCTCAGTTGTCCTTGGGCTAGACTCCCATAGTCGTCCCTAGGTTTAGATAACCAAGTAAACCCTACTAGATTCGGGACCAACTATCTCGGGTCTAGTTAGGGATGCGCGCATAGCAAGTACAGTTGCCGGGCCTAAGAAGAAAGTTGATTATTATTTTGAAGTATTATAAGTATAAGTTTTTGAACAAACAAAATAAGTTTCACATAAGTATAAAAGTATAAAAGAATAAGTTTAGAACAAATGAATTAAGTTTCACTTTGTTTTAATATCAGCAAGTTTAGTTTCCTTTTATGCTAGCATGTTATTTAGATTAGCTTACTGTTCTTTGCTATTAGAAGAGCATGAGTAGCTTTACATGTTTAGCACTTCAGTATGTTTGTTTATTTACTAGTAGATGAGCATGAGTAGTTTTCCTTTTGAGCATTCAACTTTTAGATTTCCGTATATTCACATGCATATCGAGTTTTGTGAGTTAGATAGTGCTTACTAAGAATTTTGCTTATAGTTGCATTTTCTCTTACTGCAGATAAAGGAAGACGACGAGGAGGTGTGGATGATGTGTGATGCCAGGACTATAGAAGTCTTGGGATTAGAAAGGAGTTCCTTTAGTCTTCTTTCCTTATTCTTTTTTTTTTAGTTTCTGCATTTTAGTTATTGTAAACATTTGAGACTGTACTTTACACTCCGTGTCATTCAAGTTTATTCTTGTTCTAGGTTGCATGTAGGATGAGTTCAGTTTAGTAAGTAGATATTTGTGTGTTTGATACTTATTTAACTGCGTGGGTGTTTGATAAATGTTCCAGCCGCCTGTGGCTGATGTATACTATGTTTGTACCTCGGTTTATGGTCACCGGTACAGGGGAGACTCTGCCGAAATTTTTCGGTAGAGACTCTTCGTGGTTTCGATCATACCGGTTAAGTAGAGTTAGTAGTTAAGTGACGGTCACCTTAGAGAGTAGTATAGTATAGTAAGAAGGGTGGTCGTTACAAAACTCACCTTCAAACTCTGTGTTCTTTTAATTTAGATCAACCCCCTAGACACATAGGAAGTTTTACTTGTGGTTAATAAGAAATCCTAAGAATGTGTCAAGTTAAGGGGGAACCCTGATTGAAAGACTAAAAATAATCTTTAAAAATTACTTTTGCAAATCTTTGAAACTATGTTTGAAAAATTATTTTCATATTCTTTTACAAAATTTCTCTTTGCTTTTCAATTTTTTGTGAAAACACATGAACAATATTTTGAAAATGCACTATCAAAAGTTTACTTAAACTTTCAAAAGTTATTAATTGTGAAAACTCACTTTTGTCACTTAGAAAATTTGTTTAAAAATTACTTAGAAGTTTTTTTAAGCCTTAATTTAAAAAATTCTCTTTACTTAAGTTTTCTTTGATGTTTACTTAGAAATTTTTTCCTCAGTCATTTAAAATATACATTGAAAGATGTTTTTGCTCACACTTTTGAAAGTTTTTCGCACATTGTTGGTGCAAACATTAATAGAACCTTAAGTTTATATCCTTTTGATGTGTGTCAAATGGGGAGAGTGATGTCTTAAATTAGAAAAAATTATCTAAAACATCCTTTGAAACTTTTACAAATTTCTCAACTCTTGAGAATTAACCCTTAAAGACCCAAGCCTAACTTAAGAAAATTATCAAACATAAAAAAGGGGAGATTGTTGGTACAATCGACCTCTAAGATTTCGATGTTTGATAATATGACCAAGGGTTGACCCAAACATGACTTGATGTTTGGGGGAGAGAAGTCTTGTCAGGATTAGATAACTAACAAAGGTAAGTTCTAACTTGAAGCTCGGTGGTGGAAGTCCCGATGAGTAAAGCTGGACCCTAGTGAGTGAAGCTAGGTGGGGGGAGTCCCGATGAGTGAAGCCAGGCCCTAGTGAGTGAAGCTAGGTAGTGGAAGTCTTGGTGAGTGAAGTCAGGCCCTAGTGAGTAAAGCTAGGTGGAGGAAGTCCTGGTGAGTGAAGCCAGACCCTAGTGAGTGAAGCTAGGTGGAGGAAGTCCTAATGAGTGAAGCCAGGCAACCCTAGGGAGGTAACCCTAGGTTTATTGTACTATTTTTATCTACTGTGCTAACTCAGTGTTACTAGGTCGACGGGCTGACCGGGTACCTGGCACGAAGTTCAGACGGGTCGACGGGCTGATCGGACATTTGGCAGGTAAGTAAAGGTAAGTCACTGGAGGGGAGTGACTGTGAGGGCGCATTCCTGAGAAGAGAACTTAGGCGTCGATCCAACTTAGAACCATTTCAGAACTCTAAGTTGAGATCTTGATTAGATTTCGGTCTCGGCGAGACGGAATCTAATTACTACTTGTTCCTTATATAAATTATGCTAACACTTTGTTTTGTAGGGTTGTATTGTTGGGAATTTCGGGCCGCAAAAACCGTTTTTTCACGTTGCGGAAACCCCGATTCCCATGCCACCGGATCCGTGTGAAGTAAAATAAAACAAAATTTTCCGTGTATGAGTTTCTTACCTCTAGATCTACACTAGAACTACATGGTTGAGAGATTTTACCCTTGATGTGATGCCCTTCACAATCCCGCTCGTCCAAAGGTTTGCCGGATCTCAAGATCGTCAAGTGTACGATCCTCTATGCGTATATCCACACGAACAAACTAGGTGGAGAAGACCAAACAAAGGTGTGCTAGTACCTTAGGTGGTTCGGCCAAGGAGGAGGAGAGGGAGAGGAGAATGAGAGGAGGAAGATGAAGCAATGAATTGACTTGAATGAAAAATTAACCCATTCATTCAACTATAAGTGGCCAGACACATTAAGGAGTGTAACCTCCTTTCTCATTTAATGTGGCCATTAAAGAGGAGATTTGTAACCTCCATGAGGTGGCACATACATGTGCTAAACTTAATGATGTGTAACACCATTATTGGCCACTTAATGCCAACTCACAAATGAGGTGGCATATAGTCAAGTCAAACTTGACTTTTCATTTTCCTCTCAAGTCAAGTCAAACTTGACATTATAACTCCCATGGTTGATCAAATCCAACCATTTGATTCAAGCCAATTTAATATAATGAATCTAATTCATTTAATTAAATTGATTCAATGAGTCATAATCTAAATTAGACTCATTGAACACATGAATCAAATTGAGTCCAACTCAATTAGTTCAATTAGGATTACTCTTAATCCAATTTGATTCATCACATGAATCTAATCCTCTTGGTTCATCATATGAACCTAATCTCCATCTAATTGTCCTTTGTGTGTGACCCTATAGGTTCTTGTAACGTTGGCAATGCTCCTAAACTCATTTAGAAGCATAAGTAATGAGCGGTATCTAGCAATACATCATTGCTACCCAAGTTACAAGAATGTTGAGATCCAACATCACCTTGTGACTACTAATTGTGACTCTTCACAATATATGACATTGTCATTCTATCCTAGACATCTAGATTGATCAATGTGAGACATAGACCGTGTCATCCTCTAATCAATCTAAATCTTGAATCCCAAGTAGACTCACTCGATCAAATGAGCTCAATATTCTATATTGACTCATTTGGGCATGGCCATGCACTTCGTGGTCTCACTCTATCAAGAATATCGATGTCGCTCCCGTCATATAGGAGGGATAGATCCCATCTACATCACTCACATCCCTCTGTATAATTCGTTACATACCCAGTAATCGCCTTTATAGTCCACCTAGTGCAGGGTGACGTTTGACGAAGTCAAAGTACATAACTCCTTATGTAGGGATCCATGGTGATTTCAGGTCTAAGGACTAATAGTCATACTAATAGCCACATGAGAAAGTATATGACACTCATATAACGATCCATGATACTTTCTCATGGCGGGTCATTCAGTATACATTCTCCAATGCATACCCATGTGTCAACTTGATATCTCTATATCCATGACTTGTGAGATCAAGTCATCGAGTTGACCTACATGCTAGTCTTATTGCATTAACATTGTCCCTGAATGTTAATATTCGACTAGGAATGATTAAGAGTAGTGTTCCTTATATCATCTCACTATCGATTCAACAAATCGATTGATATAGGTAAGAACCTTCTACTCAAGGACACTATTATACTTAGTTTATTTGGCACTAATAAAAGTAAGCATAATAACCAAAAAATCAAATGCCTTTATATATAAGAATATGATACAATGAGTCCATACAACAATCATCAAATGATTGGCTCTAGAGCTCTAACTAACATGTATAATTTGCATTCTACTTCAGACTAATGTTTTCTTGTAGGTAGCTAGAAAATGGAGATCCGGGCGCTCGGAATGTAAACTGAAACATCCCTAAACTTAGGCAATTTTTTTTTTTACGACCAACGTACAAAAGACATTGAACAAATCCATCTCAGTAAAATAGTATACTCCTCATAAAGAAAACATCACTGTCCGAAAATACGAAAACAAGTGAAACACCTGCGTGACCATGTACACCAGTAACAACTTTATTCCAATAGACCAAAAACTACAGAGCACTCCTGAGCCTTCTAGATGGTACCATGTATCCATCAGGTCTCCTCGACTACCCCGTCTGCATTCCCTCCATCCCATCCTGGGATATGTCTCCCTCACCTGTAAGTAGACATCATGAGTCTACAGCCCAGCAATTACATAACGTTACAAGGATATGCCATTCATTAACTATAATTATTCAATAGTTCTATAGCAAGATATTAAATCTAATTACATAATAAATTGCTGTTTATAAAAAGAAATGTTTCTATAGTTAACTAAGGTGTATATGTGACACTGTGCTGACCACAGTTTAGAGTTAGTCTATCAGTCCATACCATAACCCTAGAGGTACCTCCTAGGTGAAAGTGTAGTCATAGGGCCAAAGCCCACATGAGTTATAGTATCTGTCATAGCATACACTTCTAGTCAGTTTTGGAAGGGCCCTCCCCGGAGCTCATCCCGGGGCACCCAACCCGTACTGTCACCACATGTGTCCATATACATCTAGTTAACCTCCTAAAGAAACATACCTTCCGCCTAATTCCTTTTTATTGTACATAGTACCAAGATTTCCATATCAGAAGAGAATGAGAAAAATAGAAGATAGTTCAACTGTAAAAAAACTAAACTTCAATAATAAAACTAGCATACATGGCAATTGGTACAGAAAGAATTATAGAAAAACTAAATCTCCAACATGTTGCATTCAATACTAACGGTAGTTTTCTACTGGATTAGAATTAACTTTAGAAGTAAGAACCCCATAACTTTATATCTGCTACTAAAAGAGCTAAAAGTGAGGTTGATGAGTCTATCTGGACTAATATTCTAATTGGTGCAAAGGAAAGATAAGTAAAACAACTAAAATTAACTCTCACAAGTTGAAAGAACAAACATTCTTCCTCCAAAATCATACATTCACACTTAACAGAAGTTGGTAAAACTCTTCTATAGGTGTAAATACCAAAGCACTTCTTTTGGTATCTAAAAGGAATAAATATTGAACAGAAAATTCCCAACCATAACATAAGGTTGAAATTGGTTCTAAAGATGAATTTCCAACTGAAGTAGAACCCATCACAATTAATAGAAGCTAACTTAACATTTCAATTAATACTAAAGGAAATAAGGTTTTTAACAAGATGTTTTTACACTGTATAAAAGCTAACCTCAATAATAGTTGCTAGCATTTCATTCAAATTAATTATCCTCACCCGTGCCATCTTGCAACCTTAACTAAACATATCATCCTTCATACATTTTACACCATGGCCATCCCCTGTACCAATCTCTATTAACAATATACCACTAGCTAGCATATAACCAAAGCACAAATACGTAATTTAATTTCTAAAACTTATGAACATCACAACCAAATCTCGATCAAACACTAATTCCCCAACAATTCCAAATATAACACCCCATAGAACCAAGAAGCAAGATAATGCAACAAAAGTATTTCCCCAATCCTACAAAATCTGTAGAGCGTATTGAGACGAAAGCATCAACTAAAACCACTTTAAAATCTCATTCGATCATGAAATCCAAGACAAAAGGACAGAACCGAAACATAGAGAAAAGATCCCCAATCAGCAGCTTGTTCCTACATGACATTCAGAGCCACTACAAATTACAAACTCCAATCACCTAGTACCAGCAGCATTCGAGCACCATCAACGCCATTAAATCTTGGAAAACCACAGCCATACAAAGGAGCAGCGAAATCTTGAGCTAAATCCCGAACCAGATCCTTCGCAAACCAAACAAAAACAATCGCAAAAAGGAGTTCACGCAACATAACCTGTTCAGCCTCAAGATCCATGGAAAGATAGAAATTACCTCATGGAAACCCAATAGAACCAAACATTTTCATGAAATTCCTGAATCCGCCAAGGAAATCCAAGGAAAACAAGCGATGATTCAAAGAAAAGCAATAGCGACAAGAACATCTCTGGAATCTCAAATATAGCTTATCAAGTCCGACCATCCTCATAAGAAACCCTAAAACTCCTCCCCTTGCCTAATCCCTTCCAACCGAACATCATATCCCCATAACAGAATGTACTTGCCTTTCTCCTTCATTGTCGCTATTAGCATTTCGAGCCGCAAAAATCGCTTTTTGCGTTGCGAAAACCCTGAAGCTAGCCAAGGATCCGTGCGAAAATATATAAAATAATCTTGTACATGTTTGTCTACACTAGATCTACCTTAGATCTACATGAAAAGAGTGTTACCCTTGTAGTGATGCCCTTCGCTTATCCTGCTCATCCAAAGGTTGTCGGATCTCGTAGAGTGTCAAGTGAACACTCCTCTATACGTATCCACACGGACAAAAAGGTGGAGAGAACAACTTAGAGTGTGCTAGCACCATTGAGAAGTTTCAGCAATGGAGGATGAGAGGGGGAGAAAAACTAGAGAGGAAGAAGAAGAAGTGAATGGGCACACCATGCAATTCATTCACACACCTAAAGTGGCCGACCACTTAATGGAGGTTTAATACCTCCATGGAACACCAAGAGTCATGGCTCTTGGTCTTCCTCATGAGGTGGCACACAATGATATAGCCTTGATGATGTGGAACATCAACATTGGCCGACCCCATGCTAAGTCACAATGAGGTGGCATTTGGTCAAGTCAAACTTGACACTTCATCTTCCCTCTCAAATCAAGTAAACTTGACCTTTTTATTTCCCATGGTTGATCAAACCTAACCTTTGATTCAAGTCAATTTAATTTAATGAATCTCTATTCATTGAATTAAATTGACTCAATGAATCATAGTCAAAATTAGACTTATTCAACACATGAATCAAATTAAGTCCAACTCAATTAGTCTAATTTAGATTTCTATTAATCCAATTAGGTTCATCATATGAATCTAATCCTCTTGGTCCATCATATAAACCTAATCTCCATCTAATTGCCCTTTGTGTGTGACCCTATAGGTTCTTGTAACGTTGGCAATGCTCCTAAACCCATTTAGAAACATAAGTAATGAGCGATATCTAACAACACATCAATACTACCCAAGTTACAAGAATGTTGAGATCCAATATCACCTTTGTCACTACTAATTATGACTCTCAAAATATGTGACAATGTCCTTCTATCCTAGACATCTAGATTGATCAATTGAGGCATAGACCGTGTCATCCTCTAATTAATCTATGTCTTGAACTCCAAGTAGACTCACTCTAATCAAATGAGCTCAATATCTTATATTGACTCATTTGTGCATGACCATGCACTTAGTGGTCTCACTCTATCAAGAATCATGATGTCACTCCCGTCATATAGGACGGATAGATCCTATCTACATCACTCACATCCCTCCGCATAATTTATTACATACCCAGTAATCGCTTTTATAGTCCACCCATTTACGGGTGATGTTTGATAAAGCCAAAGTATACAACTCCCTATGTAGGGAACCATGGTGACTTCAGGTCCAAGAACTGATAGTCATACTAATAGTCACATGAGAAAGTATATGACACTCATATAATGATCCATGCTACTTTCTCATAGCGAGTCATTCAGTATACATTCTCCAATGCATACCCATGTGTCAACTTGATATCTAATATCCATGACTTGTGAGATCAAGTCATCGAGTTGACCTATATGCTAGTCTTAGCACATTAACATTGTCCCTGAATGTTAATACTTGACTAGGAATGATTAAGAGTAGTGTTCTCTATATCATCTCACTATCAATTCAACCAATCGATTGATATAGATAAGAACCGTCCACTCAAGGATGCTATTATACTTAGTTATTTGGCACTAATACAAGTAAGTATAATAACCATAAGAAATGCCTTTATAAATATAGGAATATGATACATTGAGTCCATACAACAATCATCACATAATCGGCTCTAGGGCTCTCACTAACAATCTCCCTCTAGCACTAGTGCCAATCAGTGTATGGTCTAATACCCAATGACCTAGTGTGACCATCATGCTTTCTCTGTACCAAAGCCTTAGTCAAGGGACCTGCAATGTTAGCCTCTGTGGGTACTCTACAAATTTTCACATTTCCACTATCGATGATCTCTCGAATGAGATGGAAGCACCGTAGTATGTGTTTGGTCTGCTGGTGTGAGCGAGGTTCCTTAGCCTACGCAATTGCTCCATTGTTGTCACAATAGAGCTCTATAGGATCAGCTATGTTAGGAACCACCCTATGCTCAATAATGAACTTGCGGATCCAAACTGCCTCCTTTGCTGCTTGTAATGCAGCAATATACTTGGCCTCTGTTGTAGAATCATCAACTGTGTCCTGCTTTGAACTCTTCCAGCTCACAACACCACCATTCAAGAAAAACACGAACCTAGACTGCGATCTATAATCATTCTGGTCAGTTTGGAAGCTGACATCACTGTAACCCTTTACAGCTAGCTCGCCATCACCTCCAAATATCAAGAAATATTCTTTTTTCCTTCTCAAGTACTTAAGAATATTCTTGACCGCTATCTAGTGACATTCACCTGGATCTGACTGGTATCTGGTCATCATGCTCAAAGTATACGAAACATTAGGACGAGTACATAGCATGACGTACATGATAGATCTGTTGGTGCAACCTTAGGTCAAGGTTGACCTGGGTGACCTGACTCGAGTTAACCTTACTCGATGTATATTTTGATGTTTGACAAGAATAGAGAAGTTATATTTTGATGTTTGACAAGAATAGGAACTTGGGGGATTGTGGGTGCAACCTTTGGTCAAGGTTGACCTAGTTGACCCGACTTGAGTTGACCTGATTCGGGAAAAGTCCAAGTATGGAGACTTGGCATGGAAAGGTCCAAGCAGGGAGCTAGGCACGGGAAAAGTCCAAGTATGGAGACTTAGCACGGAAAGGTCCAAGCAGGGAGCTTGGCACGGGAAAAGTCCAAGTATGGAGACTTGGCACGGAAAAGTCCAAGCAGGAAGCTTCGTACGGGAAAAGTCCAAGCAGGGAGCTTGGCATGGGGAAAAGCCCAAGTATGGAAGCTTGGCATGGGAGGTCAGAGAGGGCTCGGTAGCTCGTTCTCCGGACTAGGTCAGAGAGGGCTCGGTAGCTCGTTCTCTGGATTGGACGTGGAAGTCGGAGAGGGCTCGGTAGCTCGTTCTCCGGACTAGGTCAGAGAGGGCTCGGTAGTGTTGGTTGCTACTCGGAAAACCTAGAGGTTCTACTGTACAAAAATTTTGTACAAAGGTCTGAACCTTTTCCTAGCTACCATGTGTTCTTTTAAATTAGATTTTGGATCGCCTGCGGAACTTAACACGTTTGATCCAAAACTTAATCTATTTGTTCTTTTAGGTTTTGACTTGGATCTCCTGCGGAACTTAACACGTTCGACCTAAGTCTCCTTAAGTTATTAATTCCATTAAATATTAATTTCCATAAAAGGTTCCCAGTACTGACGTGACGAGGCACATGACCTTCTTGGATATGGGAGCAACCACCACCGACTAGACAAAACCTTTAATAGAAAGCTAATATTTAATTTCCTAAAATAACTTTAGGTTAACCAAAGAGAACAATCAAATCACAAGGAAAAGAAAGAAAACAAAAGAACACAACTTCGAAAAACATATTCGAAATACTAGAACGTAAGCCTCTTGTATTTGGTATTATTTCCATAAATAACTAGCATGATGCGGAAATAGAAATTACTAGTTATACCTTGTAGAAAAAACCTCTTGATCTTCTACCGTATTCCTCTTCTAACCTCGGACGTTGTGTGGGCAACGATCTTCCAAGATGAGAAACCACCAACCACCTTCTTCTCCTCCAAGCAAGGTTCGGCCACAAAAGAAAAGCTTTACCAAGGAGAAAAACCAAAATACTAACCAAGTTCCAAGAGATGCTAGCTTTCTCTCCTTCTTCTTCTTCTTCTCCGAGTAGTATCCGGCCACCACAAGAACTCCAAGGGAGAGGGAGAGGTTCGGCCACCACAAGAGGAAGAGAAGGAGATGATGGCCGGCCACACCAAGGAACAAAAGAGGGAGAGGAATAATAGATGTTGTATCTTGTGAAGGCACCCTCAACCCTTCTTTTATATTCCTTGGCCTAGGTAAATTAGGAAATTTAATTACAATAAATTTTCCTTAATTTCCTTGACATGATTTAATTGAGAAAAATAAAATAATAATTCCCCAATTAAACAATGATGGCCGGCCAAATCAATAGGAAGCAAATTGGACAAGTTTCAATCAACAATTAAAACTTTCCTTATTTGTTTCCACAAATTTTAAAATAAAATTTCTCTTTAAAATCTCTTCATGGTTAATAAAAGGAAATATCTATAATTTTAATTTTATTAACATGTGAATAATTTTAAAGAGAAAATAAAACATCTCTCCAATCTACAAATAAGGAAAGAGATCTAATCTCTTTCTTTAATCTTTTGTAAATTTTTACAAGAGAGATATTTTAATTTTAATTCTCTTTTAAATTAAATCTTCCACATAATAATAAACATTAAAATTAAATTTTCTTTTTAATTAATTATGGCCGGCCCTACTAGCTTGGGTTCAAGCTAGGGCCGGCCACCTTAAACCCAAGCTTAGGCCGACCCTAGCTTGGTTCCCAAGCTAGCTTGGCCGGCCCCCTTTAGGTGGGTATAGAAGGTGGGTATATGTGGGTATAGTACTCTATAAATAAGAGGCTACGATAGGGACCGAGAGGAGGAATTGGTTTTGGTCTCCCGATAAAATTAAGCATCCCATGTTCGCCCCGAACACACAACTTAATTTTATCAATGATAATTCATTCCACTAGAGAACTATCATTGAACTACCGCACCAATCCCAAATTACATTTTTGGGCTCCTTCTTATTATGAGTGTGTTAGTCTCCCTGTGTTTAAGATATCGAATGTCCACTAATTAAGTGAGTTACTGACAACTCATTTAATTAATTTCTTAGTCCAAGAGTAGTACCACTCAACCTTATTATCATGTCGGACTATGTCCACCTGCAGGGTTTAACATGACAATCCTTATGAGCTCCTCTTGAGGACATTATCAACCTAGTATCACTAGGACACAGTTTCCTTCTATAATCAACAACACACACTATAAGTGATATCATTTCCCAACTTATCGGGCTTATTGATTCATCGAACTAAATCTCACCCATTGATAAATTAAAGAAATAAATATCAAATATATGTGCTTGTTATTATATTAGGATTAAGAGCACACACTTCCATAATAACTGAGGTCTTTGTTCCTTTATAAAGTCAGTATAAAAAGAACGACCTCAAATGGTCCTACTCAATACACTCTAAGTGTACTAGTGTAATTATATAGTTAAGATAAACTAACACCTAATTACACTACGACCTTCCAATGGTTTGTTCCTTTCCATCTTAGTCGTGAGCTACTGTTTATAATTTATAAGGAACTGATAACATGATCTTCTGTGTGTGACACCACACACCATGTTATCTACAATATAAATTAATTGAGCAACTACATTTATCATAAATGTAGACATTTGACCAATGTGATTCTTATTTCTAGATAAATGTTTATACCAAAAGCTAGGCTTTTAGTATACACCTTAACAATCTCCCACTTATACTAAAAGACTAAGCTGCTATATCTGCTGCCATACATCTGATTCCTAACCCTTCAACATGTCCATCAAAAGCTCTTGCCTTAAGGACCTCGGTGGAAGGATCTATAGGTCATCACCTGATGCAATCTAGGTAGCAACAACTTCTCCTCGTTTATACGATTTCTCGTATTGGGTGGTACTTGCGCTCTATTGTGTTTACTTGCCTTTATAGACTTATGGTTTCTTATAGTTTGCTACTGCACCAATATTATTACAATAAATTGTAATAATCTTTGGACAAACTAGAAATCATATCTAAGTCTATCTTGAGGTTATTGAGTCATTCAGCTTTTATGGCTACCTCAGAGGCTTGCCATATACTAAGCTTCTATGGTGGAATCCAGAAAAACACCTATGCTTATCACTCTTCCATAGTTATGACTTTACCTCCTAAAGTAAACACAAAACCCCGAGGTCGACTTATTATTGTCCCTATCCGATTGGAAGTCAAAATCCATGCAACCCACAAGGACTAAATTAACTGCCTTGTAAGCTAGCATATAATCTCTAGTGCCTCTAAGGTACTACAATATATGCTTTACTGCAGTCCACTGTCCTTGTCCAGGGTTACTTTGATATCTTCTAACTATGCCTTTGGCAAAACAGATTTCTGATCTCGTGCATAGCATACATTAGGCTTTCAACAGCCGTAGCATAAAGAACTGCCTATATTTCCTTTATCTCCTTTGATGTCTACAGAGACATATCTTTAGATAAAGTTACTCCATCCTGAAAAGGTAAGAAACCTTTCTTGGAGTTTTGTATGCTTAAAACGAACAAGGATTTTTCCGATGTATGAAGCTTGGGATAAGTAAAATATTCTTTTCTTGCGATCCCTTATTACTTTGATCTCAAGAATATATACATTCTCCCAAGTCCTTTATATCGAATTGTTTGGACAACCATACCCTTACTTCTGACAACATTTTGATATTGTTTCCAACTACCAAAATGTTATCTAAGTATAGTACAAGAAATACCACCACGTTTCCATCACATCTTTTGTATACACAAGACTTATCCGGTTACTAAATCCATAGATCTGGATTACTTTGATAAACCGGATATTCCAAGACCTTGAAGCTTTGCCTCAGTCCATAGACTGATTGAGCTTACACACAAGATGCTCTTAGCCCTTTGCAATGAACCCTTCTGGTTGCTTTATATGGATGTTTTCTTCAAGACTTCCATTAAGGAATGCTGTCTTGACATCCACTTGCCAAATAGATAAAAGAATCCGGATAGACTTAAGCATGACTACCAGTGAAAAAGTTTCCTTTTTCATCAAGCCTTGCTTTGAAAGTTACTACCTTCCTATCCCTCTTTCCTATTATAGACCTTTTTACACCCAACGGCTTTTACACCATTTGGTGATTCTACAAGCTTCCAGATTTTATTAGAATACATATATTCTAATTCTTTTATTCATTACTCTTTGCCAAGATGCTGCATCTTTATCTTGGAGTGCTTCATCATATGACCGGAGATCAGGTTCATGTCCTCCAGGGATCGAGTCCAAAAACTCTCCCAAAACATGAACCTATTTAGGTTGCATAACAACCCTCCCACTACAACAAGACACTTTCTGTAATTGTGTATCAATTTGTGATACGTGTTGCAGTTTTCTTGTGGTATCTCATCTTGTACAGTTGGTACTAGGTTAGACATGTCCTTTATTATTTCCTTAAGAACAAATTTACTTATGAGCACGTGGTTCATTATATAGTCCTTTTCTAAAAATCAGTCATTGATGCTAACAATGACCTTCTGATTTTTAAGACTATAAACCTACTTTTGTTTATCTAGGATAACTTACAAACAAGTGAACTCCTATCCAACTTATCATTGTCTCTCTTTAACATATGTGCTGGATTACCCGAATCCGAATATGCTTCAAAATAGGTTTTCACCTATTCAACAATTCTATATGAGTAGAGAGTTCTAACTTGGAAGGTACTATGTTCACTTTCGTTATCAGAGTTTATCCTTAAAACAAATTTGGTAATTTTCTGAATAACTCATCATCTATCTAATTATTTCATAAGAGTCTTTTACCTTCTTTCTACTACACCATCCTTGTTGGGGTGTACCAGGTGCAGTTAGTTGGGGTTGAAATCCAACTACTGATAAGTGACTCCTAAAATCTCTCAAGAGGTACTTGCCACTATGATCTTACCATAGTGACATTTACTTTAACATTTCTCCGCATCAGCCTTGTACTCTTTGAACTAATCAAAGTACTTAGTCTTGCGGTACATTAAGTAAATTTATTTGTATCTTGAATAGTTGTCTATAAAATAGATGAAATATTCAATACTACCTCTTGTCTGGATAGTCATAGGATCACATAAATCAGAATGAACCGATTTCAACATATCTTTGACTCCATACCTCTTGGACTTAAAAGCTTCTTGGTTATTTTCCTTCCAAGTAAGACTCGCAGGTTGGAAAGATTTCCACTACTAATGAACCCACAAGTTCATCAGCTACCAATGAATCCTACTTAAGTTAATATAACCTAGCCTTAGATGTCAAAGATATAATTGGTTCATTTTCGAAGGTTGCTTTCTCTTAAGTTAGAAGATGTGTTATTAATTTCCATTTGTTGCATCATGGGAGTTATTGGATTATAAATTGTCAACCAACATACCAGAATAGATAACTTGCCTATTTTTCTTGATAACAACTTTGTTATCAAAATAGACACAATATCTATTCTATAATAGTTTAGAAACTGAAATCAGGTTCTTTCTAAACTTAGTATGTAAAGACAATTCCTAATAATCCAAATTTTATTCCTATTAGAGAATAAACCTCTCCCACTGCAACAGCTGCTACTTTTGCAGTAGTGCCCATGTGGACGGTGTTTTTATTTTCATTTAGTTGTCGGGTATCCTGGAACCCTGCAATGAATTGCAGACATGATCAGTGGCTCCCATATCTACACACCAGGTACCGGTAGATAACTCCACTAAACATGTATCAACTAATGAATAAAATACACCTATATTGTTCTTAGTTCTAAGAGGACAGTCTACCTTAATGTCCAAATTCTATTTCCAATCAATTATAATTGGGACCACTAAGTCTATCCTAAAGTATATCAGCTAGGGATTGACCATCTTCCTAAGAATCACAAAAATATTTGGTTAAGACCAACTCCTTAAAAATCCCCATGAATTTTGTATGCCACGTTAGTGTGGACGTATACAAATTCAAAGAGGAAATTTTATTTAATTTTATTATCTCGTCAACCTTACTTTATGACGAAATAAAATTAATAGTTGGTCTATCTTTAATCAAATATTTGGTCAAGACTCTAAATTTAAAATAATATTGATTCCTCTAACAATACTATTTAAATTTACCAACACCTCAAAACACCGTGAATTTTGCATGCCACGTTAGTGTGGACGTATACAAAATCAACATTTGTAAGAGGAGGGTTTTACCCATTAACTATCTTGTCAACGTAACTTTATGACAAATAAAATTATCTCAAACACCGTTAATTTTGTATGCCACGTTAGTGTGAACGTATACAAAATCAATCATTTGTAAGAGGGGTTTTAACCCTTTAATTTTATTATCTTGTTAACCTAGTTTTATGACAAATTAATAGTTGGTTTCATTTGGTCACACAAATAATAGCAGTGACTCCGATGGGGAGGATACTATTAGATGTGTCTAAGTGTATACCATTACTTGACACTAAGTCCATTAATAAGATTATGCCCCTTCCGTTGGGGAAGATCACACGCCTTTAACTTCGTCATCCAAAATGGAAGTCTGTTCTAGTGATCCGCAAACAAGCTCATCCGTTATGGAGGAAGGCACTCGAGCCAACGCAAGCTTGTTTGCATCACTTACAAACCAGTAATGGAGACCATGGGATTTACTTAAAAATCCCTCTCCCACTTAGTTATTTATTAATGAGGAATTTTAACTATGCTAGCCTACTAAACTTGTAAACTAACATGCACACACAGCACAATATAAAAGCAATAAATAGAAAATCTAATTTTCAACTATTATGGCTTTTATCTCTAGTTGTCCTCCGTGTGTTGTCATCCCAAGCTGCTGCCATATTTGGCCACCGCCACCGGGTCTAGCTGTCGCATCCATCTTGCTCCTTGTTCCGCTGCGCCTCTGGTCCTTAGAAGGTTCCACGCTTTGCAAGATTCGATCCGCGACATAAATAGAATTTTACAATTTTGATCCTATATTCCATAAAAGGAATGTACATGTATCTAGATCAAAATAAAATCCTAATAAAACTAAATACACTTCTGTATTTTATAATACAATCATGCACACACATATAAATGCCCTTGACATGTCCAAGGGTCCAATCACACACATAAAACTATAAGCCATAATAGTTGGATCCTGCATCCACAAAGTTAGCACATCCTACTATTATCCTGCCTAAATTATGTATGACATGTGCATAATTAAACTAATGCCAAATACACAGAGGCAAAACCCTAGCTCTGATACCAATTGTTGGTTGCTACTCGGAAAACCTAGAGGTTCCACTGTACAAAAATTTTGTACAAAGGTCTGAACCTTTTCCTAGCTACCATGTGTTCTTTTAAATTAGATTTTGGATCGCCTGCGGAACTTAACACGTTTGATCCAAAACTTAATCTATTTGTTCTTTTAGGTTTTGACTTGGATCTCCTGCGGAACTTAACACATTCGACCCAAGTCTCCTTAAGTTATTAATTCCATTAAATATTAATTTCCATAAAAGGTTCCCAGTACTGACGTGACGAGGCACATGGCCTTCTTGGATATGGGAGCAACCACCACCGACTAGACAAAACCTTTAATAGAAAGCTAATATTTAATTTCCTAAAATAACTTTAGGTTAACCAAAGAGAACAATCAAATCACAAGGAAAAGAAAGAAAACAAAAGAACACAACTTCGAAAAACATATTCGAAATACTAGAACGTAAGCCTCTTGTATTTGGTATTATTTCCATAAATAACTAGCATGATGCGGAAATAGAAATTACTAGTTATACCTTGTAGAAAAAACCTCTTGATCTTCTACCGTATTCCTCTTCTAACCTCGGACGTTGTGTGGGCAACGATCTTCCAAGATGAGAAACCACCAACCACCTTCTTCTCCTCCAAGCAAGGTTCGGCCACAAAAGAAAAGCTTTACCAAGGAGAAAACCAAAATACTAACCAAGCTCCAAGAGATGCTAGCTTTCTCTCCTTCTTCTTCTTCTTCTCGAGTAGTATCCGCAACCACAAGAACTCCAAGGGAGAGGGAGAGGTTCGGCCACCACAAGAGGAAGAGAAGGAGATGATGGCCGGCCACACCAAGGAACAAAAGAGGGAGAGGAATAATAGATGTTGTGTCTTGTGAAGGCACCCTCACCCCTTCTTTTATATTCCTTGGCCTAGGTAAATTAGGAAATTTAATTACAATAAATTTTCCTTAATTTCCTTGACATGATTTAATTGAGAAAAATAAAATAATAATTCCCCAATTAAACAATGATGGCCGGCCAAATCAATAGGAAGCAAATTGGACAAGTTTCAATCAACAATTAAAACTTTCCTTATTTGTTTCCGGAAATTTTAAAAAATAAAATTTCTCTTTAAAATCTCTTCATGGTTAATAAAAGGAAATATCTATAATTTTAATTTTATTAACATGTGAATAATTTTAAAGAGAAAATAAAACATCTCTCCAATCTACAAATAAGGAAAGAGATCTAATCTCTTTCTTTAATCTTTTGTAAATTTTTTACAAGAGAGATATTTTAATTTTAATTCTCTTTTAAATTAAATCTTCCACATAATAATAAACATTAAAATTAAATTTTCTTTTTAATTAATTATGGCCGGCCCTACTAGCTTGGGTTCAAGCTAGGGCCGGCCACCTTAAACCCAAGCTTAGGCCGACCCTAGCTTGGTTCCCAAGCTAGCTTGGCCGACCCCCTTTAGGTGGGTATAGAAGGTGGGTATATGTGGGTATAGTACTCTATAAATAAGAGGCTACGATAGGGACCGAGAGGAGGAATTGATTTTGATCTCCCGATAAAATTAAGCATCCCATGTTCGCCCCGAACACACAACTTAATTTTATCAATGATAATTCATTCCACTAGAGAACTATCATTGAACTACCGCACCAATCCCAAATTACATTTTTGGGCTCCTTCTTATTATGAGTGTGTTAGTCTCCCTGTGTTTAAGATATCGAATGTCCACTAATTAAGTGAGTTACTGACAACTCATTTAATTAATTTCTTAGTCCAAGAGTAGTACCACTCAACCTTATTATCATGTCGGACTATGTCCACCTGCAGGGTTTAACATGACAATCCTTATGAGCTCCTCTTGAGGACATTATCAACCTAGTATCACTAGGACACAGTTTCCTTCTATAATCAACAACACACACTATAAGTGATATCATTTCCCAACTTATCGGGCTTATTGATTCATCGAACTAAATCTCACCCATTGATAAATTAAAGAAATAAATATCAAATATATGTGCTTGTTATTATATTAGGATTAAGAGCACACACTTCCATAATAACTGAGGTCTTTGTTCCTTTATAAAGTCAGTATAAAAAGAACGACCTCAAATGGTCCTACTCAATACACTCTAAGTGTACTAGTGTAATTATATAGTTAAGATAAACTAACACCTAATTACACTACGACCTTCCAATGGTTTGTTCCTTTCCATCTTAGTCGTGAGCTACTGTTTATAATTTATAAGGAACCGATAACATGATCTTCTGTGTGTGACACCACACACCATGTTATCTACAATATAAATTAATTGAGCAACTACATTTATCATAAATGTAGACATTTGACCAATGTGATTCTTATTTCTAGATAAATGTTTATACCAAAAGCTAGGCTTTTAGTATACACTCTAACAGGTAGCTCATTCTCTGGACCGGACGTGGAAGTCAGAGAGGGCTCGGTAGCTCGTTCTCTGGACCGGACGTGGAAGTCGGAGAGGGCTTGGTAGCTAGTTCTCCGGACTAGGTCAGAGAGGGCTCAGTAGCTTGTTCTCTAGATTAGGAAGGCTTTGAGGTTTAAGACTGGGAAATTGGATCGGTCTGCTGACTGATCCAGTGATACTATGGGTATCTGGATCGGTCTGCTGACCGATCCAGTGATACATAGATTCTCACTGTGGGTCATCTGATCGGTCTGGTGACCGATCAGTAACCAAACAGATTGGGAGAAGGAATAGGAGGGATCAGTCTGTGGACTGATCCACCTATGGCCTGATCGGTCCACAGACCGATCAGGGCCCTAAACCAACTCTCTGTGAGAGTTGGGATCGGTCTGGGGACCGATCAGCCTAGGGCCTGATCGGTCCCCAGACCGATCAGATCCGACCTGAATCGATCAGGGTGGAGCCTGATCGGTCCAGGTCTAGCCGTTGAGTCACAACGGCTAGATTTATGTGTCTATTCCTTCTTCTTCGTAGGTTCATATAAATCAAGAGGTGGAGGGCCTCTACAAAAACTCTACAGAGGAAGACTTCTTCTTGCTCCTGCGATCTGAGCTTTGCTGAGCTCTCCATTACTGAAGCTTCGTGTGAGCTTCCCTCGGCTGGGTTTCCAACTGATCAGTTGCTGCTGTGGTTGGCATCCGTGAAGTTGCTGCTTCATCAACAGTCGATGAGAAGGCAAGCAAACTAGTGTTTTTACATTCATATTGTTCTTGGCTTCTTGCTGTATTTCTTGTACTCTGATCTTGCTGTTGCAAGAGAGATTGTGGCGAGGTTTCTCCACCCAGAAGGAGTTTTCATTAGCCAGTTTTCCGAGGTCTCATCCACTGACGGATTGATAGGATTCGTCCACCTTACGGACACGCCGAGGAGTAGGAGTATCATCTCCGAACCTCGTTATATCGTCATGTTTGAGGTTTGATCTTCTCCATTTTCGTTTCTACTTTTTATTTCCGCTGTGCTAACTCAAATTGTAGGAAGAAACGAGAATTTGGGGTCGGCTATTCACACCCCCACTCTCTAGCCGCGTCCGATGGTCCTAACAAGTGGTATCAGAGCGAGGTCGCTCTTCGTCGGATTAACACCCGGGGGAGCACGAGCTAGAGAATGGATCTGTTGGTGCAGGAAGCATCCGACGATCGAACCTAAGTTTTGATAATGGCAAAGGGATTCAAAGTTAAGATTCTCTGTTATCTAACATGTTGAATGAGTATTTCATGAAAGTCCTAACTGCGGTTAGGCGGTGAAAACCCTAGGGGGTGGTAACCCTAGGTCCTAGGGGGTGGTAACCCTAGGTGGAGAAAAGTCCTAGCTGCGGTTAGGCAAAGGGAAAAACCCTAGGAGGTGACAATCCTAGGTCATAGGGGGTGGTAACCCTATGCGGAAAGTCTTGGTAGGTCGATGTCTTCAGGCAAAAGTCCTAGGGGGTGGTAACCCTAGGTGGAAAGTCCTGGTGTCGCGAACCAGGTGAAAGACTGGACTAGCCGGGAAGCGGATGTCCAGCAGAAAGTTCGGAAGCATCGAGTGCTGAGCAAAAGTCCAGTCGATCTGGAGGATCGACTGGCAACAGGTAAATCTCCTGAGTGGAGTAGGTGAGGACGCGTTCCCCGTAGAGGGAACAGTAGGCGTCGGGTCGACCTAGGGTTTCCGGTCGGAAACCCGAAGTCAGACTCGGACAGTCCGGAGACTGTCTATACTTCATTTATCATGTTTATTGTGCTAACTTTGTGTTGCAGGATATTGTTTGGGACTAACGTATCTTGCAGGTGCAAAGGAGCAACCTAAAGCCTCGGATGAACAGTGTCCGAGGCGCCTCCATGGAGCTTGGAGGCGCCTCGGGTGCAAAAGCTGAGCTGGCTGCGAAAGTTCATCGAAGGCGCCTTGAAGGGAGTATAAGGCGCCTTGGAAGGCGCCTTGAGCAGGGTATAAGGTGCCTCCAAGGGATGAAGTTCGACCAGTTTAGATCTGATCCACGCGGAAGACTAGGCAGCATGGAGGCGCCTTGAACAGCCTTCAAGGCGCCTTGAACACCCTTTATAAGGGGGTTTCGACCAGCATCTCAAGATATGAAGTTATGAGCTTTCCTTCTTCAACGTGCTGCTATCAAAGTCATTCCGAAGTGCTGTTGCAACATCCCGATGACCCGGAGCTTCGTTTTTCTCTTCTTTAAGTTGTCGGTACAAAGTTATTCTAATTGCTGTTACATTTTGTAATCTGTAATTCTTATCGAGCTTATAGTTGTTGCCCACCGGAAGCGATCAAGGATCGCGGGCCTTCGAGTAGGAGTCGCCTTAGGCTCCGAACGAAGTAAATCCCTTTGTGTCTTTGTGTTTATTTTATTCCGCTGCATTTTAATTACTCCGATAGTTTTCCGATAATCGAACAAATAGCCGCGAGCGCTATTCACCCCCCCTCTAGTGCTTCTCGATCCAACAGGATCAACTTGGAGAAGACGTCACGATTCCACCCTTCTACGATCGCGACGACTTCACGTATTGGAAGGTAAGAATGAAGTATTTTCTTATGACTAACCTAGTAAATTAGAATTGTGTACAAGTAGGTTTTATTCCTCCGGTGGATAAAGAAGGAGAACCTCTCGAGAAGAAGAAGTGGACGAAGGAACAAATCCACCAATCCATAATCAACGACGAGGTAATGAAAATCTTTGAATTTTCATTACCTAATGATATCTTGTGTAAGATAGGTGGATACAACAATGCCAAGGAGTTGTGGAACAACTTGGCCCATGAGGAGAGCTCCAATTCAAGTCATGAAGAGGAGTCAAGTGAGCCAAGTAGCTCACATCATGGAGATATGGAATTAGAAGTTGAGGGTTACTCAACATCTAAGGAAGAAGAGGAGGAGAGTTCTTCTTCAAGACTGGAGCAAGAAGAAGAAGCCTCTACCTCCGGAAGGGATGAAGGAGAGAGCTTATATCCATCCTCAACCATAGGTAACTCAAGCAACTTAATTTCAAGTAAATTACATATAATGTGCTTTGAGTGTAGGGAATATGGGCATTACAAAAGTAAATGTCCAAAGAGGATTAGGAAGACTCCATCGGCACCAAAGTCAAGGAAGCCGGAGTCCCGATACGCAAGGGCAAGGAGCACGTGGTGTGCTTCCAATGCAAGCAAAGGGGACATTATAGGAGTCAATGTCCAAGGGGGAGGCAACCTCACAAGGACAAGAGACCAAGCACATCTATGGGGGGAACTAAGGCAAACCCTAAGATATCCTTTAAGGCACATTCTTGCAATTCTAATAAGACACATGCTAGTAGTTTTATTGCAATTGTCAATAATGATAAGCATGATAACCATAGAAACCGATACATGTGCTTAGGTGCCAAACATGTTAGCCTAGATAAGGACAATGCTAGAAATGCCAACCCTAGAGTTAACTCATCTAAGGTTAAGGAAAACCTAGATAGGAATCCCAAAACAACTAGACATATGCCTAGGAATACCTCAAAGAAAAATGGAAAATTAAAGCTTGAGGTATTAAAGAAGGAAAATCAAGTCTTGAGGTCAAGACTTGACACTTTAGAAAAGACTCTTAAGAATTTGGAGAAGTCAACTCTAGGGTCTAAGGGTCAAAAATCAAAGCCCAAGGACATGAGAGGTTTGGGTCACAAACCTAAGTCTCAAGTGGTCAAGCCCGCTTATCATAATGTTCCATTTGATTATGGAACAAGACCTAGGGCTAAGAAGACCATCACCAAGGTCACAAGGGGAGTCACCCCTAGAGTTGATCTTGATGAGTCCCAAATGACCAAGGCTTTAAAGCCTAGGAGGGTCATTAAGAGGGTTGCTAGGGAAGTCATCCCTAGTGAATATTTAGTGAACCCAATGAGCTCAAATAGGTATTGGGTTCCTAGGAGCGTGATTCCTTCACGCTAGATGGTTTAGGGTGTGCCAACCTTAATTGGACAGGTAGTTAACCTACTCATGGCAAAAGGTGGCATTTTAGGAATTTTTAAGGTGTAATCAAGCATTGAAAATGAAATTAAAAATTATTCCTAAGGTGATTAGGATGTGCCAACCACATTTGAGGAGTTTTCTAGGGTCAATCTAATTGGCACATAGTGATCTAAAAATCTTTAGTATATGATTTTAGGTCTATTACACTTAGGAATATAGAATTTATGGTAAAATGATTAAAATTATCAAAAATGGCAACTAAGGCTAGAATTAGGTATTTTCTATACCTTTATATGTTATTTGCCATACATTGTTTGTCATATGCCATGTCATGACATCATATTTATTTTATTATCATTTGAAATATCATGATAATGCTTAGGTTAGTTATATGTCATGCCTTATTTAAGTTTCATACTTGATGACATGACATCATGACATTGGCACATGTTTCCACTTATGATATTATTTTATGTCATGTCATCATCTCTTGCATTTATGATCAATTAATTTAATTTAAGGATAGAAACACATTTTGATATGAAGATCAAATTGTTGTTTAGAAAATGCATGAGAACTTAGTTTAAGATGACCTAAACCCATATCTCACATCAAAATTGACTTGGATGTGTTTGATACACCTTAGATGTGTGTGAGATATTAGGATTATGAGTTAGGATCAAGGTGCATAGTTCTTGTACCTAGATGAGCCTAATTCAAATTTGAGGATCATAGGGAAAACTTGTGTACAAGTCATGTACATTTAGCCCTAAGATTGTGGTCCTAAATTGAATGGTTTAAGATCATTTCAAAATTGATTTGAAAAACCTTGATGAAGCTTTTCTAGTGATAGCATTCATCATTGAGCAAGTTGATACAAAGATGGATTAACCTTGAGCTATTTCAAAGTCTTTCGAACTTTGTATCAAGATTAAAAAATGGGAGTTATTTTCATAGAAAACTATTTTTCCATGATAATATATGTTATGAGGAATGTATCCTCAAAATTTTACAATTTTGGAATTTTCTGTAATTTTCTAGGGGTTTCTGAATTTTGGGAGAGAAAACAGAAATCCTTATCAGAGTCGTGGACCGATCAGAGGAGATCCTGATCGGTCCAGGGAAGTCTGGATCGGTCACTGGACCGATCCAGGGCAGTGTGGATCGATCTGGTGACCGATCCAGTGGAGTCCTGATCGGTCTGGTGACCGATCAGAGCGTGCTAAAATGTTGATTTTCGATTGTTGTCTGAAATTTCAGCAATGGAAGTTGGTGCTTTAGATTTCTAAAGGGTTGAAACTCTCCAAGACATTGTTAGTGCAATGGTCAAGGAGGAGTTGACCTTTAGGGGGAGTTTTACCTATTGGTCAAGGGGGAGTTGACTTTTAGGGGGAGTTTTTACTCGTCAAGATTTCTGATGATGAGTGATATGGGATTTTCACTAAGTTGATTGTTGACTTTAGTATCAAGGGGGAAACTAAGGGTTTCAATGAAAGGTATGGGACTTTCATTAGGAATAAACTCTTGACCTTGATTCACTCTTTTTGATGTGTGTCAAAAAGGGGGAGAATGTCAAGAGAATGTTCAAGGAAGAACATTGGAGTTTGGGGAGAATGTTCAGAGAATGTTCAAGGAAGAACATTGGAGAACTATTGGAAAACCTAAGTTAGGTTATCGGGTTAACCTAACTTGATTATGGTTTTTGTCAAATATCAAAAAGGGGGAGATTGTTGGTGCAACCTTAGGTCAAGGTTGACCTGGGTGACCCGACTCGAGTTGACCTGACTCGAGGTATATTTTGATGTTTGACAAGAATAGAGAAGTTATATTTTGATGTTTGACAAGAATAGGAACTTGGGGGATTGTGGGTGCAACCTTTGGTCAAGGTTGACCTGGTTGACCCGACTTGAGTTGACCTGATTCCGGAAAAGTCCAAGTATGGAGACTTGGCACGGAAAGGTCCAAGCAGGGAGCTTGGCACGGGAAAAGTCCAAGTATGGAGACTTGGCACGGAAAGGTCAAAGCAGGGAGCTTGGCACGGGAAAAGTCCAAGTATGGAGACTTGGCACGGAAAAGTCCAAGTAGGGAGCTTGGCACGGGAAAAGTCCAAGCAGGGAGCTTGACATGGGGAAAAGCCCAAGTATGGAAGCTTGGCATGGGAGGTTAGAGAGGGCTCGGTAGCTCGTTCTCCGGACTAGGTCAGAGAGGGCTCGGTAGCTCGTTCTCTGGATCGGACGTGGAAGTCGGAGAGGGCTCGGTAGCTCGTTCTCCGGACTAGGTCAGAGAGGGCTCGGTAGCTCGTTCTCTGGACCGGACGTGGAAGTCGGAGAGGGCTCGGTAGCTCGTTCTCCGGACTAGGTCAGAGAGGGCTCAGTAGCTCATTCTCTGGACCTGACGTGGAAGTCGGAGAGGGCTCGGTAGCTCGTTCTCCGGACTAGGTCAGAGAGGGCTCGGTAGCTCGTTCTCTAGATCAAGAAGGCTTTGAGGTTTAAGGCTGGGAAATTGGATCGGTTTGCTGACCGATCCAATGATACTATGGGTATCTGGATCGGTCTGCTGACCGATCCAGTGATACACAGATTCTCACTGTGGGTCATCTGATCGGTCTGGTGACCGATCAATAACCAAACAGATTGGGAGAAGGAATAGGAGGGATCGGTCTGTGGACCGATCCACCTATGGCCTGATTGGTCCACAGACCGATCAGGGCCCTAAACCAACTCTCTGTGAGAGTTGGGATCGGTCTGGGGACCGATCAGCCTAGGGCCTGATCGGTCCCCAGACCGATCAGATCCGACCTGGATCGATCAGGGTGGAGCCTGATCGGTCCAGGTCTAGCCGTTGAGTCACAACGGCTAGATTTCTGTGTCTATTCCTTCTTCTTCGTAGGTTCATATAAATCAAGAGGTGGAGGGCCTCTACAAAAACTCTACAGAGGAAGACTTCTTCTTGCTCCTGCGATCTGAGCTTTGCTGAGCTCTCCATTACTGAAGCTTCGTGTGAGCTTCCCTCGGCTGGGTTTCCAACTGATCAGTTGCTGTTGTGGTTGGCATCCGTGAAGTTGCTGCTTCATCAACAGTCGACGAGAAGGCAAGCAAACTAGTGTTTTTACATTCATATTGTTCTTGACTTCTTGCTGTATTTCTTGTACTCTGATCTTGCTGTTGCAAGAGAGATTGTGGCGAGGTTTCTCCACCTAGAAGGAGTTTTCTTTAGCCGATTTTCCGGGGTCTCATCCACCGACGGATTGATAGGATTCGTCCACCTTACGGACACGCCGAGGAGTAGGAGTATCATCTCCAAACCTCGTTATATCGTCATGTTTGAGGTTTGATCTTCTCCATTTTCGTTTCTACTTTTTATTTCCGCTGCGCTAACTCAAATTGTAGGAAGAAACGAGAATTTGGGGTCGGCTATTCACACCCCCCCTCTCTAGCCGCGCCCGAAGGTCCTAACAAGATCCTATGGCTGAAGCATAAGGGATCTTATCCATGCAGTCTCTCTCCTCTCTAGAAGAGGGACTTTGAGTCTTCGAAAGACTCACACCAAGTGACATCGACAGAAATACTTTCTTGGAATTCTGCATGGCAAACCGTTGTAATACCGTGTCAATATATGTACTTTGACTTAAGCTAAGCAATCTCTTAGATCTATCTCTATAGATCTTTATGCCTAGAATACAGGCTGCTTCACCTAAGTCCTTCATTGAGAAACAATTTCCTAGCCAAGTCTTTACAGACTGCAACAAAGGTATGTCATTTCCAATGAGTAGTATGTCATCCACATTCAATACAAGAAAGACAACTGTGTTCTCAACAACCTTCTTGTAGACACAAGGTTCATCTTCATTCTTGATGAAACCAAACTGTTTGATCGCAACATCGAATCGAAGATTCCAGCTCCAAGAAGCTTGCTTTAGTCCATAAATGGACTTATGCAGCTTGCATACTCTGCTATTATGCAGTGGATCTACAAAACCCTCAGGTTGTATCATGTACACATCCTCGAGCAAGTTTCCATTCAGAAACGTAGTTTTGACATCCATCTACCAGATCTCATAATCGTGGTAGTGCTGCAATAGAAAGCATGATCCGAATAGACTTAAACATCGCTACTGGAGAAAAGGTTTTATCATAGCCAATACCATGAATTTGCTTGAAACCTTTAGCTACCAAACGACCCTTATTGGTATGCAAATGTCCATCCATGTCAATCTTTCTCTTAAAGACCCACTTACACCAAATGGGTTTGACGCCTTCAGGTGGATCAACCGAAGTCCATACTTGGTTGGTGTACATGGATTCCATCTCGGATCTCATGACCTCTAACCATTTCTTAGAATTTGGTCTCATCATAGCTTCCTGATAGGAGGTAGGCTCATTCTCAATGAGCATAACATCATCATGATCAGGCAAGAGAAATGAGTATCTCTCAGGCTGACGACATACCCTATCAGACCTGCGAAGAGGTAGGTCTACTTGAACTGGTTGTTGTTCCTCAACTCCTTGAGCAACAATCTCATCATCCAAAACATTTTGTAGTTCCAGTTCAACTTCCATCAAGGCTTCAGTGCCATGGTCCATATCTTGAACTTCTTCAAGATCGAACGTACTCCCACTAGTTTTTCTAGAAACAAAGTCCTTTTCTAGAAATACCCCAGTCTTAGCCACAAACACTTTGTGCTGACTGGGAATGTAGAAGTAATATCCCTTCGTTTCCTTGGGATATCCTATGAAATAACACTTATTGGCTTTGGGTCCCAGTTTGTCCGCGACTTGACGTCAAACATAAGCCTCACAACCCCAAATCCTCATAAAAGATATCTGAGCATCTCTCCCAGTCCATATCCTATATGGTGTCTTTATCACAGCTTTGGATGGAACATGGTTAAGTGTGAAGGCTGCTGTGTCTAGAGCATATCCCCAAAAGGATATAGGAAGATCTGTGTGACTCATCATAGATCGCACTATATCTAATAGGATACGATTCCTCCTTTCGGATACACCATTCCACTGTGGTGTTCCAGGAGGAGTGAGTTGGGATAGAATCTCACACTCAACTAGATAGTCACGAAACTCATGGCTAAGGTATTCACCACCTCGATCTGATCGAAGTACCTTAATACTCTTGCTAAGCTGGTTTTGTACTTCATTCTTGAATTCTTTGAACTTTTCAAAGGATTATGACTTATGTGTTATCAGATACACATAGCCATATCTACTGAAGTCATCAGTAAATGTAATGAAGTACCTATAACCACCTCTGGCAGTGACACTGAAAGGGCCACATACATCACTATGTATAAGTCCTAACAAGTCAGTTGCTCTTTCGCTGTATCCACTAAAGGGAGTCTTGGTTATCTTGACCAGTAGGCATGACTCGCATGTCTCATATGATTCAAAATCAAATGAGTCCAGCAAACCATCTTTATGGAGCTGTGATAAGCGATTCTCATTTATATGACCTAAGCGACAATGCCAGAGATAGGTTCGGTTCATTTCATTTGACTTGAACCTTTTGGTACTTATGTTATAGATGGGATTCTCTATGTCTAGAATGTAGAGTCCGTTCATTAGAGGTGCACTACAATAGAACATATCGTTTAAATAAACGGAACAACATTTGTTCTTTATTATAAACAAAAAGCCTTTCTTGTCTAAACAAGATACTGAAATGATGTTCTTTATGAGAGCAGACACATAACAACATTCATCTAATTCTAGTACAAGCCCAAAGGGCAGAGATAGATAGTAAGTTCCTACAACAACAGCAGCAACCCGTGCTCCATTGCTTACTCATAGGTCCACAAAATTACACATAATTCTAAATTATGTATTTTACATAAATTTCTATAATTTTACTACTGATTTTATCGATTTTATTAGTCACAACTTCCCGACAGTCCCGTTTAGCAGTTTTTTAGGCACGATCGTGGGACAATGCCCCTTGCGGGGTTAGGGGCAGCGCCCCTTCTCGCGAAATGAATATCGCAAGTGTCCCATCTTGATCTAACAGCGCCTTAAGCCACTGTCCCAAAACAATTTGGGCGAGACCTTGTCGTTTTGGAAGGTTTTTCTCGGTAGTCGAAGCCTACAAGTGTCCAAGCACTTGTTGCTTCGCTTCTACGAGAAAAATACTTATAAAATCTATAAAAATAGCAAACTTACAGAAACTTATAGATCTGAAATATTTTCATAAAATTAAAATACAAACTTGTACATGCTTTGCACGTGGCTCTGATACCACTGTTGGGACTTTCGAGCCGTAAAAACTGCTTTTTGCGTTGCGGAAACCTCGAAGTCTTGCCACGGATCCTTGCGAAGATATATAAAATAAATCATGTACAAGTTTGTAATCTAGATCTACCTTAGATCTACATGAACAAGAAGCGTTACCATTATTGGGAAGCCCTTCGCTTATCCCGCTCGTCCAAAAAGGTTGCCGGATCTTGAGAGTGTCAAGCGTACACTCCTCTATACGTATCCACATGGACAAGAGATGAAGATAAACCACCTAGAGTGTGCTAGCACTCTTGGATGGCTCGGCAATGGAGGAGAAGGAGAATAGAGAAGAGAGGAGGAAGAAGATGACTTGAATTCACCTTGAATGCTTGCATAAAGTGGCCAGCCACTTTTTCTAGAGGTTTTATACCTCCATGTAATACCAAGAGTCATGACTCTTGGTCTTCCTCATGAGGTGGCACACAAATGAGGTGACTCTTGATGATGTGGAACACCATCATTGGCCGACCCATGCCAAGTCACAAATGATGTGGTATTTGGTCAAGTCAAACTTGACCCTTCATCTTCCCTCTCAAGTCAAGTCAAACTTGACTTAAATTCTCCCATGATTGATCAAATCTAACCATTGATTCAAGTCAATTTGATTTAATGAACCTCTATTCATTAAATTAAATTGATTCAATGAGTCATAATCTAAATTAGAGTCATTCAACACATAAATCAAATTGAGTCCAACTCAATTAGTCTAATTTGGATTACTCTTAATCCAATTTGGTTCATCACATGAACCTAATCCTCTTGGTTCATCATATGAACCTAATTTTTATCTAATTACCCTTTGTGTGTGACCCTATATGTTCTTGTAACGTTGGCAATGCTCCTAAACCCATTTAGAAGCATAAGTAATGAGCGGTATCTAGCAATACATCATTACTACCCAAGTTACAAGAATGTTGAGATCCAACATCACCTTTGTGACTACTAATTGTGGCTCTCACAATATGTGACAATATCCTTCTATCCTTGACATCTAGATTGATCAATTGAGGCATAGACAGTGTCATCCTCTAATCAATCTATATATTGAACTCCAAGTAGACTCACTCTAAACAAATGAGCTCAATATCTCATATTGAATCATTTGGGCATGGCCATGCACTTAGTGGTCTCACTCTATTAAGAATCATGATGTCACTCCCGTCATATAGGAGGGATAGATCCCATCTACATCACTCACATCCCTCCGCATAATTTGTTACATACCCAGTAATCGCCTTTATAGTCCACCTAGTTACGGGTGACGTTTGACGAAGCCAAAGTATGCAACTCCTTATGTAGGGAACCATGGTGACTTCAGGTCCTAGGACTGATAGTCATACTAATAGTCACATGAGAAAGTATATGACACTCATATAATGATTCATGATTCTTTCTCATGGCGGGCCATTCAGTATACATTCTCCAATGCATACCCATGTGTCAACTTGATATCTATATCCATGACTTGTGAGATCAAGTCATCGAGTTGACCTACATGCTAGTCTCATCGCATTAACATTGTCACTGAATGTTAATACTTGACTATGAATGATTAAGAGTAGTATTCTCTATATGATCTCACTATCGATTCAACCAATTGATTGATATAGATAAGAACCTTCTACTCAAGGACGCTATTATATTTAGTTATTCGACACCAATACAAGTAAGTATAATAACCATAAAGAAATGCCTTTATAAGTATATAGGAATATGATACATCGAGTCCATACAACAATCATTATATGATTGTCTCTAGGGCTCTAACTAACATTTAGAACAACACAATACAATAATTTTAAACAAAAACAACACAACACAACACAACATTTTAGAAAAATAACAATGAAAAATTACATGAATCTAGACTAAACAAATTTCATAACAAATAATTAGATAAAGTATAAATTTGCAACAAACAAACTCACTTTGAACTTTGATATACAAATTACAAACATACTATACAACATGTCAATTACAAACATACTACAACACGTTATTTACAAACATACTACAACTCATCAATAACAAGGTTGATGCTTCATTCTACTTTAAATTTACAAAATTTTTCCCTAGAGATTAATAATGCAACCTCCACTCTAAATTTATGAATATATTTTTGAGTGAATTTCATATCAATATTGTATAATAGATGTCTTTTATATTACATAGTGAAGAAGGCACAATCATTCATATAGTATCACAAAATTAAATTAGTAACAAAATTATAATGATAATGTATCATTAAAATTTACTAATAATATAATAATTTACTTACGACAATATATATTGAGGAGAATCTACTTTAGTAGAAGCCCATTTTTAAAAGGGTGATATTCTTGTAACCCATTATGTAACTCATTCTCTTTATCATTGGAAATATTTTCATTCTAGAGGCATGTGAGCATTGGACAAACAAAAAAATATATAAAAAAAATATCATAATGCTAGAATATAAATTTCATATCCTAATACTAACTAGCTCTATAAAATGTTGATCCTAATTATAGTTGTAGGATAACGAATTATAATGGTAGAACATTTTTACCTCGATGTCTATGACCATTAAATAACAATGTGCATGATCAGTATTTATAGGTATAAAAATATACCTAACTTCTCGATCAACTAGATTTGCTTTGATAATTACACATAAAATTATTTCCCATAAATGTTCATATGATGACTACAATATTCAATATATAATCATAAATTAATGTAATTATATCATAAACATAATAAAAATTATAATATGAAGTTAAATATTTACCATGAATCTAGTTGAGCGATATATGGATTTATTATACAACCTATTAGATAAGGAAGCTTTAGACGAGGAAGCTTCCTTGAAAAGTAATAAAATACATGCATAAATTACTTCCCCGTCTACAAATATGTTGCCTAAGACACATGTAAAGATGTCATTTATAGTCAATGAATAGTAGCCTTCCTCCCATAGGAAATCAGAAGTAGGCAATCTCGGATTTTAAAGGAATTCTATCAGGTTGGTCACATGTTCTTCTCATTTTTTTTTTGTTTCTTTGAATTTTCCTTTCAAATACTGCAAATAAATCAAACTCAATGTATTTAACATAAGAAAAAAGCAAATTAATGATAATACAATTGCTTCAAATAGACTTAAATATATTTGCATAAATGTCAACTTACTTTAATAGCACTCAATCTCATAGTCTTCATTTCCTTCTCTCTTGCTTTTATTTTATCAACCTCTTCTTCATCATCAATTTCATCAACAACTAATATAGTTTTATCTTCTTCTTTCATTTCAAAATTAACCTCCCTAGACTTTATCTCCAAGTTACCTCCTTCACCATCCTTTATCTTCTCCTAGTTTTCTTCCTACCTAGGACCAATGCTAGCAAATTAGGTATATCTTTGGGGGTTGACCTGAGTTTATAGTAACTTCTTTCACATCCTCTCCTCTTCAGATTGGTTGAAACAAGGTCAAGATGAGGATCTTTAGCATGATGGCTAGCTGGATAAGAAAAACCTTCCCTTTCTAGAATGATAACTAATTCTCAATTAACTTTCACTCCTCTCCTCTTCAGATTGGTTGAAACAAGGTCAAGATGAGGATCTTTAGTAGGATGGCTAGTTGGATAAGAAAAACCTTCCCTTTCTAGAGTGACAACTAATTCTTGATTAACTTTTACTAAGCTTTCATTATCAAGGGTAAGCTTTTGGATTAGTTTTTCCTTTTCAATACAATGAGCACATCCAATTTCTTCTTCTAAGTCTATGTGAAATTATGAAGTCGATGTCTCACCTAGTTGTTGTATAGACTCAAACTTAACAAGGAGAGGGTGCCAAGTAAATTTACTTCCTCAAGGGTAGGGAGAATATCAACAATAATCTATAAAATCAATAATCATACATAATTAATTAAAAACCATTAAATATATAAGATGAATTTAGCATGAGTTGAAATACACATAATGATTACCTGGCTAGGTAAGACTTTTACTAACTTAGCCTTTATTTGATTTCTATAAGAATAAGTAAACCTCCACTTACTTATCCTCATTTGTTACAATGTTGTCTGCCACTTAAATAGGGACATGCTCAAGAAACCAAGCCTATGTCATAGTTCAACAATTAGATACTATTAAAATATTTATGAAATATATTAACTAACCACTAAAAACTTATAGCAAGTAAACTAGCAACTCCCTTTATATAAGGCAGTGAGAGGGAGGTGTCGATGCAAAAGTATTCCCAAATATTGGGAGTTAAGGAGCCATATAAAGTATATATAACCTCAACCTAATTATTGTAAATATCCCATTATGATTTTGGTATGATCAATCAAGTCCAGTTAGGTCCTATGTTCGTTTGATTCCTTGTGTCTAAGTGTGTAGGAACTTAGGAGCATAAGAAGTCTAGAGAAAGACGTAGCTAGCGAGAAGGATGGCACGAGAGAGAGTCGACGACCTAGGTACATTTGAGCGTCGAGGTGTTGTGGAAGAGTATGCTGGCAGATGAGAAGGAAGCGCACGGTGTTTATGAGGGACGAGAAGCCATAATGGAAGTTTACTTGAGGTGAAGATCGGAAAATGGGTTCCAGTGAGCCCTATTCTGGATGGCCAAAATCATCGAACCAAACAAAGTTGGAACGGAGGAGAAACAGATAGTTAACAGGCTGTTGACTATTTGAGTGTCTAGACCAAGTCCAGGTGCCCGGATAGCCCTAGGCAGCCCAGGGCACCTCCATAGGAGCTTGTGTGAGCGCAGGCGTCTGAGCGTCCAGACCAAATAAATTTTATTTTTACCTAGCCGTTATGACATGGATAAAGTTTTATCTACACCTAGGTTCCCAGACTCCTTCCTGGTGCTAGGAGTTGCTATGTCAGCAAATGATCAGATTCAATCAATTGGTTATAAATAGAGCCCTGGTCTTAGTAGTTTAGAACAACACTTGTAAATGAATTCTGTGCTTCAACTTCTAGTTCTGTTCTTTACTTTTCTATGCTTTCAACGTTGTAAGAGGCTACTCTAACTTTCAAAGAAGGATATTTTAGTGAGCCACATTTACTTTGGATTAGCAATCCTCTGATAACAAATTAAGTAAATATTTCTTACCTCTATCTTTATTTTATACATTTACTTTCAGTTTATAAACAAGTGTTTACCTAACTTAGTCCAAAGATTAAGAAAGGGTTTATTTTAAATTTCATGTAATTCACCCTCTCTTGCCAGCCGACTAGGGACCTACAATTGGTATCAGAGCAAGGGCGCTTCTGAAAGACTAACCTCCGACTGAAGCAAAGAAATTAATGGTTGGACTAAGCCTCTACTCACCAAAGTTTGAGGTGGAGTTCGCGCACTTAAAATGTCGAATGGAGCTATTCCTATGAACTAATTTCAAAATTATTTTAATCATAAAATATGGTTTTATGGTTCCTAAGGATCATCAAGGAGAAGAGAAAGAAGAAAGTCAATGGACAAAGAAGGAACAAAGTGATTTCATAGAAAACAATATAGCAGAATATCACTTGCTGAGTGTATTGCCGCCTCAAGAAGTCAACCACATCAGAAGCTACTCATTAGTTAAAGAAGTATGGGAAAAATATTTGGAGCTCGATGAAGGAACATCTAAAGCAAAGCTCACACGACAAGACCTTCGAAATCAACTAACAAATGGCCATCTAGAAAAAGGTGAGAAGGTAGCCCAACTACACATGAAGATCAAGGAGCTCATCACTGGATTGTTCAACCTTGGTAAAAAGGTAACTAACTGGGATTCGGTACTCCACGCACTCAACACCTTTCCCATAACCCCATAATGGACTTCGATCATAGACGCCTACTACATCTTGAAGGACTTGGAGGTAAGTATCTTAGAAGAACTATTTTTGACTTTAGAATTATATGAATCTAGATGTGCAAGGACAAGTCAAGAGTTAAGCAGAACCTGGCACTAAGAGCCAACAAGAAGGACAAATTTGAGTTAGACTTAGATATTAATGCAGACCAAGAAGCTTATATGGTAAGGAAATTTAAAAAGTTTTTTTAAATCTGACAATTTTAAAGAAATGTAGACCAGAAAGAATCTAAGAAATAATAGAAAGGTTCGATGCTATCATTACCAAAAAGAAGGACATATAAAGGAAGACTATCCAGATCTCAAGGAGGAGAAAGAAAAAGGGCTAAAGCAAAATAATCACAAAAATCTCAAGGCCACTTGGGATGAGAGTTCATCATCCGAGTTCAAAATAGAAGCATATGCTAGACTAGCACTGATAACTAGTCACGAAAAACAAAGCAACTCAAACGCTAGCATCGATGAGGGGGAGCGACATCAGATGAATGTAGCGATGTAGGGAGAGAATCTAGCTTTAGATCCGAAGTGGTAAGTGAGGTATGTCTCTTACCGCCTGATCAATTATATTTTGGTATCAAATCAATGTCTAAATCAATAGGTAAATTAAAAATAAAAAATTAAAAAAATAAAAAATTTAAAAATAAAAATTAAAAATTAAAAAATAAAAAATAAAAAAATAAAAAAGAAGAATTTAGAAATAAAAATAATCTTAGCACAATCATGTTTAATAGAAGATTTTGATAAATTAAAAATTTAAAATGCTAAATTAAAAGAATAAATAGAAAACTTAAAAAATTTTACATGTTCAAATTTTACTAATTCAAATGTTAGAAATTATCAAGGATTAAATTGGTATTATAGATTTCATAAGGGTCAAATCACAAGAGTAAAAAAAAATATATTCCTAGAAAATATTTGATTAATCTAGTAGGAAGGAATCTATATTGGATTCTAAAATCATATTTAGCTTAAATTATTTATGCATATTTCTAATTTTAATTTGATTTAATAATTTTTAAATTGTTTAACTTTTTTAAATAAATTATTTTGTATAATTTCTGGTCGAAATTAATTAGATCTTAATTTTTTCGAGAAAGAGAATCTCATTACTTATTTGTAGGAAAATTTTTAAAGTTTTTGATTATTGTATTATTTTTTATAAATTTTCTAACAAAAATTATATTTTTAATTTAAAATTAATTTATAGAATTATTTTTTAAAATTTTATTTTTCTATGATAAAATATCATGTTCTCTGTCAAAATTTTTTTGACTGTTATTGAATTTTCAATGAATTATTTATTTAAATGCTAATTTTAAATATTAAAAATTCTCAAAGATTTAATTTTTAAAAATTTATTTTTTCTGTAAAAATACTTGATCTATTACATTCTCAGAATATTTTTCAAGATTTTTCTTCCCTAGAAATTATTTTTAAGCAATATTTTTTTAAAAAATACATCTTTCTATAAAAATAATTTATTTATGCTTAAATTGATTTCATTTTTTTGTAAAAATTTTATCAATGTTTATGATATTTCTACTTAATAGTTATAAAAATTTTAAAATTTTTTCAACAAATAACAATAATTTTATTTAAATTGCTTCATAAAATACAAAATTAAGTTTAAAAAAAAAAATTCTAAGTGTTAGTCACTAATTATGGAACCATTAGTTTTATTTTAAACCTCTATTTTTAATGTGATCAAAATGGGAGAATTATAGATTAAATATAGAGGAAGGTGCATTTAAATTTGTATATTTATATTTAATGCTTTAAATTTCATATTCATTTATTTTAATATTTTTTTTTATCCTAACTTAAGTTAGGTTGATTCACATCGAAAAGGGAGAGATTGTATGTACCCATTATTATTTTGGGATGATCAACCATGTCAAGTTAGGTCCTATATTTGTTTGATGCCTTGTGTCTAAGTGTGCAGGAATTTAGGAGCACAGGAAGTTCAGCGAAAAACCAATCTAGTGAGAAGGACGACACGGGAGAGAGTCAATGGGCTCAGTGTGTCTGAGGGACGAGATATTACGGAAGAGTACACTAGCAGACAAGAAGGAAATACGCGACATTTCTGATGGATGAGAAGTTGGAACAGAATATTGCTTGAGGAGAAGCCAGAAAATGGATTCGGGTGAGCTCTATTCCGAATGACTAAAATCACCCAAGTGAATTGACCAGAACGGAGGAGAAACGGACATCAACAGGCCGCTGACTATCTGGGCGCCTGGACCTAGTCTAAGTGCCCAGACCAAGTCTTGGTGCTTGGACCGTCTGGGCATCCGGACCAAGTCCAAGCGCTCGGACCGTCCGGGCTTCTAGACTAAGTCCAAGTGCTTGAACCATCCGGGCATCCAGATTGGTCTCGATACCCGCAGCCCAGGGCACCTCCACAGGAGCCTACATGAGTGCTGGCTTTCGGACACCCAGAACTGGTCTGGGCGCCTAGACCAAATAAATTTTATCTTTGTCGAGCTGTTGTGACATGGATAAAGTTTTTTCCATACCCAAGCGCCCAGACACCTTTTAAGCGCCCAGAGCTGTCATGTCAGCAAACGGTCAGATTCGACCAGTAGGCTATAAATAGAGCCCTTGTCTCAGTAGTTTAGGACAACACTTGTAAATGAATTCTGTGCTTCAACTTCTAGTTCTGTACTTTACTTTTTTACGCTTTCAACATTGTAAGAGGATATTCTACCTTTGGAAGAAGGAGATTTTAGTGAACCACATTTACCTTGAATTAGCAATTCTCTGATTTCAAATCAAGTAAATATTTCTTGCCTCTATCTTTATTTTATGCATTTACTTTCAGTTTGTAAACAAGTGTTTGCATAACTTAGTCCAAAGATTAAGAAAGGGGTTGTTTTCAATTTCATGCAATTCACGCCCATCTTGTCGGCTTATTGGGGACCTATAATTATAACTTCCTAGATTGTTGAAATCATCGACAATATCTACAATTCTAAAAGGTATCTTATATGTATTATAAGCAAATAAAATAGAATAAAAAAGATACAAAATATTTATATAAAATCTACAAATAGAAAATCACATTCGAATTTGATTCAACTCGAAGATAATATCCTCATTAGATTTTCCAATCTAGATTGATTGAGGTCTTTACTTGTAAAAAATGTTCGAATAATGCACTAGAGGCAACATTAGAATCCATCTTAACATGTTTGCCTCTATTTGGGATTCCAAGTAATAATGCTAGATCATTGGTTGTGAAGGACATAACCATGTTGGCGAATTTGAATGTGTCTTTTTCACATTCGCAACTCTCAAATATGTTCACCAGTAATCCCATAAGATATCGAATTTCTGGTATGCTCAGGAATAATGAAAAGAGGCTACTTCTTATAACATTTATATTTTTTCGTGAAGTATAACTCTTGAATGGCACCCTTTGTCTTTCCTCTTGTGGAAGTTTTAGAATAAAAATGTATAAAATGTCCCAACATGCTCATCCAATGTAACATGTCCTACAAACTTGATAATTGAATTGCACTTCTTGAACTTGATATATTTCTTTTGCTTTCCTACCGTATTTAAAAACAATAATCAAGATTTGTAAAATTCAATAAAATATCAATAGCAAAACAAAGGTAAACTAAATTTAGTCACTAACTCTATACAATGAGTAAAAATATAATTAACAATTATGAAATTAGAATGAATGCAAACATAAATATCATATAATCTAAAAAATTATTAAATTTGTTGATAACTTAATCTAAGTAAATGACCTAAGAGTTCTATACACATTATAATCTTAAAAATATTAAATTTGTTGAATTTGTTGACAACACTATGAGTTCTATACACACATAAGGTGCTCAGTTTAGAGACGATATAATCTATTTAGATTAAGAAATTGTTAACACATTTTAGATATGAAGTATGACAAATATTAAATCAAACTGCACTTTTTACCAGAGTTAAATAGTATTAACAATTCATCTTGATAGTATTAACATATTTAGATAAAGTACGTGTTGGAAAATTCATCTTGATAGTATTAACAATCTTAAATATAAAAAATATGTTTTCATAAATAAAGCTATAATGAGAAATAAATGAATAATTAAAAACACACTTTTACTTTCAATAATTTTACCTTTGGAGATGATGATGTATACTTCGACATTCTCATAGATGTACTGATGTGGCGCAATGGGACAATAAGGAGCTAACGAGGTGAAGAAGGTGGTGAAGCTCGGGGCAATAACGAGCTAACATGGTGAAAAAGGTGGTGAAGCCGAACTTTGACCTAGGTCATGGAGCTCTCGGGAATACAGTAGCTAGTGATGATATGATTTGGACTTCACAACTTTTGGAGAACACACAAGCAAATGGCGATGCTCATGGAGGTGACGAAGCCAGATATGAGGAGGATCGGTGATACAGGACTTCACCGGTGACCAAATCACGATAGGAAGGAGCAGGAGACCAAGTTCGGGATTGCGTTTTCAAAAATAAATGAAAGTGAGTAGGCGACATCGGGAGGAGAGGAGGAGTTAGGGTTCGAGATTGGATTTTAATAGAAGTGGGAGTTCACAAAATTAAAGTGGGTTGGTATCCTTTCTTGCTTCGGATGAGCATCTAAGGTGGATGGTGATGTGGAGGAGCAACGACTTGGACAAGGGGTAAAATCCCCATAAGTGATTTGTCATTGTAGAAGTTATGTACGTGAAATGGGTATTTCGCAAACTTATGTATGCGGTTCAGTAAAAAGTCGATAGAAATATTATAGATTGAGGTACTTTAAGGTCAAAGTTGAACCATTTTTAATGGGTCATCTAAAATTAGAGGCATTAAGTTGATTTTTCCCTCTAATCCATTAATTAATCAACGGTTAGCTTGACACTAAGATGATTTTAACATTTAGCTTGATATTAATTGGGAATAAGCTTTAGAATTGAAACTGAGATGATTTCTCCATTAAATTTGACATTATTTGAAAGTAAGCTTTCAAATGGGTGTAGAGATAGTTTCACCCTTATACCTCATATTAATTGATGGTGTGGAAATTTTTTATGTTGGTGTAATTAGTCTTTAAAATTTTGATGTTTGATAATTATTATGACTGGTCAAGGTTGATCAAAAGTTGATCTGAACATGACTAAATATTTGGAAGTGAGTTAGGGATGACTAGCAAAGGAAAAGTCGAGTCAGGTCAATGTTGAATGGATAACTAGCAAAGTCTAAGTAGGTTAAGAATGACCAGATGCTTGACAAGAATAAAGTTTAAACATGTTAAGGTTGATTGAAAGTCTAATAAAGGAAAAGTCCTAATAGATCAAGGATGATGAGATATCTAGCAAGTGACAAGTCTAAGTAGAGCAAGGTAACCGGATACTTGGTAAAGAAAAATTCTGAGGAAATGAACCCTAGGTAGAAATCTTAGAGGAGAGAACTCCGAACAAGAGATACGCTTGTAGATCAAGTATACTAAGGCTTGTTTATTGTTTGTGTTTTGTATGCTTATTTTACAAGAACCTGGAGCTAGAAACAAAATGAAGAGCAGACAAACACAACCAGATGAACTTGGACCAAGTCCAGAGTGAATCGGACTTGACCATTGTTGAACCGAACCTAAACCAGTCTAGTTGATTGGATAGTTAGTCTGATTGACCGCAAGATCAATCCAATTGACCAGATGCCAAAGTTGAGTTCGAGTCCTAGATATCTTGATTCAGGTAATCAAAAGGTTTGTTCAACTGATAAGTGGTTCAGTTGACCAAAAAATTAAATAATGCAAGATTGTGGGGCTTGATCCAGATCACGAATAACTCAATCGTGGGAATTAAGTTTGACCAAGTTCGATTGATTGAACATAGTTTTTAGGTGGACCGAAAAGGCCCTATAAAAGAACCTCAAGCATGATGTTTAAAGGGCACAACTATCAATCTACATTTAGTTCTCCTACTTTGTGCTCGAAAAAAAGACATCAACATGCTACTGGTGCAACCGAGGAAGCACTTGGAGGAGTGCAAGACATTCAGGGCTTCCAAATCGATCGACACTTGAGTTTGTTTGTATTTAATTACAAGCTTTGTTTTATTTCTTATACATTGTGTTTGATTAAATCTATAAGGAGTTTCTTTGTCTTTGAAAAAGTTTTTAAAAGGAGATAAGCTTAGTGGACATGTATCTCTTGTATATAGGTCTTGAAATAATAACCCTAGGGTTGGGAACCAAGTAAATCTTGCATGTATGAGCATCCACATTAGTTTCTCTATAATATCACTAAAATTTAGGGTAAACCTTAAAATTTTGATAATTTTTTTTATTAAATTTAGACAATTATTTTTCACTACACACTACATCAGCTACCCTAAAATTTCCATTATCTTTATTTTTTATTATATTCTTCTCCTTCTTCTACATTTTTATTATTTTTTCTCTTTCCCTATATAATATCTAGTTTTCATTACCCAATCAATTCCCTTTATTTTTTTCTTTCTTCTAAATTAAATAATATTTTAATATTTAGGGAATGAATTTCTTTCCCTAAATTTAGAGAAGTACAATTTATGAAATTTAAATTTAGATAATGGATAAGGTAGTTAATACAAAAGTTTTTTTTACAAAAAAAAATAAAATTTAAGGTAAATTCTGTGTTAAGAGAAGATAGATTCTTTTTTCTATTTATCTTTATTCCGCTGCTACTACTGCTCTTAATAGAATGAATGAATACATGAAAAATATGAAAGTGAGAAAACTATTCATTCCCCTTTAGCACGTCCAATAGTCCTACAATTGGTATCTGTAGGATTGGTGCACATGAAAAGGGGGGTGAATCATGTGTTTTTTAAAAAATCTATCTTTTTGGTTTTAAAATCAAAATGCATAGCTAAATTAAACCAAAAATAGAAATGAAAAGCACAAGTACGTGATCAATTACTTGGTTCGGTCCAAGACTCAAGTCTCTTGAATCTATCGATGAGTAATTCACTAAACTCTCTTCTAGAAACGCCGAAAGAGTAATTAAATACAAAGAAGCAAATGGAAAAGTATAACAAACCTACACTTTCTCTTTGTAAGTATGTACAATAGACACAAATTTAAAGTTCGTTACCAATACAAAGATGTTAAAATGAAAGTGCTCATGTGTTGGTGTTGGTTCATCTGCAGTAGTCAAGCATAGTAGTGTCATAGCAGTACGAGATTAGAGCAACTATAACATTAAATGATCGTGTAGAAGAAGTGTTAAAGTTATAATTGAGTTCTGTTCTTACTGCTTGCCGAATACTCCTTTTAAAGAGCATTGAGGGCGCCTCCAACCTCTTTGAAGGGGCCTCTAATCACAAATTTAATCACCTTTTCTCTCAGACTCGATAAGCTCTACTTACTATGGTTCTTATCTGTGCGAGGGGGCCTCTAAGCACTCTGAGGTCCCTCTAATGTGGTTTGGAGGCGCCTCCAGGGCACCTCCATGCCACGAAACCATATTTGTAGACCTTATCTCTTTGACGACATCTCCACCCTATCTAGGGCACCTTCCATGTTGATCTAAGGTGCCTCCAAGCACTTTTGAGGCACCTCGGACACTGTTTATCCGAGGCTAATTTTTTGCTACTTCAAACTTGCAAAATGCATTAGTATAAAAATAAACTATACCCTATAAAATTGAGTTAGTATAATAATAAAATAGTATTATTAATTAGATCCTATCTATTCAAGATCAAGATCTAGTCAATGTCTCAATTTAGGAATCCAAAATGGACCTAAATTGGACCTATGTGATATACATAGATATAGATACTTTTATACATGTTTTGAGGCACATCTATTTATATTTCATAAGTATAATCTATGTTTATTACACCCTATTTTATTATAATATTATATTTCCACTACTTTGTCAAAATCTGCTCTTTGTATATTTTCTTATTGATATGACGCTATTTGGAGCAAAAACGCATATGAGAACAAGTCCAGAAGAAATCAAGCATAGGCTGTGTGAAACCAAACGACCGTGTGCTCTTGCTTGTGGCAACATGTCATGTGAAATGACCAGTCATGTCCCTTCTCCTATGGTTAGGCAACACACGACCATGCTGAATGGCATGACCGTGACATATTCCAGAGGTAGAGCAGACCTCGGCCGTGTGGATTCACATGACTATGTGAAAATTTCAAAGCAGGAGCTGACTGTGGCCACGTGAATCCACATGGTCGTGCCTCTCTGGCGAAGGCCATGTATGCCACGGTCGTGTCATTTGACACGGCCATGTTGTAACACCCACTAAGCTTTTAAGATAAATAAGAGAATGATGAATTTTGCCTTAGAAAAATAATAAGAAGTGAGTTGAAACAAAAAGAAATAAAGTGAAATAAAAAGAAAAGGAGGTCAAGGATTGAACCTTGAACCTCTTATACTATAATAGATAGAATTAATTAGTAGAAACCAATTGGGATAGAGAGAAGATATTGATAGCAAGGAAAGGGAATGCATGATAAAGATAGGAGTAAAGATCTAAGAAGAGAAAGCAAGAAAAGAGCAAGAGAAAGGCAATTTGCCTTCCTCCCTTCCTCTCTCTTTTCCCTCTCTTGCCGTGACCTTAAATGAAGAATGAAGGGGATTCATTCCCCCTTGTTTCATCATGAATGATGAGAATAATTAGAAAATAAAATAAATAAAAGAAAATAGAAAAAAAAGGCTAAGGGAGAAGGAAAGCAAAAACCAAGTTTGCTACCTCTTCCCCCTTAACATAAAAGAGAATATGTAAAGGGAAAATTCTATTTTCTCTCATTTTTCTCATTCTCCCTCTCCCTCACCGAAACCTCAGTCCCCTCTCCTCCATCTTCGGCCCCAAGCCAAGGTTTTCTCCTAAGAAAGCCTAAGATACAAGGAGGACTTAGCAAGGGAATCAAGGGAAGGGAACAAGAAGAAGAGGCTACTTCTTCCATCATCACACCTTAGATCCACAAGAGAAAAGGATGTAAGCTTCCCCTCACCTGTGGTACAAGGATTTTTATATGATTTTCGGATTTTATGAGGATTAGAAAACCTAGAAAAGAATTTAAGAAAATTCGGCCAAAGAAGAGTTTTTCAAATCTAGGAAGGTTTAAACAAGTCCTCACTTCATGATATTTTTCTATGCTATGTAGGAAGGTTTTTCCTTCATGTTTTTATACCTATATGATGCTTGATCAGAGGAGTACCTAACCCTAGAATTTCGGCCAAAAATATTTTCAAAAGGTTGGAGAAATCATTGTTTAACCAAACTAGTACAAGATTTCCCCCATGAACTACTAAGGGTCTTTTATTGGTTTTCTTGCTTGAAAGTTACTTGGAACCAAAAGAAATCCACCCATATGTTTCGGCCAAGAAAAAGGGCTTAGGGTTAGGAAGACCTTTAAATTTAAGTAACCATGTTTGTATGATAGAATATAGAGTTCTCTTAAAGAATTGCATGTTGAATATTGCTAGAAATTCATGAACTCTTATTTTAGATTTTCGGCCATGATAAGATGGATAGCTTAGAAAAGCTTAAACAAAATTTTAACATGCTCAAGACCTCTGTAATATTATGATATGGAAGTTGTTTGATGCTCTTATGCTTAATTAGAGTATAGAAAATTTAGTTACATGATATATGACATGTAAGATCACAAGGGTCCTAGCTTGTTTATGAACCAACTTTGTATATGATGTTCTTAGTAATTTTTACCATGAAACTTACTTAGGTTTCCATGCTTTAGGCCACTTAAAACCTAGTTTAGGGATTAGTAGGTTTCGGCCATGAGGAAAAATAAAAGAAAAAGGGAAAGAAACCTAGGAAGCCTAAGACACAATTCACATGTATGTTTATTATGCTTGTCTTTATATATGCTATGAAACTTGTAAGACTTCTTATGCTTTTAGGCTATTTGAAGCAAGTTTATACACTGATGAGTCTCAGCCAAGTAGGGTTTAAAAGACCTAGAAGCCTTAGAATTGAAACCAATGGTGTTAAAAATGCTTCTTATGGAAATATGATAATATGTTGATTGTGTCACATGCTTTTATAATTTTTCCATGACCTAAATGGACCATTGTAAGTTTCAGCCATGAAGGGATAGATGCCCTAGAAATCCTAGAACAAAAATTAAATATGCTTATGTCACTCTACATGAAATATGATAAGTAGAAAACCAAAGTTCTCATGCTATATGTTATTTAGTGACTTAAATGAGGTTAGGGTAAGTTTCGGCCATACCTATTGTATGATGTCTTATTATGAATTTATATATGATGTTAGTTCAAGTTCACATGCTTGTATACTTGTTTTTAGCCCTAAGGAATACTTGTTAAAAGTTTGGCCATGACATATGTTAAGGGCGTGAAGAACTTAGTAACTAGCTCAAATGTGCTTACTATGTCACATGGAAAAAAATGCTATAAATATGGTTTAAGGTTTCCATGCTTTCATGACATTTGAGACCTTGTTTCACATCTGATAGGGTTCGGCCACATGAGTTTAGGGACTTGGAAAACTTAGAAACCAAGTTAATCATGCTTATAATGCTTCCTATGAAATTGATGTGATGATAATTTAGGTTCCACATGCTTGGAAATTGTTTTTACCTAAATTGAGATCTAAGGGGGTTCAGCCATGATAAGAACCCAAGGGATTAGGAAGCTTAGAACCCAAGTTAACTATGTTACCATGTTTCTTATGTTAGTATAATCACATAATACACCCTTATGCTTAAACATATATGCTTGTGAATTATACTTTCCATGATATGCTATGTGGATAGAAATATACATGCTTGGATGATATGTGATGTGCTTAGAATATGCATGCTTTCATGATATGCTATGTGGTTAAATTATGCATGCTTGATGATATGCTTCATGCTTAAGATATGCATGTTTTTATGATCTATGCCTAAGTGATGCATAATATTATGATATGATGTATGCCTAAGTGATGCATATCTTTATGACATGATGTATGCCTAAGTGATGCATACTTTTTATGATATGATGTATGCCTAAGTGATGCATACTTTTATGACATAATGTATGCCTAAGTGATGCATACTTTTATGATATGCTATGTGACTAAATGATGCATTTTTATACATGCTACTTTACTTTGTAAGGCTTGTACCAAGGGTGGACTCCTAATCAGTCCCTAGGCCTTGGCTGTGTGATCCGGGCTAGTAAAAATAAAGGGATGGGCTCCTTAGTACTCCCCTAGGCCTTGCTGTGTGATCCAGGCTAGTAAGGGATGGGCTCCTTAGTACGCCCCTAGGTCTATGGCTGTGTGATCCTGACCTAGTTCCTAGTATGATTCAAGACTTGCTACCTTGGATATACTTAGGACGCGCGCATCTATGTTAACTATGTATGGTACAAGCCGGGGCCCTGAATATGTTGATATTACGTTCAAGTATATATGTAAGAAGAAATGGTTTTAAAGATCATGAGACATACACATATTTTTTGGATACATGTTTTCAAAATCATATTGCATATACCTTATGATCATGTTGTGATGATGCTATGATTTATGATATGCCATGATTAGATATGATTATGTTATATTTCATGCTATGCTTGATATGCCATGCTACCTTATGATGATGCTATGATTTATGATATGCCATGATTAGATATGATTATGTTATATTTCATGCTATGCTTGATATGCCATGCTACCTTATGATGATGCTATGATATGCCATGATTAGATATGATTATGTTATGTATCATGCTATGCTTTAAGAGATGATGTGCCATGATTAGATATGATTTTGTTACGTTGCATGATATGCTTAAAGAGTATGATATGTTATGCCATGACTAGTTGAGATCATGTTATGTTGAGATATTCTTTGATCATGTGATGATTTTCGGTTTTAGTGAGTAGGAAAGGAACTTACTGAGCCATGAGTGCTCATAGCTTACTTTCCTTGTACCACAGATAAAGGAAAAAGCTGGATGTGCTAAAGGAGCAGCAGGAGAGGCAAGGAGATGTGTGTGGCTGTGGCTAGACAACCAAATAAGAACCTGCTTTAAGAACTTTTAAGAATTACGCTTTGGTTTCATAAATTGTAGTACTAAATGGGTGACTTGATGTTATGTTTCTATTTATCTTGTTATCATGTTATGGAAACCATATTAGTGTAATTCGGGTATGCAAACAAAAGAAAAGTTTTATTAATCTAAGAAAAATTATTTTAAGTCTTCCGCTGTAATATGTACGTAGAGTATCGTAGCCCCGTCCCTTAGGGTTAGCAGGGAGCGCGGGCGTTACAGGTTGGTATCAGAGCCAAAGTTTTTGCCAGCTCACTACACACACATCAAGCCTCCGACCTGCGGCTCCAAGTAAGAATGTTTATGCTTAATTTTATATGCTCATGCTTATTTTCTTGTGTTATATTATTTGCTTGATTTATTCTTTAAATTTCTTATATTGCTTACGCTTAAATTTCTTGTTATATGCTTATGCTTAGTTTCATGTTATACGATTTATGCTTTATTTTCTTTGCTATATTGCTTATGCTTTATTTCCTTATGTCATATTGTTGTCACTCTACTTCTTACATTTCTTTATGTTGTTTATGCTTTAGCTTCATGTTTTACTTGCTTATGTTTGATGCTTTATTCCATGCTTTTAGTTATAATTTAGATTAGGATTACGTATTGGTAGCTTAGGAATAATACCAGAACAAATAGATAGAAACAAAACAGTACGTTAGATGGGCTAAAAACGATAACCACTTACACTAGTCTGTTTGTCCTTATTTAGATAAACATGGTTAGGACACGCAATGCCCGAACCGGAGGGACAGTGACTCCACCAGACCTGACGCAGGTAGTTGCAGACCTCCAGCATCAAATCGCGGAGCAACAACAGCTGATCACTACCTTAATGGGTCAGCAAGGCACCCCAGTTACCCCACCGGCAAATCAGAATGCACTACCGGTTATACCTACAGCCGCGCCAGTGCCTCCGGCAGCCCCTACTCCGATGGTCCGACAAGAGGCCTATCTGATTCAGTGGCAAGGCTTAAGCCGGAAGCATTCTCGGGAAACTATGAACCATGGGATGCACAAGCCTGGCTCAAGACCGTGGAAAATATAATGGAACTATTGGATTGGCCTGAACACGAGAAGGTCAAATGCGCGTTGTTCTGTCTTACCGGAGATGCCCGGATGTGGTGGGACAGAGTGAAGGCGAAAAGACAAATAAACCAAATGTAGTGGATAGATTTTGAGACAGAGTTCTTAGAGGAATTTTTCCATATGCAAGTGACCAACAAGCATATGACGAGTTCACTGAGTTCCGGCAAGGTGATCTGTCAGTTAACGAAGCTGTCAAGAGGTTCAACCGCCTAGCCCGATTATGCCCAGAACTGATTCGTACTGAAAAAGAAAGGGTCCGGTTAATGTTAAAGATGCTCCGACCCGAGATAGCTCTGAACGTAGCTGGCGGAGTTAATAGACCGCAGACTGCAGAGGAGCTAGTCAGCAGTGCCCTGATTACCGAGCACTATCAGGAAGCAATGAACAAGGGCAAGAACCAAGCACTGACCGGAGGACAAAAATCGCACAATACCAGAACTGACTGGAAGCGAAACTCAGGTGGAAAGAGGAAACAGTGGAATAAAACAAAAGGTGGTCCGGCCAATAAGCAGACCAAGTACCCTCAGTGTGCCACATGTGGGAAGATGCATTCTGGAATATGTCTTCTGAGCACCAGAAAGTGCTACAACTGCGGAAAGGAAGGTCATTTGGTAAGAAATTGCCCTACTCAGCCTCAGGCACCACCTCCGCAGGACTTTCAGAATAGGAGTGCCCCCGCACAGCTTCACCAGATGCAAGCTGCCATAGAAGGGACTTCAATCAGCCAAGGAAGATTGGAGGCCCCTCTCACTATGACGAATGCCAGAGTCTACTCTCTTACCAAGGAAGACGTGGCGAATGCCTCTACTGTCGTCACAGGTCAGCTACTTATTTAAAATCAGTATGCCGTAGTATTATTTGATACCGGGGCAACACACTCGTTCGTCTCAACACCTTTTATGAAGAAGCTAGACATACCACTCCGAACTCTAGAGGACACTTTCTTAACAACCTTACCATCCGGGGAGATTATGCCATCGGACCATATGCTGCAAGCAGTACTTATTCGGATTGCAAACAGAGAACTCTACTGCAATCTGATAGTACTTGATATGCAGGATTATGACATAATTTTGGTCATGGATTTCCTTAGCAAGTACGACGCTTCAATCGAGTGCCGTAGAAGAAAAGTGATTTTTCGACCCGAGAACGAGCCAGAGTTTGAATTTTTCGGGGAATCAAAAGGAACGGAGAAGTTATTGTCATCTATTAAAGCACAAAGGATGTTAGATAAAGGATGTATGGGGTTTCTAGCGCACGTGGTTGATACCAATCAAGTCAAAGACCCGAAGTTACAAGATGTCAGAGTAGTATGCAATTATCCAAAAGTATTTCCTGATGAACTACCAGGGTTGGCCCCTGACAGAGAGATAGAATTCGGAATCGAATTGATTCCTGGTACTCAGCCGATTTCAAAAGCACCTTATCGTATGGCTCCGGCTGAATTAAAGGAGCTTCAGGAACAATTATCAGAATTACTTGACAAGGGACTTATTCGCCCTAGTCACTCTCCATGGGGAGCTCCAGTGCTGTTCGTGAAGAAGAAGGATGGGTCTATGCAAATGTGTATAGACTACCGAGCGCTGAATAATGTGACGATCAAGAACCGGTACCCACTCCCACGAATCGATGACCTGTTCGATCAACTGAAGGGTGCGACCGTTTTCTCAAAGATAGATCTACGGTCCGGTTATCATCAAGTGAAGGTGAAACCAGATGATATACCAAAAGCAGCATTTCGAACCCGATATGGACACTATGAGTTCATAGTTATGCCTTTCGGAGTAACTAACGCTCCTGCAGTATTTATGGACCTGATGAATCGAGTATTTACGGCATATCTTGATAAATTTGTAATCGTCTTTATTGACGATATACTTATCTACTCGAGAACCCCAAAAGAACATGCTGAACACCTGAATACTGTGCTACAAATTCTTCAAGAGAAACAACTATATGCCAAATTCTCCAAATGTGAGTTTTGGCTTGACCGGGTAATATTCCTAGGACATGTTATCTCCAAAGATGGAGTTATGGTGGATCCAAGTAAAATCGAAGCTGTAAATAACTGGAACAGACCAAGGAATGCCAGCGAAGTCAGGAGTTTTCTCGGACTAGCAGGCTATTACAGGAAATTCGTAGAGAATTTCTCCAAAATTGCAGCCCCTATGACAGCCCTACCAAGAAAAATATAAAGTATGAATGGACAGAAGCTTGCGAGAAGAGTTTCGCGGAATTAAAAAGAAGACTAACCAGTGCTCCGATTCTTACTCTTCCGGAAACCCACAGAGGCTTCGATATGTACAGCGATGCTTCCATCACAGGACTTGGAGCTGTACTCATGCAAGATGGCAAAGTCATTGCCTACGCTTCTAGACAACTTAAAGAGCATGAGAAGAATTACCCCATTCATGACTTAGAACTAGCAGCCGTGGTCTTCACTCTCAAAATATGGAGACATTATTTATATGGAGCTCAGTGTAAGATTTATACCGACCATCAGAGTCTGAAATATTTCTTCACGCAAAAAAAAGACCTGAATATGAGGCAACGCCGATGGCTCGAGCTAGTTAAAGATTACGACTACGAGATTCTTTATCACCCAGGAAAGGCGAACAAAGTAGCTGATGCACTCAGCCGGAAGTTCAATGCCACCTGATGTAACTATATTAAAGTTCGAGGACGAACTTTTTATGAGGTACGGGGTACTGTAACACCCACTAAGCTTTTAAGATAAATAAGAGAATGATGAATTTTGCCTTAGAAAAATAATAAGAAGTGAGTTGAAACAAAAAGAAATAAAGTGAAATAAAAAGAAAAGGAGGTCAAGGATTGAACCTTGAACCTCTTATACTATAATAGATAGAATTAATTAGTAGAAACCAATTGGGATAGAGAGAAGATATTGATAGCAAGGAAAGGGAATGCATGATAAAGATAGGAGTAAAGATCTAAGAAGAGAAAGCAAGAAAAGAGCAAGAGAAAGGCAATTTGCCTTCCTCCCTTCCTCTCTCTTTTCCCTCTCTTGCCGTGACCTTAAATGAAGAATGAAGGGGATTCATTCCCCCTTGTTTCATCATGAATGATGAGAATAATTAAAAAATAAAATAAATAAAAGAAAATAGAAAAAAAAAGGCTAAGGGAGAAGGAAAGCAAAAACCAAGTTTGCTACCTCTTCCCCCTTAACATAAAAGAGAATATGTAAAGGGAAAATTCTATTTTCTCTCATTTTTCTCATTCTCCCTCTCCCTCACCGAAACCTCAGTCCCCTCTCCTCCATCTTCGGCCCCAAGCCAAGGTTTTCTCCTAAGAAAGCCTAAGATACAAGGAGGACTTAGCAAGGGAATCAAGGGAAGGGAACAAGAAGAAGAGGCTACTTCTTCCATCATCACACCTTAGATCCACAAGCGAAAAGGATGTAAGCTTCCCCTCACCTGTGGTACAAGGATTTTTATATGATTTTCGGATTTTATGAGGATTAGAAAACCTAGAAAAGAATTTAAGAAAATTCGGCCAAAGAAGAGTTTTTCAAATCTAGGAAGGTTTAAACAAGTCCTCACTTCATGATATTTTTCTATGCTATGTAGGAAGGTTTTTCCTTCATGTTTTTATACCTTTATGATGCTTGATCAGAGGAGCACCTAACCCTAGAATTTCGGCCAAAAATATTTTCAAAAGGTTGGAGAAATCATTGTTTAACCAAACTAGTACAAGATTTCCCCCATGAACTACTAAGGGTCTTTTATTGGTTTTCTTGCTTGAAAGTTACTTGGAACCAAAAGAAATCCACTCATATGTTTCGGCCAAGAAAAAGGGATTAGGGTTAGGAAGACCTTTAAATTTAAGTAACCATGTTTGTATGATAGAATATAGAGTTCTCTTAAAGAATTGCATGTTGAATATTGCTAGAAATTCATGAACTCTTATTTTAGATTTTCGGCCATGATAAGATGGATAGCTTAGAAAAGCTTAAACAAAATTTTAACATGCTCAAGACCTCTGTAATATTATGATATGGAAGTTGTTTGATGCTCTTATTCTTAATTAGAGTATATAAAATTTAGTTACATGATATATGACATGTAAGATCACAAGGGTCCTGGCTTGTTTATGAACCAACTTTGTATATGATGTTCTTAGTAATTTTTACCATGAAACTTACTTAGGTTTCCATGCTTTAGGCCACTTAAAACCTAGTTTAGGGATTAGTAGGTTTCGGCCATGAGGAAAAATAAAAGAAAAAGGGAAAGAAACCTAGGAAGCCTAAGACACAATTCACATGTATGTTTATTATGCTTGTCTTTATATATGCTATGAAACTTGTAAGACTTCTTATGCTTTTAGGCTATTTGAAGCAAGTTTATACACTGATGAGTCTCGGCCAAGTAGGGTTTAAAAGACCTAGAAGCCTTAGAATTGAAACCAATGGTGTTAAAAATGCTTCTTATGGAAATATGATAATATGTTGATTGTGTCACATGCTTGTATAATTTTTCCATGACCTAAATGGACCATTGTATGTTTCGGCCATGAAGGGATAGATGCCCTAGAAACCCTAGAACAAAAATTAAATATGCTTATGTCACTCTACATGAAATATGATAAGTAGAAAACCAAAGTTCTCATGCTATATGTTATTTAGTGACTTAAATGAGGTTAGGGTAAGTTTCGACCATACCTATTGTATGATGTCTTATTATGAATTTATACATGATGTTAGTTCAAGTTCACATGCTTGTATACTTGTTTTTAGCCCTAAGGAATACTTGTTAAAAGTTTGGCCATGACATATGTTAAGGGCGTGAAGAACTTAGTAACTAGCTCAAATGTGCTTACTATGTCACATGGAAAAAAATGCTATAAATATGGTTTAAGGTTTCCATGCTTTCATGACATTTGAGACCTTGTTTCACATCTGATAGGGTTTGGCCACATGAGTTTAGGGACTTGGAAAACTTAGAAACCAAGTTAATCATGCTTATAATGCTTCCTATGAAATTGATGTGATGATAATTTAGGTTCCACATGCTTGGAAATTGTTTTTACCTAAATTGAGATCTAAGGGGGTTCGGCCATGATAAGAACCCAAGGGATTAGGAAGCTTAGAACCCAAGTTAACTATGTTACCATGTTTCTTATGTTAGTATAATCACATAATACACCCTTATGCTTAAACATGTATGCTTGTGAATTATACTTTCCATGATATGCTATGTGGATAGAAATATATATGCTTGGATGATATGTGATGTGCTTAGAATATGCATGCTTTCATGATATGCTATGTGGTTAAATTATGCATGCTTGATGATATGCTTTATGCTTAAGATATGCATGTTTTTATGATCTATGCCTAAGTGATGCATAATATTAAGATATGATGTATGCCTAAGTGATGCATATCTTTATGACATGATGTATGCCTAAGTGATGCATACTTTTTATGATATGATGTATGCCTAAGTGATGCATACTTTTATGACATAATGTATGCCTAAGTGATGCATACTTTTATGACATAATGTATGCCTAAGTGATGCATACTTCTATGATATGCTATGTGACTAAATGATGCATTTTTATACATGCTACTTTACTTTGTAAGGCTTGTATCAAGGGTGGACTCCTAATCAGTCCCTAGGCCTTGGCTGTGTGATCCGGGCTAGTAAAAATAAAGGGATGGGCTCCTTAGTACGCCCCTAGGCCTTGCTGTGTGATCCAGGCTAGTAAGGGATGGGCTCCTTAGTACGCCCCTAGGTCTATGGCTGTGTGATCCTGACCTAGTTCCTAGTATGATTCAAGACTTGCTACCTTGGATATACTTAGGACGCGCGCATCTATGTTAACTATGTATGGTACAAGCCGGGGCCCTGAATATGTTGATATTACGTTCAAGTATATATGTAAGAAGAAATGGTTTTAAAGATCATGAGACATACACATGTTTTTTGGATACATGTTTTCAAAATCATATTGCATATACCTTATGATCATGTTGTGATGATGCTATGATTTATGATATGCCATGATTAGATATGATTATGTTATATTTCATGCTATGCTTGATATGCCATGCTACCTTATGATGATGCTATGATTTATGATATGCCATGATTAGATATGATTATGTTATATTTCATGCTATGCTTGATATGCCATGCTACCTTATGATGATGCTATGATATGCCATGATTAGATATGATTATGTTATGTATCATGCTATGCTTTAAGAGATGATGTGCCATGATTAGATATGATTTTGTTACGTTGCATGATATGCTTAAAGAGTATGATATGTTATGCCATGACTAGTTGAGATCATGTTATGTTGAGATATTCTTTGATCATGTGATGATTTTCAATTTTAGTGAGTAGGAAAGGAACTTACTGAGCCATGAGTGCTCACAGCTTACTTTCCTTGTACCACAGATAAAGGAAAAAGCTGGATGTGCTAAAGGAGCAGTAGGAGAGGCAAGGAGATGTGTGTGGCTGTGGCTAGACAACCAAATAAGAACCTGCTTTAAGAACTTTTAAGAATTACGCTTTGGTTTCATAAATTGTAGTACTTAATGGGTGAGTTGATGTTATGTTTCTATTTATCTTGTTATCATGTTATGGAAACCATATTAGTGTAATTCGGGTATGCAAACAAAAGAAAAGTTTTATTAATCTAAGAAAAATTATTTTAAGTCTTCCGCTGTAATATGTACGTAGAGTATCGTAGCCCCGTCCCTTAGGGTTAGCAGGGAGGGCTGGCGCTACACATGTGGCGGAGAAGCCGAGGCCGTGCCACGTAAAAATATAGTCATGCTGAATTCTGGGTAGATTATAGACCAATTATAAAATAGCCATAACTTGGCGCTCTATTGGAGTTATATATTGTTCTTTATGTTAAAATGTATCTAACTTCAAGATCTACAACTTTACTTTAGGTTCAATAGAGAGAATGTGGAGTCTAGCTATGCTAAAAGGTACGACTGTGCCTCTAAATTGCGGGTTTAATGGGACCTCCGCCCAGACTATAGACCAAACTTTGAACTACCATAACTTTTAGCTCGGTTAGAACCAAGGCTTGATTCAAATATCATATTGTAGATAATTTTAAGATATAAAATTTTGGTTCAGGGTGACTTATGAGAAAACCATATTTAATTAGCAAAAAACTTAGTTTACTGGACCCCTATAATCTTGGTTTTCCTGGGCAATTTGAAGGAGGTATAAAAGGGTCAAAAATCTCATTCTTTGACTCATCTTGGGATTGAGGACTTCATTCATCTCCTTAGGGAAGGATTCTCCCTTTAGGGGGAAACCCTAGAGCTTCATCCACCTCCATTCCTTCAAGATCTATCCATCTTCGGAGCAAAGAAGCGCTTCCAAGGATGCTACGCTTCAAAGATAAGCATCTCTTCTCTCTATCTTCATGTATTGAGTTGTAATTTGCTTCTTTCTTCATCTTTGGATTGTAATCCTTTGTAATGAAGCAGATCTCCAGATCTAGGATATAAAAAGTAACTATGATATAATGTGATGTATGAAATATGTATTTGGATATTTCCTTATTCAATAAAGTGTTTATGTCATGTTTTATGCATGTTGTGCCTTCTATGTGTTTGATGAAATATGTGAATGGTGAAAAGATGTAGATGTGGATTGATTGTTTACCCCATAGGGTGAATGCCTTATATCATATAACTAAGAGGCCCTAATGATATGGGTAACCCATTAACAGACGTCTAGGGTATCACCTTGAAAGGAGAAGCAACTCTTCACAAGGAAGTAGGGAATTGGACATAATTGTTATTTCTGTCTCTATGTTATTAAGTGTTAGTATGTTCTTATGATTTATGACCGGGGGGTGCTAGTGACAGGTGTATCCTGTTAACGAACTTCATAAGAATCATTATCATTTAGTAACATAGGATATGGATCAAGATAACATTCAGGCTTGACCACTGCAAGGAAGAGCCAGTAATGAATCTAGCTTCCTACATGTGTATAAGAATTGAGGTAGGGTAATGAGTAATGCATAGGGACATTAACTAGCATCATAGTGAAACCAAAATCCTCGAATCTATCATCCTTTACTCTCCTACGCTTATTCTCTCTCTCTTCTCTACTCTCTCTCTTTCCTTTCTCTTTCTCTCTAGCATTTGTGAACCAACCTTTGACTATCAAGATAATGCATAGTGTGAAGTTAGCTAGTGCTCAATCAACAGTTCCTATGTGATCAATATTTTTATTACTGATGATGTAGTCGTGCACTTGTAGGTTCATAATAAGTTTTTAGTGTCGTTTCTTAGGACGGTTCGCATTAACATTAGTTCATTAGCATATGAGTTACTCTCGACTTGTTAATATATTTTTCATTTATTTGTTTGCTTTTATTTCTACATTTTCTTTCTTATTTTTCATTATGCATTTTCTTCTTATCTTTAATTCTATATTTTTTATTTTTCTTGTAATTTTTTTAGATATTATGAACACTAACATGTCAACCAGGGCTTCGAGGGAATTTTTTACACCCATGAGCACTAGAGTAAAATCTCCCATTGATGAAAATTATGATTCAGAAGATGATAAATTTGAATTCCTTTGTACAGTGTGTGGTAATAATGTATCTCATCCATCTGCTATTTATCACTTCTTCCAAAAAATTGCTAATACTCTAGAAGTTTAGTATTTGGTTCAACCTCAACATCAAGATACATATGATCAAGTTCCTGATACTTATGGCTATAATTGGGGAGATCATCAAATTCAGAACCTTCAACCTCAGCTAATTCTAGAGCAGAGTGAGCAGTCACTATCCCAGTAGCAGATCCCGCCTCAATATTATAATTAATTTTGGATGGATCATCAAAATTTGGACTATGACTGCATACAAAATGTTGAGCATACTTTACAAGTAAATCAAAGTCCATCAAAGTTTAAGGATGATTCATCATTAGACAGACTACATCATTCACAACCAGATTTACCAACTGACTGGGAGGACTCCCAAGACCCAAATACTCCTGTTCTGAGTCAGATGAAGACCACAACACAAGATTCTGAAGAGCTAATGGTGTAAAGAGGAATCCTAGTTCTACGAATATTATAACAAATTTTAAATAATATTATTGATCCTTCTATTGATGATATTGATATTAGTGCACTTTTCACTACTTCTAAAGCTATTGATATTATGAATAAAAGTATAGGGACATGTACTATGGAGGAAATGTCCCAAGAATTACCTCCTTTGATCATACAACCAATTAACATTATGGAAGTTGTAAGAATAGAATTGGTTGATGATAAATGTGTAGGGACTTTTGTAATGGAAGCAAAGCCCCAAGAATCACCACTTTCAGAAGCACCACCACTTGAGTCAGAGCTAGAGCCACTACAAGATCTATATGAAGCCACATCTACTGGTTTGAAACTTTCAAGTACTGTTCAGCAATGCAAGGTTAGTAATTATTGTGATCTTTTAGAAAATTTCATTGAAGTACCTATAATTGACTTTGTTGGATGTGATTTAGTTTTGATTACTTATATATCTTATCTTGATATGCTTTTGGTTCTATCTTATATTACATGCTTGTGTGAGATTTTTTTTTTCTTTTGGGTGTGCAGAGCTCACTTAGGCTAAAAATTGGAAGCTCAGTATAAACCGTCTTTGACAACCTAAAAGAACTTCTAAGAAGACGAAGATGGAGAGAGTGATACTTCACTTTATATATCCTTTGATGAAAGCTTCCTCTATAATAAGAGCCCTTGGTAAGAGGGTGTTGAAATATCTTACCCCTCCAAGATCATGATTTAGATGAATCTAATGAGGTGATCGAGCTAATGACCTTAAACAAGCGCTTCTTGGGAGGCAACCCAAGTTCTTCTTTCTTATCTTCGTTTATGTTTTTAGTTCTTTACAGTTTCATTTCTTTCTTCATAATAAACCCAAATCCTCTACTTAATTTTCTTGTCTATCTTCTTTTCATATGATTCAAAGTTGTAGAGGGATATGTGTTGGGTTTTTCGGGCCGCGAAAACCGCTTTTCGCATCGCGGAAACCCTGAAACCCCCAACCATGGATCCGTGTGAAGTAAAAACTTTCGAAAAACTTACGAGTATGAGTTTCTAAACCTCGATCTATAGTAGATCTACAAAGGGAAACAAAGAATATACCCTTGATGCGCGCCCTACGCGAATCCCGCTCGTCCAATGGTGCCGGATCTCAAGGTTATCAAAGTAGACAACCCTCTAGAAGTATCCACACGAACACAAGAAGGAGATCACCAAACTAAAGTGTGCTAGCACCTTAGTTGGGTTCGGCAAGATGAGGAGAGGGAGAGAAGAAAAAGAAGCAAGGAAGAAGATGAAGGAATGAATGAGAATAACTCACAAAATGAAACTTATTCCTCCAATTGATGTGGCTGGCCACATTAAGAGGATGTGCAACCTCCATGGAATGCCAAGAGTCACAACTCTTGGTAACTCCCATGAGGTGGCATCCCACTTAAGCAACCATGATGATGTGGAGCATCATCATTGGCCCACTCAATGCCAACTCACCAATGAGGTGGCATAAAGTCAAGTCAAACTTGACTCTTCATCTTCCTCTTAAGTCAAGTCAAACTTGACTTAATCTCCCTCATGGTTGATCTAATCCAACCATTTAATTCAAGCCAATTTAATATAATGAATCTAATTCATTTAATTAAATTGATTCAATGAGTCATAATCTAAATTAGACTCATTGAACACATGAATCAACTTGAGTGCAACTCAATTAGCCCAATTAGGATTACTCTTAATCTAATTTGATTCATCAAATGAATCTAATCCTCTTGGTTCATCATATGAACCTAATCTCCATCTAATTGTCCTTAGTGTGTGACCCTATAGGTTCTTATAACATTGGCAATGCCCCTAAACCCATTTAGGAGCATAAGTAATGAGCGGTATCTAGCAACACATCATTACTACCCAAGTTACAAGAATGTTGAGATCCAACATCACCTTGTGACTACTAATTGTGACTCCTCACAATATATGACAAGTGTCCTTCTATCCTAGACATCTAGATTGATCAATGTGAGGCATAGACCGTGTCATCCTCTGATCAATCTAAATCTTGAACTCCAAGTAGACTCATTAAATCAAATGAGCTCAATATCTCATATTGACTCATTTGAGCATGGTCATGCACTTCGTGGTCTCACTCTATCAAGAATATCGATGTCTCTCCCGTCATATAGGAGGGATAGATCCCATCTACATCACTCACATCCCTCTGCATTATTCGTTACATACCCGGTAGTCGCCTTTATAGTCCACCCAGTTACGGGTGACGTTTAACGAAACCAAAGTACATAACTCCTTATGTAGGGAACCATGATGACTTCAGGTCTAAGGACTAGTAGTCATACTAATGGCCACATGATAAAGTATATGACACTCATATAACGATCCATGATACTTTCTCATGGCGGGTCATTCAGTATACATTCTCCAATGGATACCCATGTGTCAACTTGATATCTCTATATCCATGGCTTGTGAGATCAAGTCATCGAGTTGACCTACATGCTAGTCTTATTGCATTAACATTGTCCCTGAATGTTAATACTCGATTAGGAATGATTAAGAGTAGTGTTCCCTATATCATCTCACTATCGGTTCAACTAACCGATTGATATAGGTGAGAACCTTCTACTCAAGGACGCTATTATACTTAGTTTATTTGGCACCAATACAAGTAAGTATAATAACCAAAATAATAAATGCCTTTATTTATATAAGAATATGATACAACAAGTCCATAATACAATCATCAAATGATTGACTCTAGGGCTCTAACTAACAATATGAGCATTAGATAGAGGAGTATCTTCAAGAACATGAATGCCAATCATTTGGAGCTCATCACAACTTCTCTAACTTAAAAAATCTCCTCCATATATTATTGCTAGTTTTCATTGGGATAATGAAAAGTTTAAGTCTGGAGATATTTTGGTTTAGTTTAGTGTTTGTCATATTTCTTAGTTTTTACGCATTTCTTTTTACATAATAAAATTTTGCTAGTTGTATCATTCATCAGATCATGATTGTTTGTTCCTTAATGCAAAATACTAGTATGTTTATTCTAGATTTCATGTGATTTATTGGTTACTTATGGTGCTAGTATGTTTAGTGATCTATCTTTTCCTATCTATGTTAGCATGAAGTGAGCAATGTTTTTACTGTAAGAGTTTAAGTATTGACCTTATTTTAGGATCTTTATACACTTTGCCTAGTTTTGATGGTAGATAACACTGAAATGAGTTATGATTCATAGAACTGGACTAGTACTTGTATTTCTAAGGTGACCTCTTAATTATATTTTAGTTACTAGATGATTTTGGATCATGGCAGCTCACTTGAAAAAAATCAAAATCTCTATATTTACATTTATATATTTGTATTTGTGTTAGTGCTACCCTTTTAATGCACCAAAAAAAAGAGAAAAAAATCATATAAATAAGGGATAAAAAATAGTTGTCGTGAGTGGAAACTAACAATTTACCCCTTTGAAATTGAGTTAGGTTACTGGGAAAATAAATTTTTTATTTCTCTTGATTTTGAATAGTCCTTTAAGACCTTATATAGTTTTAGAGATATGAACTATGTGTGTGATAGGTAAATGCTATCGCCAGAAGCATAAGGAACATAGTTTTATGATGACTTGACTACACTTAGGGATTGATACTTGATAAATTTAGGTCACTATTGCATTGAGCACGGAGAACTATTACTTAGGTAGTATTCAAATAACTTTTGTAACTTTCTTATCAATGAAATCATTTGATAGGATTAGATTGAGTTGCTAGAGATTATTATACACTATTTAACCACATGATTTTAGATTCAGTTTTTACTTGAGGACAAGCAAAGGTTTAAGTCTGGAGGTGTGATGTGCATAGATTATATACATTTTTATACATGTTTTGATGCACATCTACTTATATTTCATGAGCATAATCTATGTTTATTGCACCCTATTTCATTGTAATATCATATTTCCACTTCTTTGTTAGAGATATATTCTTGGTGTGTTTTCTTATTGACAAGACTCTATTTGGAGCAAAAATGGAGTAAAAATGCATACGGGAGCAAGTCCGGAAGAAATCAAATTCAGGCTATGTGAAACCACACGACCGTGTGTTCTTGCCTGTGGCAAAATAAGTTCATGCCGTGTGAAACCACACGGCGGTGCCCCTTCTCCCATGGCCAGGCAGCACATGGCCGTGCCATATTCCAGAGGCAGAGCAGACCTCGGCCGTGTGAAATTTCTAGAGAAGGAGCTGGCTATCGCCGTGTGAATCAACATGGTCGTGCCTCTCCGACCAAGACCATACATTTCACAGCCATGTCTTTTGACAAGACAGTGTGGCTGAGAAGCCGAGGCCGTGCCACACAAAAATAGAGTCATGCTAAATTCTGGGCAGATTGTAAACCAATTGTAAAATGACAATAACTTTATGCTCGGTTGAGTTACGGGCTATTCCTTATGTCGAAATGCAGATAACTTCAAGATCTACAAATTTTCTTCAGGTTCAATAGAGAGAAAGCAGAGTCTAGCCATGCTAAAAGGCACAATGGGACCTCTCCACCCACACTACAGACCAAACTTTAAACTACCATAATTTTTAGTTCAGTTGGAACCAGGGCTCGATTATATTATAGCTAATTTCAGGATCTACAACTTTGGTTTAGGGTAAATTATGAGAAAATTATATTTAATCGGTGAAAAGCTTGGTTTACTGGACCCTTGTAATCCTGATTTTTCTGGGCAGTTTGGAAGAGGTATTAAAGTGTCAAAAACCCCATTCTTTGACTCATCTTGGGATTGAGGACTTTGTCACTCTCCTTGGGGAAGGGTTCTCCCCTTAGGGGGAAATCCTAGGGCTTCATCCACCTCCATTACTTCAAGATCCATCCATCTCCGGAGCAAGGGAGCGCTTCCAAGGACGCTACGCTTCAAAGATAAGCATCTCTTCTCTCTATCTCCATGTAATGAGTTATAGTTTGATTCTTTCTTTGTCTTTGGATTGTAATCCCTTGTAATAGAATAAATCTCCAGATCTAGGATGTAAGATATAACTATGATATGATGTGATGTATGAATTACGTATTTCGACATTTTCTTATTCAATGAAGTGTTTATGTCATGTTCTATGTATGTTGTCACTTCGATGTATTTGATGAAATATGTAAATAGTACAAACATGTAGATGTGGATTGATTATTTACCCCATAGGGGGAATGCCCTAGATCATATGATTGAGGGGCCCTAGTGACAGGGGTAACTCGTTAACGGACGTCTAGGGTATCACCATGAAAGGAGAAATAACTCTCCACAAGAAAGTAGGAAATTAGACATAATTGTTATTTCTATATTTATGTTATTAAATGTTAGGGTGTTCTTATGATTTATGACCAAGGGGCGTTAGTGACAAGTGTATCTCGTTAATGGACTTCATAGGTGATCCGGCGGTAAGGACGGGGGACCCCCTTTGAGGGGAGCCAATGACACGTAGAGGTTAAAAGTCAAAAGGGTCAGCATGAGGTCCGGCCGATCGGAGAAGGGTTGGGTCGACCGGCCGAACGGGTCCGAGCAGAATCAAAGACAACCCGACGGGGAGTCGGGTTTCCGACGCTCGTGGTGAAAAGGGTCGTCGGGCCGAGCGGGTAGTCCGCTCGGTCGAGGCATAGAGCAACACGGGCAGGAACAATATCAGCCGAGCACGCGACCGGGAATCTCCCCGGTCGGGCCAACACCTACGCCAGGTCGGAAGTGATGTGCCTGTCGAGCGGCTGGACGCTCAGCGCGGGGAAAAAGGAGACAAGGACAAGGGGACATTGGGGAACATCTTCTGACAACAGGCAGGTTCGACGACCAAGCCATACGCAGAATCCTACGACGGAAGGTTCTGCCGTCTCATCAGAGAGGTGCTCGGACTGTAGCAGTATGGTGTCAGACATGCTCCTATGGTAAGCCCATACTAAGGTATGGTAAAGAACACGTGTATGCCTCGGTAGGTGTGCATAAGCCTCCCCACAGCTCTATATAAGAGCCCTCAGACTTCGTCGGAGGTACGCGATCCCTTATCTTTGGAGCCACTTCATCGTTTTCCTCTTGCCTGACTTGAGCGTCGGAGGGTCGTCGCCGGGAACCCCTTCCCGGCTCGACTTCCTTGCAGGTCCGCCGGAGATTCGTTCAGCTAGTCGAAGACAGCGGAGAGCACCACGTCCCCAGCGTCCATCAACTCAGCGCTCGGACAGGATCAAATTGGCGCCGTCTGTGGGAACGCACCTGCATCCGAGTGAAAGAGATGGACGAAGCTGGACGACCTCACACCGTGATGCTCTCCCAGGAGGAGCTCGACGCTCTAATCGAGGCAAGAGCAGCTAAGCTCGTGGAGCAATAGAAACAGAAGGCGCAAGCCGAGCGACTGGAGCAACAAGCGACGTCAGCGTTAGGAGGCCGAGCGGCAGCAGAGTTCCGACTGGAGAACATCTCAGCATGGGGCCGAGATAAGGATCCGATCGGCATCCAAGGAGAAGCACCGCCTGCCCCGATTCCATTTCATCGGGCCATATTCCGTACGCCTCCTGAAGTCGCACCAGCTAACCTTGATCGAGGATCTTCATCCGACGAGGCGCCTAGGCGAGACTACAGAAAAGGCAAGGCTCCCCGAACGGACGCCTCCCCTGAGCGGATCAACCGGCAGTTTTCAGAAGTCATCCTGCGGGACCCTCTGCCAAAGCATTATGTGCCCCCGGTGATCGAGGAATACAACTGAACCACCGACCCGGACGACCATCTAGGTAAGTTCGACAACACAGCTACACTACATCAATACACAGATGGAGTGAAATGCCGGGTGTTCTTTACCACCCTCTCGGGATCGGCGCAACGATGGTTCCGGAGGCTGCCGGACAGATCCATCACCCGCTTTAAAGAGTTCCGCATCGCTTTTCTCAGATCCACCACCCTCTCGAGACTATGATCATATGTTACACCGGGCCAATGAGTACATTAATGTGGAGGAAGCCCAGGCGGCCCGAAGAAAAGAAGCTTTAACTGAGCGGCTAGCCCCTGCCAAGCGGAAGCCGCTCACTGGCCACCAGCCGCCCAGAGGACCACGAGCCGAAGCAGTCCTCCCTTACCACGCAAGGTCCCACGCCATCCAAGAGGCAGCCGCCGAGCGGCCCAAACCAAAAAAGAAGGTATGGACCCCCATGTTTTACACACGAGATTGCCGAAGCCTTCCCCTGATCGCCCACCCCGCTCCCCGGAGTGGCAGTCGTCGATCGACATCGCCCGACGGGCGACAGTGACACCATGAAGCCGGTCGGCGGATATCCAGAAAGTCTCCCGAGCGGTATCATCCTCAGAGGCACGAGGACAATCCCCGGGTATCTAAGGAGCGACCTAGGCCGTCCGCACGGGAGGAAGAAAATAGAAGCAACACGTCCCGGGGCGAAATCAACATCATCGTTGGCGGACCGACGGGAGGTGACTACAATAGAGCGAGGAAGGCGAGTGTCAGGCAGCTCAAGATCCATGCGGTCGGCTGCAGTCAAGAATGAGCGAGCGGGCCCGAAATCAGCTTCGGGCCCAGGGACCTTGAGGGAGTCGAAGTGGCACATGACGACGCCCTCATTATCAAAGCGGTAATAGCTAACTATACTATTCACCGTATTTTCATCGATACAGGCAGCTCGGTCAACATTATATTTAAAAAGGCTTTCGACCAACTACAAATTGATCAAGCTGAGTTGCTGCCCATGACAACCCCCTTCTACGGGTTTACGGGCAATGAAGTTCTACCGGTCGGACAGGTCCGACTAGCTATTTCGCTGGGAGAAGAGCCACTCAGAAGGATGCGGACTACCAACTTCGTCGTGGTCGACTCTCCCTCAGCATACAATGTTATCCTGAGGAGACCAACGCTCTGTTAGTTAGAGCCCTAGAGCCAATCATTTAATGATTGTATGGACTCATGTATATCATATTCTTGTTTATTAATAAAGGCATTTGTTTGGTTATTATACTTATTTATATTAGTGCCAAATAGACTAAGTATAATAGCGTCCTTGAGTAGAAGGTTCATACTTATATCAATCGATTAGTTGAATCGATAGTGAGATGATATAGGGAACACTACTCTAAATCATTCCTAGTCGAGTATTAGCATTCAGGGACAATGTTAATACAATAAGACTAGCATGTAGGTCAGCTCGATGACTTGATCTCACAAGTCATGGATATAGAGATATCAAGCTGACACATGGGTATGCATTAGAGAATGTATATTGAATGACCCGCCATGAGAAAGTATCATGGATCGTTATATGAGTGTCATATACTTTTTCATGTGGCTATTAGTATGACTATTAGTCCTTAGACCTGAAGTCACCATGGATCCCTACATAAGGAGTTATGTACTTTAGTTTCGTCAAACATCACCCGTAACTGGGTGGACTATAAAGGCGATTACTGGGTATATAACGAATTATGTAGAGGGATGTGAGTGATGTAGATGGGATCTATCCCTCCCATATGACGGGAGCGACATCGGTATTCTTGATAGAGTGAGACCACTAAGTGCATGGCCATGCCCAAATGAGTCAACATTAGATGTTGAGCTCATTTGATCGAGTGAGTCTACTTGGAGTTCAAGATTTAGATTGATTAGAGGATGACACGGTCTATGCCTCATATTGATCAATCTAGATGTCTAGGATAGAAGGACACTTGTCATTATTTTGTGAGTAGTCACAATTGGTAGTCACAAGGTGATGTCGGATCTCGACATTCTTGTAACTTGGGTAGTAATGATGTGTTGCTAGATACCGCTCATTACTTATGCTCCTAAATGGGTTTAGGGCATTGCCAACGTTACAAGAACCTATAGGGTCACACACTTAGGACAAATAGATGGAGATTAGGTTCATATGATGAACCAAGAGGATTAGATTCATTTGATGAATCAAATTGAATTAAGAGTAATCCTAATTGGGCTAACTTGAGTTCGACTTAAGTTGATTCATGTGTTAAATGAGTCTAATTTAGATTTTGACTCATTGAATCAATTTAATTTAATGAATTAGATTCATTATATTAAGTTGGCTCGAATCAGATGGTTGGATTAGATCCACCATGGTAGAGATTGACTCAAGTTTGACTTGACTTGAGAAGGAAGACCAAAGGTCAATTTTGACTTGACCTTTTTGCCACTTCATTGGTGAGTTGGCATTAGGTGGACCAATAATGATGTTCCACATCATCATGGGTGCCACCTCATGGAAGTTACAAAGCCACTCTCTTAATGGTTTCATATTAATTGCAATTAATGTGAATTTTGAAAGTGGCCGGCCACTTGTTTTGTGAATGAGAATTTGATTTTTCATTCATGTGTTGCATCTTCTTCCTCCTTCCTCTCAAGCTCTCCCTCTCCCTCTCCTCCTTACTTGGCCGAACCTTACCAAGGTGCTAGCACACCTTTGTGTGAGGTTTTCTCCACCTAAGTTGTCCGTGTGGATACTTCTAGAGGACCGGCACTTGACGGTCTTGAGATCCGGCAACACCTTGGAAGAGCGGGATTCGCGTAGGGCGCGCATCAAGGGTAAACACTTTTTCCTCATAGATCTAAGTAGTAGATCAGTTTTTGAACTCGTACAAGAAATAGTTTTTCGAATTTTTTATACGAATCTTTGCACGGATCTACGGCTTTGGGTCCTTCGGGGTTTCCGCGACGCGAAAAAGCGGTTTTCGCGGCTCGAAGAACCCAACACGCTCAGTGAGTTCCGAGCGGCCGTCTCCACCTTCTACCAGAAAATTAAGTTCCCGGTTGAAGATAAAGTTGGGGTAGTGCAAGGAGACCAGCTGGCAGCTCAGCAATGCTACGTCGAAATGGTCCGAACCGAAGCTAATTCCGTGCAGAAGATGCCACGGATCGAGGTGAACACCATAACTGAAAAACCACCCTCTTTACTTTATGAAGAAAAAGAGGAGGTGCAGATCCACCCGACCCGCTCGGAGGCCGCCACATTCATTGCGGCCGATCTGGAGGCAAGCCAGAAAAAGGAGGTGATCAAATGTCTCCAGAGAAACTGCGACGTCTTCGTTTGGTCGACGCATGAGCTGCCGGGAATTTCGCTAAGTATAGCACAGCATGAGCTTCACGTCCGACCGGACGCTCGGCCGGTGAAGCAAAGGAAGAGGGACCTTAGCGCCAAACAAAACACCATCATCCGAGCGGAGGTCGAGAAGCTCCTGGAGGCCGACCATATAAGGGAGGTCCAGTTCCCGAGCTAGCTCGCAAATGTAGTGCTAGTCTCCAAGCCGGGTAACAAGTGGAGGGTTTGCATCGATTTTCGGGATCTCAACAAAGCATGCCCAAAGGATTTCTACCCTCTGCCCCGGATTGATCAACTGGTGGACTCCACAGCCGGGTGCGAGCTGATATGCATGCTAGACGCCTATCAGGGCTACCATCAGGTACCGCTCGCCCAAGAAGATCAAGAGAAGGTCAGCTTCATCACAGCCGATGACACTTACTGTTACAATGTAATGCCGTTCGGACTGAAGAACGCGGGAGCAACCTACCAGCGCTTGATGAACAAGGTATTCAAGGAACAGATCAGACACAATTTAGAAGTGTACGTGGATGATATTCTCATCAAGTCCGTCCGAGCGGCTGATCTTTTTACGGACATGGAGGAGACCTTCCAAACGCTGAGGAAGTATGGAGTCAAGCTGAACCCTCAGAAATGTTTGTTCGGAGCAAAAGGCGGGCGTTTCTTGGGCTATATAGTGACTGAGAGGGGCATAGAGGCAAATCCCAGCAAGGTAAAAGCGTTGCAAGATATGCCGCCCCCAAGAAATCTGAGGGAAGTACAGCGCCTGACCAGGCGGATAACTGCATTGTCAAGATTCATCTCTAAGACTACCGACCGGAGTCTCCCTTTTTTCAAGATCCTACGCAAAGCTACTAAGTTTCATTAGGACGAGGAATGCGATCGGGCGTTTGAGGAGCTGAAGACATACCTGAACTCCATGCCCTTGCTAGACAAGCCAGCTGTAGGTGAGCCGCTCTGTATTTATTTATCTTCAACCGAGCAGGCACTAGGCTCGGCATTAGTGAGGACGAGCGGTGAAGAATAACCTGTGTACTTCTTGAGCCATATTCTAAAAGATGCTGAATCTCGCTACACTGGCTCGAGAAGCTGGCTTTTGCTTTGGTCCTCGCCGCTCGGAGACTTCGTCCTTATTTCCTAGCACATACAATCATCGTTCGGACAAATAGCCCATTGGGAAGAGTGCTGCTAAACCCAGAAGCGTCCGGACGACTCATCAAATGGACAACGGAGTTGAGTGAATTTGACATTCAGTATCAACGCCGTTCGGCGATAAAGGCGCAGTCCTTAGCAGATTTTGTTACCGAAGTGCAAAATCCCAAGCCCGAAGATATGTGGAAAATATTTGTGGATGGATCATCCTCTCGGCTCGGGAGCGGGATTGGTGTGCTATTACTCTCTCCCCAAGAAGAACGGATGCACCTATCCGTCCGACTGGACTACAGAGCCACAAATAATGAAGCGGAGTATAAGGCCCTCATAGCCGGCTTGCAGGCAGCCCGGTATGTAGGAGCCGGTCGGGTGACACTCCATTCAGACTCTCAGCTGGCCGCCCAGCAGCTCTCGGGCACTTTTGAGATTAACAACGCTCGGCTCAAGCTCTACGCTAAGGCCTTCGAAAAGCTCAAGACCCACTTCAGAGAAGTCATTATCCAAAAGATACCCCGAGCAGAGAACCAGACGGCAGATGAGTTAGCCAAGTTCACAAGTTCAATATCATCGGTCGTCATCTAGCAGCCAATTGAGCAAGTATCCTTGGTGGTGCACATTGATCGGATGGAGGGCCTCGCATTCCCGAGCGATTGGAGGATAGACATCATGGAGTTTCTACGCTCAGGTGCGACACCGTCCGATCGGGAGGAAGCCCACCTATTGAGGAGGAGTGTCGGCCGGTTCACACTCGTTGGAGACCAACTCGAAGAAGGCTTTCTCCCGCCCACTTTTGAAATGTGTGAGCTCAGAGGACGCGGAGTACATCCTCCAGGAAGTGCACCAAGGATTGTGCGGAGGACATCTGGGTGGGCGATCGCTGGCTAGGAAGATCCTGCTGGCCGGGTACTTCTGGCCAACCCTACAAGCAGACGCCGCTCGGACCATCGCGACGTGCCTCTCCTGCCAGAAGTACCACAACGTCTCCCACCGACCGGCGGAGGAGATGAAAGCATCTACAATGTCCTGTCCGTTCGATCAGTGGGGAATGGATATCGTAGGCCCATTCCCTATGGCGACCGGTCAGTGGAAGTTTCTACTAGTGGCGGTCGACTACTTTTCGAAATGGGTGGAGGCCGAGCCACTGGCCAAGATCACCGAGCAGATGGTCAAAAGGTTTATCTGGCAGCATATAACTCGCCCGCTCATATCTGATAACGGGCGACAGTTCATCGGGAAGCAGCTCGAAGAATGGTGCAAAAGTTATGGCATCGAACAACACTTTACTTCCGTGGCGTATCCCCAGAGCAACGGCCAAGCTGAAGTAACCAACCGAGAAATCTTCAGAATTCTTCTGGCTCGACTTGACCACATAGGAGGAAGCTGGGTGGACGAGCTGCCGGGCGTCCTATGGGCTATCCGCGCTACCCCAAAGGAGGGAACGGGCGTCACGCCATTCCATTTAGTGTACGGAGGTGAAGCAGTTATCCCAGTTGAAGTCGGCGTAGAGTCCATCCGGATCCAGAACTATGATGATGATAATGCCGAGCGGAGGAAGATGGAGTTGGACTTGATCGACGAGGAGCGAGCCAAGGCGTCCGTCTGGCTGATGGCATACCGGCAGAGAATGAAGCAGAACTACAACTGGCGCGTGATCCCTAGAGTATTCCAGGTCGGCGACCTAGTGTGGAAGAAAGTAAAGCCAGTCGGGGACGTTGGCAAGCTGGAGGCTCCCTGACCAGGACCCTTCAGAGTCATCGAAAAGCTCCGCTCGGGTGCCTATTATCTGGAGGATGAAGACGGACGACAACTGGATCGACCATGGAGCGCGAACCACCTCCAGCCTTACCGGGCGGGGTGAAAGGTGCGCCAATGTAATATATGTTGTATACTTTCCGTTCGACTGTATACTTGAAATGCAGGAGTAAAAAATCGGAAAAATAGCGCAAGTATAGGGCATCGTCAGCCGAACCGGAAGACCGTCGAGCTCTGACGTTAAATATCGAGAGTCGAACCGGCTACTATAAACCCCCCGGCCGGAAGACTGTCAAGCTCTGACGTTAAATATTGAGAGTCGAACCGGCAACTATAAACCCCCCGGCTGGAAGACCGTTGAGCTCCGATGTTAAATATCGAGAGTCGAACCGGTGACTATAAACCCCGTGGTCGGAAGACCATCGAGCTCCGACGTTAAATATCGAGAGTCGAACCGGGGACTATAAATCCCCCAGCCGGAAGACCGTCGAGCTCCGACGTTAAATATCGAGAGTCAGACCGGCGACTATAAACCCTCCGGCCGGAAGACCGTCGAGCTCCGACGTTAAATATCGAGAGTCGAACCAGCGACTATAAACCCCCCGGCCGGAAGACCGTCGAGCTCCGACGTTAAATATCGAGAGTCGAACCGGCGACTATAAAACCCCCGGCCGGAAGACCGTTGAGCTCCGACGTTAAATATCGAGAGTCGGACCGGCAACTATAAACCCTCCGGCCGGAAGACCGTCGAGCTCCGACGTTAAATATCGAGAGTCGCACCGATGACTATAAACCCCCCGGCTAGAAGACCGTCGAGCTCCGACGTTAAACCCGAGAGTCGAATCGACGACTATAAACCCCCCGGCCGGAACGAAAGACGCTTGAAGAGGAGCGGCAAGGGAAAGTAGTGACAAGTCATATGCCACCTACACCCGCTTGAGAGGCCTAATTGGCCGAGTTGTGTATCATAGGCCCCGACCAATCACCCACAAGCATGCAAAGTAAAAACGAAGTTGCACAACACAGATAAATTTTTCATTGAAATCAGAGGAATCAAGGCCGAGCGGAAGAATTACAAAAAGGGAAGTTTGTGGCCGAACGACCGAATTACATAAAGACTTCTATTCCAGAAAATCATAAAGGTCCTTAGGGATGGTGCTAAGGAGCGCCACATAGTCTTGGGCCGGGATGCTGGTGGAGTCAGGGAGCTGACCCTTGGACTTTAGATAGTCCGTCGTGGCGGTGATGGCAAGCTCAAAGGCAGTATACATCCGCTCGCACACTTTTTCTAAAAATTCGGTCGAGCGGATGTGCTTCAGCCTCAGGGTTGCGACTCGGCCGGGCTCAGCCTCCTGGTACTCCTTGAAGGTAGCTTGGGAAGCTTCAAGAGCCTCCTGTAATTTCTTCAGCTCGTCCTTATGTTTGATGGCTTCACCCGAGCGGCTCGCCTTCTCGCCATCCAGCTGCTCCATCAGCTCTTTGACCCGTTGCTCCAGGCCCCGCGCCTCGACGTTTTTCTTCTCCAGATCGGCGATGGCCGTCTTTTGCCGATCAGTGGCTAGGCTTATTTTCTGGTCAAGTGACTTGACCTGTCGTTCGAGTTCGACCATAGTATGGGCCTGGGCGGCCATCTTCTTTTGCTCAGCCGCCAACAGATCTTGGGTCTTCTTGAGCTCTTTCTGCAGCTCGGCGTATGAAGGACCCTGGAGGGCACGCCGCCCGAACTCCTTAACCTCTTTAACTCTTCGTCCACCATGGCCAGACGATTGGAGACAGCGATCTCCTCTACCCATCTTTAACATAAATAAAATCATTAATAGCCGATCAGAGAAAGCGCGCAGAAGACTCCAAAGAAAACATAGTTACCCCAGTGGCCTGCTGCATATGACTGTTGGCCAGATTGCTGAGTGGAATCCTCGCGACACGAGCCCGAGCGTCGGCCCACATCTCGGCTAGGGGCCCCTTCATGGTGATCATGTGCTCAGGCGCGGTTGGCCGATCGGACTCGGGTATCAACTCTTCGATGGGGAGATGCAAGACGACCCTGATGGTGTGGCGCCGACCGGGAGTCGTCTGATCGGAAGCTGGGGAAGGATCAGAGGCCGGTGCAGAAAACTGGGATAAAATGGCCGAGCGTTGGACTCGGCGGGGAGAGGGCAGAAGGGCGCTGACAGGTATGGCCTCGAGGGGGTCCGCTGACTCGTCCAGTTGGGATGGGGTCCGATCGGACGAGATCGCCTCAACCACTGGGGCTTTGCCGTGAGAATCGGCGGTGGTCCGTTCGGACAGCTGGACTGCGGAAGTGGCCGATCGAAGTGGTGTCTCCGTTCGGCGCCTCTTTTGTCAGAGAGGGCGCTCTTCCTCCTGAGCGGAGCCTTCCTCCTGGACGATTAGTCCCCTGCTGGGGGTGGCGCCTCTTGCCACATCCCGGGGAGAGGCTTGAGCGGCCGACTCCTCGTGGGTCTCGCTCTCCCCTTCGTGTGAGCCGACCGGCTCAATGCCAAGCAACTCCATCTCCTTGGCAGCTGTGGCCTCGAGCGCCGCCGCTTTCCTCTTCAAAATCCCGGCCATCACAGACTCCATGACAATGTCCGCTGCAAAGGAAAAAGGAGAAAATCAGTTAGCAATCAAGGCGAATGCACAAGTAAAATTCTTACCGAAGCTGCTCAGGAGGGGAGTCCGGATCAGACTCAGACTAAATATGTACATCACCCCTTCAGGTAAGAACTTATTGATGTCGAACATCAGACCGGCTAGCATGTTGGCAGCGTGAAGATAGTCCGGTCGGGTCTTGAACCTCTTTAGCTCAGGGGAGGTTGGTGGTCCGACCTGCCACTGGGTTCGGAAAAAGGCCCGTTCGGGAAGACGAAGATAGAAGTAGTACTCTTTCCAATGTTTATTGGAAGAGGGCAGTTTATTAAAGAAGACTAAACCAGGTCGAGCCTGGAACATGTAAGTACCCAGCTCAGACTGTTTAGGATAATAAAAATAGTAGAAGACCTCCAGTCGGAGGGGAATGTTGTGGATTCTGAACAAGACAACAACGCCACATAGAAGGCGGAAGGTGTTAGGGACTAAGCTTCCGAGCGGAATGTCGAAAAAATTACAGACTTCTACGATAAAGGGATGGAGTGGAAAGCGCAGACCGGCTATGAATTGGTCGCGGAAAAAACAGATAGCTCCGCGCGGCGGTCTGTGTGGTCGAGCGGAGGGGGAGGGTAAGATAAGTTCAAAGTCAGAGGGGATGTCAAAATTGTCCATCAGAATCTCGGAGTCGCTCCGACCGAAGCGCGACTCCATGGTGGTATACCTTGTGCCGAGGGCTGGGTCTTGAGGTTGAGAAGAGCTGGCCATAAGCCGAGCGGGAAAAGGAGCAAGAGATGGACGAAAGGGAAAAAAGCTTAAGAGAGGGGACCGAATCGTAACCAGGAGACGAGATCGCGAAGAGAAGAAGAAAGCACGAGGAAAAACAAGAAATGAAAAGAAGATGGCAGAAGGACCTTACGGAAGCAGACGAAGATTGAAGGAAGAATGCGAGAGGTTGCCGGAAGAAGCAACAGCAGGATCACTGGAGCAGGAACGACAGGGAAAACTTCTGGGCACGCGAAAGCAGGAATGCGGCGGAGGAAGAAGGCGAAAGCTTTATAGGGTTGGGCCCAAACGGCTTCAGCCGTCGGATGCAGGTCGCGAAAACCAAGGACTCTATCGGGCCGTCCATTTCAAACCGCCTCGGTCTCGTCGCCCGCGATGTCGTCGCCATACGATGACGGCAGCAGCGTCACGTGGCATTCGGCCACTGGAGTGCATTTAATGAGCGCCTTCACAAGGCACAGAGCGCATACCCGGCCTTAATGTCGAAGATTGGCGCAAATTTCAAAGAGATCCGAGGAATGTTGGCGTTGACTGACGTCATAGCTACCCCCGTGGGGGTCGAGCGGAGGATAGTTTCACAAAGACGCCGCTCGGCATAACTGGCGGTCCAGTCAGTCGGACTAATCGCCTCCTTCGACTAGACTTGAAGGGGAGGCAAGTGATCCGGCGGTAAGGACGGGGGACCCCCTTTGAGGGGAGCCAATGACACGTAGAGGTCAAAAGTCAAAAGGGTCAGCATGAGGTCCGACCGATCGGAGAAGGGTTGGGTCGACCGGCCGAACGGGTCCGAGCGGAATCAAAGACAACCCGACGGGGAGTCGGGTTTCCGACGCTCGTGGTGAAAAGGGTTGCCGGGCCGAGCGGGTAGTCTGCTCGGTCGAGGCATAGAGCAACACAGGCAGGAACAATATCAGCCGAGCACGCGACCAGGAATCTCCCCGGTCGGGCCAACAACTACGCCAGGTCGGAAGTGATGTGCCTATCGAGCGGCTGGACGCTCAGCGCAGGGAAAAAGGAGACAAGGACAAGGGGACATTGGGGAACATCTTCTGACAACAGGCATGTTCGACGACCAAGCCATACGCAAAATCCTACGACGGAAGGTTCTGCCGTCTCATCAGACATGCTCCTCTGGTAAGCCCATACTAAGGTATGGTAAAGGACACGTGTACGCCTCGGTAGGTGTGCATAAGCCTCCCCACAACTCTATATAAGAGCCGTCAGACTTCGCCGGAGGTACGCGATCCCTCATCTTTGGAGCCATTTCATCGTTTTTCTCTTGCCTGACTTGAGCGTCGGAGGGTCGTCGCCGGGAACCCCTTCCCGGCTCGACTTCCTTGTAGGTTCGCCGGAGATTCGTTCAGCTAGTCGAAAACAGCGGAGAGCACCACGTCCCCAGCGTCCATCGACTCAGCGCTCGGACAGGATCAATAGGAATCATTATTATTTAGTAGCATGAGATATGAATCAAGATAACATTCCAGTTTGACCACTACAAGGAAGAGCCAATAATGAATCTAGCTTCCTACATGTGCATAAGGATTGAGGTAAGGAGATGAATAATGCATAGGGACATTAACTAGCATCATAGTGAAATCAAAATCCTAGAATCTATTATCATTTACTCTCCTATACTTATTCTCTCTCTCTCATCTCCACTCTCTCGCTTTCCTTTCTCTTTCTCTCTAGAATTTGTGAGACAACCTTGGCTATCTAGATAATTCACCGTGTGAAGTTAACTAGTGCTTAATCAATAGTCCTTGTGGGATCGATATTTTTATTACTAACGATGTATCCCTGCACTGCGGCTTTGTAACACTATGCCTAAAGTCCCTGATTGGGACTTGTCATCATTGGAACACTCTTTTCGAGTGACTTACCTTACTTACTTTACAGAATCATTTGACTTTCTTTTGACTGACTAGGTCTTCTCGCCAATTGTCAAGTCCACAAACTTAATTGGACTTCGGCAGTTGTTAGGTCCCATGGACATAGCAGGACTTTTTACTAGATATCAGGCTACTTCTTGACCTATCTAGACTTCTACACCAGCTATCAGGTCCTCTAGATCTAGTTGGATTTCATCCTAGTGTCAGACCCGTCAAGTCCTGCACACTTGGTAGACGGGTTAGATCACACCACACCTAATTCTAATCCATTTATCATTCATCAAAACTTAGATTTGATCATGGGTAACAAATGCACCAACAATTGTTTCCTTTTTGATGCAATGACAATCTAGGTTAAAGTTAGAAAAAATATGTAACAAGATATAGCAATATGAAAATGATTTAAGAGAACTTAAATAATTTAGATTTATATTTTATTCTCTTGATCATGTTAGAGTTAAGTTTTACAGAATTTCTTAGTTTTCTTACTTTTTCTTACTTAAACCCTTAACCCCCCCCCCTTTGACATTCATCAAAAATTATGCAAATAAGTATACCAAAAATATGAAATAGATAAACAAACTAAGTAAATTTAACAAGCACTAGAGATAGTCAGGTCTTTTCTACTAAATGAACTGATGAGTGATGATCTAAGTAGTTGGCATCTACCACTTATACTTTCTAAATCTAATTTACAGCCAAAATAATCTAAGTCAGAGTAACCTATAAGTTCAAAACTAGTTATTCTAGGATACCAATTTCCTAGATTAGGTATGTCTTTTAAGTATCTAAAGATTCATTTTACCATAGCTAGGTGAGACTCCTTATCACAGGTTTAGTTTCTAGCACACATACTAACTGCAAATAAGATATCATATCTGCTTATAGTTAACTATAACAGACTACCTATAATAGTTCTATAATATTTTAGATCTAGTGATTTTCTATTTGGATCACTATCTAGAGTTATATAAGTGGCCATTGATATTTTTATTTCTTTGAAATTTTCCATTCCAAATTTTTTAAGTAAGTCTTTTGTGTATTTTGTTGATAAATGTAATTTCCTTCATTTGATTGTTTAACTTGAAAACCTAAAAAATAGGTTAGTTTACCTACTAAGCTTATTTTAAATTCTTATTCCATTAAGGTAATAAATCTTATAAAAATTCAGAATTTGTGTAAAATACCGGAAAATAGGAAATATTAATAAGGAAATTTTCCGGAATTTTTGGATATTTTTCGGAAATTTTTCGGAGCTCGTACGAACGAGTTAACAGGGATAAAGATGGAGTCCGGAAAAGCCTGTTTAGGTTACCCCGTTTAAGCGAGGAAATGTTTATAATTACATTTCCTTTTTCCTTTTATTTCCTTTATTTGTTTTCTTTTTCTTTTTCCCCCGAGCCCTTTTTCCCCCGGAGCCCTCACGCGATCTCCTCTCTTCCCCGACACTCCTCTGCCGATCCACCTTGCCCTAACCGCCGGCGTGCCCTAACCGCCGGCCGGCGGTTCCTTCTTCTTCCCCCTCTTCTGATCTGGGCGTCGGTGCCTCCCGCTCACACCGTGATCTTTATCGCGCCGCTGTCTTCCTTTCCCCTCCAGCGACGCCGACTAGACCGCCCGACACCATCCAATTTCTGGCCGTCGACTCCCCTTTGCCCTAGCGTCGACATCCCATTTCCGACGCCACAGCGTTTCGGCAGGTCGCTAGCCACCCGAGCTCTCGTCGCCGGTTAACTCCCTGTGCCCTAGCCGCCAGCCACCGAGAGCCCTCGAAGTGCCGCGGATGCTTGACCTAGCCCTGCCATCAGGAAGCCTGCTGCGATCGGCGACGAAGCCTCAGCCACATACTCGGGGTGCTGTTCCACAGCCGACTACTTTTGGGTTTTCTGATCAGTTTAAGCGTCAACAGAAGTTTGGTTTTGGCAACTCTTTGATTTCCAGCAGCGGCTCGGTTCTTGTTCCAGCAACAACGATCATTGGTTGTGGAGGGATGTGAGGTAGAGGTATAGTGTGCTGTGGGTTGCTCTTTGATTCAGCAGCACCTTGGATCTCGACAGGACCTCCTGGCAGTACAATTAAGGCTGTGCGTTTGAGGTAAGAGGTTAAATTCGGTTAATTTAGGTTTTGTTTAATTGATGAGGTTAGGTTGATTATGATTTAGGGTTTTGCCCTAAATAGTTTCAAGGGTTTTATTTAGCAATTCAATTGAATTTTAGCTAAATAAAGATATACTTATTGGAATTTCAGGACTTTGACGCGAGACGAGTATCTCGATTTGTCGGACTGGACCATTTTATCGGAGGCGGGTACTTTTGACTTATTGTCTTTGATATGCTTAGTAATTAAATTAACAAGATGCATTAATTGTGTTTCTTACTTGTTTCGGTTAATCACTGCCCAATACATGCTACCTGTTGATTGATTGTTTGTTTACATCTTGTATGGATATGTACCTGATTCCACATGCTCATGGGTAGTGATATAACCATATTTTACCATGTCAGGACCTAGGTTGGATACCTTATATGATCAGATATCTTGATATGATTCATTTGCTTTGGTGCACATTATGATATGTCCAGAGATTGGTTTAGTATATTACCATGTTTAGTGACATGCACCATTCGCATGATTGCATGCTGAGTGATTGATTGCTCCTTTATTGTCGAGCACTTTGCCAGTTTCATCACTGTTCGATGCTCCGTTGTGACGCTCAGGGGTAGCGGGACACAGCGTGGTAGCACATCAGTTTGACTCTTCCGGTGCTCCGTTGATCCGCTCATGGGTAGTGTGACGCAGCGTGTAGCACGTTAGAGATTCCTCCCCGTCATAGTGTACCGGGTGATGAGAGCATTGCGCTCCCCCATTTATGATTTGGGGTAGGAGTACGTATGTACTCCGACAGCATCCCGTCCACTCGATCACTCATCAGGAGTAGTGTTGCTGAGTGCACGGTTGTCACAGCCCTACCCACTCGGTCCCACTTATGTTGTGAGTTGGCTGACTGGCGTCAGGGGTGACCATGACATTGGCATCATATGCATGATGCATTTATTGTTTGTGTTTGTGTTTGTTGCACTTATATGCTGCACATTGCTTGGATACCTTGATTGACATGCATACAGGTCTTCTATACCTTTCGGACTGTTTTTCCTTTTACCGGGTCCTGGTTAGTACAGATTCTCTCCTGTCTTCTTCGGTTTGTAGTTACCTTTATCTTTATCAGGAGACTGTACGCATGATTAGTGCTAGGTGTTATTTCTTTACTTTGCATATCAATTGTACCTGCTGAGTGTGGACTCACCCCACCTCCATTGTTGTTATTTTCAGGTTGATGCTGTCAGGAGGGAGTTCCAGTTGCTAGTCCCCTGCAGACCTCCAGCTATTTGCTATCGTTTGTATTGTTTTTTGATTCTCACTTGACTATATTTGGATTTGGATGTTGAATACTTAGATATTATATAAGTTGTCTCGTTGATGGATTTGTTTTCGATTTTATACTACTACATGCCTTCCTGGACGGCAGAAGAGGTAAGAAAAATCGGATTTGGGCTTTACGAGTGTAGTTGAGTAGGGTTGATTTCGAGTCAGAGTATTACTATGTTGTTTATTTTATTAACTGCGTGATTGTGACAGCCAGAGGCTGAATACTTATATAAACTGCGTGGTGATTGGTTTTATTTACTGTTATTATTCCAGCCGCCTGTGGCTGAGGTATATGGGTTATGTAGAAGTTTCAGATTGTCCGCCGTACAGGGGAGATGCTGCCGAAATTTCTTCGGACAGGGACTCCTCTGGGGCGTGACAATTTGTTAATCCAAAAATTATATCATCTACATATTTAGGCTATAAAATGTCTATTTTAAGAGTTTTTACAAATAGGGTTGAGTTAACTCAACCTTGATTAAAACCCTTAGAGATTAAATAGGTGGATAATTATTCATACTAGGCCCTACGAGCTTGTTTTGCACCATATAATGCTTTCTTTAGCTTAAACACATGGTCAGGATGGTCTAAACTTTCAAACTCTGGTGGTTGACCTACGTAGACTTCTTCTTTGATGCCTATTTTAAAAGGCAAACTTTACATCCATTTGGTAGAGTTTAAATCTCTTATGGGCTATATAACTTAGTAGCATTTTGATAAACTCAAGTCTACTTTCTGGGGCATATGTTTCATCATAGTTAAGTCCTTCTATTTGACTAAACCCTTTGACTATTAACCTACCTTTATTTCTAATGATTTTCCCTTTTTTGTTTAGTATGTTTCAAAAAAACTCATTTTTTTCTATAGACTTTTTACCTTTGGGTAATAGAACTAAATCTCGTACTTCACTTCTTTCAAATTAGGCCAATTCTTCTTGCATGACTAAGATCTAGTCCGGGTCAAGTAAGGATTCTTCAATAGTTTTGGATTCAATCTTAAAAATTAAAGAAATTTGACTTAGATTTCTAAAGGTTGCCCTAGTTTGAACCCTTAGGTTTGGGTCTCCTATTATTTGGTCCATTGGATGATCTAGGCTAATTCTAATTATTCTAGACTCAATTTGTGTTGGTTGATTTTTTTTCTAGGTGAGTTGATTCATTTTCTTGTTCTTCTGATTAGTTTAAGGTTTCACTATCTCCCCTTTGATTAGAGTTGGATCTAACAAAGTCGATTGGTTCAAACTAGGTTTGACTTTAGTCATGTTCTTTAGGGTTATAGGTTTCATCAAATTTTACATTTATTGTTTCTTTAATTTTTAGGATACGTTTTGTTGTAAACTCGGTAGACTCTATTATTTAGTGAGTACCCTACAAATGTCCTAGTTTTAATTTTTGATGTAAAATTTTCTAAACGTTCTCTTATATTTAAGATGTAGACATTACATCTAAATACTTTGAAATAATTAATGTTAGATTTTTTAATATTATAAATTTCATATGAGGTTTTATTATGTATTTTATAAATTATTGTTCTATTCTGGACATAGCAAGCTGTACTTATAGCTTTAGCCCAGAGATATTTAAGTTATTAATATTCATTAAGCATTGTCTTAGTGGCTTCTTATAGGGTCCTATTTTTTCTTTCCACTACTCCATTTTGTTGGGGAGTTTTAGGTAATAAAAACTCTTGGTGATAGCCATTTTCTAAATATAATTTTGTAAACTTATGATTTTTAAATTTCCTTCTATTATTGCTCCTAATTCTTTTGATTTTTAGTTTTTTTTTTCATTTTCAGTTTATTTTCAGAAATTACTGAATATTTTAAATATTTCATCTTTGTTTCTTAAGAATTTTACCCAAATGAATCTTCAATAATCATCAATTATTACTAGGAAATATAGGTTACTATTAATTGTATTAAATAATCATCGATAATTTAACTCTTTGAGTCAAATATGTCTAAATGTATTAACTCTAGTATAGAGTTGGCTTGAGTTTGGTTAGTTAGTTTGTGTGTTGATTTGGATTATTTCCCTTGTTGGCAAGCATTATAAATTATTGTATCTATGTTTGGTAATTTTGGTAGTTCTCTAACTAGTCTATTTAATTTAGTGAGATTTCTAAACTAAGTGTGGGATAGTTTTTTATTCCATAGTTAGGTTTCCTTTTTTTTGTGTCAAATGACACTTAAGTGAGGTGCTGACTAGGTTAATTGTTCCTAAGTCCTTTCAATTTTATAATAGGATTTTTTATAACTTTAATTAAATATTCAGTTGATGAGGACATAACCTTATAATCAGAATCACATAATTAATTGATACTAAGTAAATTGAATTTAAAATTTTTAACAAGTAATACTTTATAAATAAAGAAATTGAACTCAAGTTCAATGTTACCAATGCAAATTATATTAAGTTTGTCATTGTTTACAAAGACAATGACTCCTACGCTAATATATTTTAGTTTGGTAATTTGGTGTGATTCCTAGTCATATGTCTGGAGCAATCTGTAATACCCACAAAATTATAAGACAAGTATATAGGTGTTATTTGCTTTAGAGCATAAAAGAAGAATCAAAAGAAAAAGAAATAAGAGAAATAAAAAGAAGAGGTGAAGGTTTGAACCTTGAACCTCTCACAAAGGATAGAAATAAAGTTATGTATGATAACCACTAGGATAATGAATAATATATGAATGGGAAATGATGGGAATAGTAATTAAAAGTGAGGATATAATTAAGTGAGGGAACAAGAGAAAATCAAGTAGCTTTCTTCCCCTTGTTTACCTCTTGGTTAATTAAAGGAGTAAGCAAAAGACAAGTTGTCTTTCTTCTTTTTCTTCTCTATTTTCGTGGAGTTTAAGAGGATAATGAAGAGAAGAATTAAGAGAAAGGAATGAGGACATATTCTCATTCGAAAAAAAATACATGCATGAATTAAGGAAGAAGGGAAGCAAAGTTCATCTTTGTAACTTCCACCCACTTAGCATAAAAAGGAAAAGAAGAAAAGGATTTCATTTTTCTTCCTTCTCCCTCACCATTGCCGAAACTAGAAGCCCTCCTCCCTCATCTCCACAAGCCAAGTTTAGGTTTCTCCCTACGAGGAAACTAAATTACAAGAAGGAGCCTTCAAGGTGCACCCCTCCAAGCAAGAGAAATCAAAAGGAGTGCTAGCCTCCTTCCTCTTCACCAAGGGTACCATTTCTTTAAGGATTAACAAGGGAACACTAGATAAGATTCCCCTCACCTGTGGTACAATAGTTTATATGGTTTTCTATGAAGATAGATCGCTTAAAAACCTAGGGTTTGCTTTATGAGAATTTCGGCCAAGACAAGAGGAAGTGTTTAAGAAAATTGTAACTAGATATGCTTATTATTTATTTTTGTGACATGTATCCTAGATAAGAGGTTAATCTAAGGTTTCCATGCTAGAATGAACAATGAAAACTTAGATCCATGAACCCTAAACTCTCGGCCAAGCATGAACAAGAGGACTAGGCAAGCTTAAGACTCAAACTAAGCATGTTTCCTTATTCTTGTGTTAGGTATCCTATGATAATGATGTTGTTTACTTTTTCTCTTACTTGTATGTTGTTTGAAACTCCATTTCCATGCTCATGAATGTTCGTCCATGGAAGAACTAAAGGCCTAGGAGAGTTCTAAACCTAAAAAACTAAGCATGCTAAGATTTTTCCTAAGACAAGATATGAAGCTATAATGTTATGCCATGATTGTATGTTGATTATGAATCCTATTACATGCTTATGAAGATTCGGTTATGATGAGATTTGAAGTATAGGAAAGTTTAAACCAAGTCTAGGAGGCTCATGACCTTCTTGATAAAATGATATGAAACTAGTTGATGTTCTTATGGTTGCTTGTTACATAGAAGATTGGTTACATGTAACTTTCGGCCACACTAAGTTTTAAAGCTAGAATGCTTAGATTTTAAACTAAGTTTACTCATGTTGTTCCTTGTAATGATGCCATGAAAAATTTTGTAGAGTTTCCATGCTTTTAGGCCATATGAAAAACAAAACCAATCTCACATGTTTCGGCCACCCTTGGGTTAAAGGCCTAGGAAAAACTTAGAACCCAACTTAGATATGCTCATGATGTTCTTGTGATAAATGTTATGAAATGTAGCTGTGGTTTCCATGCTCTTAAGCCACTAGAAACTTAGTTCCATGCTTGATAGGTTTCGGCCAATACTAGTTTAAAGGCCTAGAGAAATTTTGAACTCAACTTATATAGGTTCATGATGTTTCTTGTGATAAGTACTATGAAATGTAGTTGTGGTTTCCATGCTCTTATGCCACTAGAAACTTAGTTCCATGCTTGATATGTTTCGGCCACTACAAGTTTAAAGGCCTAGAGAAATTTAGAACCCAACTTATATATGCTTATGATGTTCTTGTATGTATGTTCCATACTCTTATGCCACTAAAAATCTAGTTCCATTATTTATAGGTTTCGGCCACCTTGAGTTAATGGGTTTAGGAAGTTTGGAATTTAAAACAAATGTGCTTATGATGTTCCTCATGAAAATGTATAAGATATTGGCTTAAGGTTCAACACTTTCATGCTACTTGTAACCTAGAATGAGACATGCTAGGGTTCGGCCATGATAAGGTTAGAAATTTAAGAAACTTAGAACCCAAACTAAACATGCTTAAGTTGTTCCTTATGAAATATGATATGATATGTGTTTAGGGTTTACATGTTTGCAAGTTGCTTAGAACTTGATTTGCTCTTCATGAAGGTTTCGGCCATGAAAGAATTTGAAACCTAGGAGGACTTAAAAATTTAGGTTAACATGCTTATGACTTCTCTTATGCTAGTATGTAATGATATCATGAGATTTTTATATTTGTGTGTTGTCTAGAGATCATGCTCTACTCATGACTTTCGGCCATATGGGTTTAGTGACCTAGATGTACCTCACATGCTATGAATGAACCAAGAGATGTTATATAATGATTCCATGAATGGTGATGTCTTTTTATGATAAGTGACATGCTCTTTTATGTATGCTTATGATCCATGTATGTGCTATGTGCCCAATTATGCATGCTATATGATATGATAAAATGACATGTTCATTATGCAAGCTTATGATCCATGCATATGCTGTGTGCCCAAATATGCATGCTTTATGATATGATAAGTGATATGTTCATGATGTACGCTATGATTCATGCATGTGCTGTGTGCCCAAATATGCATGTTTATGATATGTGAAGAAACATGATATATATGAAAGGATAAGAATTATGATATGTATAACATGCTATTTTACTTTATGTATGGCTTGTACCAAGGGTGGGCTCCATAAGCGCCCCGGGGTCGATGGACTAAGAAACGGGCCTCGTTAGGGATGGGCTCCTAAGTGCCCCTAGGTCGATGGACTAAGAAACGGGCCTAGTATGTATGCCTTGTAGGGTTCAAGACTTGCTACCTTGGACCTACATAGGACGCGCGCATTTATGTATGTGGTACAAACCGGGGCCCTAATCATGTTGAGATTATGTTTAAGTATGTATATTATAGGTTTTCAAAAGACATGTTGCATATGTTGCATGATATATGTTTAGGAATTTACCTTGCTTATACTTTATGATTATGCCATGTTATTTATAATGATGTTTTTCTATGTCAGGATTCATTTGATGTTCATGCTAGAATATGCCATGATACTTTATGATGATTATGTTACGATATGCCATGATATGCTGCTTGATATGATAATTTGTTCCCATGCTATTTGACTTGTGATTTTGATATGCTATTCGGTTTTTGTGAGTAGGAAAGGAACTTACTGAGCCATGAGTGCTCACAGCTTACTTTCTTGTATCACAGATAGAGGCAAGGAATGGATGTACTAGGGGAGCAGCAGGAGGGGCTAAGAAGTTGTGTGTGTGGTAGTGGACTGGCTAAAGGAAAAGACCTGCTTTGTTTAATAAGACATATGCCATGTTGATATTTTACTTTATGACTCCATGACATTAAGTATGTGTTTGGGTATTAAGACTCAAAAAATTTATGATAAGTATGCTATGTGGTTCTTTTATGTCTATGGTGATTTTAATGTAAGAAAAGGTTATTTTTTTAAATTCTCTAAGTAAGACTTCCGCTGTATTAAGCATGTATGTGTCCAAGTAACCCCCGTAGCCTTAGCAGGAGGGGCGGGGCGTTACAGTTTGGTATCAGAGCCAAGTTAGCCTTTCCACTACACACATGTCAAGCCTCCATCCTGCCGCTCCAAGTAAGATTTTATATGCTTAATTTAATTTTTTGTTTGATGCTTAATATTATGCATGTTTACTTATTCTTTGATTTAGATTAATTTAATTGTTGTTTTAGTTTAATTTATATTCTTTGTTTTAGTTTAATTTAACTTTTGTTAATGCCCTAATATTCTGCATGTTTACTTATACTTTGAATTAGGATAGGTATGCATGATGGTAGGATAGGAATAATAATAACCTTATGACAGCGAATAGGGATAACGATAATTTGTTATTGTTTAATGAAGATAAGAATGGCTAGGAGACGTACTACCCGAGTAGACGAGGCTATCACTTCACCAGATTTGACTCAGGTAGTCACCGACCTTCAACGTCAGATCACGGAACAACAACAGTTGATCACGACCTTGATGGGTCAACAAGGAACCCCTACCACCCCACCAGTAGTTTAGAACGCAGTGCCAGTTGTGCCAATAGCTGCACCAGTACCACCGGTAGCTCCTGCCCCAGTGGTTCGACAGGAGACCTACTTGATACAGTGGCTGAGGCTGAAGCCGGAGAACTTCTCGGGTACTTGCGAGCCGTGGGATGCCCAGGCCTGGTTCAAGACAGTAGAAAGCACAGTGGAACTTCTGGACTGGCCTGAATCAGAGAAGATCAAATGCGTATCTTTCTGCTTCTCTGGAGATGCGAGAATGTGGTGGGAAAGAGTTAAAGCTAAGAGGCAAGTTAATCTGATGAATTGGACGGACTTCGAGACAGAGTTCTTCGAAGAATTCTTCCATACGCAAGTGACGAACCGGCATTACGACGAGTTCACCGAATTCCGGCAAGGTGACTTATCAGTGAACGAAGCAATAAAGCGTTTCAACCGTCTAGCAAGCCTTTGTCCTGAATTAGTGCGTACAGAGAGAGAAAGGGTCAGACTGATGCTGAAGATGCTTCGACCCGAGATAGCACTGAACGTGGCCGGCGGAGTTAATAGACCGCAGACTACAGAGGAATTAGTCAGCAGTGCACTGATTACGGAACATTATCAGAAAGCGATGAAGGAGAATAAAGGTCAGACACGAGCCGAAGGACAGAGACCCCAGAGTACCAAACCAGGCTGGAAAGGAACTTCTATCGGAAAAAGAAAGCAGTGGGACAATGCAAAAAGTGGGTCAGTAAATAAGCAACCGAGATACCCCCAGTGTTCTACTTGTGGGAAGCTACATTCTGGATTGTGTCACAAAGGTACAAGAAAGTGCTATAATTGCGGACAGGAAGGACATTTGGCCAGAGACTGTCCTACTCAGTTGCAGGCACCATTCCAATAGAACAACCAGAACAGGGGTGCCCCTTCACAGCTACACCAGATGCAAACCGCTATAAAAGGGAATTCGATCAGCCAAGGGAGATTGGAAGCCCCGCCAGCGACAACGAATGCCAGGGTGTACTCGATTACTAATGAGGATGTGGCGAACGCCTCTACTGTCGTTACAGGTCAACTGCCTATTTTTAATCAGCATGCTTTAGTATTGTTTTATACTGGGGCGACACACTCGTTCGTCTCAACACCATTTGTAAAGAAATTAGACATACCACCTCAAACACTAAATGGTACTTTCTTAACAACCCTACCATCCGGGGAAGTTATGCCATCGGATCAAATGCTGCGGGTCGTACCTATCCGAATCGCAGACAGGGAACTCTACTGCAATCTGATAGTACTTGACATGCGGGATTTTGACATTATACTGGGCATGGACTTCTTGAGCAAGTATGGCGCCTCAATCGAGTGCCGTAATAAGAAGGTAGTCTTCCGACCTAAAGTTGAACCGATGTTTGAATTTGTTGGGGAATCTGGGAAAGAAACTAAAAGATTCTTATCAGTAGTAAAGGCACGAAGTATGGTAGACAAAGGTTGTAATGGATTTCTAGCGCACGTGGTTGATACAAGACTAACCGGAAGCCAGAAGCTAGAAGAGGTCAGAGTAGTATGCAACTATCTGGAAGTATTTCCTGATGAACTACCGGGATTAGCACCCGATAGAGAAGTAGAATTTACGATTGAATTAGTTCCGGGAACTAAACCAATTTCTAAAGCGCCTTACCGAATGGCACCAACTGAGTTGAAGGAACTTCAAGAACAGCTACGGGAGTTGCTCAACAAAGGACTTATTCGCCCTAGTCACTCTCCATGGGGAGCTCCGCTACTGTTTGTGAAAAAGAAGGATGGGTCTATGCGAATGTGTATAGATTATCGAGCACTGAACAACGCGACAATCAAGAATAGATACCCCCTTCCGCGGATCGATGATCTATTTGACCAATTGAAGGGAGCAACTGTCTTCTCAAAGATTGACTTAAGGTCCGGCTATCATCAAGTGAAAGTGAAACAAGAGGATATACCGAAGACAGCCTTTCGAACAAGATATAGGCATTATGAGTTTCTAGTTATGCCCTTCGGAGTGACAAATGCCCCTACTGTGTTCATGGATTTGATGAATCGGGTTTTTGCGGCGTATCTTGACAAATTTGTGATTGTCTTCATTGACGATATTCTCATCTACTTGAGAACCCAAGAAGAGCATGCCGAACACCTGAATACGATATTGTAGATCCTTCGAGAAAAATGACTATATGCAAAATTCTCCAAATGTGAGTTCTGGCTTGATCGAATATCATTCTTGGGTCATATTATCTCCAAGGACGGAGTAATGGTGGATCCGAATAAGATTGAGGCTGTAAGCAACTGGAATAGGCCAAAGAACGCCAGTGAAGTCAGAAGTTTTCTTGGGCTAGCAGGCTACTACAGGAAGTTTGTAGAGGACTTCTCTAAAATAGCAGCCCCGATGACCGTTCTCACCAAGAAGAATAAAAAGTATGAATGGACGAACGACTGCGAGAAAAGTTTTACGGAACTGAAACGGAGACTGACCAGTGCTTCGATTCTTACTCTTCCGGAAAGCAACAAGGATTTTGATATGTATAGCGATGCTTCCTTTTTAGGACTCGGAGCTGTACTTATGCAAGATGGCAAAGTCATTGCCTATGCCTCTAGACAACTCAAAGAACATGAAAGGAATTACCCCGTTCATGATTTAGAGTTAGCAGCGGTGGTCTTCGCTCTAAAGACATGGAGGCATTACTTGTATGGGGCTCGGTGCAGGATTTATACAGACCACCAGAGTCTAAAATATTTCTTCACGCAGAAAGACCTAAATATGAGACAACGCAGATGGCTCGAGCTAGTCAAGGACTATGATTGCGAGATCTTTTATCACCCTGGTAAAGCAAACAAGGTAGCCGATGCACTCAGCAGAAAGTCCAGCACCACCTGACGAAGCTATTTTAAGTTCGAGGACGAACTTTCTATGAGGTATGGGGTACTGTAACACTCACAAAATTATAAGACAAGTATATAGGTGTTATTTGCTTTAGAGTATAAAAGAAGAATCAAAAGAAAAAGAAATAAGAGAAATAAAAAGAAGAGGTGAAGGTTTGAACCTTGAACCTCTCACAAAGGATAGAAATAAAGTTATGTATGATAACCACTAGGATAATGAATAATATATGAATGGGAAATGATGGGAATAGGAATTAAAAGTGAGGATATAATTAAGTGAGGGAACAAGAGAAAATCAAGTAGCTTTCTTCCCCTTGTTTACCTCTTGGTTAAGAAAAGGAGTAAGCAAAAGACAAGTTGTCTTTCTTCCTTTTCTTCTCTATTTTCGTGGAGTTTAAGAGGATAATGAAGAGAAGAATTAAGAGAAAGGAATGAGGACATATTCTCATTCGAAAAAAAATACATGCATGAATTAAGGAAGAAGGGAAGCAAAGTTCATCTTTGTAACTTCCACCCACTTAGCATAAAAAGGAAAAGAAGAAAAGGATTTCATTTTTCTTCCTTCTCCCTCACCATTGCCGAAACTAGAAGCCCTCCTCCCTCATCTCCACAAGCCAAGTTTAGGTTTCTCCCTAAGAGGAAACTAAATTACAAGAAGGAGCCTTCAAGGTGCACCCCTCCAAGCAAGAGAAATCAAAAGGAGTGCTAGCCTCCTTCCTCTTCACCAAGGGTACCATTTCTTTAAGGATTAACAAGGGAACACTAGGTAAGCTTCCCCTCACCTGTGGTACAATAGTTTATATGGTTTTCTATGAAGATAGATCGCTTAAAAACCTAGGGTTTGCTTTATGAGAATTTCGGCCAAGACAAGAGGAAGTGTTTAAGAAAATTGTAACTAGATATGCTTATTATTTATTTTTGTGACATGTATCCTAGATAAGAGGTTAATCTAAGGTTTCCATGCTAGAATGAACAATGAAAACTTATATCCATGAACCCTAAACTCTCGGCCAAGCATGAACAAGAGGACTAGGCAAGCTTAAGACTCAAACTAAGCATGTTTCCTTATTCTTGTGTTAGGTATCCTATGATAATGATGTTGTTAACTTTTTCTCTTACTTGTATGTTGTTTGAAACTCCATTTCCATTCTCATGAATGTTCGGCCATGGAAGAACTAAAGGCCTAGGAGAGTTCTAAACCTAAAAAACTAAGCATGCTAAGATTTTTCCTAAGACAAGATATGAAGCTATAATGTTATGCCATGATTGTATGTTGATTATGAATCCTATTACATGCTTATGAAGATTCGGTTATTATGAGATTTGAAGTATAGGAAAGTTTAAACCAAGTCTAGGAGGCTCATGACCTTCTTGATAAAATGATATGAAACTAGTTGATGTTCTTATGGTTGCTTGTTACATAGAAGATTGGTTACATGTAACTTTTGGACACACTAAGTTTTAAAGCTAGAATGCTTAGATTTTAAACTAAATTTACTCATGTTGTTCCTTGTAATGATGCTATGAAAAATTTTGTAGAGTTTCCATGCTTTTAGGCCATATGAAAAACAAAACCAAGCTCACATGTTTCGGCCACCCTTGGGTTAAAGGCCTAGGAAAAACATAGAACCCAACTTAGATATGCTCATGATGTTCTTGTGATAAATGTTATGAAATATAGCTGTGGTTTCCATGCTCTTAAGCCACTAGAAACTTAGTTCCATGCTTGATAGGTTTCGGCCAATACTAGTTTAAAGGCCTAGAGAAATTTTGAACTCAACTTATATAGGTTCATGATGTTTCTTGTGATAAGTACTATGAAATGTAGTTGTGGTTTCCATGCTCTTATGCCACTAGAAACTTAGTTCCATGCTTGATATGTTTCGGCCACTACAAGTTTAAAGGCCTAGAGAAATTTAGAACCCAACTTATATATGCTTATGATGTTCTTGTATGTATGTTCCATACTCTTATGCCACTAAAAATCTAGTTCCATGATTTATAGGTTTCGGCCACCTTGAGTTAATGGGTTTAGGAAGTTTGGAATTTAAAACAAATGTGCTTATGATGTTCCTCATGAAAATGTATAAGATATTGGCTTAAGGTTCAACACTTTCATGCTACTTGTAACCTAGAATGAGACATGCTAGGGTTCGGCCATGATAAGGTTAGAAATTTAAGAAACTTAGAACCCAAACTAAACATGCTTAAGTTGTTCCTTATGAAATATGATATGATATGTGTTTAGGGTTTACATGTTTGCAAGTTGCTTAGAACTTGATTTGCTCTTCATGAAGGTTTCGGCCATGAAAGAATTAGAAACCTAGGAGGGCTTAAAAATTTAGGTTAACATGCTTATGACTTCTCTTATGCTAGTATGTAATGATATCATGAGATTTTTATATTTGTGTGTTGTCTGGAGATCATGCTCTACTCATGACTTTCGCCCATATGGGTTTAGTGACCTAGATGTACCTCACATGCTATGAATGAACCAAGAGATGTTATATAATGATTCCATGAATGGTGATGTCTTTTTATGATAAGTGACATGCTTTTTTATGTATGCTTATGATCCATGTATGTGCTATGTGCCCAATTATGCATGCTATATGATATGATAAAATGACATGTTCATTATGCAAGCTTATGATCCATGCATGTGCTGTGTGCCCAAATATGCATGCTTTATGATATGATAAGTGATATGTTCATGATGTACGCTATGATTCATGCATGTGCTGTGTGCCCAAATATGCATGTTTATGATATGTGAAGAAACATGATATGCATGAAAGGATAAGAATTATGATATGTATAACATGCTATTTTACTTTATGTATGGCTTGTACCAAGGGTGGGCTCCATAAGCGCCCCGGGGTCGATGGACTAAGAAACGGGCCTCGTTAGGGATGGACTCCTAAGTGCCCCTAGGTCGATGGACTAAGAAACGGGCCTAGTATGTATGCCTTGTAGGGTTCAAGACTTGCTACCTTGGACCTACATAGGACGCGCGCATTTATGTATGTGGTACAAGCCGGGACCCTAATCATGTTGAGATTATGTTTAAGTATGTATATTATAGGTTTTCAAAAGACATGTTGCATATGTTGCATGATATATGTTTAGGAATTTACCTTGCTTATACTTTATGATTATGTCATGTTATTTATGATGATGTTTTACTGTGTCAGGATTCATTTGATGTTCATGCTAGAATATGCCATGATACTTTATGATGATTATGTTACGATATGCCATGATATGCTGCTTGATATGATAATTTGTTCCCATGCTATTTGACTCGTGATTTTGATATGCTATTCGGTTTTTGTGAGTAGGAAAGGAACTTACTGAGCCATGAGTGCTCACAGCTTACTTTCTTGTACCACAGATAAAGGCAAGGAATGGATGTACTAGGGGAGCAGCAGGAGGGGCTAAGAAGATGTGTGTGTGGTAGTGGACTGCTAAAGGAAAAGACCTGCTTTGTTTAATAAGAAATATGCCATGTTGATCTTTTACTTTATGACTCCATGACATTAAGTATGTGTTTGGGTATTAAGACTCAAAAAAATTATGATAAGTATGCTATGTGGTTCTTTTATGTCTATGGTGATTTTAATGTAAGAAAAGTTTTTTTTTTAAAATTCTCTAAGTAAGACTTCCGCTGTATTAAGCATGTATGTGTTCAAGTAACCCCCGTCGCCTTAGCAGGAGGGGCGGGGCGTTACACAATCATTATCCAAGATTCACTTGAATTCTTACAAAAGGTAGGAGTCAAGATTCAACATAAGTGTTAAGTTAATTCTTAGTTAACTAAGTGTAACTTAAATTCTAATTAATTAAGTTTAGCTTTAAATATTAATTTAAACTTGAATTAAGGTTTATTTAAATTTTAGTTACAATTTTAATTAAGGTTAAATTATATTTGTTAAAGTTTTAATTAAAGTTTTGATTAAATTTATTTTGATTAAGTTTAAATTTTAATTTTAATTTAATTTTAAAGTGAATTTTAATTTATTTTTATTTTTATTTTTATTTTAATTTAATTTTAATTTTAATTTTAATTCCTATTTTACCTTAATCATCTTACCCGGTCTAATTGTTCATGTAAAATATTGAATAAAAGAGTAATTAAATAATAAGGTTTGATGGGATAATTGCATTAATGGAATTTTTATGAATTTTTCTGGAATTAATCGGAGCTCGTGCGACGTATTTTGAGGGGGTGCATTCATAGGCTCGAGGAAATCCTGTTTGGAATACCCAAAGATAGGAGTTGATTGAAGAATAAACTTAGGTCTTGATTTATCGAAACCTAAGTTCTAAATATAAATAGCTCCTCCCCTAAGCTCTCGGCGCCAAACCCCTTGCCCTTGGACGTGCCCTAACTTCCCCTCCCCTGCGGCGCCGAGCTTCCCCTTTTCCTCCTCATCGTCACCTGACGTTGCTCCCTCCTCCTCTGTTGGTTCTCTTCTCTCCCAACCATCGCCGGTCTTCTTCTCCGCTAAGCCACAACCGACGATCTCTCCCTGGTCCAAGGCCGTTGCCGCGCCGCACCCCACTGATTGGCCATCATCGAGTCATCTCTACACACGACGACAGCCGGGCTGTCCTTGCGCACGACGGTCACCAAGATTCCTCTACGCGATCTTCCTATGCTAGCAGTGAGCATTAGCTTCGTCGTTGCCAGGCACCTCTGTTGTCAGCCCAACTCATTGACGTCGCGACTGATCTCAGCCTTGTTGCGCTCTAGTGTCACCGTCAAGGGAAGGGAATGAGTTGTTAGCTACCGTGATCGATCTCGGTATCTGTCAGTATACTTGCCCTTTTTTGTTTTTGCCTCCTTGATTTCTTCTTATCAAATCGATTGTGTTAGTGTTCCTTTGGATTGTTGTGATGTGCCCTTGTTGCAGTCCAGGCTTGATCAGAGTTGGATGTTGTTTCCAATACGACCCAATGGATTTAGAACGGACACCTTAAGTTGGGATATGGAATCAAGAAGCGGAGGTATTAAAGCTAAGCTATGTGAGTCTGAATTTGAAAACCTTATTAGTGTATATTTTATCCATGGTTCCTCTATATTTAGTGGGTATATAATCTCGTAGAGGATGGTTGGAGAATTGGATAAAGAATTGATCTGTTGGTTAAATATAAATGTAGTATCCAATCTATTTTATAGGTTGGACTAATTGACGTTACCTAATCAATTTAGGATTAGCATTTGCTACTTGATGTATGGTAGAACCTTGTTATGATATGTATTCTATATTGTAGGGTTTGATTTCAGATTTTCTATGATGGTTGGGGTAATTAGTTGGTAGGTTGATTTCAATAATTTCATGAGCATTAATAGAAAATCATTAGATTGTTATTGTGATAAGTGGTGATGGGTTATGAATGAGATTAATTCTCAAATTTAATGGATTCAATGATTAGAAAGATTAGAGGAAGTAGACATATCTATTTAGGTTTGGAATTTAGTTTAGCTAGTAAATGTCATATGCAATTAGTTAAACTGTACATTATGTGATTTACAGGACCGTAATTCGAGACGAGCACTTTGACGGGGGATTGTTTAGCTCGATCTACATTTAAGGCGGGTACTTCTTACTTTGTCACTTTAGTTCTTTGAACTTAGTGCATGAGCTATGTTTGGATAAGGACGGTTTTACCTTGACTCCACTCTTATTTACTTGCGCTTGATACTTCCACTCAAACCTTTGAGTTATTCGTTTCTATATCCATACAGTCTCTTGTTGTCATCTATGATATTTAGCAGATACTAGATACCATGTTTACATATTTTGATTGTTGTTTAGTCAAGTTTTGTATTGAGCATGCTGGCTTCCTGTACCATACCTGATTCTTGTTTATATAGATATATATGATGACTGTTGCATTTGGTGCATTATATCATGGCAGACATGTCAACGATCAATTCTCCCTTGCGGTCGAGAGAGTTGTTGACCAGGGCCGCATCCTCGGCCACTCGACAGAGTGGTAGCTGGAGTTGATGCCGCTTGTCCTGTCGTGCCGCACTCAGCCACTTGCAGTTGGTGGTAGCTGGAGTTGCGAGCAGCAGGGACCCCCCTCGCTGTGTAGCTAGTTAGCTACTCAGCACCTGTCCATCCGGTCACTCGAGAGAGTGGCGGCCTTTGGGTGGTACAGTTGTCATCGATCCGGCCTCTCGACCATACAAGGGTCGTGGTGCAGAGAGGTGAGCGGGGTGACCATCTGTGCATACGCTGTTATTATACTTGCTTTGGCTGCTGCTGTTTGCATATGCTGTTGTTGCTAGCTTATGCTAATGTTGCTGGCTTATGCTGATATGCTCATATATGTTGATATATATATATATATATAATCTGTTGTGGGTGTTTAGACTGAATTACCTATTGGAAGTTTGTATATACCTTACATATTTCCTCTGTAGTTATGAGCAGTACTATAGCAGATTAGCACTACTTCTGAACTTCTATATCTAGCCTAGTATATGGTTTCATGTATGAACATTTATTATGGTTTTGTTTTAGTATATCCTATTTCCTTTATGAGACTGTATACTCTTGGTTCATTCTCTATTTGTTTATTATGTTCATGCACTATCTTTTCTTACCCGCTGAGTTTCAATACTCACCACCTCGCAAATTGGTTTTTCTTTCGCCAGGTAGCAGTAGATGATTCATGGATGCTTAGAGAGATGCCGGCTGCCAGTCCTGGGTCTTGCATTTTATCGATTTTATTTCCGCTTTACTTGTATTTTTAGCATACAACGATTTTTAGTATTGTATGAACTGGTCTGTGTTTGGAGTTGATTCTTGGTGTTTTGCTCTTCGTGATCTTGTGGTTGTGTAAGCCTAATTGGCTAGTAACCCTTGGATGTGGATTATGGGTTTTCTCTTCATTTTTCGCTACGCTTATTTCTAACCATGTGGGTTGTGATTTAACTGCGTGGTTGTGTTTATTTCATTTTTGTCCAGCCGGGTAGGATGAGTATATTAAATTGCGTGGTTATGTTATTTCTATTTTATGTATGTCCCAGCCGTGTAGGCTGATGGTTATATAAATTTTATATGTGTATTTATTGCTTCAGATTGTCGCCCGTACAGGGGAGATGCTGTCAGATTTTTGTCTGGCAAGGACTCCTCGGGGGCGTGACAATTTTAGTGATATCAGAGCCAAATTGCGAAGCCTATTTTCATGTTTTAGATTTTGCGATTTATTTTTAGTGTTTTGGATTTTCAAGTTGATCTGATACCAATTTAGTGGTATCAGAGCAGTTTCGATCTTGTTTTGATTTATGATTATTTTTGAGTTAATCTGATACCAATTTTATGATATCAGAGCAGGTATACGATGTCTGTTGTTTTCGTGATCTGGATTTTCGAGTTAATCTGATACCAATTTAGTGGTATCAGAGCATGGTTCGAGTCAAATGCTGTGTTTTGTATTCTGGAATATCTATCTTGTTTCGATTTATGATTTTCGGTGTTCCGATTATTTTGTTTTCCCTTTGTAAGTTGATCCCTCAATGTGATTCTTGAGTTGTGGGACCAGGCAGCGGCAGGAATCTCCAAGCTATAGGAGGTATGTGGTATACCTTTTGTTAGAGTGTATACTAAAAGCCTAGCTTTTGGTATAAACATTTATCTAGAAATAAGAATCACATTGGTCAAATGTCTACATTTATGATAAATGTAGTTGTTCAATTAATTTATATTGTAGATAACATGGTGTGTGGTGTCACACACAGAGGATCATGTTATCAGTACCTTATAAATTATAAACAGTAACTCACGACCATAATGGAAAGGAACAAACCATTGGAAGGTCGTAGTGTAATTATGTATTAGTTTATCTTAACTATATAATTACACTAGTACACTTAGAGTGTATTGAGTAGGACCATTAGAGGTCGTTTCTTTTATACTGACTTTATAAAGAAACAAAGTGTTAGAGTGTATACTAAAAGTCTAGCTTTTGGTATAAACATTTATCTAGAAATAAGAATCACATTGGTCAAATGTCTACATTTGTGATAAATGTAGTTGTTCAATTAATTTATATTGTAGATAACATGGTGTGTGGTGTCACACACAGAGGATCATGTTATCAGTACCTTATAAATTATAAACAGTAGCTCACGACCAAGATGGAAAGGAACAAACCATTTGAAGGTCGTAGTGTAATTAGGTATTAGTTTATCTTAACTATATAATTACACCAGTACACTTAGAGTGTATTGAGTAGGACCATTAGAGGTCGTTTCTTTTATACTGACTTTATAATGAAACAAAGACCTCAGTTATTATGGAAGTGTGTGCTCTTAATCCTAATATAATAGCAAGCACATATATTTGATATTTATTTCTTTAATTTGTCAATGGGTGAGATTTAGTTCGATGAATCAATAAGCCCGATAAGTTGGGAAATGATATCACTTATAGTGTGTGTTGTTGATTATAGAAGGAAACTGTGTCCTAGAGATACTAGGTTGAGAATGTCCCCAAGAGGAACTCAAAAGGATTGTCATGTTAAACCCTGCAGGTGGACTTAGTCCGACATGACGATGAAGTTGAGTGGTACTACTCTTGGAGCTAGATATTAATTAAGTGAGTTGTCAGTAACTTACTTAATTAGTGGACATTTGTTATCTTAAACACAGGGAGACTAACACACTCATAATAAGAAGGAGCCCAAAATGTAATTTGGGATTGGTGCGGTAGTTCAATAATAATTCTCTAGTGGAATGAATTATTATTGATAAAATTAAGTTGTGTGTTCGGGGCGAACACGGGATGCTTAATTTTATCGGGAGACCAAAACCAATTCCTCCTCTCGGTCCCTATCGTAGCCTCTTAATTATAGAGTACTATACCCACCTATACCCACCTTCTTACCCATCCTATAGGGGGCCGGCCAAGCTAGCTTGAAGACCAAGCTAGGGCCGGCCATGTTTTGGTTCATGGGTGAATTCATGTGGCCGGCCCTAGCTTGAACTCAAGCTTAGGTGGCCGGCCCTATTAAAATAAAAAGGAATTTTATTTTTTAAAATTTTCTCATGTGGATAACATGATTTAAAAGAGAGTTTAAAAATTTAAATATTTCCTTTTATAAGATTCTACAAAAGATTAAGAGAAGAGTTAAATCTCTTTCCTTATTTGTAGATTAAAAGGTTGATTTTAGTTTTGGTAAAAACTTTCCTTTTAATCATGTTCATGATTTAAAAGAGAGTTTAAAAATTAAATATCTCTTTTATAAAGCTTCTACAAGGATTAAGAAAAGATTAGATATCTTTCCTTATTTGTAGATTGGAAGAGATTTTAATTTTTAAAGATAACTTTCTTTTTATCCACATGTTTAAAAGAAATATTTTAATTTATAAAATTTCCTTTTTATTGACCATCATGAAGGGAAAATTATTAGAGAAATTTTTTATAAAATTTCCGGAAACAAATTAGGAAAGTTTTAATTCTTGATTGAATTAAATTTCTCTTGCTTGGTTTAAAGTGGCCGGCCACATTGTTGATGAGAACAAAATTATTTTTAATTAAATAAATTTTCCTTATCAATGGCAAAAGAATTAAGAAAATTTTTATTTAAATTTCCTTATTTGCCAAGGCCAAGGATTATAAAAGAGAGGGTAGAGGTGCCTTCATGGTGTACAACTCTATTATTTTTCCTCTCTCTTTTTCTTCCTTGGTGTGGCCGGCCATCCTCTCCTCCTTTCTTCTCTTTGATGGCCGAACCTCATCCTTCTTGTGGAGACTCATATGGTGGCCGGATCAAGTTTAGAGAAGAAGAAGAAGAATGAGAGAAAGAAAGCTTTGTTTCTAGCATCCCTTGGAGCATGGTGGTGGTGGCTGAACCTCTTCATCCTAGGAGAAGTTTTGATGGCCGAAACTTGTAAGGAAGAAGAAGGTGCTAGGTGGTTCTCATCTCGGAAGATCGTTGCCCACACAACGTCCGAGGTTAGAAGAGGAATACGGTAGAAGATCAAGAGGTTTTTTCTTAAAGGTATAACTAGTAATTTTTCTTTCCGCATCATACTAGTTATTTTTGGAAATAATACTAAATACAAGAGGCATATGATTCTAGAGTTTCGAATTTGTTTTCGATATAATGTTCTTTTGTTTTTCTTTTCCTTGTGATTTGATTGTTCTTTTCGGTTAACCTAAAGTTATTTTAGGAAATTAAATATTAGCTTTCTATAAAAGGTTTTGTCTAGTCGGTGGTGGTTGCTCCCATATCCAAGAAGGCCATGTGCCTCGCCACGTCAGTACTGGGAACCGATTATGGAAATTAATATTTAATGGAATTAATAACTTAAGGTGACTTGGGTCGAACGTGTTAAGTTTCGCAGGAGATCCAAGTCAAAACCTAAAAGAACAAATAGATTAAGTTTTGGATCAAACGTGTTAAGTTCCGCAGGCGATCCAAAATTTAATTTAAAAGAACACATGGTAGCTAGGAAAAGGTTCAGACCTTTGTACAAAATTTTTGTACAGTGGAACCTCTAGGCTTTCCGAGTAGCAACCAACACAAAGACCTCAGTTATTATGGAAGTGTGTGCTCTTAATCCTAATATAATAACAAGCACATATATTTGATATTTATTTCTTTAATTTATGAATGGGTGAGATTTAGTTCGATGAATCAATAAGCCCGATAATAAGTTGGGAAATGATATCACTTATAGTGTGTATTGTTGATTATAGAAGGAAACTGTGTCCTAGTGATCTAGGTTGAGAATGTCCTCAAGAGGAGCTCATAAGGATTGTCATGTTAAACCCTGCAGGTGGACTTAGTCCGACATGATAATAAGGTTGAGTGGTACTACTCTTGGACTAAGATATTAATTAAATGGGTTGTCAGTAACTCGCTTAATTAATGGACATTTGACATCTTAAACACAGGGAGACTAACACACTCATAATAAGAAGGAGCCCAAAATGTAATTTGGGATTGGTGCGGTAGTTCAATAATAGTTCTTTAGTGAATGAATTATTATTGATGGAATTAAGTTGTGTGTTCGGGGCGAACACGGGAAGCTTAATTTCATCAGGAGACCAAAACCAATTCCTCCTCTCGGTCCCTATCGTAGCCTCTTGTATATAGAGATTTATACCCACCACATACCCACCTTCTTACCCAACCAATAGGGGCCGACCAAGCTAAGCTTGAAGCTCAAGCTTAGGGCCGGCCAAGCCTAAAGGTTGGCCTTAAGGTGGCCGGCCAATAGCTTAGGGCCGACCACATCATATTAAAAAGGATTTTTTATTAAAATTATTTCTTATGTGGATATCATAGTTTTAAAAGAGAGTTTAAAAATTAAATCTTTCCTTTTAAAGCTTTCTACAAAAGATTAAGAAAAGATTTGAAATCTTTCCTTATTTGTAGATTGAAAGGAGATTTTATTTTTAAGAAAAACTTTCCTTTTTAACCATGATAATAATTTAAAAGAGAAGTTTAAAAATTAAATATTCTCTTTTATTAATTTCTACAAAAGATTAAGAAAAGATTTGATATCTTTCCTTATTTGTAGATTGAAAAGAGATTTTAATTTTTATAGATAACTTTCCTTTTGGAAATTATCCACATATTTAAAAGAAGAATTTTAATTTATAAAATTTCCTTTTTATTAACCAATCATGAAGGGATAAAAATTATTGGAGAAATTTTTATAAATTTCTAGAAACAAATTAGGAAGTTTTAATTCTTGTGTGAATTAAATTTTCCTTGTTTTGGGGAATTAGAAGTGGCCGGCCATTATTATTAAAAGAAGAAAATTGTTTTTTAATTAAAATAATTTTTCTTTTTTATGACAAAAGAATTAAGGAATTTTTTATTAAAATTTCCTTGTTTGTCAAGACCAAGGATTATAAAAGAGGGGGTAGAGGTGCCTTCACGGGTGATCAACTCTATTATTCTTCTCCTCTCTTTTCCTCCTTGGTGGCCGGCCCTAGCTTCTTCCTCTTCTCTTCTTCTTATGGCTGGCGGCAACCTCTCTTGGAGCTCTTGATGGTGGCCGGTTCTAGCTAGGAGAAGAAGGAGAGAAAGGTGGTTTTGTTTCTTGCATCCCTTGGAGCTTGGTGGTGGTGGCCGGACCTCTACTTCTCTTGGAGAATTGTGGTGGCCGAAACTTGCAACGAAGAAGAAGGTGCTTGGTGGTTCTCATCTCGGAAGATCGTTGCCCACACAACGTCAGAGGTTAGAAGAGGAATACGGTAGAAGATCAAGAGGTCTTTTTAGAAGGTATAACTAGTAATTTTTCCTTTCCGCATCATGCTAGTTATTTATGGAAATAATACCAAATACAAGAGGCTTACGATTCTAGTATTTCGAATATGTTTTTCGAAGTTGTGTTCTTTTATTTTTCTTTTCCTTGTGATTTGATTGTTCTTTTTGGTTGACCTAAAGTTATTTTAGGAAATTAAATATTAGCTTTCCATAAAAGGTTTTGTCTAGTCGGTGGTGGTTGTTCCCATATCTAAGAAGGCCATGTGCCTCGCCACGTCAGTACTGGGAACCAATTATGGAAATTAATATTTAATGGAATTAATAACTTAGGTGATTTGGATCAAACGTGTTAAGTTCCGCAGGAGATCCAAGTCTAAACCTTAAAGAAAAAATAGATTAAGTTTTGGATCAAACGTGTTAAGTTCCGCAGGCGATCCAAAATTTAATTTAAAAGAACACATGGTAGCTAGGAAAAGGTTCAGACCTTTGTACAAAATTTTTGTACAGTGGAACCTCTAGGTTTTCTGAGTAGCAACCAACAATTGGTATCAGAGCTAGGGTTTTACCTCTGTGTATTTGGTATTAGTTTAATTATGCACATGTCATACATAATTTAGGCAGGATAATAGTAGGATGTGCTAACTTTGTAGATGCAGGATCCAACTATTATGGTTTTTAGTTATTATGTGCGTGATTGGACCCTTGGACATGTCAAGGGCATTTATATGTGTGTGCATGATTGTATTATAAAATACAGCAGGAGCTGTATTTAGTTTTATTAGGATTTTATTTTTGATCTAGATACATGTACATTCCTTTTATGGAATATAGGATCAAAAATGTAAAATTCTATTTATGTCGCAGATCGAGTCTTGCAAGGCGTGGAACCTTTTAAGGCGCAGCGAAACAAGGAGCAAGATGGATGCGACAACTAGACCCGGTGGCAGTGGCCAAAGATGGCAGCAGCTAGGGTTGGTGACACACGGAGGACAGCAATAGATAAAAGCCATAATAGTTGAAAATTAGTTTTTCTATTTATTGCTTTTTATGCTGTGTTGTGTGTGCTTGATAGTATACATATTTAGTAGGCTAGCATAGTTAAAATTCCTCATTTATAAATAACTAAGTGGGAGAGGATTTTTTAAGTAAATCCCATGGTCTCCATTACTGGTTTGTAAGTGATGCAAACAAGCTTGCGCGTTGGCTCTGAGTGCCTTCCTCCATAACGGATGAGCTTGTTTGTGGATCACTAGAACAGACTTCCATTTTTGGATGACTATAGGAAGTTAATTAAGAGCGTGTGATCTTCCCCAACGGAAGGGGCATAATCTTATTAATGGACTTAGTGTCAAGTAATGGTATACACTTAGGCACATTTAATAGTATCCTCCCCAACGGAGTCACTACTATCACTTGTGTGACCAAAAGGAAATCAACTATTGATTTTTCATAAAACTAGATTGGCAATATAATAAAATTAATAAACCCCTCTTACAAATGTTTGAATTTGTATACGTCCACACTAACGTGGCATACAAGATTCATGGTGTTTGAGGTAATTTTATTTGTCAAAAAGTTATATTGACAAGATAGTCAATGGGTAAAACCCTCCTCTTACAAATGATGAATTTGTATACGTCCACACTAACGTGGCATGCAAAATTCACGGTGTTTGAGGTGTTGGTGAATTTAAATAATATTGTTTGAGGAATCAATGTTATTTTAAATTCAAAGAGTTTTGACCAAATATTTGATCAAAGACAGATCAACTATTAATTTTATTCGTTATAAAGTAAAGTTGACGAGATAATAAAATTAATGAATAAAATCTCCTCTTCGATTTTGTATACACAAAATTCATGGAGATTTTAAGGAGTTGATCTTGACCAAATATTTTTGTGATTCTTAGGATGTTTGTCAATCCCTAGTAGTCATACTATAGAAAAGACTTAGTAGTCCCAATTGTAATGATTGGAAATAGGACTTGGACATTGAGGTAGACTGTCTTCTTAGAACTAAGAACAATTTAGGTGTATTTAATTCATTAGTTGAAACATGTCTAGTGGTGTTATCTACCAGAACCTGGAGTGTAGATACAAGATGCTATTAATCATGTCTGCAATTCATTGCAGGGTTCCAAGAAACCCGACAACTAAATGAAAGGTAAATCACCGTCCACATGGGCACTACTGTAAAAGTGGTAGATGTTGCAGTGGGAGATGTTTATTCATTGATAAAAATAAAATATGGATTTTAAGTAATTGTCTTTACGTACCAAGTTTAGAAAGAACCTGATTTCAGTTTCTAAACTATTATAGATATTGTGTCTATTTTGATAACAAAGTTGTTATCAAGAAAAATAGGGAAGTTATCTATTCTGGTATGATGGTTGACAATTTATAATCCAATAACTCCCACGATGCAACAAATGGAAATTAGTAACACATCTTCTAATTTTAAGAGAAAGCAACCTTCGGAAATGAACCAATTATATCTTTGGCACCTAAAGCTAGGTTATACTTAAGTAGGATTCATTGGTAGCTGATGAACTTTTGGGTTCATTGGTAGTGGAAATCTTTCCAACCTGCGAGTCTTACTTGGAAGGAAAATAACCAAGAAGCTTTTAAGTCCAAGGGGTATGGAGTCAAAGATATGTTGAAATCGGTTCATTCTGATTTGTGTGATCCTATGACTATCCAGACAAGAGGTAGTATTGAATATTTCATCTATTTTATAGACAACTATTCAAGATACAAATAAATTTACTTAATGTACCGCAAGACTAAGTACTTTGATTAGTTCAAAGAGTACAAGGCTGATGCGGAGAATTGTTAAAGTAAATGTCACTATGGTAAGATCGTAGTGGCAAGTACCTCTTGGGAGAATTTAGGTGTCACTTATCAAAAGTAGGGATTCAATCCCAACTAACTGCACCTGGTACACCCCAACAGAATGGTGTAGTAGAAAGAAGGTAAAGGACTCTTATGAAATAATTAGATAGATAATGAGTTATTCAGAAAATTACCAAATTTGTTTTAAGGATAAACTCTGATAACGAAAGTGAACATAGTACCTTCCAAGTTAGAACTCTCTACTCATATAGAATTGCTGAATAGGTGAAAACCTATTTTGAAGCATATTCGGATTCGGGTAATCCAGCACATATGTTAAAGAGAGACAATGATAAGTTGGATAGGAGTTCACTTGTTTGTAAGTTATCCTAGATAAACAAAAGTAGGTTTATAGTCTTAAAAATCAGAAGGTCATTGTTAGCATCAATGACTGATTTTTTAGAAAAGTACTATATAATGAACCACGTGCTCATAAGTAAATTTATTCTTAAGGAAATAATAAAGGACATGTCTAACCTAGTACCAATTGTACAAGATGAGATACCACAAGAAAACTGCAACACGTATCACAAATTGATACACAATTACAGAAAGTGTCTTGTTGTAGTGGGAGGGTTGTTATGCAACCTAAATAGGTTCATGTTTTGGGAGAGTTTTTGGACTCGATCCCTGGAGGACATGAACCTGATCTCCGGTCATATGATGAAGCACTCCAAGATAAAGATGCAGCATCTTGGCAAAGAGTAATGAATAAAAGAATTAGAATATATGTATTCTAATAAAATCTGGAAGTTTGTAGAATCACCAAATGGTGTAAAAGCCGTTGGGTGTAAAAAGGTCTATAATAGGAAAAGAGGGATAGACAGGAAGGTAGTAACTTTCAAAGCAAGGCTTGATGAAAAAGGAAACTTTTTCACTGGTAGTCATGCTTAAGTCTATCCGGATTCTTTTATCTATTTGGCAAGAGGATGTCAAGACAGCATTCCTTAATGGAAGTTTTGAAGAAAGCATCCATATAAAGCAACCAGAAGGGTTCATTGCAAAGGGCTAAGAGCATCTTGTGTAAGCTCAATCAGTCTATGGACTGAGGCAAAGCTTCAAGGTCTTGGAACATCCGGTTTATCAAAGTAATCCAGATCTATGGATTTATTTAATAACTGGATAAGTCTTGTGTATACAAAAGGTGTGATGGAAGCGTGGTGGTATTTCTTGTACTATACGTAGATAACATTTTTGGTAGTTGGAAACAATATCAAAATGTTGTCAGAAGTAAGGGTATGGTTGTCCAAATAATTCGATATAAAGGACTTGGGAGAATGTATATATTTTTGAGATCAAAATAATAAGGGATCGAAAGAAAAATATATTTTACTTATCCCAAGCTTGATACATCGGAAAATCCTTGCTCGTTTTAAGCATGCAAAACTCCAAGAAAGGTTTCTTACATTTTCAGGATGGAGTAACTTTATCTAAAGATATGTCTCTGTAGACATCAAAGGAGATAAAGGAAATAAAGGCAATTCTTTATGCTTCGGCTGTCGGAAGCCTAATGTATGCTATGCACGAGATCAGAAATCTGTTTTGCCAAGGGCATAGTTAGCAGATATCAAAGTAACCATAGACAAGGACATTGGACTGCAGTAAAGCATATATTAAAGTACCTTAGAGGTGCTAGAGATTATATGCTAGCTTATAAGGCAGTTAATTTGGTCCCTGTGGGTTACACGGATTTTGACTTCCAATCGGATAGGGACAATAATAAGTCAACCTCGGGGTTTTGTGTTTACTTTAGGAGGTAAAGTCATAACTATGGAAGAGTGATAAGCATAGGTGTTTTTCTAGACTCCACCATAGAAGCTTAGTATATGGCAAGCCTCTGAGGAAGCCATAAAAGCTGAATGACTTAATTACCTCAAGATAGACTTAGATATGATTTCTAATTTGTCCAAAGATTATTACAATTTATTGTAATAATAATGGTGCAGTAACAAACTCGAAGAAACCATGAGTCTATAAGGCAAGTAAACACAATAGAGCGCAAGTACCACCCAATACGAGAAATCGTATAAACGAGGAGAAGTTGTTGCCGCCTAGAATGCATCAGATGATGACCTATAGATCTTTTCACTAAGGTCCTTAAGGCGAGAACTTTTGATGGACATGTTGAAGGGTTGGGAATCAGATGTATGGCAGCAGATATGACAGCTTAGTCTTTTAATATAAGTGGGAGATTGTTAGAGTGTATACTAAAAGCCTAGCTTTTGGTATAAACATTTATCTAGAAATAAGAATCACATTGGTCAAATGTCTACATTTATGATAAATGTAGTTGTTCAATTAATTTATATTGTAGATAACATGGTGTGTGGTGTAACACACAGAGGATCATGTTATCAGTACCTTATAAATTATAAACAGTAACTCACGACCATAATGGAAAGGAACAAACCATTGGAAGGTCGTAGTGTAATTATGTATTAGTTTATCTTAACTATATAATTACACTAGTACACTAAGAGTGTATTGAGTAGGACCATTAGAGGTCGTTTCTTTTATACTGACTTTATAAAGAAACAAAGACCTCAGTTATTATGGAAGTGTGTGCTCTTAATCCTAATATAATAACAAGCACATATATTTGATATTTATTTCTTTAATTTATCAATGGGTGAGATTTAGTTCGATGAATCAATAAGCCCGATAAGTTGGGAAATGATATCACTTATAGTGTGTATTGTTGATTATAGAAGGAAACTGTGTCCTAGTGATCTAGGTTGAGAATGTCCTCAAGAGGAGCTCATAAGGATGGTCATGTTAAACCCTGCAGGTGGACTTAGTCCGACATGATAATAAGGTTGAGTGGTACTACTCTTGGACTAAGATATTAATTAAATGAGTTGTCAGTAACTCGCTTAATTAATGGACATTTGACATCTTAAACACAGGAAGACTAACACACTCATAATAAGAAGGAGCCCAAAATGTAATTTGGGATTGGTGCGGTAGTTCAATAATAGTTCTTTAGTGGAATGAATTATTATTGATGGAATTAAGTTGTGTGTTCGGGGCGAACACGAGAAACTTAATTTCATCAGGAGACCAAAACCAATTCCTCCTCTCGGTCCCTATCGTAGCCTCTTGTATATAGAGATTTATACCCACCACATACCCACCTTCTTACACAACCAATAGGGGCCGACCAAGCTAAGCTTGAAGCTCAAGCTTAGGGTCGGCCAAGCCTAAAGGTTGGCCTTAAGGTGGCCGGCCAATAGCTTGGAGCCCAAGCTTAGGTGGCCGGCCACATCATATTAAAAAGGATTTTTTAAAATTATTTCTTATGTGGATATCATAGTTTTAAAAGAGAGTTTAAAAATTAAATCTTTCCTTTTAAAGTTTTCTACAAAAGATTAAGAAAAGATTTGAAATCTTTCCTTATTTGTAGATTGAAAGGAGATTTTATTTTTAAGAAAAACTTTCCTTTTTAACCATGATAATAATTTAAAAGAGAAGTTTAAAAATTAAATATTCTCTTTTATTAGTTTCTACAAAAGATTAAGAAAAGATTTGATATCTTTCCTTATTTGTAGATTGAAAAGAGATTTTAATTTTTAGAGATAACTTTTCTTTTGGAAATTATCCACATGTTTAAAAGAAGAATTTTAATTTATAAAATTTCCTTTTTATTAACCAATCATGAAGGGATAAAAATTATTGGAGAAATTTTTATAAATTTCTAGAAACAAATTAGGAAGTTTTAATTCTTGTGTGAATTAAATTTTCCTTGTTTTGGGGAATTAGAAGTGGCCGGCCATTATTATTAAAAGAAGAAAATTGTTTTTAATTAAAATAATTTTTCTTTTTTATGACAAAAGAATTAAGGAATTTTTTATTAAAATTTCCTTGTTTGTCAAGACCAAGGATTATAAAAGAGGGGGTAGAGGTGCCTTCACGGGTGATCAACTCTATTATTCTTCTCCTCTCTTTTCCTCCTTGGTGGCCGGCCCTAGCTTCTTCCTCTTCTCTTCTTCTTATGGCCGGCGGCAACCTCTCTTGGAGCTCTTGATGGTGGCCGGTTCTAGCTAGGAGAAGAAGGAGAGAAAGGTGGTTTTGTTTCTTGCATCCCTTGGAGCTTGGTGGCGGTGGCCGGACCTCTACTTCTCTTGGAGAATTGTGGTGGCCGAAACTTGCAAGGAAGAAGAAGGTGCTTGGTGGTTCTCATCTCGGAAGATCGTTGCCCACACAACGTCCGAGGTTAGAAGAGGAATACGGTATAAGATCAAGAGATCTTTTTAGAAGGTATAACTAGTAATTTTTCCTTTCCGCATCATGCTAGTTATTTATGGAAATAATACCAAATACAAGAGGCTTACGATTCTAGTATTTCGAATATGTTTTTCGAAGTTGTGTTCTTTTATTTTTCTTTTCCTTGTGATTTGATTGTTCTTTTTGGTTGACCTAAAGTTATTTTAGGAAATTAAATATTAGCTTTCCATAAAAGGTTTTGTCTAGTCGGTGGTGGTTGTTCCCATATCCAAGAAGGCCATGTGCCTCGCCACGTCAGTACTGGGAACCAATTATGGAAATTAATATTTAATGGAATTAATAACTTAGGTGATTTGGATTAAACGTGTTAAGTTCCGCAGGAGATCCAAGTCTAAACCTTAAAGAACAAATAGATTAAGTTTTGGATCAAACGTGTTAAGTTCCGCAGGCGATCCAAAATTTAATTTAAAAGAACACATGGTAGCTAGGAAAAGGTTCAGACCTTTGTACAAAATTTTTGTACAGTGGAATCTCCAAGCTATAGGAGGTATGTGGTATACCTTTATCATACACTTTTATTAGTACTTGGTTAGTGGTTTATACCATGTGTGCTTGTTTAGTTGTTTGTACCATGTGTTTATACCATGTATGATTTGTGATGTCAGTCATTGGTTAGATCATATATGGTAATATATTGTCTTTTGATGATCTATTAGTTGTCTTTTGATGATCTATTAGTGGATATTACACTTGATGGTCTATTATTTATTCTTTGATGTTGATAGTAACTTAAAGAGTATAATGCCTTGATATTTATAGAGTTGGTGATTTTAGTTGAAGATTAGATTACAGACTTTGTGCCAGTGATCTTATTTTTGGGTATGTTTGTTGTACGGACATGAGGAGTCTTTGATATTACTATTTAGATTTACAGTGCCCTAGATATTTTTATGGACCCGATGTATAGAGTATAGATTTACTCGCCTTGTTTGGTCAGTAGAGGACTAATTTACTCTTATTAGCTTGATCAGTAGGTGATCGACGTACTCTTTCATAGGTCTAAGGCTCCTTGTATATATATCAATTATGGAAAGGGAAAATGCAGAGGATGATATTATGAACTTTGAAGTCTGATTCTCTGTGTGTTAACAAGTGAAGGCAGAATATCAGAGTGGCGCAATGGAAGCAAGATGAGTCCATAACCCACAAAAGCATCCTTTTCGGTTAAGGATTTGATCATGATACTATAATGGACTAGTATATGAGTATGTTGTTTGGTTGTAACTCTCATATAAGGATCCCTGAGTTGAAAAGTAAATTTGGGGATCAAATATTTATTAGTGGGGGAGAATGTAAAATATTGAATAAAAGAGTAATTAAATAATAAGGTTTGATGGGCTAATAACCTTAATGGAATTTTTAGGATTTTTAGAAATTTTTCTGGAACTAATCGGAGCTCGTGCGACGTATTTTGACGGGATGCATTCATAGGCTCGAGGAAAACCTGTTTGGAATACCCAAAGATAGGAGTTGATTGAGGAATAAACTTAGGTCTTGATTTATCGAAACCTAAGTTCTAAATATAAATAGCTCCTCCCCTAAGCTCTAGGCGCCAAACCCCTTGCCCTTGGCCGTGCCCTAGCTTCCCCTCCCCTGCGGCTCCGAGCTTCCCCTTTTCCTCCTCACCGTCGCCCGATGTCGCTCCCTCCTCCTCTGTTGGTTCTCTTCTCTCCCAGCCATCGCCGGTCTTCTTCTCCGCCAAGCCACAACCAACGATCTCTCCCTGGTCCGAGGCCGTTGCCGCGCCGCACCCCACCGATTGGCCATCATCGAGTCATCTCTACACACGACGACAGCTAGGCTGTCCTTGCGCACGACGGTCACCAAGATTCCTCTACACGATCTTCCTATGCCAGCGGTGAGCATTAGCTTCGTCGTTGCCAGGCGCCTCTGTTGTCAGCCCAACTCATTGACGTCATGACTGATCTCAGCCTTGTTGCGCTCTAGTGTCACCGCCAAGTGAAGGGAATGAGTTGTTAGCTACCGTGATCGATCTCGGTATCTGTCAGTATACTTGCCCTTTTATGTTTTTGCCTCCTTGATTTCTTCTTATCAAATCAATTGTGTTAAGTGTTCCTTTTAGTTATTCGTTTCTATATCCATACAGTCTCTTGTTGTCATCTATGATATTTAGCAGATACTAGATACCATGTTTGCATATTTTGATTGTTTTTTAGTTAAGTTTTGTATTGAGCATGCTGGCTTCCTGTAGAATACCCGATTCTTGTTTATATAGATATATATGATGACTGTTGCATTTGGTGCATCATATCATGACAGACATGTCAACGATCAATTATCCCTTGCGGTCGAGAGAGTCATTGACCAGGGCCGCATCCTCGGCCACTCGATAGAGTGGTAGCTGGAGTTCATGCCGCTTGTCTTGTCGTGCCGCACTCGGCCACTTGCAGTTGGTGGTAGCTGGAGTTGCGAGCAGCAGGGACCCCCCTCGCTGTGTAGCTAGTTAGCTACTCAGCACTTGTCCATCCGGTCACTCGAGAGAGTGGTAGCCTTTGGGTGGTACAGTTGTCATCGATTCGACCTCTCGACCATACAGGGGTCGTGTTGTAGAGAGATGGGCGGGGTGACCATCCGTGCATACACTGTTATTATACTTGCTTTGGTTGCTGCTGTTTGCATATGCAGTTGTTGCTTACTCATGTTGTTGTTGCTAGCTTATGCTACTGTTGTTGACTTATGCTGATATGCTCATATATATATATATATATATATATATATATATATATATATATATATATATATATCTGTTGTGGGTGTTTAGACTGAATTACCTATTGGAACTTTGTATATACCTTACATATTTCCTCTGTAGTTATGAGCAGTACTGTAGAAGATTAGCACTACTTCTGAACTTCTATATCTAGCCTAGGATATGGTTTCAGGTATGAGCATTTATTATGGTTTTGTTTTAGTATATGTTATTTCCTTTATAAGACTATATACTCTTGGCTCATTCTCTATTTGTTTATTATGTTCATGCACTATCTTTTCTTTCCCACTGAGTTCCAATACTCACAACCTCACAAATTGGTTTTTCTTTCGCCAGGTAGCAGTAGATGATTCATGGATGCTTGGAGAGATGCCGGCTGACAGTCCTGGGTCCTGCGTTTTATCGGTTTTATTTCCTCTTTACTTGTACTTTTAGCATACAATGATTTTTAGTATTGTATGAACTGGTCTGTGTTTGGAGTTGATTCGTGGTGTTTTGCTCTTCATGATCTTGTGGTTGTGTAAGCCTAATTGTCTAGTAACCCTTGGTTGTGGATTATGAGTTTTCTCTTCATTTTTCACTGCGCTTATTTCTAACCGTGTGGGTTGTGATTTAACTATGTGGTTGTGTTTATTTCATTTTTGTCCAGCCGGGTAGGCTGAGTATAGTAAACTGTGTGGTTTTGTTGTTTCTATTTTATGTATGTCTCAGCCGTGTGGGTTGATGGTTATATAGATGTTATATGTGTATTTATTACTTCAGATTGTCACCCGTATAAGGGAGATGTTGTCAGATTTTTGTCTGGCAAGGACTCCTCTGGGGGTGGCAGTTCAAGCAAGGTATTCCTATAGCTTTGTGAGATGAGTTATATTTGTTATTTTAGAAGATAGTTTGATTTTGTGTTAGATTTAGGTTTAACCGTCAATCAATTAAATGTACATTTCAAAAATCAGCTTCTAGGTTGTGGCGAGGCACAGGGGCCTTCTTAGGTATCAGAGCAATGACCACTTCTAGACAAAACTGCTTTAAGAAATTGGACATTTAATTTTGCTATTGATAAACCTTGGTCTAACTAGTTTAGGATTTGGTAAGGTAGCTTCGGTTAGTTTCACTTAGCTAAGTAAACTAAAAAGGGTACGCCTTATCCTACTTGACTCCCTAGACTAAGCTTCCCTAACGTACTATTATCTCGCCCCACCCTAGTACTAGGTTAGATAAAAATCAAGTTAACTTTTTAATCTAGTCCTAATTACCCTAATGGGTAAACTATTATTTTAGAGGTGCTTACTAATTTGGTGTCTCCTCTTAAATTAATGAACTTGTGTTCAAGTTTTAGGTTTATGTCGATTTATTTTATAATTCTAGTAAACTTGATTATAGCTTGAGTTTGAATTTGATTTTCTAGAATTAAGTTTATAGTTTATGTTTGAGTTTGATTTATTAAATTTGTTATTGTTTAAATTTTATTTTGATTTGTTAGGTTTATTTCATTTTATTTTTAGGTAATAAATTTTATTTTTGGGTATATAATATTGGTTGGGTCCTACTTGTTAGGCAAGCTTTTGGAACCAAAGCTTTTATTTGATTTTTATTCTGACTAAAAAATAAGGTAAATATTTTATTTGAGTTGGTTTTATATTCGAGTCCTGATTTGTTATAGAGAGCTCTTTGCGATCTAAGTATTAAATCAAGGTTTTTGGATCTCGATGTAAATTTTTATAGTAAGCTTTTGATATATATAATTTCATTTTTTAGTGTTGAATTCTCTTCCTCGAGTTTTACAAGTTAAGTTGAGTTTACATTTTCAATTTGGTTAGTTTTGAGGTTTAGATCTAGTTGTTCTTTAAGTTCTTTATTTTCTTTACTAAGTACAACTACTTGGTTTTTAGAGTAGATAATTTTCTATATAAGCAGGTGATAATTTTAAAGAACTTTTTGCTTAAGATAGTTTGTACCTCGTTGGAATCTTCAAAAACAAGTATGGACTCGTGGCTCAACTCATACTCTGATTCATCTTCTTATTCCAACTCGTCTTCTGATTTTGGTCCAATTGCCATTAGTGTAATGTAGTTGCTTTGCTTTGGTTCATTGTTGTTTGATTCCTTCGAGGATGACTCATCCCAAGTCGCCTTGAGGGATTTCTTCTTCTTGGATTTGTTCAGCTTATCCTCCTTGAGTTTTGGGCACTCATGCTTATAGTGCCCCTTTCTATTGCACCCGTAGCACGTGATGTTGGCTTTGTTGCTGTTGGAGGTAGACTTTATCTTCTACATATCCTTCTTAGCAAAGTCCTTTTTCCTAGTGAATATTTTTCTTACCAAGTTCACTAGGTGTTCTTCATCATATGAGTCTAAGTCAGACTTAGTTTCTGGTTTAGGTTTTATTCTAGACTTTGCTTCTTTGGAGGAATTTGTAAGGAGAGCAATACCTTTCTTGAGTTTAGAGTTAGTTTGCTCATGTGGTTTTAATTAGTAAAACAGATTTTCTAACTTTAATTTAGAAAGATTCCTAAAAATTTTAGAGGCATCCATAATAGATGCCCATAATGCATTTCGAGGAAACGAGTTTAGGACACACCTTATAACATCTTGGTTCTCCATTTGGTGGTCGATTATGTGGGGTCCGTTGAGGATATTCTTGATCCTCGTGTGTAGTTGGTTTGCCATCTCTTCGTTATGCATCTTAATATTAAATAAATTATTCAAAAGAAGATTATGTTTCGTTACCTTAGCGTCATTAGTTCCTTGGTGTAGTTTGACAAGTTTGTCTCATAGCTCTTTTGCATTCCTGTGCGGGCCAACGTAGTTCAATTTTTCTTTTGTGAGTCTGCATTGGATTGTGTTCATCTCCTTTGAGTTTATTTGGGCTTTCTTCTTTTGGTCTGGATTCCAATTTTCTGGCTCAAGCGATACTTTTGTTACTTCATTGATTTGAGCTTTGTATCTTCGTTAGATAGAGAACCACTGGTCGATGTCAATTTTGAGGTGTACCTCCATTGAAAGTCATCCCTATTGAAGAGTTGGGGATGAGCAATATTGTATTCTTCAGTTTGGGCCATTTAGAAGGAAAGTCTTTCATAAAAAGAAACAAGAGAAATCCCAAGATAAGGTCTTGGATTAGTAGTGTGAGAGAAAAAAGATAGATAATAAAGTTCGAGTGGTGTTGCACCAATTTTGAGCAGTTCAAGGAAATCACAGCGAAAAGCTTTTCTGAAGAGGAAACTATATCGATTCAGATTGATTCGAAAAACTTAAAACTGAAGAAGTAAGGCAGAAAAAAATAACAGAAAATAAATCCCCTATTTGATTGGTGGTTGCACCAATTCAGAGATTATAGGAGTCTGATACCACTTGTAAGATCAGTGTACGTGAGAGAGGGGAGGGGGTGAATCACATGTTTTTTAAAAAAATCTATCTTTTTTATTTTAAAATCAAAGTGCACAGTGGAATTAAACCAGAAATAGAAATGAAAAGAACAAGTACGCTATTAGTTACTTGATTTGGAGCCTTTGACGAGTCCTATTCTAAGACCTAGGTCCCTCGGACCTATCGATGGGTAATTCACTAAACTCTCTTCTAGAAATGCTGGAAGAGTAATTCAATACAAAGAAGCGAATGAAAAAGTGTAACAAACCTACACTTTCCCTTTGCGAGTATGTAAAATAGACACAAATTTAAAGTTCATGACCAACACGAAGATGTCGGACCTATCGATGGGTAATTCACTAAACTCTCATCAGTCCATTTGCAGTAGTCAGGTGTAGTAGTGTAATAACAGCATGAGATTGGAGCAGTCGAAACATCGAATGATCATGTAGAAGAAGTGTTCAAGTTGTAATTGAGTTTTGTTCTTATTGTTGGCCAAATACTCCTTTTAAAGAGTATTGAGGGCGCCTCCAACCTCCTTGAAGGCGCATCCAATCGTAAATCTGATCGCCTTTTCTCTCGGACTTGATAAGCTCTGCTTACTATGGTTTTTATCTGCATGAGAGCACCTTCAAGCATTCTGAGATGCCTCTAATGCACGTCGGAGGCACCACCAACGCCTCGAGGTCTCCTCCGCGCCACGAAACCTTATTCGCAAACCTGATCTCTTTGAGGGCACCTCTGTCCTATCCAGGGCACCTTCCATGTTGATCCGAGGCACTTCCAAGCACCTTTGAGGTGCCTCAGATAAATGCGTTAGTCTAAAAATAAATTATACCTTATAAAACAGAGTTAGCACAATAATAAAATAGGATTATTAATTAGATCATATTTTTCCAAGACCAGCTTCTAGTCAAGGTCTCAGTTTATGAATCTAAAATGGACCTAAATTAGACATGCGCCTAAAGTCCCTAATTGGAACTTATCTTTACTGGAATACTCTTCTCGAGTGACTTACCTTAATTATCATGCAGAATCGCTTAACTCTCTTTCGGTCGACCAGGTTTTCCCTCTAATTGTCATGTCCTCAAATCCAACTAGACTTCGGTCAGCTGTCAAGTCTCATGGACCCAATCGAATTTCCCACCAAATATCAAGTCACTTCTTGATCTATCTGGATTTCTACACCAGCTATTCTTCAAGTCCTACACACTTAGTAGAAGGGTTAGATCAAACCACATCTAACTTTAATATATTTATTATTCATCAAAACTTAGGTTTGATCATTGGTGCCAACTACACCAATAGTATCGAAAGAGCTAGTTGTCTTTTGATTGGACTAATCATCAAGGGAGAAGGTAGGCCAGAGATTGAGAGAGAACTAAAATGTATGAATTTAAATTTTAAATTTAAATTTTATATTATTTATTTTAAATGTAGGGATAGAATATAATAAAAAATAAATGTTTTACTATTAAGAATTGGAGGACACAACTAATGGTAAAGAAGGAACTGATGCCAAGAATCATAAAAAAAAAAATAGAGTACATTGTATATTTCTAGAGTAAGTAATCCGACCATTATAAAAATAAATGCTAGAAGAAGAAAAGATCCAAAGATCCAGGAAACAATCCAGGAAACATCAAAGGTTAGTGAATTTAAGATTTATGCCATTTTTATTTTGGTTAAATGATGAATTGCATGTTTCTACATCAAATTATTTTAAGAATTTAGACCTCCATGATAACTCTTCGCATCTAAATTTAGATAATAATTCAAATAGTTTAGTTACTTTTAATTAAATTAATAATAATAATTTTGATTTAATTAATTGAAAAACATTAACTTAATTAATGATATAAATTTAAATAATAAAAAATTAATTTACTCAAATTTAATTAATCTGGATAGTAAATTAATCAAGAATATACTGAAGTCAATCAACACATTGAAAAGATCAATCAAAATCTTGATCAAATCTTTGACCTATTCAAATAAAATCTTGATCAAATGAAACTAAGTAACTATCTAGGACTTGATTAGATTGATCTAAACTTAACCAGATTAATCAAGATAATTCTAATTTAAATAATTAAAATTTAAAAATTTAAATAATCTAAATTTAATTTAAAAAATAAATTAATCAAAATAATTTTAATTTGAATAATTCAAATTTAATTAATTCAAATTTAAATAATAATTTAATTAATCAAGATAAATGTAAAAATTTGAATGTAAGTTTTAAAAACTCAAATAATAATTTTTCAAATATTAAAAAAATAAATTCAAATCTTATAAATTCGAATTTTAAAAATTCAAAAGACAACTCTTCAAATTTTATAAAGTCAAATTTAAAATTTAAAAATTCAAAATTAAATTTTAAAAATAAGAAAATAAGTTTTCAAATCTTCAAATCTTAAAAATTTGAATCTTAATATGAAATTTTCAAAAGATAAATTTTCAACTTTTAAAAGTTCAAAAAAAAAATTCAAGTTTTAGAATATTAGAAAAATCAAACACAAATAATAAAAAAAAATCTAAAATTGCTAAACTTAATTATCATCAAGTACCTTTTGTCTATGGAACTAATCAATAAAATTATACCTATAAAAATAATAAATTTAATAAAAATTAAAATACGTCAAAGTGGGTTGAAAGCTGGTTAACACGAAATGTATTAAATCAAAAAATTAATACATTACTAGAAACTAATTATTTTAAGTATGATTTAGTTGACTTGACTTACATGATTTATATGCTCATTTATACAAACATATTCAATTAACTAATTAATTATACTTGTGCTAATCATAAAATTGCTAGTAGGAAAAAAAAGGACTTAATCTTGACAACATAGTATTAGGACGTGGTAAGCTAGCTTAGACTAAGTGTGTCTAAGTTGGATAAGGAGTATCCTATCAAGTGCATCTAGTTAAGTAGTACTAGTTAAGCTAACTTATCATATCCTAAACTAGTTAAACTAGAGTTTTGTACTAAGTTGGTTAAGTATGCAATTTCTTTTGTTGACTTTGTCTAAGGAAATGATCGTTGATCATATTAAGAAGGCTCATGTGTCTTATCATGACCTAGAAGACAATTTAAGAAATACTCTTTTACTCGATCCAAAATTAAACTTGAATCTAATCCAAGATCAAACACCCTTCCTAAAATCATTGTTAATCCAATCAAATAAATTTGAAAGGACTCATCTCACATAAACTTTAGGTTATCGTGTATTAGTTTTACTGAGACACATAAAATGGGTGAGATGATAAGGATAATTAAATTGAAAATATTTTATAAAGGTTTTCAAAATCTATTGGATTATTTTCTTAAAAAATATTTTTAAACTAGTTATAGTACTTAATAATGTTTAATGATATTTCATATTTGATTGAGCGTAATTATATATATTTTTCAAAATCTTATACACCTTTCAAAACTATTAACCAACACTAAACTTGTAGATCCTAGATCAACTATAGAATATTATGTTGGACCCCGTGGTGTTTTAATGTGATCAACCAAGTTAATTAGGTCATGCTTTGTGTTTGACCCCTGTGTCTGAGTGTGCTCCGCTTAGGAGCGCAGGAAGTCTAGCGGAAGACGCAGCTAGCAAGAAGGACGACAAGGGAAGGGAGCCGACGGGCTCAGTGCGTCCGAAGGACGAGAGAGCTGCGGAAGAGTACACTGATGGGCTAGAAGAACGTGCGCAGCGTTCGAGGTACGTTAAGCCGGGAGGAAGACTGCTCGAGGAGAAGGCCGGAAATTAGGTTCGGGTGAGCCTTATTTCGGTTGGCCGGAATCACCCAAAAGAACGGAACTTCGGAAGACGAAGCAAAGAAGCAAGCAAGCTGGAAAAAGCTGCCAGCCAGCTTGGAGGTGCCTCCATCAGGCTTAGAGGCGTCTCCAGCTTGAAGGCACCTTCAATGCCTGTTAGAGGCGCCTCGGATCTGACAGAAGTGAACGTTGAGTTTCCGGATAAAGTTTTATCCACTCTCTCGATGGAGGCACCTTGGACCTCTATTGGAGGTGCTCGGACATCCGAGATAGAATTTCCAGAGGCTATATAAAGGCCTCTGGAACTAGGAATTAGATATCAATTGTTCGAGCAACTCTGTAATCAATTCCTAGCAATAGTTCTGAGCTGTTAGAGTGTAAAAGGCTTCTCCGCCTTTATAGAAGGAGATTTTTCTAGTGCACGCTTTTCATCGCCCTGGATTAACAACCTTCTTGGTTGTAACCAGGTTAACTCCCGGTCTTCTCTGTCCTTCTGTTTATCTTTATTATTTTAAGTTATTTTATTATTATTGCTATTGCACTTTCGAGTTGAAAGATCCGAGGAGGGTAGTTTTAATTTGTGCAGGCAATTCACCCCCATCTTGCCGGCCTTCGCTGCACCTACAATTGGTATCAGAGCCAGACCGCCTTAGAAGGCCGGAGCAAATTTTCATCCCCCGAAGTTCGACGGAGACTTCGCGATATGGAAATGGCGGATGAAGTTATTTTTCAAGACAGAATTTGACATTTGCTTAATTATGAAATATGGCTATGCAGTTCTAAAAGATAAAGAAGAAAACACGTAGAGCAAGAAGGAGCAAGCCGATTTTGTCGCCAACGGAAAGGCAAAATTCTACCTGCTTAGCGTGCTGCCACCACAAGAGGTAAGTCGAATCGGAAGATACGACTCCGCGAAAGACCTCTGGGAAAAATTCCTGGAGCTTCACGAAGGTACCTCGGAAGCTAAGCTAGCAAGGCGCGACATCCTCCGGACCCAATTAACGAACCTCCGGATGAACCAAGGCGAGAAGGTAGCGCAACTCCAAGCAAGGATCAAAGAGATGATCACGCAACTAACCAATCTTAGAGAAGAAGTAACGAACCGGGACTCAATCCGGTACGTGCTCAATGCCTTTCCCAGAACTCCAGAGTGGGCCTCCTTAGTAGATGTGTACTACATCTCTAAGGACTTCGAGGTAATTACTTTAGAAAATATATTTTCTACTTTTGAACTTCACGAATATCGACTTACAGAGCCCAATAGAGTAGAGAAGACTAGTCAGAACATTGCCTTAAAGGCAAAAACAAATGCTTTTGACTCTGATGCATCGATTGACGAAAACGAAGCTGTGTTAATGGTAAGACGTTTTAATAAGTTTTTTAAATCTAATAAATTTAGATCGCAGTCAAGTAAACGTCATCAAAAGATAAGGATAGTCTGTTGCTACAATTGCAATGAAGAAGGGCACATCAGGGATGATTGCCCGAAATTGAAGAGCAAACAGAAAGAGAAAGAAAAGGTAAAGTCCAAGAAGTCAGAATCCTCCAGATATAAGAACCTGAAAGCGACATGGTCAGACTCATCCTCCGAATCAGACCTCGAAGAATTCTCGGGGTTAGCGCTAGTGGCAAGCCATCAGCTGGAAGAAGAGTCAAGCTCAGAGATGAGCATAGATGAAGGGGGAGGAACATCATAAGAGGAAAGCTACAATAAAGGGGGAGCATCACCAAATCAGATAAGTAAGGTACGTGTTATAATCCCTACTCAGTCGTTTAAATTTATCAAATCTCTTTCTAAAGATTTGTTTAAATTAGAAAAAGAAAATACTAAATTGAAAATAAAATTAGCAAAAGCATGCCCACTTGAGATGTACGATAATCTAAAATCAGAAAATGAAAAATTAAAAATTGAAGTTGAAAAATTAAAAAATAATGCATGTTTAAATAAATTTCCAAAATCAAAAATTAGAATTTATGGAAAATTGAATTGGTACATTAGAAACCATCAGGGTCAACTTAGAAGAGTGCCCAAGAAATATATACCCCCTAAATTTTTGAATAATCCTGTAGGAAGGAACCTCTATTGGGTTCCGAAATCTGTGCTAAATTAATTTGTTTAATTAAAGCTTTCAAGAGAGAAAATTAAACAAAGAATTTCTTTATGAAGCTTTGTCTAAGTAAGTGGTTGTTGCTCCAATAACCAAGAAGGCCTAGTGGCTCACCATGACCTGGAAGCTGAAATATTGAAATAAAATATTTAATTAATTTTCTGAAAAAGTATTAAACTAGAATTAAATAATGCTTTGAAAGTTTTTTTAACATTTAAGAAAAATTCTAAAAATTCAGTTTACTTAGAATTTTTTTTTTTTGGAAAATTCTAAAAATTAATTTTGACTTAGAAATCATTTTGAAAAATTCCATTCTGTTTAGAAAATTTTAGAAAATTCATCTTACTCAAAATTTTTCTAACTTAAATATCATACTCTTACCCCGTTTTGCTGTGATCAAAGGGGGAGAGATTAGTACAAGTCTAGGGGAAGATAATTTTTTTTCTTTTTAGTAGTTGCAATTTTATTTATTGCAAACTGATGCTTAACATGTTAGTTTAGTAATTTTCTTTTAAAATTACTTTTTGTCTATTTTTAACCCTAACTTGAACTTGGGTTGATGCACATCAAAAAGGGGGAGATTGTTGGACCCCGTGGTGTTTTGATGTGATCAACCAAGTTGGTTAGGTCCTGCTTTTTGTTTGACCCCTGTGTTTAAGTGTGCAGGAGCTTAAGAGCACAGGAAGTCGAGCGGAAGACGCAGCTAGCAAGAAGGACGACACGGGAAGGGAGCCGACGGGCTCGGTGCGTCCGAAGGACGAGAGAGCTGCGGAAGAGTACACCGGTGGGCGAGAAGAATGTGCGCAGCGTTCGAGGGACGTTGAGCTGGGAGGAAGACTGCTCTAGGAGAAGGTTGGAAATTGGGTTCGGGTGAGCCCTATTTCGGTTGGCCAGAATCACCCAAAAGAACTGGACTTCAGAAGACGAAGCAAAGACGCAAGCAAGCTGGAAAAAGCTGCCAGCCAGCTTGGAGGTGCCTCCATCTTGAAGGCACCTTCAATGCCTGTTAGAGAAGCCACGAACCTAGCAGAAGTGAACGTTGAGTTTTCGGATAAAGTTTTATCCACTCTCTCGATGGAGGCGCCTTGGACCTCTATTGGAGGCGCCTCGGACATCCGAGATAGAATTTTCAGAGGCTATATAAAGGCCTCTGGAACTAGGAATTAGATATCAATTATTCCAGCAACTCTGTAATCAATTCCTAGCAATCGTTCTGAGCTGTTAGAGTGTAAAAGGCTTCTCCTCCTTTAGAGAAGGAGATTTTTCTAGTGTGCGCTTTTCATCGCTCTAGATTAACAACCTTCTTAGTTGTAACCATGTTAACTCCCAGTCTTCTCTGTCCTTCTGTTTATCTTTATTATTTTAAGTTATTTTATTATTATTGCTATTGTACTTTCGAGTTGAAAGATCCGAGGAGGGTAGTTTTAATTTGTGTAGGCAATTCACCCCCCTCTTGCCGGCCTCCACTACACCTACACACTAGACACCTCGGTATGCCTTCCTTATTGTTAAAAAGGATGTCCTAAGTGTTGGATTGTCATAGACCGACTAGAGAGGGATGAATAACCTATAATTTAAGTTAGATACTTCTCTTACATTCTATTTAGCAAGGACACTGAAACATTTATTAATCAAAATAATAAACAATATTAAATAAAATAAGAGGTCATAAATTACTTGGTTATAAACTAGGTAGTTGTTAATTCAAAACAGATGGAAGTGCACTAAAGATCCCCTTTGTTGAAAGTGGAGTTGTAACGCCCGCCCCTTCCGGGGGCGCTAAGGCTACCCTAAGGGACGGGGTTACTTACACCTACCTAACATACATGTGCATATGATCTCATGGCAGCGGAAGATATTTATTAAAATTTTCTTTTTATTTTATTATATGTATTTTTTTTCCATGGCATGTGAACTATAAATCATACTAATATTCATGCATAACTTAATCTATATTTGCTACTTGAACATGAATCATGATCTTATAAATCTACTGACATGAAATAAGACATCATAAATGCATAACATACTAGTTCAAGTTATCATCATAAACATAAGGTCTAAACTTAGCTCACATGCACAATTCAACCAAATAAAGTTTTAAAACTAAATTAGATCTATCCACCATGCCACTTCCACACACACTCCCTGCCTTTCCTGCTGCTCCCCTTAGTTCATCCATTCCTTGCCTTTCTCTGCAGTACAAGGAAACATAAAAACTATAAGCCCTAACGTTTAGTAAGTTCTTTTCCTACTCATAAAACCATAAATCATACGTACACATAAAACATATCATAGCATGTGAAAACATAACATAACCATACCATAGCATGTGAGAACATAACATAAAACATATCATAGCATGTGAGAACATATCATGAAACATATCATATCATGTGAGGACATAACATGAAACATATCATAACATGTGAATACATAATATGATCATCCAAACATCATAAACATGATTCCAAAAGTAAATAAGTGTGAAGGAAATCATATAACATGTACATGTAGATGCAAGATGTTCCTTTGAAAACATGCATAATGAAATGAACATATGCAACATGTGTTTTTTTTCATATCATATACATACTTGAACATAATATCAACATAAGGGCCCGGCTTGTACCACATACATACATAAATGCGCGTAATTCCTAGGACAAGGTAGCTAGCCCCGAACCTACTAGGGATCTAGGTCCGTTCATAGTTCGTCGACCTAGGGGCGTACTAAGGAGCCCATCCCTTTTTACGAGGCCCATTTCATAGACCATCGACCTCGGGGCGCTTATGGAGCCCACCCTTGGTACAAGCCATACAAAAAGTAAAATAGCATGTCATACATATCATGTATCATATTTCTTATCATGTCATCATACATATCATGTTCTTATCTTATCATACGTGTCATATCATGAAGAGAGCTCTTAATCCCAACTCAAGGGAAGCATCTCTTAGGCTTTTCTTCTTACATAAGCCTTTCATAACATATCTCATAAATCATAACATGTTCTTATCATAACATAGAGCATAGCATGTTACATGAAACATAGCATGTATCACCTCATAAAGCATAGCATATCATCTCATGAACTTAGCATTTATCATATCATGAAGCATAGCATATCATATCATGAAGTATAGCATATATCATATCATGAAGTGTAGCCTATATCATTCCATGCACATAGCATATCATATCATGAAATCATAGCATGTAACATATCATGAAGCATGGAAACTTAAACTAACCATATATCCAGAATCATATATTATGAGGAAACATAAGCATGCATAGTTAGATTCAAAAACTTTTCCCTAAACCTATTCTTTCAATCTTGGCCGAAACCTTACTAGCATGAATTCTAAACTTTGGCCACCATAAAGAGCATGAAACTTCAACCAACTATAGATAAAAAATCATACATCATAAAGAAGCATAAACAAGCATAGTTAAATTTCAAGACCTTGCTCTAACTCATATACTTGCTTGGCCGAACCCTAAGGTGAGGTTCTAAGATTCATTTGTACAACATGTAGCATGGAAACTTATCTAATCTCATACACAAGATCATACAACATGTAGAAACATAACTAAGCATAATTAGGTTAGAAAAACTTAACTCTAAGCTTACACTCTACCTTGGCCGAAACCTACAAGTAGGGTTTCAAGTCTTCTAGTGCATAAAGTCTTAACCTAACTTCATACAAGGTATCATACTTCATGAATGAACATAAACAAGCATGTGTAGGTTTAAAATTTTAACCCTAAGCCTCATATCTTATCTTGTCCGAAACTTCACTAGGGTTTTCATTTTTTTTTTTTATACAACATGAAGCATAAAACCTAAACTATCATTACATAAGAGTTCATTCATCAAAGCATTTTATCATAAAAGAAACCTTGTTCTAACTTCATTTCTATTCTTGGCCGAGACTTACAAGTGGGGTTCCATTTCTTCTAGTGAAACATGTAATATAAAGACTTTACCTAACCACATACAAGATATCATACCTCATGAATAAGCATAAACAAGCATGATTAGGTTTAAAATCTTGTCCCTAAGCTTCATATCTTGTCTTGGCCGAAACTTCTACTAGGGTTTTCATATATATATTTTTTTATACAACATGAAGCATAAAACTTAAAACTATCATCACATAAAAGTTCATTCATTAAAGCATGTTATCATAAAAGAACCTTATTCTAAACTTCATTTCCATTCCTTACCGAGACATAAAGATGGATTTCTCCAAATTTCATCTAACATGGAGCATGAAAAAAACTAAGCTATAACCTATGAAAAACATACATCATGAAGGAGCATAACAAATATGTTTTCTTTTCAAAACTTTGCCCTAAACCCTATGATTCATCTTGGCCGAAACATTAGGTTAGGGTTCCTAATCTTTTAATAACATATAAAGCCTTAAAACTTAAACTAACAACATATGAAGGATCCTACATCATATAAGAGCATAGGCAAGCATGTTATCAAAAGAACTTTGCTCTAGTCCTTCTCTTTTTGTCTTGGCCGAAACTTCTACTAGGGTTTCATATATATATATATATTTTGTACAACAAAAGCATAACTTGTAAACTTGTTAATCCTAAGTGACCACCAATCTATCTTGGTCATAGCTTACAAGGAAATCTCTAAGGTTTCAAAAAAATATTTTCATACGAAACAAACCGACAACTACTTGTACTGCAGCGAGGGGATACTCACATCCTTGCTTGATTTTCTTAGGGAAGAAACCTTGCTTGTGGAGCGTTCCTAGAGAGGAGCTTCTCTTGATTGGGTTTCGGCAATGGTGAGGGAGAGAAGAGTTCTTTGGTCACGGTGGAGAGGAGGAGGGAGGAGGAAGAGAGCAAAATGAATGTTTTCATTCATTTTCTCCTTTTATTCCAAATGAAAAGAAGAAGGGAAAATGAGTTTTTCCTTCTCTTTTCTTTTACTCATCCCTTAATGAAAAGAGAGAGCAAGAATCATCTTTTCCTTTGAGAGGAAGAAGACAATTCCAACTTCTCTTCCTAAATGAAAGAAACCTTCTCTTACTCTTAACTATATTGTCCCTTCTCTTCCTAACAATATATTCTCTTGATTCATTGGTTATCACATACATGTATCTAGTAAGAGGTCCAAGGTTCAAACCTTGGTCATCTCTTTTTGGTTCTATTTTATTATTTTTGCAAATTTCCACATAAGGCCTATTTTTAACCATGGTAAAAATACACAAACTTGCTAGACATCTATGGGTGTTACAGGAGTAGTTTCTTACATACTTTGGAAGCTCAAAATAGAATGTAGAAATGAAATGCAAATTTTGTTATTAAACTCCTAGCCTCAAGGTGCTATTTATAGTGTTCTAGAAAAAGTTACCATTGGCTAGCGTTGCTTGGAAGCGCCTCCAAAGTCATCTAGCCTCCAAGTAAGAGGTCCAAGGTTCAAACCTTGGTCATCTCTTTTTGGTTCTATTTTATTATTTTTGCAAATTTCCACATAAGGCCTATTTTTAACCATGGTAAAAATACACAAACTTGCTAGACATCCTATGGGTGTTACAGGAGTAGTTTCTTACATACTTTGGAAGCTCAAAATAGAGTGTAGAAATGAAATGCAAATTTTGTTATTAAACTCCTAGCCTCAAGGTGCTATTTTTAGTGTTCTAGAAAAAGTTACCATTGGCTAGCGTTGCATGGAAGCGCCTCCAAAGTCATCTAGCCTCCAAGAGGATAAAGTTTTATTCACATTGCAATGACTATGCAATAGCTCTGCTTTGTTGGAGGCGCCTCCAAGTGACTAAAGGCATCTCGACTAGTATTCATTCAAGGACCTCGTGTTCATTGGAGGCGCCTTTAGCACTATTCATCCAATGCACCTCTAGTCCAATCTGAGGTGCTGGTAGCACTATTTTTCCGAAAATGATTAACCTCCATTATTAACTATTTTTTGCTCCTCTCACTTGGTTGATGCTCTAGTCGTCTGGAGTTGAGCTCACTAGAACCAAACTCTAACCTTCTCCTTGAATATACTTCCATCCTAACTTCTTGTCCCTCGGATACGCTCTGTGCATCCTTTTTGCCCCATTGATGTACTCTTCCATAGCTCCTCGTCCCTCGAATGTATCAAGTCCGTCAACTCACTTTTTGTGGCATCCTTCTCTCTTGCCACATATTTGTTGGTGCGAAAAACATTTGACGATCGACCTTATGTTTTGATAATGGCAAAGGGTTCAAAGTTAAGGTTACTTGTTGTCTAACAAATTTGAATGAGCTTACAGGAAAGTCCTAAGTGTTCTTAGACAAAAGTCCTAGCTGTGGTTAGGCAGGTGGAAAACTCTAGAGGGTGGCAACCCTAGGTCCTTGTGGGGGGGGTAACCCTAGGCGGAAAGTCTTGGCGAGTTGAGCACTTTGGGCAAAACCCTAGAGTCGGAAACTCTAGGTGAAAGTCCTGGTGGTCGTGGACCAAGTGGAAGACTGAATGAGTCATGGAGCGGGCGTTTAGTAGAAAGTCCTGAAGCATCGGGCGCTGAGCAAAAGTCCAATCAATTTGGCAATAGGTAACTTCTCCTGAGAGGAGTAGGTGAGGACGCATTCCTTATTAAGGGAACAGTAGACGTTGGTTCGAACTAGGGGTTCCAGAGGAAATTCAAATTTAGAATCGGATAGTGCGAAGGCTGTCAAGATATCTATTTACATATTAATTGCTATTTGTCTAACTCTATTTTACAAGAAACTAACAAGTTTTTGCAGGGTCAAACTTAGCATTGATTGGTCGACCAAATGATCGGATCGGTCGACCAAACCCCAATACAGCAGGATTAGATTCCTAGAGATCAGACCGGGTTCGATCAAGGGATCGATCGACCAAACCTTGGGATCGATCGATCGAACCAAGGATAGACAGAGACTCAGTTGAGCCAGATTGATCGGATCAGATGAGGCAAAGATCATCAACTGTTAGTCTCCCTGTGTTTAAGATAACGAATGTCCACTAATTAAGTAAGTTACTGACAACTCACTTAATTAATATCTAAGTCCAAGAGTAGTACCACTCAACCTCATTGTCATGTTGGACTAAGTCCACCTGCAGGGTTTAACATGACAATCCTTATGAGCTCCTCTTGGGGACATTCTCAACCTATATTACTAGGGCACAGTTTTTTCTATAATCAACAACACACACTATAAGTAATATCATTTTTCAACTTATCGGGCCTATTGATTTATCAAGATAAATTTCACCCTTTGATAAGTTAAAGAAATAGATACTAAATATATATGCTTGTTATTATATTAGGATTAAGAGTACACACTTCCATAATAATTAAGGTCTGGTTCTTTTATTAAGTCAGTATAAAAAGAACTTACCTAAAATGGTCCTACTCAATACACTTAGAGTGTACTAGTGTAATTTATTAGTCAAGATAAACTAATACCTAATTACACTACGACTATACCAATGGTTTGTTCATTTCCATCTTAGTCATGAGCAACTATTTATAATTTATAAAAAGATGATAACATGATCTTCTGTATATGACACCACACAACATGTTATCTACTTTATAAATTAATTGAACAACTATATTCAACAAATAGATATAGACATTTGACCAATGTGATTTTTTTATTTTAAAAATAAATGTTTACAAAAGCTAGGCTTTTAGTATACACTCTAACAATCTCTCACTTATACTAAAAGACTAAGTTGCCATATCTGCTGCCATACATCTGATTTCCATCCTCTCCACATGCCGATCAAAAGCTTTCGCCGAAGGGTCTTAGTGAAAGGATCTGCCAGGTTATCTGCTGATGTAATCTTGGCGATGACAACTCCTCTCTTGACGATGTCTCATATCAGGTGGTACTTGCGCTCTGTATGTTTACTTGCCTTATGAGCTCGTGGTTCCTTCGATTTTGCAACTGCACTGCTATTATCACAATAAATTATGATGATTTTGGGCAAACCAGGAATCACATCTAACTCCATTAGGAAGTTCCTGAGCCATACAACTTCTTTGGCTGCCTCAGAGGCTGCCACATAGTTGAGTCTGAAACACATTTCTACTTAACACTCCTCCATGCAATGGCTCCACCTCCTAAAGTAAACACATGGCCTGACGTAAACTTACTGTTGTCCCTATCCGATTGGAAGTCTGAATCCGTGTAACCCACAGGGAACAAATCGTCTGCTTGGTAAACTAGCATATAATCTCTAGTCCTTCTAAGGTACTTTAATATATGCCTTACAGCAGTCCAATGTCCTTTTCCAGGGTTACTCTGATATCTACTAATCATGCCCACGACAAAACAGATATCAGGTCTCGTACACAGCATTGCATACATAAGGCTTCCTACAGCTGAAGCATAAGGAACTGCCTTCATATCCTCTATCTCCTTTGATGTCTTTGGAGACATTTCTTTAGATAAGGTTACTCCATGCCTAAAAGGTAAAAAACCTTTCTTAGAGTTCTGCATGCTAAAACGAGCAAGGATTGTATCTATATATGAAGCTTGAGATAGGTACAACATTCTTTTCTTGCGATCCCTTATGACTTTGATCCCAAGAATGTGTGCACATTCTCCTAAGTCCTTCATATCAAATTGTTTGGACAACCATACCCTTACGTCTGATAATACCTTGACATTGTTGTCAATTAACAAAATATTATCTACGTATAGTACAAGAAATACAACCACGTTTCCGTTGCAATTCTTGTATACACAAGACTCATCCAGACACTGAATAAATCCATATGACTGGATTACTTCATTAAAACGGATGTTCTAAGATCTTGAAGTTTGCTTCAGTTCATAAATGGATTGATTGAGCTTGCACACTAGATGCTCTTTGCATTTTTCAATAAACCCTTCTGGTTGCTTCATATAGATGTTTTCTTCAAGACTTCCGTTAAGGAATGTTGTCTTGACATCCATTTGTCAAATCTCATAATCCATATAGCAGCAATGGATAAGAGTATCCAGATAGACTTTAGCATAGCTACCGGCGAAAAAGTCTCCTCATAATCGATTCCCTCTTTCTGAGTATACCCTTTCGTAACAAACCTTGCTTTGAAGGCTTCTACCATCCCGTCTGTCCCTCTTTTTCTTTTGTAGATCCATTTGCATCCAACGGCTTTAACACCATCTGGTGGTTCTACAAGCTTCCAGACCTTATTAGAATACATAGACTCTATTTCAGAATTCATTGCCTTTTGCTAAGATACTGCATCTATATCTTGGAGTGTTTCGTCATATGTTCGGGGATCAGGTTCATGTTTACCTGGGATCAAGTTCAAAGACTCTCCCAAAAATATGAATCTCTCAAGTTGCCTTACAACTCTCCCAATACGACGAGGCACTGTCTCTGTTTGTGTATAATGTGTGATACGTGTTGCAGTTTCTTGTGGTGCTTCATCTTGTACTGTTGGTACTAAAGTATACGTGTCCTTTATTATTTCTTCTAGAACAATTTCACTCATGGGCTTATGGTTCATTACATAATCTTCTTCTAAAAATCGAGCATTGGTGCTAACAATGATCTTCTGATTTTTAGGATTATAAAACAAACCACCTTTCGTTCCCTTAGGATATCCCACAAATAGACAAACTTTTGTATGTGATTCCAACTTTCTAATGTCTCCCTTCAACACATGTGCTGGACTACCCCATATCTGGTTATGATTTAGACTAGGCTTACGCCCATTCCATAATTCCATTGAAGTAGAAAGAACTGTTTTAGAAGGTACCATATTCAGAATGTACACTGCTGTTTCCAAAGCATATCCCCAAAATGAATTTGGTAATTCTGAATAACTCATCATCGATCTAACAATTTCCATAAGAGTCCTATTCCTTCGTTCTGTCACACCATTCTGTTGGGGTGTACCAGGTGCAGATAATTGAGATTGAATCTCGACTTCTAATAAGTAATTCAAAACTCTCCAAAAAGGTATTCGCCACCACGGTCAGACCGTAGTGTCTTGATACTTTTACCAAGACGTTTCTCCACATCAACCCTATATTCTTTGAACTTATCAAAGCATTCAAACTTGCGGTGCATCAAGTAAATATATCCATATCTTGAATAATCGTCTATAAAGGAGACAAAATATTCATAACCACCTCTTGCCTGAATAGACATAGGACTACACAAATCAGAATAGACCAATTCTAACACATCTTTGGCTCTATACCCCTTGACCTTAAAAGGTCTCTTGGTCATTTTACCTTCCAAGCAAGATTAACATGTTGGAAAGTTTTCCAACTCTAATGAACCCAAGAGTCCACCGGCTACAAGCCTTTGAATCCTACTTAAATTAATATGACCAAGCCTTTGATGCCAAAGATATGTTTGGTTCATTTTCGAAGGTTCTTTTCTCTTATTAGAGTTAGAAGATGTGTTATTAATTTCCATATATTGCATTGCGGGAGAAATTGGATTTAAAGTATATAAATTGTCAACCAATGTACTAGAACGTATAATAACTTTATTTCTCTTTATAAACCACATTATTACTAAAAGAAACAGAATATCCATCCAAATACAGTTTAGAAACTGAAATTAAATTCTTTCTAAAACTCGGTACATAAAGATAATTTCTTAAAATCAAATTTCTATTCCTATCAAAAGATAAGTAGACATCTCTGTTGGAGTGTATACTGAAAGCCTAAGCTTTTGTAAACATTTGTTTTGAATAAAGAATCACATTTGGTCAAATTATCTACATTTGTTTGTAGTTGTTCAATTAATTTATATTGAAGATAACATAGCATGTGGTGTCACATGCAGAAGATAATGTTATCAGTACCTTATAAATTATAAACAGTAGCTCACGACCAAAATGGAAAGGAACAAATCATTAGAAGGTCGTAGTGTAATTAGGTATCAGTTTATCTTGACTGTATAATTACACTAGTACACTTAGAGTGTATTGAGTAGGACCATTTGAGGTCGTTTCTTTTATACTGACTTTATAAAGGAACAAAGACCTCAGTTATTATGGAAGTGTGTGCTCTTAATCCTAATATAATAACAAGCATATATATTTGATATTTATTTCTTTAATTTATCAATGGGTGAGATTTAGTTCGATGAATCAATAAGCCTGATAAGTTGGGAAATGATATCACTTATAGTGTGTGTTGTTGATTATAGAAGGAAACTGTGTCCTAGAGATACTAGGTTGATAATGTCCCCAAGAGAAGCTCATAAGTATTGTCATGTTAAACCCTGCAGGTGGACTTAGTCCGATATGACGATAAGGTTGAGTGGTACTACTCTTGGACTTAGATATTAATTAAATGAGTTGTCAGTAACTCACTTAATTAGTGGACATTTGATATCTTAAACACAGGGAGACTAACATGCTCATAATAAGAAGGAGCCTAAAAATGTAATTTGGGATTGATGTGGTAGTTCAATAATAGTTCTCTAGTGGAATGAATTATTATTGATAAAATTAAGTTGTGTGTTCGGGGCGAACACGGGATGCTTAATTTTATCGGGAGACCAAAACCAATTCCTCCTCTCGGTCCCTATCGTAGCCTCTTATTTGTAGAGTTCTATACCCACCTATACCCACCTTCTATACCCACCCAATAGGGGCCGGCCAAGCTAGCTTGGGAAACAAGCTAGGGCCGGCCTAGGTATGAACCCAAGCTAGTGGGGCCGGCCAAAATAAATTAAAAAGAATTTTAATTTTAATTTTTTATTATGTGGAAGAAATAATTTATTAAAGAGAATTAAAATTAAATTATCTCTCTTGTAAAATTTACAAAAGATTAAAGAAAGAGATTAGATCTCTTTCCTTATTTGTAGATTGGTGAGATATTTTATTTTCTCTTTAAAAATTATTCACATATTGATAAAATTAAAATTATAGAAATTTCTTTTATTAACCATGTAGAGATTTTTAAAGAGAAATTTTAATTTTAAAATTTCCGGAAACAAATTAGGAAGTTTTAATTGTTGATTGAAACTTGTCTAATTTGTTCTCCAATGATGTGGCCGGCCAATGTAGATTTAATTGGAAAATTTTATTTTATTTTTCTCAATTAAATCATGTCAAGGAAATTGAGGAAATTTTATTGTAATTAAATTTCCTAATTTGCCTAGGCCAAGGAATATAAAAGAAGGGGTGAGGGTGCCTTCATGAGACACAACATCTATTATTTCTCTCCCTCTTTTGTTTCTTGGTGTGGCCGGCCATCCTCTCCCTCTCTTCCTCTTGTGGTGGCCGAATCTCCCTCTTCCATTGGAGCTCTTGTGGTGGCCGGATACTACTCGAAGAAGAAGAAGAAGAAGGAGAGAAAGCTAGCATCTCTTGGAGCTTGGTTAGTGTTTTGATTTTCTTCCTTGGTGAAGCTTCCTCTTTGTTGGCCGAACCTAGCTAGGAGGAGAAGAAGGTGGTTGGTGGTTTCTCATCTCGGAAGATCGTTGCCCACACAACGTCCGAGGTTAGAAGAGGAATACGGTAGAAGATCAAGAGGTTTTTCTACAAGGTATAACTAGTAATTTTTCTTTCCGCATCATGCTAGTTATTTATGGAAATAATACCAAATACAAGAGGCTTACGTTCTAGAATTTCGAATATGTTTTTTCGATGCTGTGTTCTTTTGTTTTTTCTTTTCCTTGTGATTTGATTGTTCTCTTTGGTTAACCTAAAGTTATTTTAGGAAATTAAATATTAGCTTTCTATAAAAGGTTTTGTCTAGTCGGTGGTGGTTGCTCCCATATCCAAGAAGGCCATGTGCCTCGCCACGTCAGTACTGGGAACCAATTATGGAAATTAATATTTAATGGAATTAATAACTTAAGGAGACTTGGGTCGAACGTGTAAAGTTCCGCAGGAGATCCAAGTCAAAACCTAAAAGAACAAATAGATTAAGTTTTGGATCAAACGTGTTAAGTTCCGCAGGCGATCCAAAATTTAATTTAAAAGAACACATGGTAGCTAGGAAAAGGTTCAGACCTTTGTACAAAATTTTTGTACAGTGGAACCTATAGGTTTTCCGAGTAGCAACCAACAATTGGTATCAGAGCTAGGGTTTTACCTCTGTGTATTTGGTATTTAGTTTAATTATGCACATGTCATACATAATTTAGGCAGGTTAATAGTAGGATGTGCTAACTTTGTGGATGCAGGATCCAACTATTATGGCTTTTAGTTATTATGTGTGTGATTGGACCCTTGGACATGTCAAGGGCATTTATTTGTGTGTGCATGATTGTATTAAAATACAGCAGGAGCTGTATTTAGTTTTATTAGGATTTTATTTTTGATCTAGATACATGTACATTCCTTTTATGGAATATAGGATCAAAAATGTAAAATTCTATTTATGTCGCGGATCGAATCTTGCAAAGCGTGGAACCTTCTAAGGACCAGAGGCGCAGCGGAACTAGGAGCAATATGGATGCGACAGCTAGATCCAGTGGCGGTGGCCAAATATGGCAGCAGCTTGGGATGACAACACACGGAGGACAATTAGAGATAAAATCCATAATAGTTGAAAATTAAATTTTCTATTTATTGCTTTTATATTATGCTGTGTGTGCATGTTAGTTTACAAGTTTTAGTAGGCTAGCATAGTTAAAATTCCTCATTTATAAATAACTAAGTGGGAGAGGGATTTTTAAATAAATCCCATGGTCTCCATTACTGATTTGTAAGTGATGCAAACAAGCTTGCGCGTTGGCTCTGAGTGCCTTCCTCCATAACGGATGAGCTTGTTTGTGGATCACTAGAACAGACTTCCATTTTTGGATGACTATAGGAAGTTAATTAAGAGCGTGTGATCTTCCCCAACGGAAGGGGCATAATCTTATTAATGGACTTAGTGTCAAGTAATGGTATACACTTAGACACATCTAATAGTATCCTCCCCATCGGAGTCACTGCTATTATTTGTGTGACCAAAAGATACCAACTATTAATTTTATTTGTCAAAAAGTTAGGTTGACAAGATAATAAAATTAATGGGATAAAACCCTCCTTTTACAAATGTTGAATTTGTATACGTCCACACTAACGTGGCATACAAAATTCACGGTGTTTTAAGGTGTTGGTTAATTTAAAATAGTATTGTTTGAGGAATCAATATTATTCTAAATTTAGAGTTCTGACCAAAAGCTATTTGTGATTCTTAGGATGACTTTCAACCCACTGTCCATCATACTTCAACAAAACAGACTTACTGGACCTAATTACATAGATTGGAAAAGAAACCTGGACATTGTTCTGACTGCAGAAAGCTATAAATTTGTACTGACTGAACCTTGTCCTGATGCACCCACTGGTGAATCTACCCAAGAGGAGATTGAATATCATAAGAGATGGGTAAAGGCAGATGAGATGGCGCGGTGTTACATTTTGGCTTCAATGTCAAATGTATTGCAACATCAGCATCAAGATTTACCAACAGCTTATGATATTATGAACAATCTCAAGGAACTCTTTGGTCATCAGGATAGGGCTTCTAGACAAGAAGCTATGAGAAAGATAATGACAGCCACCATGCAAGAGGGTACTCCTGTAAGGGATCATATCCTAAAGATGATGGCTTATCTAAACGAGATACAGATCCTTGGAGGAGAAATTGATGGGGAAACCCAGATCGATATGATCCTCCAAACGCTACCTAGAAGTTTTGAGCAGTTCCGTCTGAACTATAATATGAATAAAAGGATTTATTCATTAGGGGAACTACTGACAGAACTTCAAGCAGCAGAAGGATTATTTCGTCACAATTCTCAAATTCACTATGTTGAAAATGGTTCTACTTCTAAACCGAAAGGAAAGAAGAAGAAGAAATAAGCTGGCTCAGCAAAGAAAGTGAATAAATCTCAGAGTACGGGATTTAAAGCTGGAGTGAAGAAGCCCAAGGGCAAATGCTTCATCTGCAAGCAGACAGGACATTGGAAGGCAGACTGTCCTCGTAGGAATCAAAACAAAGGTATATCTCATGCTCTAGTTGTTGAAACATGTTTAACGGTGTTATCTACCAGCACTTGGTGTGTAGATACGGGAGCCACTGATCATGTCTACAATTCCTTGCAGGGGTTCCAGGAAACCCGACGACTATCTGAAGGAGAAATTACCGTCTACATGGGCAATGCTACTAAGGTGGCAGCTGTTGCAGTGGGAGACGTCTACTTATCTTTTAGTAGAAATAGAAATTTGGTTTTAAAAAATTGTCTTTATGTACCCAGTTTTAGAAAGAATTTAATTTCAGTTTCTAAACTGTTTTTAGATGGATATTCAGTTTCTTTCAGTAACGATGTAGTTATTAAAAGAAATAAAGTGATTATCTGTTCTGGTGCATTGGTTGGCAATTTGTATACTTTAAATCCAAATTCTTCCACAAAGCAAAACATGGAAATTTATAACTCATCTTCTAGTTCTAATAAGAGAAAAGAACCTTCGGAAATGAATCAAGCATATCTTTGGCATCTAAGGCTTGGTCATATTAACTTAAGTAGGATTCAGAGGCTTATAACCGATGGACTTTTGAGTTCATTAGAGTTGGAAAATTTTCCAACTTGTGAATCTTGCTTAGAAGGTAAAATGACCAAGAGGTCGTTTAAGGCCAAGGGGTATAGAGCCAAAGAAGTGTTAGAATTGGTTCACTCTGATTTGTGGTGTCCTATGTCTGTCCAGGCAAGAGGAGGTTTTGAATATTTTGTCTCTTTCATAGACGATTATTCAAGATACGGATATATTTACCTAATGCGCCGCAAGTCCGAGTGCTTTGATAAGTTCAAAGAATACAAGGCTGATGTAGAAAAATGATTAGGTAAAAGTATCAAGACACTACGATCTGATCGTGGTGGCAAATACCTCTTAGGAGAGTTTAGGAATTACTTATCAGAGGCTGGGATTCAATCCCAATTGTCTGCACTTGAAACACCCCAACAGAATGGTGTAGCAGAACGAAGGAATAGGACTCTTATGGAGATGGTTAGATCGATGATGAGTTATTTAGAATTACCAAATTCGTTTTGGGGATATGCTCTGGAAACAGCAGTGTATGTTTTGAACTTAGTACCTTCTAAATCAGTTTCTTCTACTCCCATGGAATTGTGGAATGGGCGAAAACCCAGTCTAAGACATATTCAGATTTGGGGTAGTCCAGCACATGTGCTGAAACCAGATGCTGATAAGCTAGAATCCCGTACAGAAGTTCGCGTGTTTGTAGGATATCCCAAAGGAACGAAAGGTGGTTTATTTTATAGTCCTAAAGACCAGAAGGTCATTGTTAGCACCAATGCCCAGTTTTTAGAAGAAGACTATATAATGGATCACAAGCCCAGTAGCAAAGTTGTTTTAGAAAAACTTAGAGAGAACACGTCTACTTCAGTACCAACAGTACAAGATGAAGTACCACAAGAGACTGCAACACGTGTCACACATGATACACAACCACAGACAGTGCCTCGTCGTAGTGGGAGGGTTGTAAGGCAACCTGAGAGATTCATGTTTTTGGGAGAGTCTTCGGACTTGATCCTGGGTAAACATGAACCTGATCCACGAACATATGACGAAGCACTCCAAGATATAGATGCAGCATCTTGGCAAAAGGCAATGAATTCTGAAATAGAGTCTATGTACTCTAATAAGGTCTGGGAGCTTGTAGAACCACCTGATGGTGTAAAAGCCGTTGGATGCAAGTGGATCTACAAAAGAAAAAGAGGGACAGACGGGAAGGTAGAAACCTTCAAAGCTAGGCTTGTTGCGAAAGGGTACACTCAGAAAGAGGGAATCGATTATGAGGAGACCTTTTCACCGGTGGCCATGCTTAAGTCTATCCGGATACTCTTATCCATTGCTGCTCATATGGATTATGAGATTTGGCAAATGGATGTCAAGACAACTTTTCTTAATGGAAGTCTTGAAGAGAATATCCATATGAAGCAACCAGAAGGGTTCATTGAAAAAGGCAAAGAACATCTAGTCTGCAAGCTCAATCGGTCCATTTATGGACTAAAGCAAGCTTCAAGATCTTGGAACATCCGGTTTAATGAAGTAATCCAGTCATATGGATTTATTCAAAGTCCGGATGAGTCTTGTGTATATAAGAAGTGTAACGAAAACATGGTGGTATTTCTTGTACTATACGTAGATGATATTTTGTTAATTGGCAACAATGTCAAGGTATTATCAGACGTAAGGGTATGGTTGTCCAAACAATTTGATATGAAGGACTTAGGAGATTGTGCACACATTCTTGGGATCAAAGTTATAAGGGATCGTAAGAAAAGAATGTTGTGTCTGTCCCAAGCTTCATATATAGATACAATCCATTGGGGAGGATACTATTGAATGCGTCTAAGTGTATATCATTACTTGATACTTAGTCCATTAAATAGAATTGTGCCCCTTCAGTTGGAGAAGATCACACACTCCTAAATAATTTCCTATAACCATCCATAAAGGAAGTTTGATCTAGTGATTCGCAACAAACTCATCCGTTGTGGAGGGAGGCACTCAGAGCCAACACGCAAGCTTGTTGCATCACTTACAAACCAGTAATGGAGACCGTGGAATTTATTTAAAATCCCTCTCCCACTTAGTTATTTAAGATGAGAAATTTTAACTTATGCTAGCATGCATCACACACACATCACAGTAAATAAAAGCAATAAATATGGAAATTAATTTTCCAACTATTATGGCCTTTTCTGTCACTGTTCTCCGTGTGCTCCAACCCTAGCTGCTGCCATCTTAAGCTACCGCCATCGGGTTGAGTTGTCGCATCTATCTTGCTTCTTATTCCGTTGCATCTCTGGTCCTCCAATAGCACCACGCCTCGCAAAGATACGATCCGTGACAAATATAGAATTTTACATATATCGATTCTATATTCCATAAAGGAATGTACATGTATTCTAGATCGAACAAAAATAAAATTCTAAAAATAATACAACTCCTGCTGTATTTAATACATACAATCATGCACACAAAATAATGCCCTTGACATGTCCAAGGGTCCAATCACACACAATATCTATATGCCATAATAGTTGGAGCCTGCAACCATAAAGTTACCACATCCTACTATTATCCTGCCTAAATTATGTATGACATGTGCATAATTAATTTGAAAACCAAAACACACAGAGGCAAACCCTAGCTCTGATACCAATTATTGGTTAGTCCTAGGAAGATCATACCGGTTCCACTGTACAAAAATTTTGTACAAGTGTCGAACCCTTCCTAAATAACCTATTGTGTTCTTTAGAAGTTAAATTAGGAATCGCAAACAGAACTTAACATTATTGATTTCAAATTTAACTTATCTGTTTTTAATGGTTTAGACTTGGATCGCAAGCGGAACTTAATACTATTGATCCAAATCCACCTATGTTATAAATTTAATTAAATATTAATTTCTAAAATTGGCTTCCAGGTTAAACATGACAAGGCACTAGGCCTTCTTGGATATGGGAGCAACCACCACTTTCTAGACAAAGCCTTTTAAGGAAAGCTAATATTTAATTTCCTTATATAACTCTAGGTTTAACCAAAAAGAACAATCGAATCACAAATTTGAAAAAAACAAAAAAAACATAAACTAGAATAACAAATTTGAAAAACTAGAATCTATTGCCTCTTGTGTTTGGAATTCTAACAAAGAAAAATAACTAGCATGATGCGGAAGAAAATTACTAGTTATACCTTTATCTTTGCAAGCTAATGACCTCAAGATCTTCTGCCGTATTCCTCGCCTCACCTTGGACGTCGTGTGGGCGATGATCCTCCAAGATGAACACCACCCAAAGACTTCTTCCTCCTCCTCTAGAATTCGGCCACCAACACCACGAAGGAGCAAAAGAGAGCAAAGGGAAAAGAGAGGGAGAGAGGGGCCGACCACTTGAGGATCACCAAGCAAGAGAATAAGAATTGTTATCTCATGAGGCCTCCTCACCCCTTCTTTTATATTACTTGCCTAAGGCAAATAAGGGAAGAATTTTTACAAAAATTAAAATCTTCCTCTTGTTTTTCCTTTTCCCTTTTTATTTTTCTTTTTCTTTCCTCTTGATTAAATCAATCAACAAATCATGATTGAATTTAACCTTTGATTGGCCATCCCCTTGCTTGGGCACCAAGCAAGGGTGGTCAGCCACATCATCAAGGAAAGAATAAAATAATTTTATAAAATTTTACAAGAAGAAATCATCTTATAAAATTTTACAAGCTCTCTTTCCTAAAGTGGATGTTAAAAAGGAAAGTTTTAAAAAATTAAAACCATATTTTAAAATTTAAAACCTCTCTTCTAAAAAATTTCCTTTTTTAACATAGTTACAAAAAATAGAAAATTTTAATTTTAAAACTTCTCTTTCTTTTTTCTAAAACATGAGGATGGTTAAAAAAGGAAAGTTTTAAAACTTTTAAAACTCTCTATTAAACCATGTGGCCTAATTCAAATAAGGAAAGTTTTTAAAATTAAAATATCTCTTTTAAAACTTATAGTTTTCTACAAAGAGAAGATTTTTAAAATTCAAAACAACCCTCCTATTTGAATTTATTATAGCCGACCCCTACTTGCTTGGTCACCAAGCAAGAGGGCCGACCCTCTTAAGGAGATGGTGGTCGGCCATTGCTTGGTCACCAAGCAATGGGCCGACCTCCTTTCTTGGACACCAAGAAGGGCTTTTATTTGGATGGACTTGAGACTTTAATGAGGCTACGACAAGGACCTAGAGGAGAAATTGGTTTTGACCTTCCGATGAGCTTGAGTATCCCGTGTTTGCCCCGAATACACAACCCAAGTTCATCAACAATAACTCATTCTACTAGAGAGTTATTGTTGCACTACTGCACCAATCCCAAATTACATTTATGTGCTCCTTCTTATCATGAGTGTGTTAGTCTCCCTGTGTTTAAGATAACGAATGCCCACTAATTAAGTAAGTTACTAACAACTCACTTAATTAATATCTAAGTCCAAGAGTAGTACCACTCAACCTCATTGTCATGTCGGACTAAGTCCACCTGCAGGGTTTAACATGACAATCCTTATGAGCTCCTCTTGGGGACGTTCTCAACTTATATTACTAGGACACAGTTTCCTTCTATAATCAACCCCACCCTCCTCACTACTAGTCTGTGAGGATGGGGCGCTACTGGACTACTAACTTATCTTAACTAATGTTGCTCACATGAAAATTACTATACTTAAAACTCTCAAAAATGTGAAACATACAATATGTAACAGCGGAATACATAAATAACTCATCTATACATTATACTCTAGCATATGAACACAACTAAAACTATACATCAATCTAATCATGCTGAAATATATGTATTAATCTGAACATGCATGCAACCATTATATAACTCAGATAATAGGTCTAATGTGCATAACACTTAAATGAAAGAATTCTAAATACATGGCAATCTTAATAAATTCTTATGCTAAATCCCAAGGCTTCTATAGTCCAAACATCACACATCCATCTACACATCCTTATCGCCTTCCTTCACTACAGCTTTTCCTTTCCTTTATCTGCAGTAAGGGGAAAATGCAACTATAAGCAAAATTACTTAGTAAGCGCTATCTAACTCACAAAACTTGAATATGCATGTGATTGGAAGAAATCTAGGAACTGAATGCTCAAAAGAAGATATTACTCATGCTCGTCTAACAGCAAAAGAAACATAGCATACTGAAATACTAAACATGTAAGCAAATCTAAACAACATGTCAACATACAAGAAAACTAAACTTGCTGAATTTTAAATTTATGTGAAGCTTATTTCTTTTATTTAAAAACTTATACTTTAATACTTCAAAATAATAATCAGTCTCTTCTTGGGCCCAGGCTTAGTACCAAAGTGCGCTCCCTAATAGAAACTGGGGTAGCGACCCACCAGTCCTACGAGGGTAAAGACCTTGATCTTACCAGGGCCAAGACCTCGGAATTGGTCACCTGGATTTGTTTAACGATAACCTCGGAAGTCGGGTACTAGCCTTTCAAAGTAAAATGTCTTAATTACTTCTTCTTTAAATGCCTTGGCATTTTAACAAGCACCTTGTGTGCCAAAATCCCTAAAGTCTTGACTTTGGGATCTACTTAAGGCATTGACCTTTTTCTTTCTTTCCTTTATCTTTCTTATACTTTTCTTAAACTCAAAATACTGATAGGGAACTCAAAATCTGGAACTGAAATGCTTAATGAAAAATCTGCACTGCAATGCATATTAAAAATCTACAATGCATATTAAAAATCTGCACCAATGCTTAACAGAAATCTGCACTAATGCTTAACAAAATCTGTACTAAAGCTTAACAGAAATCTGCACTAAAGCTTAACAGAAATCTGCACTAAAGCTTAACAGAAATCTGCACTAATGCTTAACAAAAATCTGCACTAAAGCTTAACAGAAATCTGCACTAATGCTTAACAAAATCTGAACTACATACTAAAGAGGAACTGTACATGCTTATCAATTCAGCAAAAGAATAACTCTACACTTCTACTACGAGTTGTTCATGCCTAATTACTGCTAACAAAACAAAGGAGATTCTGATTGCATACTAAAGAACCTGATCTTACCCCTATCAGAGCACAACCTGCACTGCACATCAGCTCTAAAGAACTGTTCATCCACCCCTAAAGAGTTTAATAGGGTACCTATATTCCACATATAAGCGAACTCTAGGTTTCTTTATTATAGGGCACATAATTCCTTCAACTAACTACTGCAGAAATGAAAAGAGATGACAAATCTCATAATTTCCCTTAGCCCACAACAAATCTCAATTCTTTACAACATATTTCGAAGCCAAGAGGAAAACTAAACCGAAATATGCAAATTCCAGTCCATAACAGCATATTCCAAAATCTGAACTTGCATTGTACCGAAAAGAACTAAATCTACAACCATGCTAAAAAAAACTATTCTTAAACTAACTGTTCATGCTATTAAACCACATGGTTGAATCCTCTTTAAGCATGCTACAACATAACACAAAGGAGCAAGCGAATCCTTTTTAAGCATGCTACAACAGAACTACAAAGCAGCAAGTAAATCTCGGAACTACTCTTAACCCTCTAGCACCCTAAATTCTGCACAACATGATCCGAAACAAGAAGGAACTAAATCCCTAGCAAGCATAAATTCGGCACAAACACAATCTGAAACAAAAGAGCATGCTGTGGATGGTAAGGAGTGAAACAAAGCTCCAAAACTACTCTTACTGTAGGTGAGAAGCAACTTACCTTGCTTCTTGGACTCACAATCAAAAACAAAAGACCTCTAGGGTTTCGGAGATGTGCAACTTCCGGCCCCTTCTTCGTGCCCACAACTTCTCCTCGATGAGAGGATCTCAACCATGTAAAGAACACACGGATTTAGCCCCTCGTCGGCCGCCGGAGACGATGCCCTAAACGCGCGCGAGAGAGAAGAGGAGAGGAGAAAGGTTAGGTCACGTAAGAAATCAAGCCCTAAGTTCCTCTCTTTATAACTCCAATATTCTGTTAACTATTACTTCTTAAATAAATTTCGCTCCTTCCTTAATCATCACGGCCCTGCTGGGTTCTTGGTCATCACACTTCGCTTAAGACTTGGACCGGGTCGGAGGTCGCGGGTTCGAACCTCGGCCGAACCTCTTTATTTTTTTTAAACTTCTTTCTTTTGGTAAAAATACCAAACGAACTCCAAAAATTACATAAAAATACTCTAAAAATTTCTAAAAATCTCTAGAATATTTCTAAAGCATTTCTAAATATTTTTAATTACTGTTAAGACTCGGAATGAGGAAATTTGGGTTGTTACAGTACCCACCTGATTATATATGCTTATAGGGGTAGTGACAAAACCATGCTCTATTATGTTCAGGACCTAGGTTTTTATACCTTATCTGATCAGTGTACCTAGACTATTGATTGGATCAATTTGTCCTATGGTACACATTATGTAGAGATGGATAGGTTCAAGATATTTCTATGTTTAGTGTCATGCACTATCTCACATGATTGCATTCTGTGTGATAGTCAGCTCCATTATTGTTGAGCACATTGCCAATTACATAAATCTGCACACACCACTACTCATGGGTTAGTGGTATGTCAGGCAGGGTGTGTGGTAGTTCTGCTATTAGGCTCTGCTAGTCCGGTGACTCAGTGTGGTAGCCGGCAGACAGTTTTGCTCTGTTAGGCTCCGCTAGTCTGGAGACGCAGCGTGATAGTTGACAGACAGTTTTACTCTGTTTGGCTCCGTTGGTCCGCTCATGGGTAGTGTGACGCAGCGTGGTAGCCGACAGGGATCCCACCTCTAGACTTGCTCAGGGAGATGAGAGTGTTGCGCTCCCCCACTTATGATTTGGGGTAGGAGGATAGGTGTACTCCGACAGCATCCCGTCCATTCGGTCACTCAGGAGCAGTGATGACAGAGTGCACGGTTGCCACAGACCTACCCACTCGGTTTTCACCATCGTGTGCTAGACGGCTGACTGGGAGTAGGGATGACCAGGACATGTCATTGGCATCATACGCATTGATGCATTTATTGCTTATGTTTGCTGTACTTGTATGTTGCATATTGGATGGATGCATTTGTTTGACATGCATACATGATTCCTACACCTCTCAATTTATTATCCATACACCAGGTCCTGGTTAGTACAGTGGTTCTCCTATTTATTTCAGTTACATTTATCCTTCTTATATCAGGAGATTGTACGCATGATTAGTGCTATTTGTTATTTTCTTTATTATGCATATCAGTAGTTACCCGCTAAGGAGTTGACTCACCCTATGGATATTTACTATTTTCAGGTTGAGGCTGTCCGAGGGAGTTCCAGTCGCTAGCCCCCTATAGATCGCGAGGATGTGTGTTTTATCTTTTGGCTTTCTTATTACTATATAGATTTGTTCTGGTTTCTGACATATGGATATTATGTTATCTTTATTGTCGATGAGTTTTATTTGGATGTTTTTTTGCTACATGCCTGCCTGGATGGCAGAAGAGGTGAGTTCATTGTGATTTATCTTTTATGGGTGTAGTGGAGTAGGATATCGGATTTGAGCTTTATGAGTGTAGTGGAGTAGGATATAAGTTTTGAGCTTTATGGATGTAGTTGAGTAGGATTTTTGACTTGGTTTTTCCTTATCATTGCATTTGTTTAGTTTTTTATTATTAACTGCGTGGATGCTTGCTTATTTTACTTTTATATTGTATGTATGTTCTGATCGTGTTGGCCGAGGTATCTGGATGATGTAGTAAAGTTTCAGATTGTCACCCGTACAGGGGAGATGCTGTCGAAATTTCTTTTGGCAGGGACTCCCCCGGGGTGTGATAGATAATCTAAATTGAAGATAAAATTAACCATCTCATAAAAACCTATAAAGTTCCCTAATTGACAATTTAGAAAAGGATGAGATGGACTTAGGTAAATAAAAAATTTAGTTCAAAATAAATCAATTAAACAATTAGCTTAATAAATCAATTAAACAATTAACTTAATAAAATAATTAAACAATTAAATTAATAAATCAATTAAATGATTAACTTAATAAATCAATTAAACAAATAACTTAATAAATCTAAAGCAATTAAACAATTAACTTAATAAATCAAAATCAATTAAACAATTAACTTAATAAATCAATTAAATTAAATTAATTAATTCAACCCCGAGAAATTAAGTGAATTAATAATTAAAATTTAAATTTCAATTAAAATTTAAATTTCAATTAAAATTAAAATTAAAATTAAAATTATATAAAACTCAATCAACCATCTCACAGTCACCCATAGGAGCAACATAATTGACAACCTAGATTGAGTGAGATGGAAAATAAGGGGTTGAACTCAATCAATCTATTTTACAATTATTTTAAAATTGGATCCAAATCAAATACTTTATATGTAGGAACATAACGATTTGGACCAATGGATGTTGGATGTTGGATAGTGGATGCTCCAGACACATGACTAGAGACCGATTGAAGTTCACCAAACTAATATATAAAAACCTAGGGTCAGTTTCATTCGGCAATGACAGAAAGCTTAAGGTAATCGGAACAGGTAATATCGAACTAAGTTCCGATTTTTTTGTTTAAAAAGTATTATTTGTCAATAAATTTAATTTAACTTACTTAGCATAAGTCAATTGTGTGACTCTGGATACCTAATAACCTTTTCTAACCCTGATTACTTAATTAAAAATATTGAAAATCCCAAAATTATATTTAAGGGAATTAGGAAAAATAATGTTTACACAATTAACCTACATACCTCCTCACTAAAGTGTCTTTTGACACAACAAGAGGAAACCAAGCTGTGGCATAGAAGGCTTGGTCACACTCACATCAGACTCATTTCAAAAATGACTCAAAATGGTCTAGTTAGAGGTTTACCCAAATTAAAAAACCTAGAAAATTCTATTTGTAATGCTTGCCAACAAGGTAAACAAGTTAAGTCAACTCACAAACCAACAAACCTAAGTCAAATAGCTATTATTTCTAATATTGAATCCAAAACTATAGAAGAAGCCCTACCTGACCCAGACTGGATAATTGCAATGTAAGAAGAATTAGCTCAATTTGAAAGAAACCAAGTCTAGGAACTTGTACCTAAACCCACAAATAAATCTATAATTGACACTAAGTGGGCATTCAGAAATAAATTAGATGATAAGAGTGAAATAGTAAGAAATAAGGCTAGGTTAGTAGCAAAGGGGTTCAACCAAGTAGAAGGGCTAGACTATGATGAAACCTATGCACTCGTAGCCAGACTTGAATCCATAAGGATGCTGCTAGCCTATGTAGCACATAAAGAATTTAAATTATACCAAATGGATGTAAAATCCACATTCTTAAATGAGTTCATCAAAGAAGAGGTCTATGTAAATCAACCCCCACGATTTGAAGTCCTAGACCACCCAAACCATGTCCTTAGGTTAAGGAAAGCTTTATATGGACTAAAACAAACACCTAGGGCTTGGTATGAACAACTTTCAACATATTTACTATCTAAAGGATTTAACCAAGGCCAAATAGACCAAACCCTATTTGTTAAAACTTTAGAAAAAGATATTTTTATAAATCAAATTTATGTAGATGACATAATATTTGGCTCAACAAATATAAAATTTTAAAAGAATTTATCAAATTAATGGAAAATGAATTGAAATGAAGACTTACAAATAAAATAAAAAAAAGAAGGAATTCATATTTTTCAAACAAAATATGCTAAGAAATTAATTAGAAAATTTGGAATGGAGAATTCTAAAAATATAAATACCCCAATGGCAACTAATGCTAAAATTAACTCTGACTTAGAAAGAAATTAGTAGAGTTAAAATACTATAGAAGTGTAATAGGAAGTCTACTATACCTAACTACAAGCCAACTTGATATTTTATTTACAGTAGGTATATGTGCTAGATACCAATCTTGTGTAAAAGAATCACATTTAACAAGTGTAAAATGAATACTAAGGTACATAAAGGGGACCCTAAGTGTAGGTCTTTGGTAGCCTAGGACCAGCACATTTAACTTAGTTGGGTACTCTGACTCAGACTATACTGGATGTAAATTAGATAGAAAAAGTACAAGTGGAAGCTGCCAATTTCTAGGTCATTGCCTAGTAAGTTGGTCAAGCAGAAAGCAACACAGTGTTGTTTTATCCACTACTAAAGCAGAATACATAGCCATGGGAGAATGTGTATCTCAATTACTATGGATGATGCATACCTTAAAAGACTATCAACTTGAATATAAAAATATAAAAATTTCAATTGATAACATAAGTTCAATAAACTTAACTAAAAATTCAATTTGCCATTCAAGGACTAAACACATAGAAGTTAAACACCACTTTATACAGGATCACATTGCTAAGGGTGACATTGTACTTGACTATGTTGAGTCTAAGTCAAACTTAGCTGACATCTTCATAAAACCTTTACTTGAACTTGAGTTCAATTCACTTAGAAGAGAATTAGGGATGTGCACTGTAGAATAGAAGTTGTTAATTATTTCAAAAAGCTGATATTATCTTTTCAAAATTATATTTTGTTTTAAAAATTCTAGGAAAACTATTTTCAAAACTCCTAATTTTACTAGAACTTTAAAGATTGAAAATAGTTTAGGATTTCCCCCCTTAGATATCATGTACCCATAGGTTTCAACCAGAGCTTCTCACAAGAAAACTAGGATTACCTAGTTTGTGTATGAAAAATATTTAGAATAGTGTGAGATGCATAGGGTACTGTCTAGACTTCAGAATGCTTATGTCTATGCATCAACATAAGTTTGGGCAATAAATACCAAGTTAAAATTAATCAAGTTAAGTCATCCATTTTAGTCAAACTAACTAGAACACTTACTTAACTTGAGTAACCAAGTGAAAGCTACTGGCTTATGGTAAACAGCTAGTAGCTAAAGGTTAGACATTTTATTAAGAAAAATAGATGCTTATTTTCTTTACTTTAAACTCTCATGCTTGGACTTTAGGACTTTAAAAGTTTTTTTGGCATTAATCAAGGGGGAGTAAAAAGACTTTAAGGCATTAATTCTTTTTTAAAATTCAAAGTTAATCTATTCTTTTTAAAATTAAAGTAAAAGGGGAAGTTCATTTTTTAAACTATTTTTGGAAATAAATATCTTATTTGAAAAAGCAGGTTCAAGTTTTTGTGGCTAAGTTATTTTTTCAAACATATGACCATCTTCGCTAATTATAGGTAAAAGGCATTTCCTTTCAACACTAAAATTTAACTAAGTTTTTTGGAAAAATATAAGTACCTTCAAAGCATTTCTAAATTTGCTAAGTGCTTAACTATGCTGTTTATTTAAAAATCTTTAAAGCTAAGTACTTAACTATACTTTTTATCAAAATCCTTTTCAAACTAAGTTGTTATCTAAATCTTTTTACACCTAAGTTTTTAATGCTATGTATTTTAACTATGCTTTTTTTATCAAAATCCTTTAAAACCTAAGTTGTTATCAAAATATTTTTAAACCTACATTTTTAAAGCTATGTTTTTTAAGTACTTAACTACAAGCTTTATCCAATTTTAACAATTTTCAAACCTAGTCTGGTAGCTTCCTCACATTTTTGATATATGTCAAAGGGGGAGAGAAGCTAGAAAATTCTAAAGTTGAGGAGAAACGGAGAGATAGTTAAGTGATTAAGGGGGAGCTGCATTTATGCTGCATTGCATTTCTCTAACTTATTATTGCATTTCCTTTATTGCTATATGTTTTACTTAATTTTGAATTATGTTGCCATAATAAAAAAAGGGAAAGATTGTTGGTGCGAGAAGTATCTGTCACGCCCCGGAGGAGTTCCTGTCCGAAGAAATTTCGGCAGTATCTCCCCTGTACGGCGGATAATCTAAAACTTTCTACAATCACCATATACCTCAGCCACATGCGGCTGGAATAATAACAATAATAAAATAATCACCACGCAGTTAATATCAATTTCAGCCTCTGGCTAACACAACCACGCAGTTTAATAGTAAACAAATAGAATAGTAATACGATGACTCGAAAACAACCCTACTCAACTACACTCGTAAAGCTCAAATCCGATTTTTCCTACTCCACTACACTCATAAAACACAAATCCGACAAACTCACCTCTTCTGCCATCCAGGCAGGCATGGAGTAAAAGATATCTAAATCGTACCAAAATCTATCAAGTCTCTAAGAATCCATACAAGATCCATAAGTAAAACATTACAAGACCAAGACATAGTCTGATAGAGAAAACTAAAATAACAACTCGTGATCAGCAGAGGACTAGCACTACGTGCAATGGGGACTAGTGACTGGAACTGCTCCAAACAGCCTCAACCTGAAAATATCAACGGAGGAGGGTGTGAGTCCAACACTCAGCAGGTACAACTGATATGCATAATAAAGTAAATAACAGACAACACTAATCATGCGTACAGTCTCCTGAATATAAGAAGAATAAATGCAACTGAAACAAAAACAGGAGAAAACTGTACTAACCAGGACCAAGGTATAAAGGTAACAGGGTCGTCAAACCGAGGGTGTCATAATCCTGTATGCATATCAATCATATGCATCCATATAAATGCAGCAAGTAAATGCAGCAAACACAAACAATAAATGCATCATGCATATGATGCCAATGACATGGTCACCCCTGACGCCAGTCAGCCATCTCACACACAATGGTGAGTCCGAGTGGGTAGAGCTGTGACAACCGTGCACTCTGATATCACTGCCGCTGATGAGTGACCGAATGGACGGGATGCTGTCGGAGTACACACATACTCCTACCCTGAAATAATAAATGGGGGAGCGCAATGCTCTCATCTCCCGGTACACTATGACGGGGAGGAATCTCTGCCGGCTACCACGCTGTGTCACACTACCCATGAGCGGACCAACGGAGCCAAACAAAGTCCAACTGCCTACCGGCTACCACGCTGCTACACTAAACCAACAGAGCCAAACAGAGCGGAACTGTCTGCTAGCTACCACGCTGAGTCACCAGACTAACGGAGCCAAATAGCAGAACTGCCACACACCTGTCTGATATACCACTAACCCATGAGTGGTGGTGTGTACAGATACATGTAACTGGTGATGCGCTCAACAATAATGGAGCAGACAATCGCACAGCATGCAATCATGTAAGATGATGCATGACACTAAATGTGGCAATATCATGAATAGTATAGCAAGATTCATACATAAATAAAAGGTGTACCACAAGTCAATGTATCAGATGGAAGGTACACAAACAGATAGGGTATCAAATAAACCCTAGGTCCTGAACATAATGTATCATATGGTTGTGTCACTACCTATAAAGCAGGTATGATCAGGTAAATAATAACATGCAGTGCATAACGAGTAAATAAGCAAACATGTAATAGATCATGTAGTGACCAACCAAAACAAATGGAAAACACAATCATGCTATATGTTAAATACATTATTATGCATATCAAAAGACATAAGTCAAAGTACCCGCCTTCATTGCGAAAACCGTGCCAATACACTTCTCACATCGAGGCTCTTGTCTCAAAACAACTTCCTGTATAACCATTTAATATACAGTTTAACTAGTTACATAAGCGACAACTAGCTAAACCCAAAGATTCAAACCCATAGATAAAACCCAAATCGAAATGATTAATCTCAATTATGTCCTTCTCAAGATTAGATTTATACATAAATCATCTCTAATCCAAAAATCAAATCACAACAGATTTCCAATCCAAATTTGGAAAATGATCCATCCATCACCACCAAGAAATCAGATCTTATCTCAATATAATCTATCATGTATCAATTAATCCTTAATTAACACATCAACGATCAATCACCACTTAAACCAATTAAATGTAGAAATGAATTTAACTCCAAAACTTACCCAAATTTGGATGCTCCTTTGTAGGCTCACAACCGAAGAAACCTGCCATTGGTAAACAATGGTCGGAGCTAGGAGAAACTGCTGCCAGAAAGACTGTAATAAGATCAACAATGGTCGGCCAAATAACTCCACAAACATCCCTAACAGAATAATAGAATTCAAATCTCTATAAACCTAAATCAAGTACACCTTACCCCAATTCCAGTGACCCCTTTGTAGACACCCGGCTGAAGAAGCTGCTGCTGGAATCTACCTGCTGTCGGAGATCAAACAGTGCTGCGGGAAAACATTCACTACCACAGTGATCAGCCAAATTCGTACAGCACAAGACCTCGAATCGCAATCCAAATACCTAACATGCCTTACCTACTCCATATCCTCTCTGTCGGCGATCGGTTGTAGCCGCGGAACTAGGTCAGCGCTAGGGCAGAGAAAGAACTAGGGCTCAACATTGGTGAGGAGAAGATGGCTTCGGCGCTGCTAGGCGTCGGGAGAAGGAGAGGAAGAGGAAGGCGACAGTGGCGTTGGGTGTGCGGCTCGGGAAGGAAGGAGATGCACAAATCGCTCGCTCTCTGTTCCCTGGCGTCATCGGCGTCGGCAGAGGAGAGGAAAAGGAAGGGATCGGCTGTCAGCGATGGATCGTCGAAGGTGTGTGGGCGGTGGCGGCTGAGGAGGGCGTCGAGGAAGAGATGGTGCAGGTTTAGGGCAAAGGGAAATGACGATTAGGGGGAAATAGAAAAGAAAAAAAAATAAAAAAAAATAAATAAACTTTTCCTCGCTTAAATGGGGTAGCCTAAACAGGCTTTCTCGGGCCCCGTTTTTATCCCCGTAACCTGAGTCTTACGAGCTGCAAAAAAATTTAGAAAAATTTCTAAAAATTCCAGAAAATTCCCTTATCATTATTCACCACTTTCTGGTATTTTACAATATCTGATGATCGAACCTATGTTTTGATAATGGAAAAGGGTTCAAAGTTAATGTTACTTATTTTCTAATAAGTTTGAATGAGCTTGTAGGAAAGTCCTAAGTGTTCTTAGGCAAAAGTTCTAGCTGTGGTTAGGCAGGTGGAAAATCCTAGAGGGTGGTAACCCTAGGTCCTGGGGGGGTGTTACCCTAGGGGGAAAGTTTTGGAGGGTGGAGCGCTTTGGGCAAAACCCTAGAGTCGGGAACTCTAGGTGAAAGCCCTGGTGGTCACGGACCAGGTGGAAGACTGAACGGGTCATGGAGTGGGCGTTTAACAGAAAGTCCTGAAGCATCAGCGCTGAGTAAAAGTCCAGTAGGTCTAGAGGACCGGTCTGGCAACATGTAACTTCTCCTAATAGGAGTAGGTAAGGACGAGTTCCCCGTTGAGGGAACAGTAGGCGTCGGTTCGACCTAACATTTCCAGAGGAAATCCGAAGTTAGAATCGGACAGTTCAAAGGCTATCAAGATATCTATTTACATATTAATTACTATTTGCCTAACTCTATTTTGTAGGAAACTAACAAGTTTTTGCAGGGTCAAAGTTAGCATTGATTGGTCGACCGAACAACCGGATCGGTCGAGCAAACCCCAGTACAACAGGATCAGATTTTCAGAGATCAGACCGAGTTCGATCGAGGGATCAGTCGATCGAACCTCGGGATCGGTCGACCGAACCTCGGGATTGGTCAATCGAACCGAGGATAGATAGAGACTTAGTCGAGTCGAGTTGATCAGATTAGATGAGGCGAAGATCATCAGTTGATTGATCGATCGAATGGGGGGATCAGTCGATCGAATGAAGGTGATATCCAGAGAGACTGCATTTGGACGGAAGGCCTGCAGGATTTAGCAGGTTCGATCGACCGAACCTGGGGATCGGTCGACCTATCCGGTTTGAGTCAAACCTGATCCCGAGATCAGTGGATCTGGATCAGGTCTGAAGAAGCTATTAAAAGGAGCTTCGACCAACACTTCAATATAACAATTCTTCACAAGCAATCTTCCAAGCTACGCGCTACGCCGAAACGGCTCAACGATGCTCAGCTACTATTCCGACAATCGATGAGCCAATTCCTAATCATTTATTGTCGGTATAATCTTTTTTAAGTTCAGTACTTGTACTTATATATTTGTAAAGAATTTTGGATCTATAGTGATTGCCCAACGTAAGTGATCAACGATCGTGGGCCTTAGAGTAGGATTCGTCACAAGCTCCGAACCAAGTAAAACTAAAGGTGTTAGCTTTGTCTTATTTGTTCTTTATTCCGCTGTGTGCTATTCTAAGTTTTTCGAAATGAACGAATTAGCCACGAGTGCTATTCACCCGCCCCCCCCCCCCCCAAGCACGTCATCGATCCTACAATTTTCTCCTAAACTTCTTATATTCCTAAGTCCCTGCAAACTCAAACATAAGTTATCAAACACACAGGTTCTAGCTTAACTTGGTTGATCACATCAAAACTAATCCAGGATACTTACAATCTCTCCCTTTTTGATGTGTATCAATCCAAATTAAGATAGGGTAAATAAATAATAAATTTAAATTTAAAATGACCATAATTTACATTTATGTAAATAAGTGCAAGATAGAAAATACAAATAATTATAATTAAAAACATTAAATATTTTAAACTCCCCCTTAACATAACTACTCTAATTTCTTCCCCTTTGATCATATAAAAAAATAAAAAATAAGAAAAAATATATAAAAATAGTAGAAAATTTTTCTAGTAGTTGTAATCATATTATTTAGGATTTTGTATTTTTATCAAAATTATTTTGCAAAGAAAATAATTTTTAACAATTAATCCTCATTTTGCCAAAACTAATTTAAGAATTACTTTTATTTTTTGAAAAATCCTAAATGTTTTTGTCAAGGTCATATAGAAGCAATTGGATCAGGATTAAAATTTTCATGAAAATAAAAAAATTAAGCAGAATAAATATTTTTTGTAATTTTTGAATTTAAATACTTAAAAATAGATTTAAACTTGTAAAAATCTTGCTAATTTTTTTGAACATAGACAATATAATAATTGTCTTTTGGAATTTTTTAATATTAAAAATTTATTTTTTGATAAATTGTTTATAAAGAATTATATATCAAACAAGAATTTTTGAAAATATTTATACTAATTACAATAACATTTTTGTCTATCACAGAAAAAATATTTAATAGAAAAATTGAATAGATAATATTCATTCAAGTTAATTTTTCCAATGCATTAAAAAATTCAAACATGCATATAAAATTTATTTATGACAATTTTTTTAAAAAAAAATATAATGAGTTAAAATATATTTAGGTACCCAAAATAAATTCTTACCTATTAGATTTATTAATTATTTTCATGGAATATCATTTTTTTGATATTTTTATAAGTTGACCCCTTTAATTTTTTAAATATCAATTAAGTCCTCTAAAATTTAGAATTCATATAAACTTTGAATTTGAGCATGTAAAATTATTTTTTGGGAATTACATTTTATCTTTTAAATTTTTTTTAATTTGAAGTTTATCAAATTGTTCTAAAGGACATGTTGTTGCTAATTTAATTTTGAGATCATTGCACATTCTTTTTAAACTAACATACTTGGACCTTAATTTATATAAAGACCTAGACATCATTTTAATACCATTATATAATTGATCATGGGATAGACAATGTACCTCACTTTCCGTGTTAGACTTGTAATTTGATGCTTCCCCTTTGTTATTGTTTCCTCTGAAGTAGCTCTCCCTTCATCAATGCTCTTTTCTTGGTAGCCGGCCGTTAGTGTGAGTTCAGCGTACTCTTCATTCTCAGACTTTTCAAATAGTGATTCACTCCATGTTGCATTTAGGTTCCTTTGTCGGAACTTTCTTAAGCCTTTGTCCTTATCTTTTTCTTTATTCTTTAATATGGGACAGTTGTCTTTGATATGTCCCTTTTATCATTACAATTGTAGCATCATACTTTTATTTTTCTTGGAAGAAACTTCTTGGCCTATACTTTATCAAATTTATTTGTAATATATCCAATATATATAGTTTAAATATAATTAAATATATATATATTTAATATTAGGAGAGAAAGACTAAACTAATTAAAATTTGATCTAATATAATTTATAGATAAAAAATATGGATGAAATAATTAATAATAAATAAAATAATAAATGTAAAAGAGCATATATTAATTATAAGGATTTTTTTGGATTTTTTATAAATTTTATCAGAGTCATTTTAAATTTTATAGGAATAAAGGGGTAAAAGAAAAATCTGTTTACACTCATTTAAAGTTAGGAGTTGATTATAATAAAAACCTAAGTGTCTTTGATTAAAACCTAGGTTTTTAATTAAATCTCTTCCTTTCTCTGTTCACGTCAGAGAATGACTGCATCACCTTTTCAAGCCCGGTCGTTGGCACCTATCGCCATCCTTGCACAGCCGACGTCGGCTACCTTTCCCTTTCTCTATGTGCTCGTCGTACCACCTTCGCCTCTACAACCAACCATCGACATTGCACATCTCCTCGGTGCCTCATCGCTGTGACGTCGTACAATGTCGCTACTACCAACCACCCTCGTTGTTGACCTAAGCTTTTCCTTTACCACCACTAGCGGCTACCGAACTTAGTAGAACCAAACAGCTATGACGTCGAGCTCCTATTGGTCCATTGTCTCCATCACTCAATGCAGAATGCCTCGACGTTCTCGACCTCCTACCGCGAGTCATCGGCCATCATCGCTTTGTTCTCTACCACTAAAGAAGAAAAAAAAAACGAAAAAACAGTGAGGTAGCAGATTTAATTGGGAGTTACATTGTTTAAGTAATTAATCAATTTATGATTTGGTTAAGGAAATTGATTTAAGTAGTGATTAATTAATTAGATGATTAATTAGGTTAGTTACTTGATTGATTGATAATCTGATTTTGATAAAGATTTAGTTGATCAGAGTCAGTTAAGAAGGTTGTTAGGTAATAAATTGTTTATGATATTAAATTGAATCAATGAGTTTATAGGATAATTAATGAGTTTAGGTTCATTAACTATTCAGTTGATTATATTTAGATAGATAGTTTAAGAAATATATTATTGGAATTAATTAATCAGATGAGTTAATAGTCAAATTCTTAATTAAAATTTGATAAATTTAAAGTTTTAATTGATTAAGTCGGCAATTGGCAATTAATTTAGATAAATTAATAAGTAGACGGATAAATAAATTAATAAGTTGGTTAATAAATCAATAAGGTTTGATTATTGATTAATATACTCTTAGAATTTTCTTTGTATCCTATACATGTAGATATGAGCTAGTGGCGGATGATTTCATTGGAAGACCAAATCATCTATAGTAGAGGTGGGTAGTTCCTGCTTGTTTTCTTTAGATATTTGATCTTAATACATGATTATATCTATTTATATATTGATTAGGTAGCATGTATTTTCTTATCTTGACTCTATTTATATTATCTCTTGAGTTTGATCTTGTATTGCTTGGCCTTAGAGATAATTTATTTTATATCTATGCAGTCTTATGATTCTTCATGCTTGATTTTTATATATGTATGATACCACCATACCATAGTGTTGGATATTGAGTATTATGCTTGATCCTTGGTTGATGATTTGAGCTTATGCTTATTGTTAGAATGATTATACTGTAGTATAGGATATCAAATATCTTACTAGACCCTTATTAGTTATTTAGGCTCATGCCTATATGCTAGTAAAGTTAGACCAAGCTATAGTTATAGAGTATTATTATTATGCAACCGCAAGTGCACAATTTCATCATCAGTAATAAAAAGATATCGAATCCACAGGGAGGTTGATTAACTGGTGAATTATCTAGACAAACGTAAAATTGGTTGAAAAAGAGAGTAAGAGAAAGAGAAGAGAGAAGAGATGGTGGATCTTGAGAGGGGTTGAGCTAAGAAGATGTGAGAGATGGTTTGAGGTGCGATTCTAGGATTTTGGTTTTCTTATGATGCTAGGCGATGTTACATAGATTACTTAGTTCCTATCCTCTATGTTCATGCTCTTGTAGGAAGTTAGATGCATTACCGACTCCCCCCTGCAGTAGATAAGCCAGCATAATCTCCTACTCCATATCCTATGCTACTAAATGGAAGTGATTCCTGATCCGGCGATAAGAATAGGGAACCCCTTCCAGGCCCGACTTCTTTGCAGGATCGCCGGAAGTTCGCACCAACAGTCGAAGACCCACGTCAGCAACTGGAGAGCGCCACGTGCCCAGCGTCCGTTGATTCAGCTTTCGGGCAGGATCAATTTGGCGTCGTCTGTGGGAATGTTCCTGCATCCGAACGGAAGCAATGGACGAGGCTGGACGACAGCACACGGTGACGCTTTCCACAGAGGAACTTAGGAACTTGATGCTCTGATCGAGTTGAGGGCTGCTAAGCTTGTGGAACAAAAACAGAAGGCACCAGCCGAGCGGCCTGAGCAGCAAGCCACATCAGCATCAGGTGGCCGAGCGGAAAGCACCACAGGCCACGGTTCCATTCCATCGAGCTCTCTTCCGCACTCCTCCTGAAGCCGCAGCAGCTAATCGCGATAGAGGCTCTTCGTCAGATGAAGTACCAATGCTGGATAACAGAAAAGGCAAAGCCCCCCGAGCGGACACCTCGCCTGAGCGGGTCAATCGTCAGTTCTCAGAGGCCATCTTGAAGGACCCTCTGCCAAAACACTATGTGCCCCCGGCGATCGGTGAATACAATGGAACCACCGACCCGGACGATCACTTGGGTAAATTTGATAATACGGCTACCCTTCATCAATATACAGATGGGGTGAAGTGTCGAGTTTTTCTGACCACCCTCTCTGGATCGGCTCAACGGTGGTTTCGGAGGCTGCCGGATGGATCCATTACAAGCTTTAAAGACTTCCGTACGACCTTCCTCCACCATTTCGCCAGTAGTCGGCGCTACCAGAAGACTAGTGTGAGCCTCTTCGCCATCAAACAAGAGCCTAGGGAGCCGCTCAGGGCTTATATCCAACGCTTCAACCAGGTGCCCATGGACATTCCAACGGCCACCTCAGAGACAATGATGAACGCGTTTACACAAGGCCTCGTGGACGGGGATTTCTTCCGCTCGCTCATCCGGAAGCCACCCCGGGACTATGATCATATGCTACACCGGGCCAACGAATACATCAACGTGGAAGAAGCCCAAGCGGCCCGAAGAAAAGAAACTCCCACTGAACGGACTCCCCATGCCGAGCGGAAGCCGCATACCGCTAATCAGCCGCCCAGAGGACCGCGGGCCGAAGCAATTCGTTCTCATCCAAGACCTCATGTCCAAGAAGTAGCAGCCAAGCGGCCCCGGACAAAGAAGAAATGGACTCCCATGTTTTGCTCATTCCATCACACGGACACGCATAACACCCGAGATTGTCGGAGTCTTCCCTTGATTGCTCATCCCTTTCCTCGGAGTGGCGGCCGCAGATCGCCATCAGCCGACAGGCGACAGAGGCCTCGTGAAGCCGAGCGGACAATACCCGATAGGCGGCAAAGGCAGACTCCCGAGCGGCAGCATACACAGAGACGTGAAGACAATCCCCGAATGTCTAGGGAGCAACCCAGACCGTCCACCTGGGAGGAAGAGAATAGAACCAACACTTCCCGGGGCGAGATCAACATCATAGCTGGTGGGCCGACCGGAGGAGACTCCAACCGAGCAAGGAAGGCGAGCGTCCGGCAGCTCCAGATCCATGCAGTCGGCTGCAGCCAAGAGCGGGCGAGTGGACCCGAAATCAGTTTCGGGCCCGGGGACTTGGAAGGAGTTGAAGTGCCCCACGACGACGCTCTGCTCATCAAAGCGGTAATAGCCAACTACACTATTCACCGTGTTTTTATTGACACAGGAAGCTCGGTCAACATCATATTCAAAAAGGCGTTCGATCAACTGCAAATTGACCGCGCCGAGCTGCTGCCCATGACAACCCCCCTTGAAGTCCTGCCGGTCGGACAAATCCGGCTGGCTATCTCACTGGGAGAAGAGCCGCTCAGGAGGACGCGGACAGGAAACTTCATGGTGGTCGACTCTCCCTCATCATACAACGTCATTTTGGGACGACCGGCGCTCAGCGAGTTCCGAGCGGTCGTCTCCACCTTCCACCAGAAAATCAAGTTCCCCGTCGAGGACAAAGTGGGAGAAGTACGGGGAGATCAACTAGCAGCTCGGCGATGCTACGTCGAGATGGTCCGAGCAGAAGCCAATTCCGCTCGGAAGTCGCCACGGATCGAGGTGAACGCTATAACTGAAAAGCCTCCCTCTCTAGTTTATGAAGAAAAAGAGGAAGTGCAGATTCACCCGACCCGAGCGGAGGCCACGACGTTCGTTGCGTCCGACCTGGAGGCAGGCCAGAAACAGGAAGTGATCAAATGCCTCCAGAGAAACTGTGATGTCTTCGTCTAGTCGACGCACGAGCTGCCCGGAATTTCGCCAAGCATAGCGCATCACGAGCTACATGTCCGACCGGACGCTCGGCCGGTGAAGCAGAGAAAAAGGGATTTCAGCTCCGAACAGAATGCCATCATCCGGGCGGAAGTTGAGAAGCTTTTGGAGGCAGACCATATACGCGAGGTTCAGTTCCCGAGCTGGCTAGCGAACGTAGTATTAGTCTCCAAGCCGGGCAACAAGTGGAGAGTGTGCATAGATTTTCGGGATCTCAACAAAGCTTGCCCGAAAGACTTTTATCCTCTGCCGCGGATCGATCAGCTGGTGGACTCCACCATAGGCTGCGAGCTGATATGTATGCTCGACGTTTACCAAGGCTATCATCAGGTGCCGCTCGCCCGTGATGATCAAGAAAAAGTCAGCTTCGTTACAACCGACAGCACCTATTGCTATAATGTGATGTCGTTCGGATTGAAGAACGCGGGAGCCACATATCAGCGTCTGATGAACAAAGTGTTCAAAGAGCAGATCGGGTGAAATCTGGAAGTATACGTGGACGACATTCTCATCAATTCCGTCCGAGCGGCCGATCTCTTCGAAGACATGGAGGAAACTTTCCGAACGTTACGGAAATATGGAGTCAAGCTAAACCCTCAGAAGTGCCTGTTCGGTGCAAAAGGAAGGCGTTTCTTGGGTTACATAGTGACTGAGCGGGGTATCGAAGCAAATCCCAGCAAGGTGAAAGCTCTGCAAGATATGCCGCCTCCGAGAAATATGAGGGAAGTGCAGCGTTTTGTCCAGATTCATCTCCAAGACCGCCGACCGGAGCCTGCCCTTTTTCAAAATATTGCGCAAGGCCACTAAATTTCACTGAGACGAAGAATGCGATCGGGCGTTCGAAGAACTGAAGGCACATCTGAATTCTCTGCCTGTGCTAGCCAAGCCAGCCGTAGGTGAGCCTCTTTGTATCTATTTATCTTCAAATGAGCAAGCAGTCGGCTCGACATTAGTGAGGGCGAGCGGAGAAGAGCCTGTATATTTTCTGAGCCATATTTTAAAGGATACTGAATCTTGCTACACTGGGCTCGAGAAGTTAGCCTTCGCTCTGGTCCTCGCCGCTCGGCGCCTTCGTCCCTACTTCCTGGTGCATACCATCATTGTCAAAACTAATAGCCTGCTCGGACGAGTATTATTGAATCCAGAAGCGTCCGGACGACTTATTAAGTGGACAATGGAGTTGAGTGAATTCGACATTCAATATCAACCCCGCTCGGCAGTGAAAGCGCAGTCCTTAGCAGATTTTGTGACTGAGGTGCAGAATCCAGAGCCGGAAGCTATGTGGAAAATATTTGTGGACGGATCATCCACTCGGCTCGGAAGCGGGATTGGAGTACTGCTGCTCTCTCCCCAAGAAGAAAAGATGCACTTATCCGTCCGGCTGGATTACAGAGTTACAAACAATGAAGCTGAGTATGAAGCCCTCATAGCCGGCTTGCAGGCAGCTCGGCATGTGGGAGCCGGACGGGTGACTATACATTCAGATTCTCAGTTGGCCGCTCAGCAGCTCTCTGGTACTTTTGAGATTAACAACGCTCGGCTCAAACTCTATGCTGAAGCCTTTGAGAAGCTCAGAGCCAATTTCAGAGAGGTCATCATCCAAAAGATACCCCGAGCGGAAAATCAAGCGGCCGATGAGTTAGCCAAACTTGCAAGTGCAATAACGCCGTTCGTCACCCAGTCGCCAATCGAACAAGTATCTTTGGTGGCGCACGTCGACCGGATGGAAGCCCTCACATTCCCAAGTGATTGGAGGACACCCATCATGGAGTTTCTCCGCTCGGGAGCTACGCCATCCGATCACCATGAAGCCCAACTTCTCAGGAGAAGGGCCGGTCGGTTCACACTTATTGGAGATCAACTCTACAAGAAGGCTTTCTCCCGCCCGCTGTTGAAATGCGTGAGCTCGGAAGACGCGGCGTACATCCTCCAAGAAGTGCACCAAGGATCATGCGGAGGACATCCGGGCGGGCGATCACTGGCTAAAAAGATACTGCTGGCCGGATACTTCTGGCCAACCCTGCAAACAGACGCCGCTCGGACCGTCGCGACGTGCCTTTCTTGCCAGAAGTATCATAATTTCTTACACGGACCGGCAGAAGAAATGAAAGCAGCCACTATGTCCTGTCCCTTCGACCAATGGGGAATGGATATTGTGGGTCCATTCCCTATGGCGACCAGACAACGTAAATTTTTACTAGTGGCAGTCGATTATTTTTCCAAATGGGTGGAGGCCGAGCCGCTAGCCAAGATCACCGAGCAGATGGTCAAGAAATTTATCTGGCAGAACATCATCTGTCGGTTCGGCATCCCCCGTCGACTTATTTCCGACAACGGGCGGCAGTTCACAGGAAAATTGCTCGAAGATTGGTGCAAAAGCTACGACATTGAACAACACTTCATGTCCGTGGCATATTCCCAAAGCAATGGTCAAGCCGAAGTAGCCAATCGGGAAATTCTTCGCATTTTGCGGGCTCAGCTCGACCATATGGGAGGTAGCTGGGTGGATGAAGTGCCAGGCGTCTTATGAGCCATCCGAACGACCCCGAAGGAATGAACTGGCATCACGCCCTTCCATCAGGTGTATGACGTCCTCCGCATGATCCTTGGTGCACTTCTTGGAGGATGTACGCCGCGTCTTCCGCTCGGAAGATTTATAGACGCCGGCTCGTCTCTCGATATTTAACGTCGGAGCTCGACGGTCTTCAGCTCGGAGGGTTTATAGATGCCGGCTCGTCTCTCGATGTTTAACGTCGGAGCTCGACGGTCTTCCGCTCGGAGGGTTTATAGACGCCGGCTCGTCTTTCGATTTTTAACGTTGGAGCTCGATGGTCTTCCGCTCGGAAGATTTATAGACGCCGGCTCGTCTCTCGATTTTTAACGTCGGAGCTCGACGGTCTTCCGCTCGGATGGTTTATAGACACCGGCTCGTCTCTCGATTTTTAATGTCGGAGCTCAACGGTCTTCCGCTCGGAGGGTTTATAGATGTCAGCTCGTCTCTCGATTTTTAACGTCGGAGCTCGACGGTCTTCCGCTCGGATGGTTTATAGACGCCGGCTCGTCTCTCGATTTTTAACATCGGAGCTCGACGGTCTTTCGCTCGGAGGGTTTATAGATGCCGGCTCGTCTCTCGATATTTAACGTCGGAGCTCGACGGTCTTCCGCTCGGAGGGTTTATAGACGCCGGCTCGTCTCTCGATTTTTAACGTCGGAGCTCGACGGTCTTCCGCTCGGAGGGTTTATAGACGCCGGCTCGTCTCTCGATTTTTAACGTCGGAGCTCGACGGTCTTCCACACGGAGGGTTTATAGACGCCGGCTCGTCTCTCAATTTTTAACGTTGGAACTCAATGGTCTTCCGCTCGGAAGATTTATAGACGTCGGCTCGTCTCTCGATTTTTAACGTCGGAGCTCGACGGTCTTCCGCTCGGATGGTTTATAGACACCGGCTCGTCTCTCGATTTTTAACGTCGGAGCTCGACGGTCTTCCGCTCAGAGGGTTTATAGATGCCGGCTCGTCTCTCAATTTTTAACGTCGGAGCTCGACGGTCTTCCGCTCGGAGGGTTTATAGACATCGGCTCGTCTCTCAATATTTAACGTCGGAGCTCGACGGTCTTCGGAGGGTTTATAGACGCCGGCTCGTCTCTCGATTTTGAACGTCGGAGCTCGACGGTCTTTCGCTCAGAGGGTGTATAGACGCCGGCTCGTCTCTCAATTTTTAACGTCGGAGCTCGACGGTCTTCTGCTCGGAAGATTTATAGACGCCGGCTCGTCTCTCGATTTTTAACGTCGGAGCTCGATGGTCTTCCGCTCGGATGGTTTATAGACGCCAGCTCGTCTCTCGATTTTTAACGTCGGAGCTCGACGGTCTTCCGCTCGGAGGGTTTATAGACGCCGGCTCCTCTCTCGATTTTTAACGTCGGAGCTCGACGGTCTTCCGCTCGGAAGATTTATAGACGCCGACTCGTCTCTCAATTTTTAACGTCGGAGCTCGACGGTCTTCCGCTCGGAGGGTTTATAGACGCCGGCTCGTCTCTCGATTTTTAACGTCGGAGCTCGACGGTCTTCTGCTCGGAAGATTTATAGACGTCGGCTCGTCTCTCGATTTTTAACGTCGGAGCTCGACGGTCTTCCGCTCGGAGGGTTTATAGACATCGGCTTGTCTCTCGATATTTAACGTCGGAGCTCGACGGTCTTCCGCTCCGAGGGTTTATAGACGCTGGCTCGTCTCTCGATTTTGAACGTCGGAGCTCGACGGTCTTCCGCTCGGAGGGTGTATAGACGCCGGCTCGTCTCTCAATTTTTAACGTCGGAGCTCGACGGTCTTCCGCTCGGAAGATTTATAGACGCCGGCTCGTCTCTCGATTTTTAACGTCAGAGCTCGATGGTCTTCCGCTCCGATGGTTTATAGACGCCGGCTCGTCTCTCGATTTTTAATGTCGGAGCTCGACGGTCTTCCGCTCGGAGGGTTTATAGACGCCGGCTCGTCTCTCGATTTTTAACGTCGGAGCTCGACGGTCTTCCGCTCGGAGGGTTTATAGACGCCGGCTCGTCTCTCGATTTTTAACGTCGGAGCTCGACGGTCTTCCGCTCGGATGGTTTATAGACGCCGGCTCGTCTCTCGATTTTTAACGTCGAAGCTCGATGGTCTTCCGCTTGGAGGGTTTATAGACGTCGGCTCGTCTCTCAATTTTTAATGTCGGAGCTCGATGGTCTTCCGCTCGGATGGTTTATAGACGCCGGCTCGTCTCTCGATTTTTAACGTCGGAGCTCGACGACCTTTTAAGGCTAACTTTGAAGCGGGCGTTCGACGAAGCTATTTGCCCTTTAATCATTTTTGCTTCCTGAATTACAAGTACATAGGCGGCCCAAAATATATACAAAAATGAGTTACATCAGTGCACCTTTCACCCAACTCGATAAGGCTGGAGATGATTCGCGCTCCATGGCCTATCCAGTTGCCGCCCTTCTTCATCCTCCAAATAATAAGCGCCCGAGCGGAGCTTTTCGATAATTTTCCCGCCAAAGGAGCTTCTAGCTTGCCGACGTCGCCGACCGGCTTTACTTTCTTCCAGACAAGATCGCCGACTTGGAATGATCTGGGGATTACGCGCCGGTTGTAATTCTGCTTCATTCTTTGACGGTACGCTATCAGTCAGACGGACGCCTTGGCTCTTTCTTCTTCGACCAAATCTATCTCCATGTTCCTCCGCTCGGCGTTGTCATCATCATAATTCTGGATCCGAGCGGACTCGACGCCAACTTTGACAGGAATAACCGCTTCGCCGCCATACACTAGAGTCTAGAACGCCGCCGGACGGGTAACGTTCTGCATGATCCTCGGCTGTAAAGGCCGACCCATGATGTGTGTAGATTATATACTCTTTTATGCATGTTTTTACGCACATTTACATACTTTGAGCATGCTTGATCTATGCATTTTTATACTTCCAGCTTTCCTTTTAGCATATTTACTCTTTTGGTTCAGAGATCTGCTTTTGTGCATTTTCTGTATACAGGAGTCAATTTGGTGAAGAATCTACATCTTTGGGCAAGCCTTGGAGGAAACAAAGGGAGAAAACACCAGGTCGTGTACTTCACACGACCCTGCATTGGTATGGAGCTCGGGCCGTGTGGAGTTTGGCACAAACAGAAGAGGAAGATGACATGGCCGTGTGAACCTCACACGGCCGTGTCTTGATTTGAAGAAATCAGAGCAGAAGCCTTACATGGCCGTGTAGATCTACACGGCCGTGTGAAGTTTCCAGAGGCCAAGCAGGTGGTGGCCGTGTGCACCACACGGCCGTGTAGCATTTCCAGAGAACAGAAGGGTCCTGGCCGTGTGAGTCACACGGCCGTGCAGCTTTGGCAGAGAAGGAACTGGATATGGCCGTGTGAATCTCACACGGCCGTGTCACGGGGCCGTGTGGCGCCCGATTTCCTCCTCTATTTAAACCCTCCTTCATGAATTGAAAGGGGATCTCTCCCCTTTTGGGAGAAGGCAAGATTTGGTGGTATCCTCCCATTCTTGGGAGGATTTCTGGGCGATTCGAGGGGAGTTCTCGATGATTTCGACTCCGGAGCAAGGATTGGATCCGAAGACGAGGCTTCTTCGTAGATAAGTTTTCTCTTTCCCCCTTTTCTTGGTTTCTTGGATTGGGGATTTAAGAAATGCTTGTAATCTTTATTTCTTCGGGTTTTCTTCCTCGATTCATGGAGTAGATCTTGTATTCTAGGATTAAGGGAGTATTTGTATGATGGATTGATGTAATCTCTTATGGATTTGCCATTTTCTTATTTCAATGACATTGTCTTGCTTGTATCAATTAGATCTTGAATTATTAATGGTGATTTGTGCTTAATTCTCAATCTTGATTGATTGTTTGGATTTCTTGTGGACTTTGTAAAGATAAACTCTCACTCGATCATCCGAGGGATCCACATGACAGGTGAAAGCCCGTGTAAGGATGTTTGAGAGATAATCTTGAAGAGGAAATAGGAATATTCAAGAGAGTAGGATGGATCTTGTGATTAGTTTCTTGTATCTTGATAGATTAATAAGTTGTGGGCTTCTATGTTGATATCCGAGGAAGGCATAGTAATAGGTGCGCTTCTGTGTAAGGACAACGTAGGTTCACGTCTAATTGATCATATTTAGATACATTTCTCAGTCCTTAGCCGGTTATCTATTGCAAGAGAGAACCGACAACTTTCTACAAGTGTTTGGCAATTGAGGGATAAGAATTGGTGAACCATTTACATTCAAGAAATCTTACAAAGAAACCGAAACTCCTAGAATCTCCCTTTATCATAACCTAAAACACTAAACTCTTGTTTGTTGATATTTAATATTAGATTTGTTTACTTTCACTTTGCATTTGAAACAATTGGATAGTTGTTTAGCTAATTCGCATTGAGACATTTCTAGTGCTTATTACAGTCCCTGTGGATACGATAATCTTTTATATTACTTGCGACATTTCCGTACACTTGCAGAGCGTAACAAGTTTTTGGCGCCGTTGCCGGGGATTGCGCTATAACATTAGGAACTATCAATTGAGTTAGACTAAACATAACATTTGTTTTCCTTTCATATTGCATAGTTGTAACTAATCATTAGATTTCTGTTTTTTTACTTTCTTGTATAACTTTTACTTCTTGTTAATTCTTTTTGTACAAATTCAATTCTGCAATTTTGATTCTTTTATTTTTCTTTTTTCTGTTGAATTGTCAATTGCTATCTTGTTCTTGTGTATGCGAAGATCTAACTTTGCAAGGGAATTCTTTCCTTTTGATCCTGAGATTGACAGAACTTTCCATAAAAGAAGAATTCTGCAAAGACAAATAGAAGAACAAGAACATTTGAACATGGCGAATAGACCACTCAAGGATTATGCAGCACCTTATGCAAGAGGTTTTCGATCTAGTATTTCAAGACCTTCAGTGGAAGCTAATAACTTTGAGATCAAACCCGCAACTATATCTATGGTGCAGCAGAACCAATTTGGTGGAGGACCTCATGAAGACCCAAATCAACACTTAGAGGTCTTTTATGAAATATGTGGTACCATGAAAATGAATGGAGTTCCTTCAGAAGCAATTAGATTATTATTATTTGGGTTTTCTTTAAGAGATAGGGTAAAGCAATGGCTGAATTCTTTAGCCCCTAATAGCATCACCAGTTGGGAGCAGTGTGAGCAACAGTTTCTTGATAAATTCTATCCACCAAGCAAAACAGCTCATATGAGGAATTTAATTGCAAGCTTCAAGCAAACTGACTCAGAATCTCTTTTTGAAGCATGGGATAGATATAATAGTATGCTCAGACAATGCCCACATCATGGGTTGGAAAGATGGTTAGTGTTGCACACTTTTTATAATGGTATCAACTATCATACCAAAGTGTCCCTTGATTCAGCTGCTGGAGGGGCACTTATGAATAAAAGTTTAGATGAAGCTGAAGAAATTATTGACAGTGTAGCACAAAATCATCATCAATGGGCAAATGAAAGAAGTGGTGGCTATTCTTGTGTAAACCCAACAATTAAAGCATCAGGGAAGTTTGATGTAGATGCAGTCACTCTTTTGTCTGCAAAATTGGACGCTCTTACAAAGAAATTTGAGAATATGGGGACTAGTGCTAATTTGGTCAATGCTATTAGTACATCTTGTGAAGTATGTGGGAGTTCGGAGCACTCAAATGACTCATGTCCATTGGGAGCTATCACTGCACAAATCAATCAACTGGAACAATGTGATGCAATCATGAGTTACAATCAAAGGCAGAACAACCCATACTCAAATACTTATAACCCTGGATGGAAGAGCCATCCCAATTTTTCTTACAGAAATAATCAAGATCAAGGACCATCTATGGGGGCAAGACCAAATTTTCAAGCTGGGCAACAAAATTTTCAACATCTATCTTCTCAAGACTTACCAAAGTCAAATATTGAAAAGATGCTTGAAGAAGTTATCTCAAGTCAGAATGAAATGAAGCAAGATTTAGCAAAGCTCAATCAGAGAATGGATAATTCTGAAAAGCATCAAAAGATCCAGGATAGTCAAATTGCCCAACTAGCTTCCTCATCATCCAGAGCACCAGGACAACTTCCAGGAAAACCTGATGTGAATCCTATGGAGCATTGCAATAGGATTGAGCTTAGGAGCGGACGGACCTTGGGAGACTCCCAAGTGACTGCTCCAAAAGGGATACAAAAAGAAGAAGAGCTCTCTCCTCTTATACCAAATCAGATTCAAGCTAATGAGGAGAGTACCATTGAGGTTGAAGAGACTCTTCCACTGAACCATCAGAGCAAAGCTGTCCCTTTTCCTCAGAGACTTACAATGCTCAAGAAAGATGAAGAATTTGGCAAGTTTTTAGAAAAAGTTAAGGAAATTTGTGTAGAGGTACCTCTTATTGATGCTATTCTTCAAATGCCTAGATTTGCCAAATTCCTGAAGGATCTCATGTCAAACAAGAGAAGAAGAAGAGAGGTTGAGACCATTGCGCTTAGTGAGGAATGTAGTGCTATTTTGGAGAAGAACACTTCCCCAAAACAAAAGGACCCAGGGAGCTTTTATATTCCTTGCAACATAGGAAAAGAATTTTTTGAAAAAGCTTTTTGTGATTTGGGGGCAAGTGTTAGCCTCATTCCCTATTCAATTTGTAATAAATTAGGTCTCAAAAACATTAAACTTACTACTATGACACTTCAACTTGTCGATCATTCCTGCAGGTACCCTTTGGGTATTATAGAAGATGTGCCAGTGGAGGTGGATGGGAATGTTATTCCCACAGATTTTGTCGTGTTGGACATGGAAGAAGACCCCAGGATTCCTATCATATTAGGAAGACCTTTCCTTGCTACAGCTGGAGCTATAATTGATGTCAAAAATCATAAGCTTTCTTTGGTAATTGGTAAGGAAAGGTTGGAATATGATTTATCTAATATCTCTAACCATGTCTCGTCTCTTTTAAATGCTTGTAGCAGGACAAGCATTTATAAACTTGAGGAATGGAATTTCCATCCTCATGGAAGGCCACCAAACGAAGGAGACAATGTGGTGGAAGATGTTGGGAGAAGATCTCCCAACAAAAACGAAAAGTATATCTGTCCTCCAAGGGCGAGGAAAAGAAGTGAATGATCAAGTTTGGTTGAGCTAAAGACCTTAAACAAGCGCTTCTTGGGAGGCAACCCAAGGGTTCTTTTAGTTAGTTTTGATTTGTATTTTAATTTCTTTTAGTTTGATGCATTCTTTTGATTTTGTTTTCAGGTTAGGTGCAAAACAGAGCCCGGCCGTGTGCTATACACGGCCAGGCAAAGGTTGCAGAGAAGGGAAGTGCTTGGGCCGTGTCATCCGGACACGGCCGTGTAGGATCTCCCGAGGAGAAAAAGGTCTAGGCCGTGTCCCAGACACGGCCGTGCGAAGAATCCATAGAAGAAAGATGGAGAGGTCGTGTCCCAGACACGGCCGTGCGAAGAATCCAGAGAAGAAAGATGGAGAGGCCGTGTCCCAGACACGGCTGTGCGAAGAATCCAGAAAAGGAAGAGGGGGAGGCCGTGTGGATCTGCACGACCCGTGTAGGAGAGTTATTAAAGTCTTCTTTCTACCTTACACGGCCAGATCTTGGCCGTGTTCCGCACACCCCCAACTCTCCAAAACATCTCTTTCTCTCCCAATCTCTTAAAAACTCCTCTCTAATCTCTCAAGATCTCTTAGATCCGGATTCTCCTCCTCTCTAAGACTTGGACTTTTTGTTCTCCTAACCTAAGATCTTTGCTCTTTGAAGTTTTGTTTTTTGAGTTCCATTTTTTCCACCCTAGATAATTCTTCCCCTATCTAAACTCATCAAGATGTCCAGCATTTTGAAGAAACTTCGCAAAGGAGGTGGTGGATTCAGTGGAGACAAAGAGAAGGAGCCATCAAGGGACAAAGGAAAACAACCAGTGAAGGGCAAAGGCAAAAGGACTTCACGCAACGAAGGTAATGACAATGAATTCAATATTGTGTTTAGAAATGATGATCAAGTAACTAGATTTACAATTCTTGTCAATAGAAAGATAGTGTGTACTAGATATATGGACCCAACTGTTCTTGATATGCTTGGAATTAGGGAAGATGTAGATTTGATGATTGAGTTTTTGGATTGGAGTGATATTATGTACACATATTTGCCTACATATCCTCGCCTTGTTTTGGAATTTTTAAGTTCATTGGATGCCCATTTTACTAATGAAGATGATTATTTTGGAAAAATCTCATTTAGATTAATGAATCAAGAATTTCTATGGGCATTTAGTGACTTTAATTCTTGTTTTGGATTAACCACCGGTAGCCCTCGTAGGTTTGATCCAAGGTTAAATTGGAATCATTTTTGGAATGCAATAACTGGGTTAGATCAACCTTATGAGCCTTCAAGAGCTAAGGCCTCCCATATGCAAAACCCCATCTTTAGGTATCTACATAGAGTCATGAGTAAAACTATTTTTGGTAGGGGAGAGAGTGATGGGGTGGTTAAAAAGATAGAGCTTTATGCTTTATGGGCTATGCTTTATAAGGTTGAATTTGATTCTGGTTTTCATTTTGTTCAAACCTTATTAAGATCTGCTAGGGCATCATCGGGATCAATTGTTTTTGGTGGTTTGATTACCCAAATAGCTTATAATTTAAATCTTGATGTTGATGGGTTGGAAATAATTCATGGTAATGACATGATTGACATTGTTGCATGTCTTGCTATGAAAATAATCGTTCGGGATGAGAATGGTTTTGCGTTTCCTAGGAGGAGTGGTTCTCCTTTACCCCTTCCTTTTCCTGAACGGGTAATTTTTGAGTTAGATTTTGAGGATAACCCTTCTATACCTGGAGACATTGAGCCACGGCATGAGCCCTCGTCATCTGGACACCCGCAGCCTTCTAGTTTTATAGAGCCTGCTATGCATTCTTTTGCTTATGGCACGGGATCTTCTAGGTTTGATTTTTCAGATTTTCGTACGTCTCTAGAATCACTTCATGAGAAGCAAGATGCCCAACGAAAAATGTTGGAGGAGCGCTTCTCTTTATCTGATGATCAGTTTAGGGAGGTACAAAATCATTTTCAGTTTACGAGGAATTTTCAAGGTCAAGTGGCTGAGTTTGTGCAGGATTATGATACTGATCAGGCTAGGATGAGAGATTTTATGCAGAGCATGACGATTACTAGCCAACAAGTAGATGCTTTATATGAGTATCATAGATCCTTGGTGAGATTCCAGGTTTTCCTAGTTTTCCTATTGGCCAACCACGTCGTAGACCTCCTTTCCCTCGTCCACCATATTGATTTCATCGGGACGATGAAGAGTTTAAGTCTGGGGGGATGTCATGTACTGTTTAGTTTGGTTTTCAGTTTTCAGTTTTTGTTAGTTTTTCATGTTGGTTCTTATTTTCATTGCTTGTTGCTTTATTTTGCTTGTTTTTGAAATAATCATGGAAAAAATTTTTGAGAACATCAAATCTTCACTTATATGCTTTCTTGGATTCAAGTGAAATGTTAGCACGATTATTGTCTTGATTCATGATGTTCGAATGATGCTAGTAGTAAACTTTGTGTAGTTCTTTTTTTCTATCTTGGGAAGCATTAATAAGCTAAGAATCTTATGGTGATGAGTTTTAGTTTTTGTTCAACCTTAAGGATTTTATCTTCACTACACTTGTGCTTGATGCTTGAATAGTTGATGTCATTGAAATAGTCATGATTCATCTTGTTTGCTTAGTACTTGGTTTCCATGGTGATTTCTCAACTTTCATTTTGGTTACTGGATGAGGCTCAAATCATTAAAGCTCATTTGGAAAAATCAAAATATCCCAACATGTGTGCTAAAAGTACATTTGTGAATAAGTTTTGCACAATGCGAACACTTATAAAAAAAAAAAAGAAAAAAAAAGGGGATATAAAAAACAGTTGTCATGAGTGGAATCTAGCAAGTCACCCCTTTGAGACCGAGTTAGGTTACTGGGGAAATGACTGCTTAGCTTCCCTTGAGATTGAGCACACCTTTGAGACCTTGGGTTAGTTGAGAAATATGAACCAAGTGAATGGTGAGTAAGTGTCTATCATTAAAGGCCGCCGGACGGGTAACGTTCTGCATGATCCTCGGCTGTAAAGGCCGACCCATGATCGGCCGTGCCGATAAGGCTAGAAAAAAGGCAACCTGTGGCCGAGCGACTCCCTTATAAAATATACTTGGCGCAAGAAAATTAGGACCGAGGCAAAAGTTAAAGATTTGAGCCTGGTCGAACAAACAAATAACAAAAGAAGAGAATTCATTTGCGCCGAACAGAGGAAAGACAAAATTTATAATAATATTCGCCCCGAACGACCAGCTTACAAAAGACAGCGAACACTTAAAGAAAGTTCATAAATCCTTCATTCACTATCATCAAAAGTAAAGAGAGAATCAGGGATGGAGCTCATCATGACCGCCAGATCTTCGGGGGGGATTGATAGCTCGGTTGGTACGTGGCCCTTGGTCTTCAGATATTCGACTGCCACCTTGATCGCCTCTTCAAAAGTCAAGGACAACTTGTCGCTGAACCTTTCGCCAAATTCATCTGAACGGACGAAAGCTTTGCGCACCTCCGCCGATCGACCGGGTTCCCCGTCCTGATACTCTTTAAGAGTAGCCTTGGAAGAGTCAAGGGCAGCTTGAAGATCTTGCAAAGCCCCTTCCGTTTTAGCCTGGTCGGCAGAGCGGCCCTCCCGTTCGGCGGTTAGCAAGGCGTCCAAGTCCTTTACCCGCTGTTCTAGCCCCTGGTTCTCCACCTTCATCATGTCCATGTCGTCGATGGCTTTGCGCTTCCGAGTGGTCGCGGTCTTTATCTCCTTGTCCCGCTACTTGACCAAAGCCTCGAGTCAAGCCACTTCGCTCGACAAGTCGGAGGACTTACCCCGTTCGGCTTCCAGCAGCTTTTTTGCCTTCTCCAGAGCGGTCGTTGACTGTCTGCTATCTCCCGCGGCTTTGAGCTTTTTCAGCTCGTCCTCCAGTTCGGCTAGGCGATTGCTGATTGCAATCTGCTCCACCCAATTCTGCAAACGGATAGGAGCAAGTTAGAAACTAAATCCAAATAACTAACATGGCAAAGAACATACTCCGGTCGCCTGTTGTAGATTGCTGTCGCCTAGCTGACCGGGAGTCATCATTACAATTCGGAGCCGAGCATCCTCCCAGGCTTTGGCAAGAGGACCCGTAAGGGTGATCTGCTGCTCGGGGACCACTGGCCAATCAGCAGCCGCCATGTATTCCTCCGACGGAAGGCGCAGGACAGTCTTTATCAACCTCAGACCGCTCAGATCACCTTGGGGCGCAGCTACTTTACCAAACGGCTCACCGCTTGAGGAAGGAAAGTCGCCCAATCGCCTAAGGCGACGCATGGTTCGAGGAGGACTGGCGGGCGGCACCTCAGAGGTAGCCCTTGGAGAGCCGCGCGGCGTGGGAGTACTCTCCATAGAGACCGTCCCGGACAGCATTGGAGCTTCATCGCCTTGCTCGGACTATGGTTCATCAGATGGAGTTGGTTGAGAGGCTGGTTCTGGCTGTCTGCGCTTCCGAGTGGCCAAGGGGGCTTCATCGACCGAGCGGCCCTCCGCCCCGACTTGAGTAGAGGGCCCTATATCGCCCGCAGCCTCGCCGAGAGAGGCAGAAGCGTCTAAGGCTTCAGAGACAATCTGAGTCCCCTCACCCTCTCCGGTAGCCGAGCAGGCTAAGGCCAAGCCCCGCTCGGTGACCTCCCTATTCTTGGCCGCCTTGATCTCAGCGGCTCTCAGCTTCAGCCGCTCGATAGCCTTGGCGCGCCACATGACTTCGGCTGCGGAAGCAAAGAATAAATCAGTTAGAACAAAAGAAGGAGGACGATAAGAGAACTTACTCATGCTGCAAGGAAGGTTGGCTGGAATAGTGGACAAGCCGAATATATACATCACTCCCAGAAGGAACAGCTTGTCGATGTGGTAACGCTGGCCGACCAGCCGATCGGCTGCATGAAGGTAGGCCGGATCGCCCCTAAACTTGTCGAGCTCCGGTTGCGTTGGCATCGCCGTCTGGCATTTGATTCGGAAGGCCGGTGGCTCGGGGAAGCGCATATAGAAAAAATGCTCCTTCCAGTGTTTGTTGGAGGCTGACATATTATCGAAGAGAACAAAACCTATCCTAGATTGGAAAACGAAGGTACCCCACTCGGCTTGCTTAGGATAGTAGAAGTAGTGAAAAACTTTGGGGTCCAAGGGAATGTCGTTCAGTTTAAAGAGAATTACCACCCCGCTCAGTAGCCTAATGGAGTTCGGAACTAGCTGGCCGAGCGGGATGCGAAAGTAGTTGCACACTTGTAAGAAGAATCGATGTGGAGGAAAGCGTAGCCCAGATAAAAATTGATCTCGAAAAAAGAGGACAGTGTCGGGCGGTGGCTCATGGGGCCGATCGGCTGGAGTGGCTAATACTATGTGGTGGTCGGCAGGGATTTCATAGGTCCGAGCGAGGCGCATCGCGTCCTCCTCGTCAAACTGGCTCTCCATGGTCGTGTACCAAAGACCAGGAGCACCGGCGGTCGGTTGGGAAGTGCTAGTCATGGTCGAAACACAGTAAAGAATCTGAGACAAAAAGAGGGGTTCGAACAAAAAAGAAAAGGTGGCAGACTGAAGGGGACAGCTAACAGAAAAAGAAGAAGGAGGGAACGAGGAAAAGGAAGGCTTACGAGCAAAAGGGATGATCGAAAGGGGCTTCGGGGTCATCGGGGAGCTGAGACACGAGGTCGCCGGAGCAGAAAGAACAGTGGGAAGTCGAAGGTCGACGAAGCAAGAATGCGGCGGAGAGAAGAGGTCGCTAGATTTATAGCGTTAGCCTCGAACGGCCTCAGCCGTCCGATTCAGGTCGTGAAGAACGAGGCGATCATCCAACCGCTCATTTTAAACGGCGGCTGTCCCATCGGAGGTAACACCAACACCATACGCTGACAAAAGCGAGATCGCCACGTGTCAACAGGACACGGGTCACATTTAATGAACGCCCCTTACTACGTGCAGTGCACGTGCTTGGCAGTAAGGGAGAGGATTCGGCATGGATTCCAAGGGAATGCAAGGATCAGGCAAGACACCGCCGAACAGGCGAGCATCCCCAAGCCTAGTCGAGCGGACTAGTGTAGCAGCCGTTACTCAGTCAGCTCGGCAGTCCAGTCAGTCGGACTTCGCCTCCTTCGACTAGACTTGAAGGGGAGGCAAGTGATCCGGCGATAAGAATAGGGAACCCCTTCCCGGCCCGACTTCTTTGCAAGATCGCCGGAAGTTTGCACCAGCAGTCGAAGACCCACGTCAGCAACCGGAGAGCGCCACGTGCCCAACGTCCGTTGATTCAGCTTTCGGGCAGGATCAATTCCTATGAAGTCCGTTAGCGAGGTAGCCTATCACTAATGCCCCTCGGTCATACAACACAAAACACACTAACACACAATAACATAGAAATAGAAATAGTGATTATGCCCGATCCCCTACTTCCTTGTGGAGATTTACTTTTCCTTTCAAGGTGATACCCTAGATGTCCGTTAGTGGGGTAATCTGTCACTAGCACCCCTCGGTCATACAATCTAGAGTATCCCCCCTACGGGATTAATAATTCTACACAACCATTTGATAAAACATGCAAAAGATATATATAAGTTTCACACACACATTTCATCAAACATGAATAAGGTATTAACAAGTCATTGAATAGAAACATGGCAAATCCACATAATTTTACATCTTTATCACATCACAAATGCTCCCTAATTCTAGAAAGGAGATCTACTCTATTACAAAGGAAGAACATCCACAAAACATAAAGTAAAGCATACTTACAACCCTAGATATGAGAAGAAGGGGACAAAGAGATAATTACCGATGTTTCCGATGTCTTGGGGATGCCTCTTTGCTCCGGAGATGGAGGTGAATGAAGCTCTAGGGTTTCCCCCTAAGGGGTGAACCTTCCCCAAGGAGAGGGACGAAGTCACTGTTGGGTGCTACTTGGAATACCATTCTGTTTCCCTTGTATAAAAATTTGTACAAGTACAAAACTTTTCCTAGCAACCCATGTGTTCTTAAACTTGGATTGGAAATGAAACTTAATATTTTTACTCCAAGTTCAAACCTTCATAAGTTAAACTTGGATTGGAAACAAAACTTAACATTTTTACTCCAAGTTCAACTCATGTGTTCTTCAGAAGTTAAACCATATTACAGAAGTTGATTAAATATTTATTTCAAGGATTGGGTTCCAGGTCGTTGGCGAGGCACTCGACCTTCTTGATTATGGGATCATCCACCACTTCCTAGACAAAGCCTTTTAAAGAAATTGAATATTTAAACTCCTCACAGCAAACCTTAGGTTTAACTAAAGAGACCCCAATCGAAGCACAAGATCGAAACACAAAATCGATACACAAAATCAAAACACAAAATCGCTAGCCTCTTGTGTTGGTATTTCAGGATCCATACAAAGAAAAACTAAACTAGTATGCAGCGGAATAAATAACTAGTTATACCTTTCTTTGTAACCTAAAGACCTCTTGATCTTCTGCTGTATTCCCTCCTCTTCTTGGACGTCGTGTGGGCGACGATCTACCAAGACGAAGACACTCGACCTTCTCCTTCTTTTCCAAGCTTTCATCCACCAAATAATACAAAGTGAAGAGGCCTTCTTCTTCTTCTCCTCCAAGCAACCGGCCACAAGGTGAAGGTCCTTCTCCAAGTGTCGTCGGCCCTTATGAAGAGGAAAGGGAAAAGAGGGAAGAGTCGGCCACAAGAAATTAGAAGAGGAGCCTTAGTTGTGTTTAGAGAGCACCCCCTCCTCTTTTATAATCTTTGCTAGTGGCTAATAAGGAAAGTTTTTAATAAAATTTCCTTTTATTTGCTATTGTAGATGGTTACAAAAAAGGAAAGATTTTAACAAATTTAAAATATCTCTTTTAAACCATTGTAAGTAGCTATAAAAGGAAAGATTATAACAAAATTTTGTTTTAAAGAAAATCTTCCTTTTATTCCTATAATGGTTGGTTACAAAAAAGGAAAGATTTTAACAAAATTAAAATATCTCTTTTAACCATTGTAGATAACTACAAAAAAGGAAAGATTTTAACAAAATTAAAATCTCTCTTTTAACCATTGTAGATAACTAAAAAAAGGAAAGATTTTAACAAAATTAAAATATCTCTTTTAACCATTGTAGATAACTACAAAAAAGAAAAGATTTTAACAAAATTAAAATCTCTCTTTTAATCCATTGTAGAAAGCTATAAAAGGAAAGATTTTAACAAAATTTTATTTTCAACAAAACTTCCTTTTCTCTTCTTGTATGGCCGACCCCATGCTTGGGCACCAAGCATGGCTTGGCCAACCCACATCTTGGGCACCAAGAGGGCTTGGCCGCCCCCTTGCTTGGGCACCAAACAAGGATGTGGCCGACCCCTCATTTGAGTAAGAAGTAAAATCAAAATGGGTGAACACGAGGCTTTATAGAGGCTATAGCAGGGACCGAGAGGAGGAATTAGTTTTGACCTCCAGATGAGCTTGAGCTTCCTGTGTTTGCCCTGAACACCCAACTCAAGTTCATCAATAATAACTCATACAACTAAAGAGTTATTATTGAACTACCGCATCAATTCCATATTACATTATGGGCTCTTTCTTATCATGAGTGCATTAATCTCTCTGTGTTTAAGATATCGAATGCCCATTAATTAAAAGAGTTACTGACAACTCACTTAATTAATATCTAGCTCCAAGAGTAGTACCACTCAACTTCATTGTCATATCGGACTAAATCCACCTGTAGGGTTTACATGACAATCCTTATGAGCTCCTCAAGGGGAATCATCAACCTAAATAACTAGGACACAGTTTCCTTCTATAATCAACAACACACCATATAAATAATATTATTTCCCAACTTATCAGGCCTATTGATTTAACGAATAAATCTCACCCATTGATAAATTAAAGAAATAAATACTAAGTATATGCGCTTGTTATTATATCGGGATTAAGAGTACACACATCCATAATAACAGAGGTTATGTTCTTTTATGCAGTCAGTATAAAAAGAAACAACCTCAAAAGGTTCTACTCAATATACACATAGTGTACTAGTGTAATTTTATAGTCAAGATAAACTAATACTAAATTACACTACAACCATTCCAATGGTTTATCCCTGTTGGTGCAACCTTAGGTCAAGGTTGACCTGGTTGACCCGACTCGAGTTGACCTGACTCGAGTTGTATTTTGATATTTGACAAAAATAGAAGAGTTGTATTTTGATGGAAGATTGTTAGTGCAACCTTGGTCAAGGTTGACCTGGTTGACCCGAGGTGAGTTGACCTGACTCGGAAAAGTCCAAGCAGGGAGCTTGGCACGGGAAAAGTCCAAGCAGGGAGTTTGGCATGGTGAAAAGTCCAAGCAGGGAGCTTGGCACGGAAAAAGTCCAAGTACGGAGACTTGGCACGGAGAAGTCCAAGTATGGAAACTTGGCATGGGAAGTCGGAGAGGGCTCGGTAGCTCGTTCTCCGGACTGAGGTCAGAGAGGGCTCAGGAGCTCGTTCTCTGGACCGGATGGTGGTCAGAGAGGGCTCGGTAGCTCGTTCTCTGGACCGGATGTGGAAGTGAAAGTCCTGGTGAGTGAAGCCAGGCAGTGGGAAAAGTCCTGGTGAGTGAAGCCAGGTAATGGGAAAGTCCTGGTGAGTGAAGCCAGGCAGTTGGAAAGTCCTGGTGAGTGAAGCCGGGCAGATTGGAAATCCTGGTGAGTGAAGCCAGGTGAAAACCCTAGTGAGTGAAGCTAGGTGAAAGTCCTGGTGAGTGAAGCTGGGCAAAGGAAAATCCAGATGGATCAAGGATGATCGGACATCTGGTGTTGAGAAGGTCAAGTAGGTCAAGGGAGTGACCGGATACTTAACACAAAGAGAAAAGTCCAAGTGGGTCAAAGGGATTGACCGGACACTTGGTGGGGAGTCTTAACAGGTCAAGGGAGTGACCGGATGCTAAGCATGATGTACCAACAGGTCAAGGTTGACCGGATGTTGGTTTGGGAGACTTGGGACTTGGTTTGGGCAAAAACCAAGCTCTGGATCGGTCTGCAGACCGATCCAGTGATACGTTTGTGTATCTGATCGGTCTGGTGACCAATCAGATAACAAACAGAAGGCGATCATGGTTCTGTGGGCTTACTGATCGGTCTGGGGACCGATCAGCATGGAGCCTGATCGGTCCCCGGGACCGATCAGGGACGCTACCACCTGAGGTGGGATCGGTCCAGGGACCGATCAGATTCCACACAGAGAGTTGGGCAACTCTCTGTGAAGCCTTCTGATCGGTCTGGGGACCGATCAGCACAGGGCCTGATCGGTCCCCACGACCGATCAGGCAAGGCCCAGACCGATCAGGGTGAAGCCTGATCGGTCTGGATCTAGCCGTTGTGAGTAACAACGGCTAGGTTCTGCGTCTTCTGTCTTCGTTGCAGGTTCTTCGCAGGCACAGGTAATATAAAGAGGTCGAGGGCTACAGGGCTGAAATGCTCTTCTTTCTCTCCTTCTTCGAGCTTGCTGCTGCTTGCGATCTGAGCTTTGTTTGAGCTCTCCCCAGTAAGCTTCGTGTGAGCTTCCAGTCGACGGTCAGCTGCTGCTGTTGTCCGAGAAGTTGTTGCTTCACAGGCAGTCGACGAGAAGGCGAGTTAGTGTTTGTACATTGTTCTTGTCTTTCTACTTGTATTTCTTGTACTCCTTCTTGTTGTTGCAAGTTTTGTGTCGAGGTTTCTCCACCCAGAAGGAGTTCATGTTAGCCGGTTTTCCGGGGGCTCATCCACCGACGGATTGACTGGACTCGTCCACCTTACGGACACGTCGAGGAGTAGGAGCCCTAATCTCCGAACCTCATTACATCCTTGTGTTAAGGTTTGGTTTTCTTCTCTTTCGTTTCTTTGTTGTATTTTCCGCTGCGCTAACTTGATTTGTAGAAAGAAACGCAAAATTGGGGTCGTCTATTCACACCCCCCCTCTCTAGCCTCCGTACGAAGGATCCTAACAATCCCAATGCATCTTGGTTGTGAGCTACTATTTATAATTTATAAGGAACTGATAGCATGATCTTCTATGTGACACCACACACCATGTTATCTACAATATAGATTAAATGGACTACTGCATTTTACTAAATGCAGAAATTTAACCAATGTGATTCTCATTTCAAAATAAATGTTCATATGAAAAGCTAGGCTTTTAGTATACATCCTAGCAATCTCCCACTTATACTAAAAGACTATGCTGCCATATATGCTGCCATACATCTGATTCTCATCCCCTCAACATGCTCATCAAAAGTTCTCACCTGAAGGGCCTAAGTGAAAGGATCCAGGTTATCTGCTGATGCAATCTTGGCGACAACAACTTCTCCTCGTTTTACGATATCTCGTATTAGGTGGTACTTGCGCTAAATGGATTTACTTGCCTTATGGGCTCGTGGTTCCTTCGAGTTTGCTACTGCACCACTATTATCACAATAAATTATGATAATTTTGGGCAAACCAGGAATCACATCTAAGTCCATCAAAAAGTTTCTGAGACATATAGCTTCTTTAGCTGCCTCAGAGGTTGCCACATACTCAGCTTTCATGGTAGAGTCCGAAATGTATTTCTGCTTAACACTCCTCCATGCTATGGCTCCACCTCCCAAAGTAAACACATACCCCGAGGTCGACTTACTATTGTCCCTATTTGATTGGAAGTCAGAATCCGTGTAACCCACAGGGAGCAAATCATCTGCCTGATAAACCAGCATATAATCTCTAGTCCTTCTTAGGTACTTTAATATATGCTTTACGGCAGTCCAATGTCCCTATCCTGGATTACTTTGATATCTACTAACCATACCCACGGTAAAACAGATACCCGGTCTCATGCATAACATTGCATACATTAGGCTTCCTACAGCCGAAGCATAAGGAACTGCCTTTATATCCTTTATCTCCTTTGATGTTTTAGGGCACATCTTTTTAGATAAAGGTACTCCATGTCGAAAAGGTAGAAAACCTTTCTTGGAGTTTTGCATGGTAAACGAAGCTAGGATAGTATCGATGTATAAAGCTTGGGATAAGCACAACATTCTTTTTTTGCTATCCCTTTTTACTTTCATCGTAAGAATATGTCCACATTTTCCAAATTCTTCATATCAAACTGCTTGGACAACCATATCCTTACGTCAGATAATACTTTGACATTGTTGCCAATGAGCAAAATGTCATCTACGTATAGTATAAGAAATACCACCACGTTTCCGTCACTCTTCTTGTATACACAAGACTCATCCAGACACTGAATAAATCCATAAGATTAAACCGGATGTTCCAAGATCTCGAAGCTTGCTTCAGTCCATAGATAGACCGATGCTGCATTTTTATCTTGGAGTACTTCATCATATGTCCAGCGATCAGGTTCATGCTCACCAGGGATCAAGTCTGAAGACTCTCCCAAAAACATGAATCTATCAGGTTTCCGAACAACCCTCACTACGACATGACACTGCTTGTAATTGTGCATCATTTGTGACACTTGTTGCAGTTTCTTGTGGTATCTCATCTTGTACTGTTGGTACTAAGGTAGACGTGTCTTCTCTTATTTTTTCAAGAACAATTTTACTCATGGGCTTGTGGTTCATTACATAGTCCTCTTCTAAAAATCGGACATTGGTTCTAACAATGACCTTCTGATCTTTAGGACTATAAAATTAACCACCTTTTGTTCCTTTAGGATAACCCACAAACAAGTGAACTTCTGTACGTGATTCTAACTTATCAGTGTCACCCTTCAGCACATGTGCTGGACTACCCCAAATCCGAATATGCTTCAGACTAGACTTACGCCCATTCCATAATACTATGGGAGTAGAGGGTACTGACTTAGAAGGTACCAAGTTTAGAATGTACATTGTCATTTCCAAAGCATATCCGCAAAATGAATTTGGTAATTCTGAATAACTCATCATTGATCTAACCATTTCTATAAGAGTCCTATTCCTTCGTTCTGCCACACCATTCTGTTGGGGTGTACCAGGTGCAGATAGTTGGGATTGAATCCCGACCTCTGATAAGTAACTCCTAAACTCTCCTAAAAGGTACTCGCCACCACGATCAGACCGTAGTGTCTTGATACTTTTACCATGACATTTCTCCACATCAGCCTTGTACTCTTTGAACTTATCAAAGCACTCCGACTTGCGGCGTGTCAAGTAAATATACCCGTATCTCGAATAGTCGTCTATAAAAGAGACAAAATATTCGAAACCACCTCTTGTCTGGATAGTCATAGGTCCACACAAAACAGAATGAACCAATTCCAACACATCTTTGGCTCTATACCCCTTAGCCTTAAAAGGTTTTTTTGGTCATTTTTCCTTCCAAGCAAGACTCGCAGGTTGGAAAGTTTTCTAGCACAATGAACCCAAAAGTCCATCGGCTATTAACCTTTGAATCCTACTCAAGTTAATATGACCTAGCCTTAGATGCCAAAGATATGTTTAGTTCATTTCCGAAGGCTGCTTTCTCTTATTTAAATTAGAAGATGTGTTATTAATTTTCATTTGTTGCATCGTGAGAGTTATTGGATTTAAAGTATACGAATTGTCAACCAATGTACAAGAACAGATAAATACCCTATTTTTCTTCACAACTACTTTGTCATCAAAATAAACAGAATATCTATTCATAAATAGTTTGGAAACTGAAATCAAATTCTTTCTAAAATTTGGTACATAAAGATAATTTCTCAAAATCAATGTTTTATTCCCATCAAAAGATAAGTAAACATCTCCCACTGCAACAGCCGCCACTTTTGTAGCATTGCCCATGTAGACGGTGATTTTCCCTTCATGTAGTCGTCAAGTTTTCTGGAACCCCTGCAATGAATTTCAGATATGATCAGTGGCTCCTGCATCTACACACCAGGTACCGGTAGATAACACCACTAAATATGTTTCAACTACTAGAATAAGATACACCTTTATTATTCTCACTTTTGCGAGGGCAGTCCAAGTTTTGTTTCCAATCAATGTAATTGAGACCAGTAAGTTTGTTCTCTTTCAATATATCAGCAAGAGGATTGAAAGCCATTTGAAATCCTAAGAATCACAAAATATTTGGTCAAAACTTTAGAATTTAAAATAATATTGATTCCTCAAACAATATCATTTAAATTCACCAACACCTCAAAACACCGTGAATTTTGTATACCAAGATAGTATTGTAAGAGGGGGGTTTACCCATTAATTTTATTATCTTGTCAACCTAACTTTATGCAAATAAAATTAATAGTTGATTTTTATTCGGTCACACAAATAATAGCAGTGACTCCGATGGGGAGGATACTATTAAATGCGCCTAAGTGTATACCATTACTTGATACTTAGTCCATTAAATAGGATTGTGCCCCTTCAGATGGAGAAGATCACACAAATCTAAATAATTTCCTATAATCATCTATTAAGGAAGTTTGATCTAGTGATCCGCAAACAAACTCATCCGATGTGGAGGAAGGCACTCAAAGCCAACGCGCAAGTTTGAATACATCACTTACAAACCAGCAATGGAGACCGTGGAATTTAAATAATTCCTCTCCCACTTAGTTATTTAAAATGAGGAATTTTAATATACATATACATGCAGCATATATAGACAGCATAAAAGGCAATAAATATGAAAAATAATTTTCCAACTATTATGACCTCATCCATAACTGTCCTCGATGTACCACCAATCATAGCCACCGCCATCGGGTCATGTCGTCGCGTCTATCTTGCTTCCTTTTCCGCTGCACCTCTAGTCCTCAAGATAGCACCACGCATAGTAAGGAGACGAGCCGCAACAAAATAAAATTTTACATTTATCAATCCTATATTCCATAAGGGAATGTACATGTAATCTAGATCGAACAGAATATAAAATCCTAAAACTAATACAGCTCCTGCTGTATTTAATAATTACAATCATGCACACACAAAAAATACCCTCGACATGCCCGAGGGTCCAATCACACACAAACACAGTAGGGCCATAATAGTTGGAACTAGGATGCCTATAACCACAGAGTTAATTTACTTGCACATCTTACTATTATCCTGCCTAAATTTATGTATGAAAAGTGCATAATTTAACTAAAAATCAAATACACAGAGGCAAAAAACTAGTTCTGATACCAATTGTTGGGTGCTACTTGGAATACAATTCTGTTTCCCCTGTATAAAAATTTGTACAAGCACAAACTTTTCCTAGCAGCCCATGTGTTCTTAAACTTGAATTGGAAACGAAACTTAACATTTTTACTCCAAGTTCAAACCATGTATTCTTCATAAGTTAAACTTGGATTGGAAACAAAACTTAACATTTTTACTCCAAGTTCAACTCATGTATTCTTCAGAAGTTAAACCATATTACAGAAGTTGATTAAATATCTATTTCAAAGATTAGCTTCCAAGTCATTGGCGAGGCACTCAACCTTCTTGGTTATGGGATCATCCACCACTTCCTAGACAAAGTCTTTCAAAGAAATTGAATATTTAAACTCCTCATAGTAAACCCTAGGTTTAACTAAAGAGACCTCAATCAAAGCACAAGATCGAAACACAAAATCGATGCACAAGATCAAAACACAAAATCGGTACACAAAATCGAAACACAAAATCGCTAGCCTCTTGTGTTGGTATTTCAGGATCCATACAAAGAAAAACTAAACTAGTATGCAGCGGAATAAATAACTAGTTATACCTTTCTTTGTAACCTAAAGACTTCTTGATCTTTTACTGTATTCCTCTCCTCTTCTTGGATGTTGTGTGGGCGACGATCTACCAAGACGAAGACACCCGACCTTCTCCTTCTTTTCCAAGCTTTCGTCCACCAAAGAATACAAAGTGAAGAGGCCTCCTGCTTCTTCTCCTCCAAGCAACCGACCACAAGGTGAAGGTCCTTCTCCAAGTGCCGCCGACCCTTATGAAGAGGAAAGGGAAAAGAGGGAAGAGCTAGCCACAAGAAATTAGAAGAGGAGCTTTGGTCGTGTTTAGAGAGCATCCCCTCCTCCTCTTTTATAATCTTTGCTAGCGGCTAATAAGGAAAGTTTTTAATAAAATTTCCTTTTATTTGCTATTGTAATGGTTACAAAAAAGGAAAGATTTTAATAAAATTAAAATATCTCTTTTAAAACATTATAAGTAGCTATAAAAGTAAAGTTTATAACAAAATTTTGTTTTAAACAAAATCTTCCTTTTATTCCTATAATGGTTGGTTAAAAAAAAGGAAAGATTGTAACAAAATTAAAGTTTCTCTTTTAACCATTGTAGATAACTACAAAATGAAAGATTTTAATAAAATTAAAATCTCTCTTTTAACCATTGTAGATAACTATAAAAAGGAAGATTTTAACAAAATTAAAATATCTCTTTTAATCCATTGTAGAAAGCTATAAAAGAAAAGATTTTAACAAAATTTTGTTTTCAACAAAACTTCCTTTTCTCTTCTTGTATGGCCGGCCCCATGCTTGGGCACCAAGCATGGCTTGGCCGTCCCACATCTTGGGCACCAAGAGGGCTTGGTCGACCCCTTGCTTGGGCACTAAGTAAGGATGTGGCCGGCTCCTCATTTGGGTAAGAAGCAAAATCAAAATGGGTGAACGCGAGACTTTATCGAGGCTACAGCAGGGACCGAGAGTAGGAATTAGTTTTGACCTCCTGATGAGCTTCAGCTCCTGTGTTCGCCCCAAACACCCAACTCAAGTTCATCTATAATAACTCATATAACTAAAGAGTTATTATTGAACTACCGCACCAATCTCATATTATATTATGGGCTCCTTCTTATCATGAGTGCATTAATCTCCCTGTGTTTAAGATATCGATTGCCCATTAATTAAATGAGTTACTGATAACTCACTTAATTAATATCTAGCTCCAAGATTAGTACCACTCAACTTCATTATTATGTCGGACTAAATCCACCTACAGGGTTTACATGACAATCCTTATGAGCTCCTCAAGAGGGCATCATCAACCTAGATAACTAGGATACAGTTTCCTTCTATAATAAAAAAACAAACTATATAAATAATATTATTTCCCAACTTATCGGGTCTATTGATTTAACGAATAAATCTCACCCATTGATAAATTTAAAAAATAAATACTAAGTATATGAACTTGTTATTATATCGGGATTAAGAGTATGCACATCCATAATATCGAAGGTTATATTCTTTTATGTAGTCAGTATAAAATGAAACAACCTTAAATGGTCCTGCTAATACACACATAGTGTACTAGTGCAATTTTATAGTCAAGATAAACTAATACCAAATTGCACTATAACCATTTCAATGGTTTTTCCCAATATATCTTGGTTGTGAGCTACTATTTATAATTTATAAGGAACTGATAACATGATCTTCTATGTGACGCCACACACTATGTTATCTACAATATAAATTAAATGGACAACTACATTTTACTAAATGTAGACATTTGACCAATGTGATTCTCATTTCAAAATAAATATTTATACAAAAAGATAGACTTTTAGTATACATCATAACAGTCACAAACCCAAGATGAGTTAAATAATGAGGTTCTTGACCCTTTTATACCTTCTCCAAACTGGCCAGAAAAACCAGGATTACAGGGGTCCGGTAAATCAGATTTTTCACCCATTAATCCAGGTTTTCTCATGATTCACCCTGAACCAAAGTTGTATCTCTTAAAATTATCTACAATATGATATTTGGATTGAGCCCTGGTTCTAACCGAGCCAAAAGTTATGGCAGTTCAAAGTTTGGTCTGCAGTTTGGGCGGAGGTCCAGATGAACCCGGGTTGGGGGGCACGGTCGTGCCACTTAGCACAGGTAGACTATGCTATTTCTCTGTTGGATCTGAAGCAAAGTTGTGGATCTTAAAGTTAGCTACTTTTTAGTATAAAGAACATCCCAAAACTCTAACTGAGCGTAAAGTTATGGCCATTTTATGATCGGTCTGCAATCTACCCAGAATTCAGCACAACTTTGTTTTGGCATGGCATGGCCCCGTGGTACGACTGTGTGGCATCCACACGGCCGGCTTCTTCTTGGCCTCAGCTTTGGTCACACGGCTGTGTGGATTCACACTATCTTACCCGGCTTCCTCTCGAGTTTTTTCACATGGCCATGTGGCTCACACGGTCGTGACCTTCTTCTTCGCTATTGGCCTCACACGGCCATGTGTGTCGCACGACCATGACTTTCTTCTCCTCTGGAATGTTGGCACGGGGAGATTCACATAGCCATGTGGGTCACACGGTCGTGGCTTGATTTGCCTCTAGTGGGGACACGCCGCCCTAAGCTTGTTTTCTTCCGGAGTTACTCCCGTGTGCATTTTTACTCCATTTTCACTCTAATATGCGTCCTGTCAATCAAAATATGCAAAGAGCAGATCTCTAAATAGAATATAATGGAAGTATGACATTATAATAAAATAGGGTGTAATAAACATAAATTATGCTAATGAAATATAAGTAGATGTGCGTTAAAGTATGTATAAAAGTGTATATAATCTACGCACATCAATTATATAGGATGTGATTATTCATTTTCCTCTTATCATTACATTGGTATATTCTGACAACCATTGTCTGTCATTCGTGGTTGAGAGAGTCGTCAGCGATCATGATACATACGACTATCCACGGGACCATCTGTGGTTGAGCATTATTTTTGTAGTCCGTAGCTAGATAGTTACACGTCCTATTTATCCGCTAGACCATATAGTGGTAGTGTGAGTTCACCCGTAGGTAGCGACATTTATATGCTTTGACTACCCACTAGACTAGATAGTGGTAGCATGATTCTGGCCATAATCAGTAGTTGAGGAGCTAGATAGTTACCTTGTCCTATCTGCCCACTAGACCAGATAGTGGTAGCATGAGTTTACCTGCAGATAGTACTTGATGTATGTTTGTTATGCGCTTATTGTGTGTTTGTTTTATCCAAGTGATTTATTGGTTATACCTGGTGGAGCAGGTTAGTGATGGGTTACGCTATTATTTATGGTTTATTTAGTAGATGATGTTATGTTTGTATTCTTACTTTTGTATAAAGTATTTATTACCTGAGACTACATCCTTTGATCTCTGTACACTATATTGATCATGCACTATTTTTATACTCACTACCCCTTATTTTTTCCACCATTTCCAGGTTAGCAAGTAGATGATGTGTCGTATCACTCAAAGGTCCTAGCTATTGGTCCCACTCGAGTTTGAATTTCTGTTGGGTTGCTTGGTGTATTTTTTCACTACATGTATTTATAGTTTTCTTTCTATATTGAATGTTTTAAGTGTTGGTTTTAGTTTGTTAGTTAGTATGTTCACATGTTCATGCATACATATAGACATCAGTTGTTGTTATGAGTTATGATTTTATATTGCATTGATATTTATTTTGTTTGAACTGAGTTTGATATTGTATTCTCATATTGTCACTAGGGGGTACCGTCCGATTTGGCAGACAAGTATACCCTCGAGGCATGTTAATTTTATTGGTATCAGAGCTAGGTTCGAGTTCAAATATTGGGTTTTATGTTTTGTAATTTTTATCTTATTTCAATTTATGATTTTTGAGGTTGTGATGCAAGGTAAGATGAGGGATATCTCTGAGCTATAGAAAAGTAAGATATACTTCTAGTGATTATCTTATCTTTTATGTTCACTATTTGATGTAGTTTATCATTAGACAAGTTGAATATCGTAGGAATTAGGATATGATTGGTTAGACTCCTTCCAATTTTATTGGATGGTGTAGCTATTTCTATACCTGTTTATTAATTACTTAGTTATTTATTTCTATCATAATGACACTTAGTGAGTAAACCTTATTTGCTGTCAGGGTCGGGGTTGGCCATGGGTGTGACCAGTTGACACATTGGAACCGAACCTGATGCAAAGGGTGTAAATTTTTCTATGGCACCAATTGAGACCTAGTTGGAAAGTAGGGGTTGGACCTATCGACAACCTATTAGAGATTAAGGAGCACAATCTTAGGAAACAATAATATCAATACCTATCCCTTCCACTACCAATTGGGTATTGGACAAAGCGCATATACTGATACTAGCCTAATTAATAGAGGATCGATGGCCTCTATTCCATGGGAGCTTGTGACCTATGGACCACTCATACTTGGTTAGATAAACTTGAAGGTATATTCGGATATATGACCTACATTGATGCAGAAAAGATGGAGTTTATTGCTTATTACTTACAAGACCAGGGCACCACTTGGTGGAGATGCAGAAGATGACATTCAGGGAACAAAGGATCGCTTGGTGATTATTTCGAGAGGCTTTTGAGAGATAGAATTTCTCTACATCCTTTTGTATAGCTCATCATTAGGTGGACCTCAACTTTAAGTAGAGTCACCATCCAAGGCAAAGTTTAGTCAACTCGCTAAATGTGATCCCCACCTAATAGCTCAAGACTATATACTTTCGAGGTGAATCTAGTTAAAGAAGACCTATTTGTGGAGGCAAATCAATAATGATTCATGGTTCATCTAAGAGGTACTTGTATGCATCAAGACCTAAAATTCTCCTACTGGTAGAACGATATGAAGAAGGATCATGTAAACTTTACAGCTTGTCAACAAGTGAAGGTAGAATATCAGAGTGATGCAGTAGAAGCGTTGTGGGTCATAACCCTAAAGAGCGTCAAAGACTAGCAAGCTTACTTCAAAAGATTTTTATATCTAAGTGGAAAGAGAAACATAGCACGATAGATTTTGGAGGGTGCATGATTCGAATTGAGCGATCGTTGATCGATTAACTAAGTTCGTCCATTTACTACTGACATGCTACACTAACTCTTTGGATTACTTGGCGGAGTTTCCAATGAGTCATGTATGCAAAATTTCATTTCGTCTAAAACTTCATTTCATATAGAACTTTAGACAGACAAACAGATGGAGCACATCATTCACTAACTGTAGGACTTACTTTGTGTAGAAGATCATTTATATCTAGTAGATTTTACCAATAACAATTAGTTAGACGGTAATGTGGGTATAGAGGAAGTATGGTGGGCTCATAACTCATAGAATAGTGATTATCTACTTTAGGATAGATCATTATATAGTTATAAGGAAACTTTATTCCCTAATAGTTAGGACCTCCCATAGTATTAGAATGAACTAGTATAAGGGTATGCTATATAGTTGTTACCCTTAGATGAGGATATCTTAGCATTACAATTTAAGTAAAAGATTTGAGGACCAAATTTTTATTAGTGAGGGAGAATGCAATATATCTAATATATATTTTAATATAATTAAATATATATTTAATATCAGAAGAGAAAGACTAAACTGATTAAAATTTGATCTAATAGAATCTATAGATGAAAAATACAGATGAATTAATTAATAATAAATAAAGAAATAAATGTAAAAGAGTATATATGAATTTTATGGATTTATTTAGATTTTTGTTAAAATTTTTATCGAGTCATTTTAGATTTTATAGGGATAAAGGAGTAAAAGAAAACCCAATTTAGAATACCGATTTAAAGTTAGGAGTTGATTTTAATAAAAACCTAATTGTCTTTGATTAAAACCTAGGTTTTTAATTAAATCTCTTCCTTTCCCTGTTCACGTCCGAGAATGACCGCGTCGCCTTTTCATGCCCGACCGTCGGTGCCTATCCGCCATCCTCACAATAGCTGGTGTTGGTCACCTTTCCATTTCCTCTATGTCCTCGCCGTACCACCTCCTGCTCTGCGACCAACCACCGATATTATGCATCTCCTTGGTGCCTCACTATTGCGACGCCGAATGATGTCACTACTACCGACCACCCTCACTATTGACCCACCACTAGTGGCTACCAAACGAAGTAGACCCAGACAACTACGACACTGAGGATGACGTCGAGCTCATGTTGGCCCATTATCTCCATCAATTAATGCAGAATGCCTCATCATTCTCGACCTCCCACTGTGAGCTGCCGGCCATCACCTTGTTCTCTACCACTGAAGAAGAAAAAGAAATGAAAAAACAGTGGGAACATATTTAATTGGGAGTTACATTGTTTAAGTAATTAATCAATTTGTGATTTGGCTAAGTTAAGGAAATTAATTTAAGTAGCGATTAATTAATTGAATGATTAATTAGATTAATTACTTGATTGATTGATAATCAGATTTTAATAAAGATTTAGTTGGATTAGAGTCAATTAAGAAGGTTGTTAGGTAATAAATTGATTATGTTACTGGATTGAATCAATGAGTTTATAGGATAATTAATGAGTTTAGGTTCATTAAGTATTCAGTTGATTATATTTTGATAAATATATTAAGAAATGTATTATTGGTAATTAATCAGATGAGTTAATAGTCAATTTATTAATTAAAATGTCGATAAATTTAAAGTTTTAATTGATTAAGTCGATAATTGGTAATTAATTTAGATAAATTAATAAGTAGACGGATAAATAAATTAATAAGTTGGTTAATAAATCAATAGGGTTTGATTATTGATTAATAGACTCTTAGAGTTTTCTTTATATCCTATACATATAGATATGAGCTAGTGGCGGATGATTTCATTGGAAGACCAAATCATCTATAGTAGAGGTGGGTAGTTCCTGCTTATTTTCTTTAGATCTTTAATCTTAATGCATGATTATATCTATTTATATATTGATTAGGTAGCATGTATTTGCTTATCTTGACTCTATTCTTATTATTTCTTGAGATTGACCTTGCATTACTTGACCTTATGATCTATTTTATATCTATGCAGTCTCATGATTCTTCATGCTTGATTTTTATACAAGTATGATATCACCATACCATAGTGTAGGATGTTGAGTATCCTGCTTGACTCCTATTTGATGATTTGAGCTTATGCTTATTATTAGAATGATCATACCGTAGTGTAGGATATCGAATATCTTACTAGACCCTTATTAGTTATTTTGGCTCATGCATATACGCTAGTGAAGTTAGATCGAGATATGGTTATAGAGTGTTATATCCGATGTGATTATTCATTTTCTGTTTATCGTTATGTTGGTATATCCTGACGACCATTATCTCCCGTTCGTGGTTGAGAGAGTCGTTAGTGATCATGATACATACGACTATTCACGGAACCATCCGTTATAGAGCGTTATTTCCGTAGTCCATAGCTAGATAGTTACACGTATTATTTGCCCACTAGACTAGATAGTGGTAGCATGAGTTCGTTCACAGATTATGACATTTATATGCTCTGACTACCCACTAGACTAGATAGTGGTAGTGTGATTCTGCCCGTAATTAGTAGCTAAGGAGCTAGATAGCTACTTTATCCTGTCTACCCACTAGACCAGTTAGTGGTAGCATGAGTTTACTAGTAGATAGTAACCTTAACTGCCCACTAGACTAGATAGTAGTAGGATGAGTTTGCGCATAGTCAGGACTTGATATATATTTGTTATGTGCTTGTTGTGTGTTTGCTTTATGCATGTGGTTTATTGGTTATACTTGGTGGAGTAGGTTAATGATGGGTTACATTATTGTTTATGGTTTGTTTAGTAGATGATTGTATATTAGTACTCTTACATTTATAGTACGTATTTATTACTTGAGACTACGCCCTTTGATCTCCGTACACTATATTGATCATGCACTATCTACTTATACCCACTGAGTATTTTGAACTCACTACCCCTTATTTTTTTCCACCATTTCTAGGTTAGCAGGTAGAGGATGTGTCGTGTTACTCAAAGGTCCTGCTATCGGTCCCACTCGAGTTTGGATTTCTATTGGGTGGCTTGGTATATTTTTCCACTGCATGTATTTATATTTTTCTTTTTGTATTGAATGTTTTGAGTGTTGGTTTTACTTTTAAGTTAGTATGTATGTTCATATGTTCATGCATATATATATTCATCAGTTGTTATGAGTTATGATTTTATATTACATCAATGCTTATTTTGCTTGATCTAAGTTTGCTATTGTATTCTCATATTGTCACTAGGGGGTATAATTCGATTTGGAGGATAAGTATACCATCGGGGCGAGACATTATTAATTTTAAAAAAATTATTTAACTTTCTTACCACGCAAGATCTTTCATCTTCGTTAGCTGATGATTTTGAATTCAACTCGATCTTCTTAGCTTTGAATGCTAGGTTCTGGGTTGCTTCCTCCTTTTTGCTTAGACCTGCACATCTCGATTCGTGTAATTCAAAAGTAGAAAATAAACTTTCTTAACTACTTACGTCGAGATCCTTAGTTAGAGATATAGTAGGAGTCTACTATAGGCATCTATTCATGAATTCTCGAGAATGCATTCAAAGCATATTTTAATGAATTTTGATTTGTTACCATGTCTTCAAGGTTCGTGAGTCCAGTGATGTGCTCCTTGATCTTTGCGTGTAGTTGGACTATCATTTCTCCCATTTTCATTCAGAGGTTTGTCAGTTGATTCTGGAGTAGGTCTCATCTTATTTGGTTAGTCTCCATGAAATGACCCTAACTACTTAACCACCACTAAACCATATAATATCAACAATACACTGGCAGGTGATGTACTACAAACTAAACCATAAACTCCACACTGCAAGGAAATGACATTGCATCATATATTTATCCAAAGTTTTAAAAAAATAAAAAAATCTATCTTCCAAGAAACATTTGTGATCTCCTACAAATGCATTCACAAGTAGCCTCTATCTCATACTAATATAACAAATCAAAAGAAAAAGGACTAATAATTGGCACTTAGGGACCCTAGACAATGTGTGATGCATTCAACTTCATATCCTTAGCAACTCCGCCTCCGTGTCCCCTATCACATTCGGGATGACATCTTCCTCACCTGTAATCATGATAGGGTGAGTCCACAGACCTAGCAAGTATAATCCACTAGTAGATATATGACATAAATAAAGAATTGGAGTGAAAAGTATAAAGCATAGAATAGAAATTTACTATACATGAATAAAAACACAAGGTTAGCTTAAGAGAAGAAAAGTTAGAGAACATGAGACATGATCATAATAACATGTAAAAGCAAAAATCATAGGTATAACCCAATAAACATGTACTTAAGGGAAATTAGTGGTAACCACCATTCGAGGCTATTTATTCAGTCCATGATTAAACTCTAGAGGTACTTCTTAGGAGACTTGTATTTATATGAGTTATGCCAAATATTTTGCATTATCATTTCTGTATAGAGGGGCCCTCCCCGGAGCTTATCCCGGGAGACTCATTTTGTATTGTTACCATATACCCCTAAGCGTCCAGTTAGCATAAATAAATAAAAAAACATGACCCAATGCATATCATAGATTACTAGTAAACATGCATAGTCATATACTATCTTTCATAAAGATCCCAACTCAAAACTTTGAGCAGTGCATTTACTATCAAGATATCAATAAAAACATCCAAGTATCATAAGAGAACAATGAAAACCTCTAAGTATCATAATAGAATAATGAGATCATCTACCTAACCACCTAACCACGCCCATTCCCATTCCTTCGAATCTAGTTAGCATTTTTCAGTCAACACAAGAGGTAAAGGCACAATAAAAACCACCTTTAAACACTTCGAATCTATTCAAAAATTCCACTACCAACACAAGAATTAGAAGCACCATGAGAAGCCATTTTAACCACTTCAAATCTGTCAAGAAATTTAACTAACATGCAAAAGTAAAGACCACGTCAGAGTTGATTCAAAATCCACCAAATCTATCCCAAAAATCCAAAGCGATCACAAAGAATCAAGGACCACATCAAAATCAGTTCATCATCTCCAAATCCATCCAACTCATAGCTATCCTGTAGAAATGAAAACCACTATGGAAATGATTCTCCACTAACCAGAACAAAACAAAAAAAAAATAATTCACTACCTTCTCAAATCTATTCAGATTCCACAACTATCATACAAATCAAAAATACTTTCAAGGATGATTCAAAGTCTTAAAAATTGGTTCCAAATTCTAGGCTAATTTGAAGAAGCGAGACCACAACCGAATGTGACTCTCAACCTAAAAATCTGTCCAACAAGTCCGCAACCATCACAAGAAGTAAAAGACCAATGGAAAGCAGATTTCATTTTCAAATCTGAAATAAAATTACTACAACTAACACCAGAAGAAAAATACAACTAAAATACAGATTCTACTTTCTAGTTCATTCCAGCAGTTAAATAGCCATCACGCAAAATAGCACAAGGAACCCAAAATGGATTTCATGCTTTCAAATCTATTCCAGAAGATCCATCCACTTCGAAAGGACAATACAACAAAGGAAACAAAACAAATCGCAACTTCTTAAATTCGAAATTGGAAATCGACACAAAATTTCATGAATAGTCCATGGTCATCATCGAAATCTCTTCGCACGCCTACTCCCATGCCCGTATATTCATGAACACATACCTATAGAAGAGATTACACTTGCCTTTCGCCTTTAGTGTCATCAATCAGAGCTTGAGCCCACGGGATAATGCATCAGCGGTGAAGGGTAGTCGCGGAAGATCGATGATGTTCACCGTGGGAATCTCTAATATGGCAGTGCCGGCTGGCTGGGCTTAGGGCATAGTGATAGGCTTTGGGTTGAGGCAGAGAAGAAGAGAGGAGAAAAAGAATTGGCGATAGAGAATGAGGGAATCAATAGGGATTAGATTTTAGGCTTATATACCTTGAGCAATTAAATTCCAACTTTATGTTAATCGAATCTATTAACTCCTACTCAATTGATGTTCTAAACAGACTCCCTCAAAACCTTATAGGTTTATTCCCATCAACGTGTCATATGAACCCCGTTTAATTCTTTAAAAATTTCTAAAGACTTCCAATTATTCAATAGAAAAATTTCTAAATGAATAGTCATTATTTTGTATTTTATTTATTATTATTATTTATTGTTAACGAATTATCCTCGTCCCTGTAAACATCAAACTAGCTCAGAAAGAATATTAAATTAAATTCCTCATTTTTAAACATTCAATGCTAGTGGAATCGTACAACTCTCCCCCCTAAAAGAATTTCGTCCTTGAAATTTGACTTACCAAAGGGTTCGAGATAACAGTTGCACATATCCTGCTCAATCTCCTATGTAGATTTCTACATAAGCTAATTTCTCTACAAGACATTCACCATTTTGTTCTCCCTGTTCCTCAACATTCGGGCTTCTCGATCAAGGATTTGAATCAACATTTCCTTATACGACAAATTTGATGTCCACTGCACGAGCTTATGACGAATCACATGGAAAGGATTAGAAATGTACTTCCTAAGCATGAAAATGTGGAACAAGTTATGAACTCCTGACATGTTTAGTGGTAAGGAAACTCGATATGCTCGAGTTCTAATTCAGTCCAGAAGCTCAAAAGGTTCAATATACCTTGGACTGAGTTTTTCCTTCTTTCCTAATCTTAGTACTCCTTGTTGGAGCAATCCGATGGTCCGGTGTGACCATGTGTTTTGATGTTTGGGCAAAGGGTTTAAATTAGATTTATCCTTATTATTTGATATGTGTATGTGAGTATGCAGGTTTGCAGGATACACATATGACTCAGCTTGATGACTTCAGGTTCGATGAAGGATGGAGCATCCGAGGGACCGTGGACAAGGCAGTAAGGACAAGGGCCGAGGGAAGCGACTTCAAGGCATACACGAAGGATGCCATTAGGGATGAGCCGTGGGCTTGAATGCATCCAAGGGACGAGAGCTAAAGGAAGTAGGCTTGAAGGCAAGAGGTCATGACTGCAAAGAAGAGTCAAGGGAGTCGTGAGGGTCCAAGTGCGAGAGAAATGTATCGGGATGGGAAACCCTATATTTAGGGTTGTACCAGTCGATTGAGGGCGAGCATAGAGAGCTTCTGTACCCAAAACAGCTGGGATCAGTCGACTGGTCCAAGGGACCAGTCGACTAGTAAAGAGTCGTTGGAGTGTCGTTGGGTTGGCACTTGTCGACTGGTGTAAGGACCAGTTGACTGGTAATGGTAAAATAGTAGGGCAATTTTCTTCCATGCTCTATAAGAAGGAGCTTGAGATGGTTGGCCAAGGTGACGAAATTAGACTTAGTTAAAGACTAATTTGTAGTCACTAAGTGCTCAAGGTTTCCTTTGTGTCCAAGTATTCTTAGTGAGTGTTGTGATGAGGTTTCTCCACCCACAAGAAGGTTTGATCTAGCCGGAATTTCCAGGGACTAATCCATCGATGGATTGAGGGATCACCCATCTTACGAGCAGCCGTGGAGTAGGAGCAAGTTATCTCCGAACCACGTTACATCAATGTGTATTGGTTTGCATTTCTTTCTTGTTTATATTTATATTCGTATTTATATTTGTTATTGTATTTCCGCTTGCTCACTAATGAATACCTAGGAAGCGAACAATCGGGGGCGCCGTCTATCCAACCCCCCTTTTATCCGACCACCGATCCCATACACCTCCTTCATTGGTGACACCTTCAGGAAAACATAGTCTCCTAATTCAAACTCCAAATCTATTCGTTATTGGTTGGCATAACACCTCTGGCGACTCTGCGCTGTCTGCATTCTATCTTGACTCTTAGCCACTAGATTCACTCCTACCTCGTCCCAATGTAGTGGAGTCCAACATCTCCTTCCATATTATGCTCCATATGGAGCTATACATATAGTAGCTTGATAGCTGTTGTCGTAAGTGAGCTCCACCAGGGACAATCTTGACTCCCAACTTCACCTAAAGTCAATCACACAGGCTTGAAGCATACCCTCCAGAATATGGATACCCCGTTCTAATTAAACATCTATTTGAGGATGGAATGTTGTGCTAAAGGCGAGCTTGGCACTTAATCCTCAATGCAAACTTTCCCAGAACCTGAACGTAAATCTTGGGTCTCTGTCTGACACTATTCAAGTAGGTATTTCATGTAGACGGACCATCTCCTAGATATATAATTCTACGCATCGCGCCATGGTAAACGTTGTCGCACTTTATTCATAGGTGATTGGGCTTGTAGCTATAATTATCTAGTTTAGCATTTTTCTTGTTAGTTGGCAGCTAGTATCTAGCTTACACCGACTAATCAGGGAGAAACCGACCTAGCCCCATGAAAGTTTCCCCACATAATTATTAGCCAACTCAAAGATAGCTCAAATATAATCCTCAAGTAGCTGAACTAGGAGTTGTTGAAGTAATTGAGTGTGACAAAATTCCAATTACATTTAAACTTTATTCAAATACAAGCAGAATGGATTTTCGGAACCACTTTGTGGGATGAGCTAAGGGATGGAGATAATGCCAACATCGTATCAATTCCATACCAACATTTTGAACCTGGGAATCACTGTAGGACCTTTCAATTAACTACTGAACTACCAGCTAAGTGGTAATAATTTCTTGAGGCATACCTCACATATAGGATGATGTGATAATTAAACAAAAAATTAAAACAATATGCAAGCAAGTTTGGGTAAAATGAGCATCCCTTGTAGTTTGTTTCTTTTCCAAAAATCTCCACTTTAGTTAATTAAATCACCTATATAATCAAGGGTATATTAAACTCATAAATAAAAAATCTTAAACTAGATTAGCTCACAAGTGTCAATCTCCTAACCTATATTTTACTTTGGCACTTGATCTAGTAATGACACATAATGAGCCACCCAAGCTTAGTCCCACATGATAACTATGGGCAAACAAAGAGGAGTTGATGACACAAACAAGTAAATTATATATATATGGTCAATATATTTTAGGCCCATAATTTGTGATTCAATAGGTTGAGACCTCAACTAGATGACCTGGACCCATACTAGCCCATGAGGAGTTGTGTCAGGTTAGGCCAAAGTCAGTCCAGAACATGTCAGGCATAAACAAATTACACGAGCTCTAATGCAGCACAACCTTAAGCCCAGGATAAGTTGGGCTAAACTTAGTAAGTTGATTTTTTTTATATTGAAAATTGTAAAATATATGTATATATATATTTTTAAAATGTTCTTCTTTAAAATAATAATATTATTATATATGTGGAAAATTTATGTGGATAAAACTTAATTTGCAAACTGAAGTCAACTTGTGACTCATGTTTGGCCTAATCATGTGGAGCACTAGGAACAATTTGTGTGTTGTGTGACTGTTGCTTGACTCTAGCCCTTTACCAAGTTTGTGCCTAATAGATTTAGGCCATAGATAATCGTTCCTTCGATGGTCTGCTGTATGGTTGCCATCTCTAGGTCCATATGTCAATGGATCGCTTATCACAATTTGATTACTCAGTTGTATTTGGCAATAGAGAAAATCTAAATCTACAATAGGTTAGTAGCTTAGGTGTTCCAATTGGAGTGGATTGTTTGTGATGGATGCACCATGGGTTAGGCTTAACATGCCGCCAATTATGAACATGAGCTTTAACCCACAAAGTCTCAAGTACTAGAAATTACATCACCTTAATTTTAGTCCTACATGAAGAGTTGTGGGCTAACGAAGAGGGTTAATAGGCTTTGATATGCTACCATCACTTGGGATTAATCTTCCTTTTTCATAAAGTTGTGTTATCAATCCTAGTTTAGTCTTAAATGGGAAGTTATGATCTTAATATGGAGGACTACAAAGCTTCAATGAGTGTTCTATCACTAGTTTGGGCTTATCATTGTACATAGAAAATTTTCCTATCATACTAGTTCCCTCATTTGGAAAAGTGAGCTGTTATCTCATGGTATTAATGATAATTTAGTTCTATGCTTGGAGGTGTTCCAAAGATAAAGGACAATCTACATTTGTAAAACCACTTCTATATTGAACCTCTAATTCCATTGACCAGTGATTTATGGCTTTGATAAGGATGTTAAATATTTAATGAAGGAGATTATGAGACACTAATTTAGTCTCATATAAGAATTTACTAATTACAAGGTTTATGAGGTTTGTGTGAGTGCACAACTACTACGTTTGGCTTAAGTATTATCAAGCAGTGGTTCAATTTATCTAGTTAGTGGGTTATATTGGAGAGATTACCTAAACATTATGTGGATCATCTACCTGCCCAACTCAACATGTCTAAAAAACGAGTTTGTATATAACTTTAATCTTAATACACCAGCCCTCTTACTAGTATTCCATCAGGATAATTTTATGAATCTCAAGGTTGTATTATAGTGGATACATTGTGAAGAGTTCAAAACAAATCACATGCATGACAACAGTAAACTAACTAGTACAATGTAATATGCAAAACTTTGATACTAGTCTCCATATTACCCAGTTAGTAGTATTAAAATTGATCTACACCATTATCTCTAGTATATACATAAACATAGCTAAATTTATAACGATAAATCTAAATCTTACAGACTTAAAGGTGGAATATTCAAGTCCTTGATGAGATCATATGCACACACTGTCTTTTGAAAATGACCGCTCTGATACCAACTGAAACGATCCTAACTACTTACCCATGACTGGACCATACAATATCAATAATACACTGGTAGATGATGTACTACAAACTAAACCATAAACTCCACACTGAAAGAAAACGACATTGCAGCATATATTTATCCAAAGTTTAAAAAAATAAGAAAACTTATCTTCCAAGAAACATTTGTGATCTCCTACCGATACATTAACAAGTAGCCTCTATCTCACACTAACATAACAAATCAAAAGAAAAAGGGCTAATACCTGACACTTAGGGCCCCTTGATAGTTTGTGATGCATTCAACCTCATCTCCTTAGCTATTCTACCTCTGTGCCCCCTATCACATTCTGGATGACATTTTCCTCACCTGCAATCATGATAGGGTGAGTCCACAGACCCAGCAAGCATAATCCACTAGTAAGTATATGACATAAATAACGAATTAGAGCGAAAAGTATAAAGCGTAGAATAGAAATTTACTATACATGAATGAAAACGTAAGATTAGCTTAAAAGAAGAAAAGTTAGAGAACATGAGACATGATCATTGATATGGGTTAGGTTTCATGGGTCCCCGATAAGGAAGGGAAAGGAGATAGTCAAATGAAGAAGGAAGGTCAATATTGGTCGGGACATACCTCAATAGGAAGTAAGTATATATCGACCGAAATATGCTTCCCAGGAGGAAAATCTATATACCTCAAAGGAGGTAGGCTAATATCGGTCGAGATATGCCTTCAAGGGGGAAAGATCCATATCAATTGGCGTATACCTCAAAGGAAGTAGGATAATATCGGTCGGGACATATCTCAATATGAAGTAAGTATATATCGACCGAAATATGCTTCCCGGGAAGAAGATCTATATACCTCAAAGGAGGTAGGCTAATATCGGTCGGGACATACCTCAATAGGAGGTAAGTATATATCGACCGAAATATGCTTCCTAGGAGGAAGATCTATATACCTCAAAGGAGGTAAGCTAATATCGGTCGGGACATACATCAATAGGAGATAAGTATATATCGATCGAAATATGCTTCCCAGGAGGAAGATCTATATTCCTCAAAGGAGGTAGACTAATATCGGCCGGGATATGCCTTCAAGGGGGAAGATCCATATCAATTGGCGTATACCTCAAAGGAGGTAGGATAATATCGGTCGGGACATATCTCAATATGAAGTAAGTCTATATCGACCGAAATATGTTTCCCGGGAAGAAGATCTATATACCTCAAAGGAGGTAGGCTAATATCGGTCGGGACATACCTCAATAGGAGGTAAGTATATATCGACCGAAATATGCTTCCCAGGAGGAAGATCTATATACCTTAAAGGAGGTAGGATAATATCGGTCGGGACATACATCAATAGGAGATAAGTATATATCGATCGAAATATGCTTCCCAGGAGGAAGATCTATATACCTCAAAGGAGGTAGGCTAATATCGGTCGGGATATACCTTCAATGGGGAAAGATCCATATCAATTGGCGTATACCTCAAAGGAGGTAGGCTAATATCGGTCGGGACATACCTCAATAGGAGGTAAGTATATATCGACCGAAATATGCTTCCCAGGAGGAAGATCAATATACCTCAAAGGAGGTAGGCTAATATCGGTCGGGAGACACTTCTGAAGCATGTAGAATAGTATCGACCAAGACATGCCCAGAAGAAGGAAGGTTAATATCAGCCGGGTCGACAAGCACCTTGGAAAGATACTTGATAAAATATGGCCTATTGCTGGTTAGGATAATTAACATAGAAGGGCGCAGACAGAAGCCTCATGAGAAAGGATAAAGATAAATATTTCAAATAAGATAATTAATGAGGATATATGTAATATGTAACCACATGACAGGTGTTATATATTTTGGCGGGAAATGTGCTTTTAGATTATTTTGCAGGTGCTTAACGACAAAGGAGGTACATCTTGGGTACAAGAAAGATTCCTTAAAAGTCATTTATCACAAGTACGCGGCTTACGCCATCTCATAACAAACTCTAACAAACCGGGGTCCACTTCATGACTACGGAGATTATATGAAGTGGTATAAAAGGGAGAATCCTCTCCGTTGGCAAGGTAAGTTCACATCATTGTGCACGTTAAGAACCCTAATTTCACAACTATTGTTCTTCTTCTTCCTTTTTTCTTACACACCGAGAGAGATCATTGACTTGAGCGTCGGAGGGCCTAGCCAAGGATTCCTACCCCGGTCTTAGGTCACTAACGGTAGTTTTGGTTGGTCTCTTGTGCGCAGGAAGTCATAGGAGCTTCGGATCTGGGTTTTTTCTCTTCAGATTTGGATTTCCCTCTCGTCATTGGGTCTTCGTGCGAGGAGGACTCTCGGTGACTCTATTTTCCCCGATCCGCTTTTGGGTTTCTCGGATCGGCGTTCTACGAGTATTATTCTTCATCAGCGCAGTGGGTTTCCTTCTTCCGAATCTCCGTCTTGTTCTGCTTCTCAGATAGGATCAAATTTGGCACCGTCTATGGGAACTTCACCTGAATCTGAGACTACAGGATGGAGGAAGCCGGAAAATCAAACCTACTCACTATCAGTCGTGAGGATTTGGATTTCCTCATCAATTCTCACGTACAGAAAGCCTTACAACAGCAGCAACAACAACTTCAAGCCCACACCGGAGCTACTCTACCAACAGCTCATAATCTAGCGATATCAACTACTGAGCATCGAAAAGGAAAGGAGCCAGAAGAGGAAGAACAGGCGTATTTTCCTCCAACTGCTATTTCTCCAACAAGACGTCCACGAGCTTTCCTTTGCACTCCCATGGAGCAGGGGTGTAGAAGGCCTGTGTTCCAAGAATCCTCTGGTGAAGCACCAGACAAAGAAAGGTGTAAGAGCAAAATGATAACTAGCGATAGCTCGCCGGAGAAAGTCATCTCCCCATTCTCTCAGAGTGTACTAGATGATCTGCTTCCTAAGCGGTATCAAAATCTTCAGATCGGAGAATACACTGGAACAATAGATCCAGAAGATCATCTGTTGAAATTCTAGAACGTAGCATTATTACAACAATTCTCTGACGGGGTGAAGTGTTGGATGTTTCTCACTACCCTCGGAGGAGCTGCACAGCGCTGGTTCAAGAGATTGTCAGAGAAGTCTATTCGGAAATTTAAGGATTTCAAGAAAGTCTTTCTACACCATTTCTCCAACAACAAAAGGTATCATAAAACTCCTTGGAGCCTGTTTTCAATTAAGCAAGCATCTAAAGAGTCCATCCGAGCATACATCAAAAGGTTCAATCAGGTAGCTATTGATGTACCTAATGCTACCACTGAAATATTAGTAAACGCTTTCTCTCAAGGTTTAAATGATAATGATTTCTTTAAAGATTTAGTAAGGAATCCTCCTATTAATTTTGATTCCTTGATTGAGCGTGCTACCGAGTTCATTAATGTGGAAGAAGCTCAAGCTGTTCGTAGAAAGGAGGGTGTTACCTCTTCTCCTACCTAGATTAAGGAGAAAGCTCGGGCCCCTGTGCCTCCACCAAGAGGGCCTAGAGTAACTCATCCACCTCATCGACAACCAGAGTATCGTCCGTAAGCTGTACAACACGTGGAGATACAGCCAGAGGCACCTAGGAGATGGTGTACTTATCATAAAACTAGCAGTCATCATACTAAGATTGTTTTATTTTAAGGAATAAAAGAGCTAATAGGGAGCGTTATCAAAGATAGAACTATTATCGGTAGCAGTACTCCAGGCAGCAAAGTCCACTCAAACTGGAATATTGCCCAGTCGAGCCTCGACAGGAGGCATTGCCAGTCCCGGCTGATACAAGCCAAGTGTCAGAAAAAGCACCTTCTGAAGCTGTGACGATTCGGCAGGAAGAAAACAGGAGTAATGCTGCTCGGGGCAATATCAATATGATTGCGGGCAGACCCACTGATGGGGATTCTAATAGAGCCAGAAAAGCACATGCCCGAAGACTGGAAATTCATGCCGTGGGGTGTAGCATGTAACGAGCGGTCGGTCCCGAAATAAGTTTTGGGCCCAGAGATCTCGAGGGGGTAGAAATACCCCATGACGATGCCTTGATCATTAAAGCCATGATAGCCAACTACGCCATTGCTCGTACCTTCATAGACACGAGCAGTTCTGTCAATATTATATTCAAGAAGGCTTTCGATCAATTGTAAATTGATCCGAGTGAATTTCAACAGATCGTTACTCCTCTATATGGATTTATAGGCAATGAAGTACAACCGTTAGGCCAAATAAAGTTGGCCATATCTTTGGGAGAAGAGCCTCTGATGAGAACAAGAAGATCTTATTTCATGGTAGTAGATGCTCCATCCTCTTATAACGTGATACTGGGTCGACACGCCTTAAACGAGTTTAGGGCGGTCGTTTCTACTTTTTGTCAGAAGATTAAATTTCCTGTGGATAACCAAGTCGGGGAGGTGCGAGGTGATAAGAAGACAACTCGAAAATGTTATGTGGAAATAATTCGAACTGAAGCTAACACCGCCCGAAAGATTCAAAGAATGGAAGTTAATGCCATTCGGGAGAAGCAGCCCGTCCTGGTTTATGAAGAGAAAGAAGAAGTTCAGATCCAGGCCGGTCGACCTGAAGCTACTACATATATTGCGGCTGATCTTGATCCTGCTCTGAAAGACGAATTGGTGCAATGCCTGAAGAAGAATAATAATATATTTTCCTGGACGCCCAAAGAACTCTCGGGCGTTTCTCCTACAATCATGGAGCATTCCTTGCATGTCTTCCCAGATGCCCGCCCGATCATGCAAAGAAAAAGGAGTTTTAGCGCGGAACAAAACCAGATTATCAAAGAAGAAATAACTAAACTTATGGAAGCCGGTTACATCAGGGAAGTACAATTTCCAAGCTGGCTAGCTAATGTGGTGTTAGTCTCTAAGCCTGGAAACAAATGGCGAGTATGCATTGATTTCCGAGATCTCAACAGAGCTTGGCCAAAAGGCTATTATCCATTACCGATGATCGATCAATTGGTAGACTCCACTGCGGGATGCGAATACATCTCTATGCTAGACGCTTATCATGGCTATCATTAGGTTCCCTTAGCTAAAGAAGATCAAGAAAATGTCAGTTTTATAACATCTGAAGGTAATTATTGTTATAATGTTATGCCTTTCGGACTAAAAAATGCAGGAGCAACCTATCAAAGGCTTATGAATAAGGTCTTTCAGAAGCAGATTGGTAAAAATATGGAAGTATATGTTGATGACATCTTAATTAAGTCTCTTCAAGCCGTTGATCTATGCAGGGACGTAGAGGAGACCTGCGAGACATTGAGGCAATATGGGCTCAAATTAAATCCGAGCAAATGTTTATTCGGTGCGAAAGGGGGAAAGTTCCTGGGATATATGGTGTCCGAATGAGGGATAGAGGCCAACCCGAGCAAGGTCAAAGCGCTGCAGAACATGGAGCCACAGTGCAACATGAGAGAAGCTCAGAGACTGACAGGCCGGATTACAGCCTTGTCTAGATTCATTTCTAGGTCGACCGATCGTAGCTTCCATTTCTTTAAAATACTTAGAAAGGCCAATAAATTTCAGTGGAATGAAGAATGTGATAAGGCTTTCAAAGAATTAAAAGATTATTTGTCTACTCTCCCTGTTTTAGCTAAACCTATAGTAGGAGAGACTCTTTGGGTATATTTGTCGGTTAATGAGAACGTTGTAGGCTCTGTATTAGTCAGACAAGCAGGAAAGGAACAACAACCTGTATACTTTTCTAGCCATTTATTAAAAGGAGCTGAGTGTAGATATACTACACTAGAAAAATTGGCTTATACACTAGTCTTGATTGCTCGAAGGCTGCGCCCATATTTCTTAGTCCATGAAATTATTGTATTAACCAACAGTACTCTGGGACGAGTGTTACTTAACCCGGAGGCATCAGGTAGGCTGATCAAATGGGCAATTGAACTTGGAGAATATGACATTAAATATCAACCTCGCTCGGCCATCAAGGCACAAGCTTTAGACTTCATCATAGAAGTTCAAGGCCCTGAGGAAGAAAGCATTTGGAAAGTTTATGTAGATGGCTCTTCAACTAGACAAGGCAGCGGAATTGGTGTTCTTCTTATATCTCCGAGGGAAGACAGACTTCAACTCTCTATCAAATTGAATTATAGAACTACTAACAATGAAGCAGAATATGAAGCCTTGATAGCAGGATTGCAGGCTGCTCGACATATAGGGGCAGCTCGAATCCTCATCTGTTCTGATTCTCAATTGGCAGCCCAACAATTATCAGGTAATTTTGAAATTAATAATGACAGGCTTAAGTTATATAATGAAGCATTTGATAAGTTGAAGTCCCAGTTTCAAGAAGTAAATATACAAAAAATTCCTCGATCCGAGAATCAAGTAGCAGATGAATTAGCTAAGCTGGCCTCTGCTATAGTGTCATGGAGCCTAGATCGGCCAGTAGATCAAACTCTGCTAGTATCTTGCATCGAAAGACAAGCCGACGTAGAAATTCAGGGTGACTGGAGAGCTCAAATTATATTGTATCTACAACAAGGTATTCTTCCAAGTAATACAGAACAAGCAAGGGTATTTAAGAAGATAGCTACCCAGTACACCATGGTAGGAGAACAGTTTTATAAAAGAGCTTTTTCTAGAACTTTGCTCAAGTGTATTAGTATAGAAGATATATAGTTTATTTTACAAGAAGTTCATCATGGTTCATGTGGTAGTCATATAGGAGGGAGATCCTTGGCCTGCAAAATTCTGCTAGCAGGATATTTCTGGCCTACTCTACATGAAGATGGCAACAAGTTGGTAAGAGCCTGTATTTCTTGTCAAAAACATCAAAATATCTTGCATCATCCTACACAATTATTGAGAACCTCTATAGTTTCATGTCCTTTTGATCAATGGGGTATGGACATAGTGGGTCCGTTTCCTATGGCAGCGACATAGAGAAGGTTCTTATTGGTAGCGGTGGATTATTTTTCTAAATGGGTGGAAGCAGAACCACTTGCTCGGATTACCGAAGATGCAATTATTAAATTTTTATAGAAAAATATAATCTGCAGATTTGACATTCCTCATAAATTAGTTTCTGATAATAGAAGGCAATTCCAAGGGGATAGGATCTTAGACTGGTGCAACAGTTATGGTATTACTCAGGCCTTCACCTCTGTAGCTTATCCGCAAAGTAATGGTCAAGCAGAAGTAACCAATAGAGAAATCATAAGAGATTTAAAAACCAAACTAGATCACGTCGGAGGTAGTTGGGTAGATGAATTACCCAGCGTTCTTTGGGCATATCGCACTACGCCTCGAGAAGCTACAGGAATCACTCCCTTTCAATTAGTTTACGGAGGAGAAGAAATAATTCCTATTGAGGTGGGAGTAGAATCTAACAGAAGACAATTATATGATGAGGACAATGAGGGTCGACGACTCATGGAGCTAGACTTGATAGAGGAAATTAGAAATAAAGCTGCTACTCGTCTGGTATCATATCGACAATGGAGGAGACAAAACTATAACAAAAGAGTCATCCCCAGATTTTTCCAAGTAGGAGATTTGGTATGGAAGTGAATTAAGCCTGTCGGAGATGTCAGTAAGTTGGCACAACAATGGGGAGGACCTTATAAGGTGGTAGAAAAGCTCACATTAGGTTCATATTATCTCCAAGATGCTGAAGGGAGAATTTTGGAACGTCCCTGGAGTGCAAATCATTTAGAGCATTATCGAACATGACTAAATCATACTACTTGAGAATGTGTCCAAAGGAACAAATCACAATTATTTGAAATCTCTGGCGAACTAAGGACAAGTATACTTACAGTTCATGTACTTTACTTCTTTTAATGAGTGCCAGGCAAGACAAATTTTGCCATGGAAAATAAATGTGGTTCATACAGATTGATGAATATCGAGAAAACTTTTATTACCTGTTTCGAGCAATCAATAGGGGGGAAACCTAAAAGCCTATTCAGCTCCCCTCAAGAGAAACCCAGAAACTTTAAAAAAATCGTCACAAGGTTAGTACAGACATCGTACTTTTACACAGGATATAGTCAATCGGGAAATCTCATGAAGTAACTCGGACGGGTCTTCATGGGAGGAACCGGAGTCTCTAAACTATCACAGAATATAGTCGATCGGGAAGTCTCATGAAGTAACTCGGATGGGTATTCATGGGGGAACCGGAGACTCTAAACTATCACAGAATATAGTCGATCGGGAAGTCTCATGAAGTAACTCGGACGGGTCTTCATGGGGGGAACCGGAGACTCTAAACTATCACAGAATCTAGTCGATCGGGAAATCTCGTGAAGTAACTCGGACGGGTCTTCATGGGAGGAACCGGAGACTCTAAACTATCACAGAATATAGTCGATCGGGAAATCTCATGAAGTAACTCAGACGGGTCTTCATGGGAGGAACCGGAGACTCTAAACTATCACAGAATATAGTCGATCGGGAAATCTCATGAAATAACTCGGACGAGTCTTCATGGGAGGAACCGGAGACTCTAAACTATCACAGAATATAGTCGATCGGAAAATCTCGTGAAGTAGGTTGGACGGGTCTTTATGGGAGGAACTGGAGACTCTAAACTATCACAGAATATAGTCGATCAGGAAATCTCATGAAGTAACTCGGACGGGTCTTCATGGGAGGAACCGGAGACTCTAAACTATCACAGAATCTAGTTGATCGAGAAATCTCATGAAGTAACTCGGACGGATCTTCATGGGAGGAACCGGATACTCTAAACTATCACAGAATCTAGTCGATCAGGAAATCTCATGAAGTAACTCGGACGGATCTTCATGGGAGGAACCGGAGACTCTAAATTATCACAGAATATAGTCGATCGGGAAATCTCATGAAGTAACTCGGGCGGGTCTTCGTGGGAGGAACCAGAGACTCTAAACCATCGCAAAACACAATTGATCGAGAAATCTCATGATTTCAAAGCCTAATCGGCCGGGATTATACGAGCATGAAGATAGGATTCAAAAGGGGATTCTATGCATATGACACATTATGCATCTGGAAGCCCATTCATATGGAAGTCTTTATTTAAAAAATCGCCTAAAGTAGTATACTCAGCTTGGAACTCAGGAGTTTTAGACAAATTCCTTATCTGAGATCACTTGGGATTCTTTATTCTTTTGGAAATATGGAGCACACTGGATGTTATCTGCGGAAGGATTCATCAGGACAAAGCTTAACTTCAAAAGATGAGCAAGGAGTTCTAGAATAAAGCTTATATTTAATGTTCAGAAGCATTTCAAGAGAGGCATTCTCAAATCAGCACAATAGAAAAACAGGTAGGTATGAAAAATTTCCTATACAGCACGATTATTTAATTACCAAACTTTGGTTATGCTTCTTTTCATTACTAGTTCTGCATTTACAAGCCTTTCATGAATAATCTCTTTAAACATCTAGAAAAGGACCTTTTAGATCTGCGGGTAATTCTTCGTTAAGCCTGCGACGATTTTTGAAAGAAAGGGGGGGGGGTTCCTTGGGTAGATAGCCACCCTCTCGTAACTGTTGAAGAACTCCCGATACAGAATGATTTAAGGCACCTACTATCCTGCGAACAAATTCTTGGGCAAACGCTGCAGATTTTAAATAAGCCAGACGCCACTCTTCCCACCGACTCTTCTCCTGCTCCTTATAGCTTTTAAAATCAGCCTATAGTTTTGCGTTTTGATCTTTTAAAGCATTCTTTTCTGACTTAAGCTGTTCCAATTCCTTCTGGAGCAGTGACAATTCAACATCTTGAGCTTTCCTTTGTTCTTGTTCCTGTAGGATAGTGAAATCGTGAGAGGCTAGGTCTTGAGCTTGGTCATAAAGACAGGCATTATGAAGCTTCACTACTTTCTCTAAAATAAGACTTTTATGGGAAGCATCTGATAGAGCTTTCTCTTTTAAAACAATCTCCAACCGGAGACCAGAATGTAGTCGATTCACCTGTAATTCCAAAGTTCTTCTTGCAAGCTCTTTATCTTTCAATAATTGCTGGCACTCCTCCAATTCTTGTTTCAAGGTCCCCAATTGTTGATCTTGTAAGGCCACTTTCTCTTGCAACTGAGCTAAGTCACTATTAGAAGAAGGAGAAGTAGCCCTCAATGTTTCCAGTTGAGCTTTTAATTTTTGGTTCTCCTGATCCTTAGCCGTAAGTAGCTGGTCGATGTGTAGACTTGAGGCAAGGAACTAAACAAAAGGATAATATAGTCAGGAATGAGGTTACGAAATTGACAACATATAACTAGAAATACTTACAGCTACTGCCTGACGACTATGGCGATCAGCTCGATGTGGAAGACTAAGGCCTTTTAGTTGTTCTTAACCTTGTAGCCAAGATTCGGCTAATAGGCCTTGTAATTGCAACTAGCCATAGCTAGATGGGTCAGAGGATCGTCCCAATTGAGAGGGTAGACCCACAGCTTATTTAAATAAAGGTCGGGGAATGGAGGAAGCAGGAGGTAGAGAAGAAGAAGAAGACGCGATGGGAGGAAAAGAAATAGTAGAAACAAAAGGAGCAGAAGAAGAAGTAGATGGAATAGGTGGCAGTACAGGGGAAGTTGGTTCAGTCATGGGAACACTAATGGCTGAAAGAATAGCACTTGGAGAAGATCTTCTGCAAGGTGTTCGTTTTGCTCGACGCCCAGAAGCCAAGGGAGGAAGGGCTAATGTGAGGGGTGCAGAAGACACAGAAGGGAAAACGGCCACCTCAGAAACAGAAGTAGAAGGAGCTGAAATAATAGAAGAAGAGGGGATGAGTAGACCGGATCTCATCATCCTAAGAAAAGGATTAGAGATAATATGGGTAGGAGTTATCGGTGCCTTACCTCTCTCAAGAGAAATGGGCGTCGGGACAAGAGGAGCTTGCATAAAAGTACCAAAGAAATCGCCAAAGGGAGAATCCTTAGTAAGATTTGGCTTTTTAACTAAGGCAACAAAAGGCTCTTCTTCTTCCTCTTCCATGGCCGCGACAACCCCCGCTTGTTGTTCTTCTTCAGACAGCAAACCCAAGGTGGAGGAATTGAGATTGGATCGGCGAGCGCGCAGCCATTCTTCTCCAAGATTATTGACAAAGGACTTAGTCATAGCAGGATTCTTGTACATAAAGGCTGGAAGAAGAGCATCAGCTGAAATACAAGAGATAAACACCATTGTAAAAGAGACATACTAATCAGTTAATGCGAAGTGAAATGGTCATACATACCAAAAGAGTCATCCAAAGGAGTGTCAATATTGCTTATCCCAAAAGGAAACATCAAACCCTCCACAATCAAATGCCGCAAGCTGAATTTTGCTCCCCTCAATTTAGATAGGGCAAGAGCAACAGAAGGATCATTAAGAAGATTCTGAGTGCTAGGAAGTGGAGGCAGATCATATATCCATTGAATAGGAAACGGAGGAGGAGAAGGGAGACGCATATAGAAAAACTTATGATACCATTCCCCCTGAGGAGGAATTCGGTTGAACAAAATGGCCTTGGGACGAGATTGGAATTTGAAAACACCAACATCTATCCGACGAGGAACAAAAAAGTGATGAAAAAGACGGGGAGACAAGGGAAAATACAACAGTTTGGATACCTCGATAAAGCCCATGAGGATAGAAAAGGATTGAGGGACGAACTGATTTAGTGGAATATTAAAATAGAGACTAACATCACAGAAGAAAGAGTGAAGAGGAAATCGAAAATCTTGCAGGACTTGATCCTGGAAGATAGATATACACCCTAAGGGAGGAAGATGCAGACCATCGTGAGGACGAGGACGAGTTATATAAGAAGGAAAACCATAGGTCGCCTGCAAATCCACCTCTTCAGTATCTATGTGGTTGGAAGCGCACGACATAAACCATGCCGGAGGGGAAGTCGCTATAGAGAGATAACAAAGGGAAGAGGAATCAGAGAAGAAGAACAGAGACAGGAGAAAGCGGAAGAAAACTTCATAAAACCCATATTTTTCTTTCGGCCCTGCACTAAAATCCCCCAAATAGAAACAGCAGGAGAGAAGAAGAAAAGAAAAGATATTTAGAAATTCCAACCGTCATAAATGAGTGATAAAATCAAAAGAAAGACGTAAGGTTAAGTAATCTTCCTCGAAAAATGTGTAAAGTTTCCCTAGAAACAATTCTTGAGAAAGCTTGGAAAATATAAAGGAAAATTAATCCAGTAATTATAGGTTCAGGGTATAGGTGTAATAAAATAAGGAAAAGTTAAGCGCAAGTTAGCAGACGGGACTTAGTTAGAGATTACTGGATACGGTCCGTAAATATGAAACGGGCGGTTCTGATAGATCGTCCGAGACAAAGAGCACCCTAGTATGTTGACCAAAATCTTATCATCATGAGTCAAATAATATACACTATGATAAAACCATATGAGACTCGATTAATACGTGAAAATGACATATGAAGACATAGGAGTAAACCGATCAAGTAAAATAAATCGACCAATATTAGGGACATCATGATAGAACTGTGTCAAATCTGGCGAGACATAACTAAGCTATGAAATATCGGGCGATATTTATCAATCTTGGTATATACCGTCCGGTCATGAGGAAACGATCTAAGACATGATAATCTGTTGGGAAGGGTTGTATGGTGATAAACCAAGCAACATTGGATACATTTATATAAAACAAATAACTATAGTGAGAAAGAGTAAAACTAATAACAAAAAGGGAATAATCAGCGTTACGTGAGTTTGTCAGATCGTCATTACAGAGTTTCAGCCCTCCTCTTTACAAGAATTTGAATTTAAGTCAAAGTCAGCATAGGGTACAGATCAGGGGGTTTGTTCTCAATAAGTCTACGGCGGTTTAGGAAATTAGGAGGAGGGACACGAGATAAGTAGCTCTCCTCTTGTAATTGATGAAGCGCCTCTTTTGCTCCCGCAGTAAAGGCTGATAAAATAGACTTCACAATTGGCCTATTGAATTCGGGAGATTCAATCATGGCAGTGGCCCGCTCCTTGTAACGAGTATCTTCGTGCTCCTTGTAGACCACCAAAGCCAGTTGGGAGGCCTTCAGTTCATTCTCTTTGGTAGAAACCTCGGCTTTAACTGAATTAAGGGAGGTGTTCAGGGAAGTTATTTCTTCTTCCTACAGCTACAGGACTTTGAGTTTTTCAGTCAATTCTGCCTCATAATTATCCTTTAGTTCTCCGAGTTTGGAGGTCAATTCTTGGTTGAGGTCCGTAGCCAATTTAAATTGTGCTTGAAGACTTTCAATTTGTACTTCGAGTTGTTTCTTGGCAGCAACAGAAAACTCGGCAAAAGATAACTCAGTGAACTGTTGTCTCAGCTTATCATTCTCAGATCTCAATCTTTTGTTCTCATTGTATAAGTTGTGCATCAGTCGAGAAAAACCCATGTTTTCTATCCATCGCTGAAAGTACAATAAAGAGTCATGAGATAATAGTTGAGAAATAGAAAGTAGGCATTAGTAAGCACATCTGATTCTCCTTATAGGAGAAGCGATCAATCGCCTCAGGAATAGAGAGTTCTTCAAAAAGGGGACGAACTTCATCCCAAGCGCTAGCAAAGGAACCCCCTAGTAATATGAGGAGAACAGGAATGGTAGAAGGACCAGTAGAGAAGGAGGAAGTAGGGATGGAGGGGGGAGCGAAGATTAAATAAGAAGAAGGAGAGGAAGGTAAAGATCCAGAAGTCGGAATAGATAGGGGAAAAGTGAAAGATACATCACCAGAGGCACTGGCATTAGAGAAGGGTGAGGTAGGAAAACTAAGGGAAGGATAGAGTTCAGCCAGCGTTGGCTCATCAGAAGGAAGGTCAGCCAAAGCAGAATCTTCTGAAACCAGCTCGTCAGCAGGGAGGATGAGCCTCCTTTTTGATGGAGGAGCTCTGGTAAGTTTGCGCCTTGGGCGTTTGCCCGTAGAAATTGCAGTTATCGATTTACCAGGGCTATTAGGAGACGTGAGCTCGATGAGAGGAAGAGGGGCAGATGAGGAGACAGCGGCAGCCGCTGGTGAAGTAACAGTGGGTAAAGAAACAGCAAGGATCTCTGCAGAAGGACCTTCAGGAGCTTCAAGAACCCCCAAAGAACTGGGTACTTCAGCTAAAGGAGCTGGTTCTTCGATTGAAGGGGGAGGAACAATAACAGCCAGAAGTTCGGCTTCTTTGGCGTGAATGACGTTCTCTTCCAGACGTAATTCTTCATTAATCAAAGCATCATAAAAGCTCTCCACTGCATAGAAAAGAGAATAGTTTAGTTAGTTGAAAGCAAGAAGAAAGAAACAAGGTGTTACCTAAAGGAACTCAAGTATCGGGTTTGACGGGGCTTAAGCCAAACAGGTATAGGAGATCAACTCTTAGCTACTTGGGGATAGAAAGTCGATGACTTAACAATTTCTAACAATAAATAGGGAAAGAAGGATGAAGATGAAACTCCTTGACATCGGGCAAGGGGGGCAAGAAGGATTTCCAGGCATGAGACCAAGGAATGGGTCCTGGAAATTTTAAGAAGAAAAAACGAGATTTCCAAGCTTTGAGGGATGAGGGCATATCCCCAAAAAGAACCATTTTAGTCCGTGAGTGAAACAAGAAGACACCCAGTTCTGAACATTTGGGATAAGAGAACATGAAGAAATGTTGAGGAGTAGAAGGAATATCCCACAAGCGAAACAGCATGTAAGTACCACACAGATAACGGAATGCGTTGGGGGCAAATTGTTGCAAAGGAATATCAAAATACTGGCTTATTTCAATCAGGAAAGGAGGGATAGGAAACCTTAAACCCCCTACGAGCTGATCCTTGAAAAAGGTTACGCAATCTGCAAGGGGACGATGAGGGTGATCACCCGGTTTTGGGATTATGATGCCATACTCTCGGGGAATCTCGTACTGATGATGGATGGTCAGCCTAGCAATTTTATCAAAGGAAGAAGACATGTGGACATACCAAGGAGCAATCGCTTCCTCAGCCATGGACAAGAATATAGGCTAACGAAACAGCAGGTTACTTATTGAGAATAAGAAAAGAAATCGTCGAGAGACGGTGAGCATGGGGCTTTTGGTCGAAGACTGCAGCAAGAGGAGAACGCTAAAGAAGGAAAAAAAAGGGACAAAGTTAAAAAGGAGACGAAGGGTTTAGGGTTTGAAAAGCACCCAATCGTCGTCAGATCAGAAAACCTTTTATCTCAGCAGACGCTGAGGATCATAGGAAAAAGGTGAAGGCCTATGTGATGTGGCGGCCAGAGAAAACATGTGTCATATCATCATAAAAAAACATTTATACTAGATGTGACGGATCGGATCATGCTGGGGTTGGTAACGCCTCGTGGTACGCTCCTGACATCCTCTTGACCAAAGGAGAGCCAATCACTCGCTAGGCAGTTTCGAAGGGAGACGTAATTAACTGGACATAATAAAGAAGAAAGGACCGAATTTTGACTAAGCCCAGGCTAAGGACAAAAACGTTTAAGAAGGAAGATTTAAGCTAAATCTAGATTTTAAATCAATATCCTTATAAGATGCCGACTAGCATTAATCAAAATAATTTCATACTGACCAACATAACTTCGGTTCTGCTAAGCAAGTATAATATTAGTTTAAATAGCATTGTTTATGATCAACGAGACAATACTAGTCAGTTTGTTTTGACTGAGACAGTCTGTTTATAATGAATAGAGCTAATATTGGTTGATATAACATTTAGCTATGACACATAAGTGTTCCAATAGTTAAGATAGCCTCGGCCATGACAAACGACACATAAAATATAAGGAGAGGTAATGAGCACAACATCATATTTTTCCTTATAAATCAAAAGGATTCAATAGAATCACTTAATTCAGTACAAAAGGTTGTTTTCATACAATATTACATTTCCCTTCAAAACAGTAAACCTCAGACAGATAACAAAAATTACAAACATAAGCTCTTGAGACACTTGGAATATCTCAGTCCCATTGGATTCAAACTTACCAGGGAGCAGAGATGGAAACATCGTACCTCATCTAGGCTTGTCAAGGCACATAAGTGGCAATATTTTGCCCTGGATGTAGGAAACAATGAAGCAGACAGACTCAAGGGAAAGGGGAAGGAGATGGGTCTATTCAGACCATGATAGAAAAGTAAATGTAAGAACCACTTCCCCTCTCAAGCCCTAGAGCTCTGCAAGTGAAGCAACCAAGCTCAGCCCAAGGGTAACATGTGCTGTGCCCTTCTCACAACATCCATGGGCTATTGAGCCGGCTCTCCATGAGTAGTAAAAATCCCTCTGAAGTTCCTCGAGCCTTCAGAGCCTGGGCACCTTTGGATGAAAAGTCTGGACTCTGAGAAGCTTCATCTCTTAGGACAATCCCTTGAACCCTAGAGTTAGCCGAAGCAAAGATTTGAGTGAATTCATATATAGATCTCGCCTTGTCCGACAAAAGTCGCCTCTAAGGAGAAGGATTCAAGACCATAGCCTCAGCAATGAAAGGTAGCTAGGAAAGAAAAAAAAACTAAGATGGGTGATGAACGAAGAGAAGGTTGTAACCCTATTTAAAGGATCAAAAGACTCAGGGAATCACTGTACTGAGGTTCACGAGATCACTGTACTTAGTTTCTTCAGATATTTGTACAAAAAATCTGTGAGGTCATTTCAATATCTGGAGCAGAGTCACGGGTAGGAAAAGACAAAATCAGACTTGTGTCTAGTTAGTCGTCTACACCTCCTTCGACTAGACTTGAAGGGAAGGCTAGTGATATGGGTTAGGTTTCATGGGTCCCTGATAAGGAAGGGAAAGGAGATAGTCAAATGAAGAAGGAAGGCCAATATCGGTCGGGACATACCTTAATAGGAGGTAAGTATATATCGACCGAAATATGCTTCCCAGGAGGAAGATCTATATACCTCAAGGAAGGTAGGCTAATATCGGTCGGGATATGCCTTCAAGGGGGAAAGATCCATATCAATTGGCGTATACCTCAAAGGAGGTAGGATAATATCGGTCGGGACATATCTCAATATGAAGTAAGTCTATATCGACCGAAATATGCTTCCCAGGAAGAAGATCTATATACCTCAAAGGAGGTAGGCTAATAACGGTCGGGACATACCACAATAGGAGGTAAGTATATATCGACCGAAATATGCTTCCTAGGAGGAAGATCTATATACCTCAAAGGAGGTAGGATAATATCGGTCGGGACATACCTCAATAGGAGGTAAGTATATATCGACCGAAATATGTTTCCCAGGAGGAAGATCTATATACCTCAAAGGAGGTAGACTAATATTGGCCGGGATATGCCTTCAAGGGGGAAAGATCCATATCAGTTGGCGTATACCTCAAAGGAGGTAGTCTAATATCGATCGGGACATACCTCAATAGGAGGTAAGTATATATCGACCGAAATATGCTTCCCAGGAGGAAGATTTATATACCTCAAAGGAGGTAGGCTAATATTGGTCGGGAGACACTTCTGAAGCATGTAGAATAGTATCGACCAAGACATGCCCTAAAGAAGGAAGGTTAATATCAGCCGGGTCGACCAGCACCTTGGAAAGAAACTTGATAAAATATGGCCTATTGCTGGTTAGGATAATTAACATAGAAGGGCGCAGATAGAAGCCTCATGAGGAAGGATAAAGATAAATATTTCAAATAAGATATGATCCGGCGGTAAGAATGGGGGACCCACTTCCTGAAGGGTCCTAGCCTGAGGACGGATGGAGGGCTGACTAAGCGGGTAATGGCCGCGTCAAGCAGTTGAGTAGGTCCGAGCGGAGCCAGAGATAACCCAGCCATAGGCTTGGGTTTCCGACGCCAAGGCGGGAGGACTGAATGGCCGAGCGGGTGTCTGCCCGGCTGGAACCGAAGGGCCGAGCGGGTGGTCCGTTCGGCCAGGATAAGGGCGAGGGTACAAAGGCTAGCCGAGCGGCCTATTCGTTCGGCTCGGGATATGGGATGTCAGCAAAGGCATGTCTGATGATTATGCCGTACACAAGATTTCACGATAGAGGATCTTGCCGTCACATCATGGAGAGGTTGATACAGTAGCGGTATGGCCTTATGGATGCCCTTCTGACAGACCCATACCTGGGCATGGTCGAAAGCAGGTGATTGCTTTGATTGGCGCGCCCAGGCTCCTTCGAGAGGTCTATATAAGGTCTTCATTTCTTCACCGGAGGTACACAAGTCTTTTGTTTCTAAGCCACCTCTTTGTTATTACTCGCCTGACTTGAGCGTCGGAGGGCCGTCGCCGGGACACCCCCCCGGCTCGGTTTTGTTGCAGGTTCGCCGGAGCACTCGAGGGTCCAGCAGGGAGCGCCACATCCCCAGCGTTCGTTGACCCCTGGTTCAGACAGGATCAATTTGGCGCTGTCAAGTGATCCGGCGGTAAGAATGGGGGACCCACTTCCTGAAGGGTCCTAGCCTGAGGACCGATGGAGGGCTGACTAAGCGGGTAATAGCCGCGTCAAGCAGTTGAGCAGGTCCGAGCGGAGCCAGAGATAACCCAGCCATAGGCTTGGGTTTCCGACGCCAAGGCGGGAGGACTGAATGGCCGAGCGGGTGTCTACCCGGCTGGAACCGAAGGGCCGAGCGGGTGGTCCGTTCGGCCAGGATAAGGGCGAGGGTACAAAGGTTAGCCGAGCGGCCTATTCGTTCGGCTCGGGATATGGGATGTCAGCAAAGGCATGTCTGATGATTATGCCGTACACAAGATTTCACGATAGAGGATCTTGCCGTCACATCATGGAGAGGTTGATACAGTAGCGGTATGGCCTTATGGATGCCCTTCTGACAGACCCATACCTGGGCATGGTCGAAAGCAGGTGATTGCTTTGATTGGCGCGCCCAGGCTCCTTCGAGAGGTCTATATAAGGTCTCCATTTCTTCACCGGAGGTACACAAGTCTTCTGTTTCTAAGCCACCTCTTTGTTATTCCTCGCCTGACTTGAGCGTCGGAGGGCCGTCGCCGGGACACCCCCCCCCCAGCTCGGTTTTGTTGCAGGTTCGCCGGAGCACTCGAGGGTCCAGCAGGGAGCGCCACATCCCCAGCGTTCGTTGACCCTTGGTTCGGACAAGATCAATTTGGCGCCGTCTGTGGGAACGCACCTGCATCCGAGCAGAGGCAATGGACGAGGCTGGAAGAATACATACCGTGGCACTCTCACAAGAAGAGTTGGACGCTTTGGTAGAGATAAGGGCCGCCAAACTTGTGGAGCAAAAACAGAAAGCAGCAGCCGAGCGGCCGGAGCAACAAGCAACGTCTGCGTCGGGTGGCCGAGCGGAAGCACCTCCAGCCACCGTCACATTCCATCGAGCCTTATTTCGTACCCCTGAAGCCGTACCAGCTCGAAGAGATAGAGGATCTTCTTCAGACGAGATGCCTAGGCGAGATGACAGAAAGGGGAAAGCCCCCCGAACGGACTCATCTCCCGAGCGGATCAATCGCCAATTTTCGGAGGCTATACTACAAGACCCTCTGCCCAAGCATTATGTGCCTCCGACAATCGGCGAGTATAATGGAACAACAGACCCGGATGATCATCTGGGTAAGTTTGATAACACAGCTATGCTCCATCAATACACAGATGGAGTAAAATGCCGAGTTTTTCTTACCACTCTCTCGGGATCGGCTCAACGCTGGTTTCGGAGGCTGCCGGACGGATCTATCACTAGCTTCAAAGACTTTCGAATGGCTTTCCTCCACCACTTTGCAAACAGTCGACGATATCAAAAAACTAGCGTTAGTCTGTTTGCTATCAAGCAAGAAGCCCGTGAATCGCTCCGAGCTTATATCCAGCGATTCAACCAAGTGGCGATGGATATTCCAACAGCCACATCAGAGACCATGATGAATGCCTTCACACAAGGCCTAGTGGATGGGGACTTCTTCCGGTCGCTCATCCGAAAGCCACCCCGAGATTATGATCACATGCTACATCGGGCCAACGAATACATAAACGTGGAAGAAGCGCAAGCCGCCCGGAAAAAGGAAACTCCAACCGAGCGGGCACCTATTCAGGCCGAACGGAAACAGCACGCCGCTCAACAGCCGCCCAGAGGACCGAGGGCCGAAGCAATCCGATCCTCCCACGCCAGATCACACGTACAAGAGGTGGCTGCCGCTCGGCCCAAGCCAAAGAAGAGATGGACCCCTATGTTCTGCTCCTTCCACCGGACGGATACACACAACACGAGGGATTGTCGAAATCTTCCCTTCGTGGCTAATCCCATTCCCAGGAATGCCGAACGACGGTCTCCTCCCATCGACACGAGACAAAGGACCCATGAAGCCGACCGGACCCGCGCCGAGAGGCGACATCAACAGACGCCCGATCGGCACCGATCTCCAAGACAGGAGAATCGTCGGGCGTCCAGAGAACGGTCCCGACCGTCCACTCGGGAAGAGGAAAACAGGAGCAATACTTCTCGGGGCGAGATCAACGTTATTGCTGGCGGGCCGACCGGAGGAGACTCCAACCGAGCCAGAAAGGCGGGCGTCCGGCAGCTCCAGATCCACGCAGTCGGTTGCAGCCAAGAGCGGGCAAGTGGACCGGAAATCACTTTCGGGCCCGGGGACTTAGAAGGAGTTGAAGTGCCCCACGACGACGCCCTGCTCATTAAAGCGGTAATAGCAAATTACACTATTCACCACATATTTGTTGACACAGGGAGTTCGGTCAACATCATATTCAAGAAGGCGTTTGACCAGCTGCAAATTGATCGAGCCGAGCTGCTTCCCATGACAACACCGCTCTACGGGTTTACGGGTAACGAAGTTCAGCCGGTCGGACAGATCCGGCTGGCTACCTCGCTGGGAGAGGAGCCGCTCAGGAGGACCAGGACAATAAATTTCGTGGTGGTCGACTCTCCCTCGTCCTACAACGTCATTTTGGGATGACCGGCGCTCGGCGAATTCCGAGCGGTCGTCTCAACCTTCCACCAGAAGATGAAGTTCCCCGTCGAAGACAAGGTGGGAGAAGTACGGGGAGATCAGTTAGCAGCTCGGCGATGCTACATAGAGATGGTCCGAGCAGAATCCAACTCCGCTCGGAAGGCGCCTCGAATCGAGGTAAATGCCATCACCGAAAAGCCACCCTCTTTAATTTATGAAGAAAAAGAGGAAGTGCAGATTCATCCGACCCGATCGGAGGCCACGACTTTTGTTGCCTCTGATCTAGAGGAGAAGCAGAAGGAGGAGCTGATCCAATGCCACCGACGAAATCATGATGTATTCGTCTGGTCGACACATGAATTGCCCGGAATTTCGCCGAGCATAGCGCAGCATGAGTTGCATGTCCGACCGGACGCTCGGCCGATAAAGCAGAGAAAAAGAGATTTCAGTACCGAGCAGAACTCCATCATCCGGGCGGAGGTCGAGAAGCTTCTGGAGGCCGGCCATATACGAGAAGTACAGTTTCTGAGTTGGTTGGTTAACGTAGTATTAGTCTCCAAGCGGGGCGGCAAGTGGAGAGTCTGCATTGATTTTCGGGACTTGAACAAAGCATGCCCCAAGGACTTTTATCCTCTGCCCCGGATAGATCAGCTGGTGGACTCTACGGCCGGCTGCGAATTAATTTGTATGCTCGACGCCTACCAAGGCTATCATCAAGTGCCGCTCGCCCGGGAAGATCAAGAAAAAGTAAGCTTCGTAACGGCCGACGGCACATATTGCTACAATGTGATGCCGTTCGGATTGAAGAATGCTGGGGCCACCTATCAACGCTTGATGAACAAGGTGTTCAGAGAGCAGATCGGGCGGAATCTGGAAGTTTATGTGGACGGCATTCTTATCAAAACCGCCCGAGCGGCCGATCTCTTCAAGGACATGGAAGAAACCTTCCGAACGCTATGCGAATATGGAGTCAAGCTAAATCCCCAGAAGTGCCTGTTCGGAGCAAAAGGAGGGCGTTTCTTGGGGTATATAGTGACCGAGCGGGGAATTGAAGCTAATCCCAGCAAGGTGAAAGCTCTACAAGACATGCCGCCTCCAAGAAATACAAGGGAAGTGCAGCGTTTGACCGGTCGGATAACCGCATTGTCCCGATTCATCTCCAAAACTGCCGACCGGAGCCTCCCTTTCTTCAAAATTTTGCGCAAGGCCACTAAATTTCACTGGGACGAGGAATGCGACCGAGCATTCGAAGAATTGAAGACATATCTTAATTCTCTGCCTATACTAGCCAAGCCGATCGGGGGTGAGTCACTTTATATTTATCTGTCTTCAACCGAGCATGCTGTAGGCTCGGCACTTGTAAGGTCCAGCGGCGAGGAACAGCCGGTGTATTTTCTGAGCCACATTTTAAAAGATGCCGAATCTCGTTACACTGGGCTCGAGAAGTTGGCCTTTGCTTTGGTTCTAGCCGCTCGGCGCCTTCGACCATATTTCTTGGCTCACACCATCATTGTCCGGACGAACAGTCCACTAGGAAGAGTACTGTTGAATCCAGAAGCGTCCGGACGGCTCATCAAGTGGACGACAGAACTGAGTGAATTTGACATCCAATACCAGCCCCGCTCGGCGATCAAAGCGCAATCCTTGGCTGATTTTGTGACCGAAGTGCAAAGGCCAGAGCCGGAAGCTATGTGGAAAATATATGTGGATGGGTCTTCCACTCGGCTCGGAAGTGGGATTGGAATATTGCTGCTCTCACCCCAAGAAGAAAAGATGCACTTATCCGTCCGGCTGGATTACAAAGCTACCAACAATGAAGCAGAGTATGAGGCCCTCATAGCCGGATTGCAGGCAGCACGGCATGTGGGAGCCGGTCGGGTGACACTCTATTCGGATTCACAGTTGGCCGCTCAGCAACTTTCTGGCACCTTTGAAATCAACAACATTCGGCTTAAACTCTACGCTGAGGCCTTTGAAAAACTTAAAGCTACTTTCCGAGAGGTTCTTATTCAGAAGATTCCCCGAACGGAGAACCAGGCAGCCGATGAGTTGGCCAAACTAGCAAGTTCTATAACGCCGGTCGCCATTCAGCAACCAATTGAAAAAGTACTGCTGGTGGCGCACGTTGACCGGATGGAAAGCCTCACATTTCCAAGCGACTGGAGGGCACCCATCATAGAGTTCCTCCGCTCGGGAGCTATATCAGCCGACTGGAATGAAGCCCAGTTGCTGAGAAGAAGAGCCGGTCGGTTCACACTCATCGGCGATCAACTTTACAAAAAGGCTTTCTCTCGCCCGCTGTTGAAATGCGTGAGCTCGGAAGACTCAGCTTACATTCTCCAAGAAGTACATCAAGGATCGTGCGGAGGGCATCCGGGCGGACGATCACTAGCTAAGAAGATCCTGCTAGCTGGATACTTTTGGCCGACCTTACAAATAGACGCCGCTCGGACAGTATCTACGTGCCTTTCGTGCCAGAAGTATCACAACTTCTCGCACCTACCGGCAGAGGAGATGAAGGCATCAACCGTTTCGTGTCCGTTCGATCAATGGGGAATGGATATTGTGGGTCCATTTCCGATGGCGACCGGGCAGAGGAAATTTTTGCTGGTGGCGGTCGATTATTTTTCCAAGTGGGTGGAGGCCGAGCCACTAGCCAGGATCACCGAACAGATGGTCAAAAAATTCATCTGGCAACACATCATCTGTAGGTTCGGTATCCCTCGCCGATTGGTTTCCGACAATGGGCGGCAATTCACAGGGAAGGTGCTAGAAGATTGGTGCAAAAGCTACGGCATCGAGCAACACTTCACGTCCGTGGCTTACCCCCAAAGCAACGGTCAAGCCGAAGTAGCCAATCGGGAAATTCTCCGTATTCTGCGCGCTCGGCTCGACCACTTGGGAGGAAGTTGGCCAGATGAAGTGCCAGGCGTTTTATGGGCCATCCGAACGACTCCTAAGGAAGGAACGGGCGTCACACCTTTTCATCTAGTGTACGGCGGCGAAGCGGTCATTCCGGTTGAAGTCGGCGTCGAGTCCGTCCGGGTCCAATGTTACGATGGAGGCAACGCCGAGCGGAGGAACATGGAGCTGGATTTGGTTGATGAGGAGCGGGCCAAGGCATCCGTTCGGCTGATGGCGTACCGTCAACGGATGAAGCAAAACTACAACCGACGCGTCATTCCCAGATCATTCCAGGTAGGCGATCTTGTCTGGAAGAAAGTCAAGCCGGTCGGCGACGTCGGCAAGCTTGAAGCTCCGTGGGCCGCTCGGGCGCGTATTATTTGGAGGATGAGGACGGCCGACAGCTAGATAGGCCGTGGAGCGCGAACCACCTCCAGCCTTACCGGGCGGGGTGAAAGGTGTGCCAATGTAAATCATCCTGTGTACTTTTTTCGACTGAATACTTGAAATGCAGAAATGAAAAATCAAGAGAACAAATATAAGGCATCGTCAACGAGGAACGAAGGCCCTGCACCGTTCGGCCGGAGGTAAATTGGTCGAGCCGAGCGCTCGAGGATCGAAGGCCCCGTACCGTTCGGACGGAGGTAAATTATCCGAGTCAAAATGCTCAATGCTGAAGACCCCGTGCCGTTCGGCCGGGCGTACGATACCCAAGCATCAACACAAAAACCGAAGGCCACGTGCGGAAAGTAAAGTGGTGTAATATGGCGCTAATTCTTTGTATATTTTCTGTTAGCCTATATCCTCATAATGCAGGATGCAAAAGTGATAAAAAGGATGGCAAAAAGCTTCACCGAACGGAAGCGTCAAAATTAGCCTTAAAGACCGTCTAGCCCAGACGTTAAACCGTAGAGACGAGCCGACGTCTATAAACTCTCCGAGCGGAAGACCGTCTAGCCCAGACGTTAAACCGTAGAGACGAGCCGGCGTCTATAAACTCTCCGAGCGGAAGACCGTCTAGCCCAGACGTTAAACCGTAGAGACGAGCCGGCGTCTATAAACTCTCCGAGCGGAAGACCGTCTAGCCTAGACGTTAAACCGTAGAGACGAGCCGGCGTCTATAAACTCTCCGAGCGGAAGACCGTCTAGCCCAGACGTTAAACCGTAGAGACGAGCCGGCGTCTATAAACTCTCCGAGCGGAAGTCCGTCTAGCCCAGACGTTAAACCGTAGAGACGAGCCGGCGTCTATAAACTCTCCGAGCGGAAGTCCGTCTAGCCCAGACGTTAAACCGTAGAGACGAGCCGGCGTCTATAAACTCTCCGAGCGGAAGACTGTCTAGCCCAGGCGTTAAACCGTAGACGTTAGACGAGCCGACGTCTATAAACTCTCCGAGCGGAAAACCGTCTAGCCTAGACGTTAGATGAGCCGGCATCTATAAACTCTCCGAGCGGAAAATCGTCTAGCCCAGACGTTAAACCGTAGAGACGAGCCGGCGTCTATAAATCCCCGAGCAGAAGACCGATGACCGACGAGCTCCGTCGTTTAAAATCGAAAGCCGCGCCGACCGGCTATAAATATCCACGCCGACGAGCTCCGTCGTTAAAGATCGAGAGCCGCGCCGATCGGCTATAAATATCCACGCCGAACCCGCGACTGCGAACTTACTGGACGGAACTAAGGACGCCAAATAACGAGCGGTCGCAAGTACTAAATTAATTAAGTCCGATCGGCCATCGGTTTGCCAATACTTCGCATTCACTGAATTCAAACAGTATAGCCAATCGCTAAACGATTTCAAGGAAATCGAGTCAATTGATTGACCTGATCGGTCGTCTAGTGGGAAACACGTGGAGCTTAACTGACTCTACGAATAAGCACCAAACAGACAAAAGACGGAAATGAAGGGCAAACAAAAATAGAGGCAAAGGAAGACAATTACGCCGATCGGCACATGCAAAAATTTTACATCAGCAGATGAAATATAGAAAGTACTGGGGAGAACTCGCTTCACTCCGGGTCCTCAAAATTAAAAAAGGCGTCCGGGATATCGTCAATCATAGCCGCCAGATCTAAAGAGGGAATGCTCAGGTCAGCAGGAAGGTGCCCCCCCCTTCTTCAAGTACGCCATGGTGACCTTGATCGCCTCGGCGAAAGTTGAGGAGACGTTGCCGCCGAATTTTGCGCCGAACCGTTCCGAGCGGAGGTATTCTTGGCGCGCTGCGGCTAGGCGACTCGGCTCTCCCTCCTTATATTTTTTGAGTACCGCCCGGGAAGCGGTTAAGGAATCTTGGACTACCTTCAAGTCCACCTCAGCCTTTGTACGTTCTGCCGAATGGTCCTCTCGCTCGGCGTTCAGCTGGGCCTCCAGATCCTTGGATCGCTGATCTAGCGCACGGACATCTACTTTCATCTTGTCCAGATCAGCAATCGCCCGCTTCTTCCGGCTACTGGCGCGCTTCATGTCTCCGTCGCACTTCTTCACCAAGTCTTCAAGTCGGGCCACCTCTGTAGCCAGGTCGGCGACCTTCTTCTGTTCGGCCTTGAGGGCTTGTTTCCCCCGCTCGGCCGATGGACCCCCCGAGACTTGGAGTTTTTCCATGAGATCCTCCAGCTCGGCTAGCCGATGGCTAGTGGCGATTTGCTCGGCCCAATGCTGTAAGGGAAATAATAAAATCAGGAACCAAACAGTAGCAGGGCACAAGAAGAAAAATGAACCTACCTGAGTGGCCTGCTGCATGTGGTTATCGCCGAGCTGCTTGGGCGTCATGAGGGCCACCCGAATCTGGGCGTCCTCGAAAAGTTTGGCGAGCGGACCCCTTAAGGTTATCTCATGAACGGGGCTTGATGGCCGATCGGAAGACAATAAATATTCCTCCGATGGGAATCGAAGGGTAGTCTTGATGGTCGGGTGGCCGGCCGGCACTTCCTCAGCCGCAGTCGCCTGGCCCGAGGACTCCCCTATGGTTGAAGTCTCGCCCAACCGTCGTAAGCGACGATGAGTCCGTGGAGGAGAGCCAAAGGGCTGTGCGGTGGGCAAGGCCACTGAGATCCCGATCTGCGACGGCGTGCGATCTGGCGAAGCGACCTCGATCGGCGCCTGTGGTTCGCCCTCTTGGGTCGGCGGAAGGCTGGGGTCTCTTCGACGTTTCCGCCGAGCTTCCAGTGGTGAATCCCCGGCCTGGGGGACTCCCAGCTCGGCGGACTGCGTCCCCCCCTCGCCTGTAGCTGTCGGGCGGCTGGGGATTAGACCCCGCTCGGCGAGTTCTTTTTTGGTAGCCGCCTCAATTTCCACGACCTTCAATTTCAGATGATCGGTATCCTTGGAGCGCCACATGACTTTAGCTGCAGTGGAAGAAATTAAAATCAGTTAGACAAAAAAGGTGAAGGGAGTAAAAGAGTCCTTACCCATGCGGTAGGGGAGATTGGCCCGAATGGGAGATAAGCCAAAAATGTACAACACTCCCTTGAGAAGCAACTGGTCGATTTTGTATCGCTGACCGGACAACCAGTTTGCCGCATGAAGGTAGGCCGGATTGCTTCTGAATTTGCCGAGTTCCGGCTGGGTCGGCACAGTGGTCTGCCATTTGGTTCGGAATGCTGGCCGCTCGGGAAGTCGTATATAGAAGAAAAACTCCTTCCAGTGCTTGTTGGAGGTCGGCATATTATCAAAAAATTTGAAGCCTATTCTACTTTGGAAAATAAAAGTGCCCAACTCGGATTGTTTGGGGTAGAAGAAGAAGTGGAATATTTTGGGGTCAAGTGGAATACTATGCAGCCTAAAGAGGACGACCACCCCGCTCAGTAGCCTAAAGGAATTCAGCACAAGTTGGCCGAGCGGGATGCGGAAATAATTTCAAACTTCCAAAATAAACGGATGGGTAGGAAATCTAAGGCCGCCCTGGAATTGGTCTAGAAAAAAACAAATGGTACCGATCGGAGGGTTATGGGGCCGGTCGGTCGGCTCGGCTATGACTATTTCATGGTCGTCAGGGATCCCGTAGGTCCTAACAACGTGCCGGGCGCACTCCTCATCGAACCTACTTTCCATACTCATATACCATGGACCGTGAACATGGGTAGCGGGTTCGAAAGAGCTCGCCATCTCAAAGAGACAAAAGGATAGCAACGAAAGAGAGGTAAAACGATTAGGGAAGACCTGGTAAGCGAGGAAAGAAGGCTCACTAAGAAGGAGATGGGCGGAGAAGATCACCGGTGAGATGGTAGCCGCCGAAAAACAGGAACTGGATCGCCGGAGGCCGCAGCAACAGAAGAGTCAGGAGGACAAAGCACGAGCAAAGGTGCGGCAGAGGAGGAGGACTAAGGCTTTATACGGCCGAAGTCGATTGGCCTCCACCGTCCAATCGAGGTCACGAGAAACAAGGACGCCATCGGGCCGTCCATTTCAAGCGGTGACGTCCCATCATAAGTAACGCTGCTGCCACGCGATGGTCGACGCGTGGCACTGAGCAATCTGGCGCATTTAATGTGCACCATACTACGCACGCACAGCCTTAATGGAATGGATTGCCGTCGTTCCCGAGGGGATTCGGACAGGCGGCAACTACGGCAGGCCGCATGAGTCACATCTGAGCGAGCGCCGAACGGCTGAATTTGGCGCACGCGCCGAGCGGCCTGTGGATTACTTGTAAAACAAAAGGCGACGAGCACCCGCTCGGACACAAAGTCCAGTCAGTCGAACTCACTGCCTCCTTCGACTAGACATGAAGGGGAGGCAAGTGATCCGGCGGTAAGAATGGGGGACCCACTTCCTAAAGGGTCCTAGCCTGAGGACGGATGGAGGGCTGACTAAGCGGGTAATGGCCGCGTTAAGCAGTTGAGCAGGTCCGAGTGGAGCCAGAGATAACCCAGCCATAGGCTTGGGTTTCCGACGCCAAGGCGGGAGGACTGAATGGCCGAGCGGGTGTCTGCCCGGCTGGAACCGAAGGGCCGAGCGGGTGGTCCGTTCGGCCAGGATAAGGGCGAGGGTACAAAGGTTAGCCGAGCGGCCTATTCGTTCGGCTCGGGATATGGTATGTCAGCAAAGGCATGTCTGATGATTATGCCGTACACAAGATTTCACGATAGAGGATCTTGCCGTCACATCATGGAGAGGTTGATACAGTAGCGGTATGGCCTTATGGATGCCCTTCTGACAGACCCATACCTGGGCATGGTCGAAAGCAGGTGATTGCTTTGATTGGCGCGCCCAGGCTCCTTCGAGAGGTCTATATAAGGTCTCCATTTCTTCACCAGAGGTACACAAGTCTTCTGTTTCTAAGCCACCTCTTTGTTATTCCTCGCCTGACTTGAGTGTCGGAGGGCCGTCGCCGGGACACCCCCCCCCCCCACGGCTCGGTTTTGTTGCAGGTTCGCCGGAGCACTCGAGGGTCCAGCAGGGAGCGCCACATCCCCAGCGTTCGTTGACCCCTGGTTCGGACAGGAACAAGATAATTAATGAGGATATCTGCAATATGTAACCACATGACAGGTGTTATATATTTTGGCGGGAAATGTGCTTTTAGATTATTTTGCAGGTGCTAAACGACAAAGGAGGTACATCTGGGGTACAAGAAAGATTTCTTAAAAGTCATTTATCATAAGTACACGGCTTACGTCATCTCATAACAAACTCTAACAAACCGGAGTACACTTCATGACTACAGAGGTTATATGAAGTGGTATAAAAGGGGGAATCCTCTCTGTTGGCAAGGTAAGTTCACATCATTGTGCATGTTAAGAACCCTAATTTCACAACTACTGTTCTTCTTCTTTCTTTTTTCTTACACACCGAGAGAGATCACTAACTTGAGCGTCGGAGGGCCTACCCAGGGAATCCCACCCCGGTCTTAGGTCACTGACGGTAGTGTTGGTTGGTATCTTGTGCGCAGGAAGTCTTAGGAGCTTTGGATCTGGGTTTTTCCTCTATAGATTTGGATTTCCTTATCGTCATTGGGTCTTCGTGCGAGGAGGACTCTCGGTGACTCTATTTTCCCCGATCCGCTTTTGGGTTTCTCGGATCGGCGTTCTACGAGTATTATTCTTCATCAGCGCAGTGGGTTTCCTTCTTCCAGATCTCCGTCTTGTTCTGCTTCTCAGACAGGATCAATCATAATAACATGTGAAAGCAAAAAATCACAGGTATAACCCAATAAACATGTACTTAAGGGAAATTAGTGGTAACTGTCATTCGAACTTGTTTATTCAGTTCATGATCAAACTCTAGAGGTACCTCTTAGGAGACTTTTATTCATATAGGCTAAGCCTGCATATTTTGCATTATCATTTCTGTATGGAGGGGCCCTCTCTGTAGCTCATCCCGAGAGACTCATTTCGTACTGTTACCACATACCCCTAAGCGTCCAATTAGCATAAATAAGTAAAAAAATGACCCAATGCTTTCATAAAGATCCCAACTCAAAACTTCGAGCAGTGTATTTACTATCAAGATATCAATAAAAACATCCAAGTATTATAAGGGAACAATGAAAACCTCTAATTTGTTAGAGTGTATACTGAAAGCCTAAGCTTTTGTAAACATTTATTATGAATAAAGAATCACATTTGGTCAAATTATCTACATTTGTTCAATTAATTTATATTGTAGATAACATAGTATGTGGTGTCACATACATAAGATAATGTTATCAGTACCTTATAAATTATAAACAGTAGCTCACGACTAAAATGGAAACGAACAAACCATTGGAAGGTCGTAGTGTAATTAAGAATTAGTTTATCTTAACTAAATAATTACACTAGTACACTTAGAGTGTATTGAGTAGAACCATTAGAGGTCGTTTCTTTTATACTGACTTTATAAATAAACAAAGACCTCAGTTATTATGGAAGTGTGTGCTCTTAATCCTAATATAATAACAAGCACATATATTTGATATTTATTTCTTTAATTTATCAATGGGTGAGATTTAGTTCGATAAATCAATAAGCCCGATAAGTTGGGAAATGATATCACTTATAGTGTGTGTTGTTGATTATAGAAGGAAATTGTGTCCTAGTAATCTATGTTGATAATGTCCCCAAGATGAGCTCATAAGGATTGTCATGTTAAACCTTGCAGGTGGACTCAGTCCGACATGATGATAAGGTTGAGTGGTACTATTCTTGGATTAAGATATTAATTAAATGAGTTGTCAGTAACTCACTTAATTAGTGGACATTCGACATCTTAAACACAGGGAGACTAACACACTCATAATAAGAAGGAGCCCAAAAATGTAATTTGGGATTGGTGCGGTAGTTCAATAATTGTTCTCTAGTGGAATGAATTATTATTAATAAAATTAAGTTGTGTGTTCGGGGCGAACACGGGATGCTTAATTTTATCGGGAGACCAAAACCAATTCCTCCTCTCGGTCCCTATCGTAGCCTCTTATTTATAGAGTACTATACCCACCTATACCCACCTTCGTACCCATGATGTAAGGGTCGACCAAGCTAGCTTGTGGTTCAAACTAGGGTCGACCAAGCCTTGGTTCATGGGTGGCCGGCCCTAGCTTGAACCCAAGCTTAGGTGGCCGGCGCCCATTAAATTTAAAAGAATTTTAATTTTAAAATTTTCTTATGTGAAAGGTATAATTTAATTGGAAAGATTAAAAATTAAAATATCTCTTTTTAAAAGGATCTACAAAAGATTAAAGAAAGAGATTAGATCTCTTTCCTTATTTATAGATTGGAAAGATATTTTATTTTTTCTCTTTGTAAATTATTCACATGTTGAAAAATTAAAATTATAGAAATTTCTTTTTATCAACCATGAAGGGATTTTAAAGGGAAATTTTATTTTTTAAAATTTTCGAAGACAAATAAGGAATTTTTAATTGTTGATTAAAAATTGTCTTGTTTGATCTCCATGAGGTGGCTGGCCATTACAAGGTTAATTGGGAAATTTTATTTTATTTTTCTCAATTAATTCATGTCAAGGAAAGTTAAGAAAATTTTATTATAATTAAATTTCCTTATTTGCCAAAGCTAAGGAATATAAAAGAGGGGGTTGAGGTGCCTTCATGACACACAACTTTTATTATTCTTCTCCCTCTCTTCTTCCTTGGTGTGACCCCTTCAAGTTCTCTATTCTCCTTGTTGTGGCTGAACCTTCTCTTCCTCTAGGAGATCAAGTGGTGGCCGGATTCAAGCTTGAAGAAGAAGGAGAGAAAGCTTTATCCCTTGGAGCATTGGTGGTGTTTTCTCTTCATCCTTGGAGGAGCTATTGACTTGGCCGAACCTTGCAAGGAGGAGAAGAAGGTGTATTGGTGGTTTCTCATCTCGGAAGATCGTTGCCCACACAACGTCCGAGGTTAGAAGAGTAATACGGTAGAAGATCAAGAGGTTTTTCTAAAAGGTATAACTAGTATTTTTCCTTTCCGCATCATACTAGTTATTTTTGGAAATAATACCAAATACAAGAGACATACAATTCTAGTATTTCGAATTTGTTTTTGATGTTGTGTTCTTTTGTTTTTTATTTTCCTTGTGATTTGATTGTTCTTTTCGGTTGACCTAAAGTTATTTAAGGAAATTAAATATTAACTTTCCTTAAAAGGCTTTGTCTAGTCGGTGGTGGTTGTTCCCATATCCAAGAAGGCCATGTGCCTCGCCACGTCAGTACTGGGAGCCAATTTTGGAAACTAATATTTAATGAAATTAATAACCTAGGTGATTTGGATCGAACGTGCTAAGTTCCGCAGGAGATCCGAGTTTAAACCTAAAAGAACAAATAGATTAAACTTTGGATCAAACGTGTTAAGTTCCGCAGGCGATCCAAGTTTAATTTAAAAGAACACATGGTAGCTAGGAAAAGGTTCAGATCTTTGTACAAAATTTTTGTACAGTGGAACCATTAGGTTTTCCGAGTAGCAACCAACATAAGTATCATAATGGAACAATGAGATCATCTACCTAACCACCTAACCACACCCATTCCCATTCCTTCGGATCTAGTTAGCATTTTTCAGTCAACACAAGAGGTAAAGGCACAATGAAAACCACCTTTAAACACTTCAAATCTATTCGGAAATTCCACTACCAACACAAGAATTAGAAGAAACATGAGAAGCCATTTTAATCGCTTCAAATATGTTAGGAAATTTAACTAACATGCCAAAGTAAAGACCACCTCGGAACCGATTCAAAATCCACCAAATCTATCCCAAAAATCTAAAGTGATCACAAAGAATCAAGGACCACGTCAAAATCAGTTCATAATCTCCAAATCCATCCAACTCACAGCTATCCTATAGAAACAAGAACCACAACAGAAATGTGTCTCCACTAACCAGAATAGAACAAAAAATAAATTCACCACCTTCTCAAATATGTTCAGATCCCACAACTATCATACCAATCAGAATAAATTTCAAGGGCGATTCCAAGTATTAAAAATTTGCTTCAAATCCTAGGCTAACTTGAAGAAGCGAGACCACAACCGAATGTGACTCTGAACCTCAAAATCTGTCCAACAAGTCTGCACAGCACAAGAAGAAAACAAACAATGGAAACCAGATTTCATTTTCAAATCTAAATCGAAATTACTACAGCTAACACCAGAAGAAAAACACAATGAAAATACAGATTCTACTATCTAATTCATTCTGGCAGTTAAATAACCATCACGCAAAATAGTACAAGGAACCTAAAATGGATTTCATGCTTTCAAATCTGTTCCAGAAGATCCATCCACTTTGAAAGGACAAAACAACAAAGGAAACAAAACAAATCACAACTTCCCAAATCCGAAATTGGAAATCGACATAAAACTTCATGAATAGTCCGTGGTCATCATCGAAATCTCTTCGAACGCCTACTCCCATCCCCATATATTCATGAACACATACCTATAGAAGAGATTACACTTGCCTTTCGCCTTTAGTGTCGTCGATCAGAGCTTGAGCCCACGGGATGATGCGTCAACAGTGAAGGGTAGTCACGGAAGATCGACGATGTTCACCGAGGGAATCTCTAGTGTGGCGGCGCTGGCCGGCTAGGCTTAGGGCATGGTGATGGGTAGAGAAGAGAGGAGAAAAAGAATTGGTGATAGAGGATGAGGGAATCAATAGGGATTAGATTTTTGGCTTATACCTTGGGTAATTAAATTCCAACTTTAGGTTAATTGAATCTATTAACTCCTACTCAATTGATGTTCTAAACATACTCCCTCAAAGCCTTATAGGTTTATCCCCATCAATGTATCATATGAACGCCATTTAATTCTTTAAAATTTTCTAAAGACTTCTAATTATTTAATAGAAAATTTTCTAAATGAATGGTCATTATTTTGTATTTTATTTTGTTATTATTATTATTATTTATTGTTATCGAATTATCCTCGTCCCTATAAACATCAAACTAGCTCAGAAAGAATATTAAAATTCCTCATTTTTAAACATTGAATGCTAGTGGAATCGTACAACTCTCCCCCTTGAAAGAATTTCATCTTTGAAATTTGACTTACCAAATAGTTCAGGATAATTGTTGCACATATCCCGCTCAATCTCCTAAGTAGATTTCTACATAAGCTAATTTCTCCACAAGACCTTCACCATTTTGTTCTCCCTGTTCCTCAACATTCAGACTTGTCGATCAAGGATTTGAATCAACGTTTCCTTATACGATAGATTTGATGTCCACTACACGAGCTAATGATGAATCACATGAAAATGATTGGTAATGTACTTCCTAAGCATAGAAATATAAAACACATTATGAACTCCTGACATGTTTGGTGGTAAGGCAACTCGATATGCTCGAGTTCCAATTTGGTCTAGTAGCTCAAAAGGTTCAATATACCTTAGATTGAGTTTTCCATTCTTTTCGAATCTTAGTACCCCCTTCATTGGTGACACCTTCAAGAAAACATAATCTCCTACTTCAAACTCCAAATCTATTCGTTATTGGTTGTCATAACACCTCTAACGACTCTGCGCTGTCTGCTTTCTATCTCGGAACTTAGCCACTAGATTCACTCCTACCTCACCCCAATGTAGTGGAGTCCAACATCTCCTTCCATACTATGCTTCATACAGAGCCATACATATAGTAGCTTGATAGATGTTGTTGTAAGTGAACTCCACCAGGGACAATCTTGACTCCCAACTTCACCTAAAGTCAATCACATAGGCTCGAAGCATACCCTCTAGAATATGGATAACCCGTTCTGATTAACCATCTATTTGAGGATGGAATGCTGTGCTAAAAGCGAGCTTGGCACTTAATCCTCGGTGCAAACTTTCCCAGAACCTGAACGTAAGTCTTGGGTCTCTATCTGGCGCTATTTGAGTAGGAATTTCATGTAGACGGACCATCTCCTAGATATATAATTCAACTTATTGTGCCATGGTGAACGTTACCGCACTTTATTCATAGATGATTGGGCTTACAACTATAATTATCTGGTTTACCATTTTTCTTTTTAGTTGGCACCCAGTATCTAGCTTACACCGACTAATTTGGGGGAAACCGGCCTAGCCCCATGGCAATTTCCCCACATAATTATCAACCAACTCAAAGATAGCTCAAATATAATCCGCAAGTAGCTGAACTAGGAGTTGTTGAAGTAGTTGAGTGTGACAAAATTCTAGTTATATTTAAACTTTATTTAGATACAAGTAGAATGGATTTTCGGAACCACTTTGTGGGATGAGCTAAGGGATGTGGAGATAGTGCCAACATTGTATCAATTCCATACCAACATTTTGAACATGGGAATCACGGTAGGACCTTTCAATCAACTACCGAACTACCAGCTAAGTGGTAATAATGTCTTGAGGCATACCTCACATATAGGATGATGTGATAATTAAACAAAGGATTAAAACAATATGCAGACAAGTTTGGGTAAAATGAGCATCCCTTGTAGTTTGCTACTTTTCCAAAAATCTCCACATTAGTTCATTAAATCACCTACATAATCAAGGGTATATTAAACTCATAAATAAAAAATCTTAAACTAGATTAGCTCACAAGTGCCAATCTCCTAACCTATATTCTACTTTGGCACTTGATATAGTAATGCCACATAATGAGCCACCCAAGCTTAGTCCCACATGATAACTATGGGCAAACAAAGAGGGGTTGATGACGCAAACAAGTAAATTATAGATATGTGGTCAATACATTTTAGGCCCATAATTTGGGATTCAATAGGTTGAGACCTCAATTAGATGACTTGGACCCATACTAGCCCACGAGGAGTTGTGTCAGGTTAGGCTAAATTTAGTCCAGAGCATGTCAGACATGAACAAATTACATGAGGTCCAATGCATCACAAGCTTAAGCCTAGGATAAGTTAGGCTAAACTTAGTAAGTTGATTTTTTTTATATTTAAAATTGTAATATATATATATATATATATATATAATGTTATTTTTAAAATAATAATATTATTATATATGTGAAAAATTTATGTGGATCAAACTCAATTTACAAACTGAAGTCAACTTTTGACTCATGTTTGGCCTAATCATGTGGAGCACTAGGAACAATTTGTGTGTAGTGCGACTGTTGCTTAACTCTAGCCCTTTACCAAGTTTGTGCCTAATGGAGCTAGGTCGTAGATAATTGTGCCTTTGACGATCTATCGTATGGTTGCCATCTCTAGGTCCGTATGTTAATGGATCTCTTATCACAATTTGATTACTCAGTTGTATTTGGCAATAGAGAAAATCTAAATCTACAATAGGTTAGTAGGTTAGGTGTTCCAATTGGAATGGATTGTTTGTGATGGAGGCACCATGGGTTAGGCTTAACATGTCTCCAATTAAGAACATGAGCTTTAACACACAAAGTCTCAAGTACTAGAAATTATATCACCTTAATTTTAGTCCTACATGAAGAGTTGTGGGCTAACGAAGAGAGTTAATAGGCTTAGATATATTACTGTCACATGGAATTAATCTTCCTTTTTCATAAAGTTGTGTTATCATGTTGTCCTAGTTTAGTCTTAAATGGGAAGTTATGAGCTTAATATGGAGGACTACAAAGCTTCAATGAGTGAACTATCACTAGTTTGGGCTTAGCATTGTAGGTAGAAAATTTTCCTATCATGCCAGTTCCCTCATTTGGAAAGGTGAGCTATTATCTTATGGTATTAATGATAATTTAGTGCTAGGCTTGGAGGTGTTCCAAAGAGAAAGGCCAATCTAAATTTGTAAAACCACTTCTATATTGAACCTCTAATGCCATTGACCAGTGATTTAAGGCTTTGATAAGGATGTCAAATCTTTAATGAAGGAGATTATGAGGCGCTAATTTAGTCTCATATAAGAAGTCACTAATTACAAGGTTTATGAGGTTTGTGTGAGTGTACAACTACCACTTTTGGCTTAAGCATTATCAAGCAGTGGTTCAGTTTATCTAGCGGTTATATTGGACAAATTACCTAAACATTATGTGGATCATCTATCCTGCCCAACTTAGCATGTCTAAAAAACTAGTTTGTATATAACTTTAATCTTAATATACCATCCCTCTTATTAGAATTCCATCAGGATAATTTTATGAATCTCATGGTTGTCTTATAGTGGATGCATTGTGAAGAGTTCAAAACAAATCACGATCACGTGCACGACAACAATAAACTAACACCTAGTACAATGTAATCTGCAAAACCTTGCTACTAGTTTACATATTACCTAGTAGTATTAGAATTGATGTAAAATATCAAAAAAATAGCGAATAATAATAATAGCATTTTCTTGAATTTTTAAAAAAATTTCGAGAATTTTTCGGAACTCGTATGAACGAGTTTACGGGGATGAAAACTAGGCTCCGGGAAAGCCTGTTTAGGTTACCCAATTTAAGTGAGGAAAAGTTTCATTTTTTTCCTTTTATTTATTTTCTTTTTCTCCTCCTCTTCCGTCGTTGTACCCTAAACCCCCGCGCGCCTTCTCTTCCCCTCACGCGTGCCCTAACCGCCGCCGCAAACCGCCGCCGCCTCCCTCTCCTCTGCCCGACGCCGAAGATGCCAGGGAATAGAGAGCCGGCGGCTGAGCTTCGCCTTTCCTCTCCCTCTTCCCTCTCGGTGCCCTAATCTTTGCTTCGCTGCCCAGTCGAGCACCGGTGCCAGGACCTCTCGTCGGCACAAAACCACTGATTGACCACCTGATCCGACCCCGACCACTGTGTCCTAATTCCTCGCCGCCATTCCTTTGTCGAAGCAGAATCAGCGATGGTGCCACTAGCCACCGCAGAGGAGTTGGCATCGCAGCCACCTAGGGCCGACCATCACCCTTTTCCCTTCCTTTCTGCCCTAGTCGTCTCCACACGATCGCCTGACTCCCTTTGTCTCTGCGTGCCACTGCCGATCCATCGCCGGTGTTCTCGTGCCCTAGCAGCGATCCTCAAGGTAAAGCAAGGACGAGAAGTTTATGGATTCAAGGATCTTGTTTGATTGGGTTTATTGGCTTGTGACATTCTTCCTGTTTTATAGAGGAAGATCTTGGATCGGTTCTTGCTGCTTCCCCTAATCGGAGCTCGAACTCCTTCCTTGTGGAGGAAATTTAGGGCTATTGGTTGGAGGTAAGTGCCATATCTAGCTGTGGATTTGGGCTTGATTCTCTATTTGGGTGTTGATTTCTTGATCTCTCCTTGATCCGGAATCACAGCAGATTGGCTCACTCTGTTCCAACAGCTGCTACCTTGATTTCCAACAGCAAACAACCCTTGTTGCAGCAACAACAGCGGCTGTGAATTGAAGTATGGAATTAGGGATAAATTGGATTACTAGTTGATACATGATTAGTGCAATTGACTAGTTAAATATAGGTTATGATCTTAGATGTAGATCATGGTTGGATTTGATTATTTTAGATGGATAGTAGGTTGATAAATAGGAGGTGAATCATTAGTCTTATTCGATTATGATTATCCTAAATAGATTTGAGGATTTGTTTAGCTAATTAATTTATATGTAATTAGCTAAATCTGGATATCATGTATTACAGGACTCTGATTTGCGACGAGTTGCCTTACGTGGGATTTTCTTTGGCACACGCGATATTTGAGGCGGGTACCTCTTGACTTATCTTTTATGATATTGTCAATTGGATATGCATAGTATTTTATATCTACAAGCAATGATCATGTTTGTCTTTGGTATGTCACGGTTTGATACCCATAGCATGTTCTGTTTGTCGCTTGTTATGTATCCATGTTTATACCTCGTGAATATTGCCATGAGTACCTTAGTTCCTAGAGTAAGTGACATACCATGCTTTATTGAGTTTAGAACTAGATTTTGGATTTTTATTATCTAGCATGTGTACTTATATTTTTATATCATATCTGATCTGTGTACCTAGACTCTTTTGCTTTGATACATGTTGGTACATATTTTACGGAGGTGGAGATGTTCAGGACCTAGGTTGTTATACCATAGAGGACCTGTATACCCTAGATCTGTGGATTTGACTTACTTGTACTAGGGTACACATTTATATATATATATATATATATATATATATATATATATATATATATATGGATTGGTTCAGGATGTTACCATGCTTAGTGGCATGCATCATTCGCATGATTGCATGCTGTGTGATGGCTGCTCCATTATTGTAGAGCATATCGCCAGTTTCATCACTGTTCGGTGCTCCGTTGGTTCGCTCATGGGTAGCGTGACGCAGCGTGGTAGCATGACAGTTTGCTCTGTTCGGTGCTCCGTTGGTCCGCTCATGGGTAGTGTGACGCAGCGTGGTAGCACGTCAGGAATCCCTCCTCGTCATGGTGTACCGGGAGATGAGAGCATTGCACTCCCCCATTTATGATTTGGGGTAAGAGTATGTGTGTACTCCGACAGCATCCCGTCCACTCGGTCACTCATTAGGAGCAGTGACGTCAGAGTGCACGGTTGTCACAGCCCTACCCACTTAGTCTCACCATTGTGTGTGAGATGACTGACTGGCGTCAGGGGTGACCATGTCATTGGCACCATATGCATTTATTGCATTTATTTGCTTGTGTTTGCTGCGCTTATATGCTGCATTTTGGTGGATGCATTTGTTTAACATGCTTACAGGAGGCATATTGTGTATCTGGTTTGACGACACTTTTGTTCTGGATATAGGAGCTCCTGGTGAATACAGCTTCCTCAGTTACCTTCCAGTTTTGCATATTTCTTATATATGATTAGGAAGTTGTATTCCATGTTTATTACTGTTAGATATATCTTACTAGGCATGTCTATTGGTATTCGCTGAGTTGTCGAACTCACCCCCGTGAACACTATTTTTTTTTCAGATACCAGGTTGTTTATGATGTCGCTTGGAGTATCCTATCTACTGGTCCCCACGTCACCTCAGAAGATCTATCGGTTTCATTTATGTTTTGTTTGTTTTATGTGTCAGTGTGTTTAGTTTGTGCTCCGGTTTTGTTCTGGAGTATTGAAGTTGTTATGTGATATTTTGTATTGGTTGTTGGTTGTGTAAGCCTAGCCGGCTAGCAGTTTTGTGTTTGGTTTGTATTTGGTTTCTGTCATTTTCCGTTGTGTTTTGGTTTTGGTACAGCCGAGTGGGCTGCTTTACATATAACTGTGTGGTTGTGTTTTTATTGTATCAGCCGAGTAGGCTATATTATAAACTGCGTGGTTGTGTGTATATTCCAGCCGCCTGTGGTTGATGTATATTATGTCTGTAGAAATGCTTCAGATTGTCACCCGTACAGGGGAGGTGCTGCCGAAATTTCTTCGGACATGGACTCCCCCGGGGTGTGACAATTGATCTACACCATTATCTCCAGTATATACATATACATAGCTAAATTTATGACGATAAATCTAAATCTTATAGACTTGAAGGCGGAAGTATCCAAGTCCTTGATGAGATTGTATGCACACACTGTCTTTTGGGAATGACCACTCTGATACCAACTGAAACAATCCTAACTACTTACCCACGACTGAACCATACAATATCAACAATACACTGGCAAGTGATGTACTAGAAACTAAACCATAAACTCTACACTAAAAGGAAATGACATTGCATCATATATTTATCCAAAGTTTATTTAAAAAAAAAAGAAAACCTATCTTCCAAGAAACTTTTGTGATCTCCTACCAATGCATTAACAAGTAGTCTCTATCTCTTACTAACATAACAAATCAAAAAGAAATGGGCTAATAACTGGCACTTAAGGCCCCTAGACAGTGTGTGATGCATTCAACCTCATCTCCTTAGCTGCTCCACCTCCGTACCCCTGTAACATTCTGGATGACATCTTCCTCACCTGCAATCATGATAGGGTGAGTCCACAGACCCAGTAAGCATAATCCACTAGTAGGTATATTGTTAGGACCAAAAGTAGCTAGAGGGGGGGGGGGGGTGAATAGCTCGTCGCTCGCTCGTTGCTCGACGTTGCTTGTTTCTTCTAAGATGTGCAGCGGAAAATACAGAAACAAATCACACAACGCTAACACGGTTGGTTTACTTGGTATCCACCTCACAAGAGGTGACTAGTCCAAGGATCCACACCACGCACGCACCCTCCACTATGAAAACACTCCTTTTCGGTAACTACCGAGGGCGGAGAAGCCCTACAAGACTCTCAGTACAAGAAGAAAGGAAAGGGAAACAAAATACAAGCGCAAAGCTTACAATGAGTACAGAAAACCCTAACCCTAGCTTCTCTTCTTGCCTTTGATCCGCCTCTTGACTTGGAAAGCTTCCAAGATCCTTCAAGAACTGGCGATCTGATCTTTGAGAGCGCTGTGGAGGAGTTGGCGAGAGACCTGGAGTGAATCAGTGAAGTACTTCTGAAGGAAATGAACGCCTGCGGCTTAAATCGACGCTAACAGTCGAATCCCGATCGATTGGAATGCTCCCAATCGATCGGGGAGGCTTTGGATCGATCCACGGATCGATCCAGAGCGCCTCTGTGCTCTGGAAAAACTTCTGGATCGATCCACGGATCGATCCAGCGCTTATCGCGCGAAGTAGCAGCGTCCCAATCGATCCACTGATCGATTGGGACCTCTGGATCGATCCACGGATCGATCCAAGGGGGTTCTGTTCGCGGGGACTCACCGGATCGATCGGTGGATCGATTCAGATCTGCTGAATCGATCCACGGATCGATTCAAACCTGCTGGATCGATCCACGGATCGATCCAAACCTGCTGGATCAATCCACGGATCAATCCAAACCTGCTGGATCAATCCACGGATCAATCCAAACCTGGTTTTTGCCCAAAACCACGCCCAAAGCCCCCTAAACCAACATCTAGTCAACCATGACTTGTTGGTACATAAGACCTAGCATCCGGTCACCCTTGACCAGCTAGGACTCTCTCACCAAGTGTCTGGTCAATCCCTTTGACCCACTTGGACTTTTCTCTTCTTGCCAAGTATCCGGTCAATCCCTCTGACCTACTTGGACTTTTCTTCCACGTGCCAAGTATCCGGTCAATCCCTTTGACCTACTTGGACTCTCACCAGATGTCTGGTCAACCTTGACCCATCTGGATTTCTCATGCCTGGCTTCACTCACCAGGACTTTCCCAATTGCCTAGCTTCACTCACTAGGTCTTTCACCTGGCTTCACTCACCAGGATTTTTCTCCTGCCTAGCTTCACTCACTAGGTCTTTCACCTGGCTTCACTCACCAGGATTTTTCTCCTGGTCAAGTATCCGGTCATCCTTGACCTACTTGACTCTTCTTCAATCAACCTTGCATTGTCAAACATCGAAATCCAAACCAAGACTCAAGCTTGGTCAACCAGGTCAACCTTGACCTGAGGAATGTTGCACCAACAATCTCCCCCTTTTTGATGTTTGACAATACCACAATAACACTTACAATCCCACATGTAAGTTAGACTAATCCCATAGCCTCATTCTTCATGCCACTAGGTAATGAAAGCAGAAATTAAGCTCTTCATTCTCCCCCTAAGAGGGCAAACTCCCTCTTAGGTAATGAAAGCCTAACTTACTCCCTTTCACAAGTCCTTTCATTCTCCCCCTATTGGCACACATCAACCCAGCCTTGAGCACACATCAACCCATGTCTCAATATTGGGCACACATCAACAAATCCATTGTTGAAAGACTCTCCCCCTGAAGAGTTGCTCATCGTAATCACAACTTCACTTATTGTGATCAACACGATAATGAAGGTCCCATACTCTTCATTTTCCCTACATTCTCCCTCAATGTAGACAAAGGCCCAACCTTGAGCCGTTTTCAATTACTCGAAAAACCACTTGAAAATATGAGGATATCCACTCCCCATTTCAAGTTCAAATGCTCATTCATGAGCATTTTCTCTACAGAAGGTTAACCACCTTCCAAGGTTCATGAAAAATAATTTTCATGTCTTTAAAGAGTCCCTCCCCCTAAAGACATGGTGGTAACTTCTGTCATTGCACCAACAATGACTTGGAATCCCTAAAACTTTAGGAAACCCAATTTTAGAAGTTTTGAGGTTCAAATATTCAAAATTTGAAACAACCTCAACCTAAACTTCAACTTAGCCTTCCTTAACCAATCCATTCTTGTTTTCAACACGAAAACACCCTTTTTATGTATACAAATGTATTTTAGGGGTTTGGAATGGTTATCTAGACTAAAATAGGTTTAAAGATGCTGAAATCAGGCTTTCCCAGCCAAAATCAGCAACTTGGATCGATTGGAGTTGGGTTCCAATCGATCGAACCTATCTGAATCGATCCACTGATCGATTCAGACCTCCTGGATCGATCGGCTGATCGATCCAGCGAGCTTCTGCTCGCGGGAGAATTGCCTTCTGAATCGATCCACGGATCGATTCAGGCACTCCAATCGATCCATGGATCGATCGGAGCTCTGATAGTTGCTGAAATTCCATTTCAGTCAACTTCAGAAACCCCTAGAAAATTCTACAAAAATCCAAAAATTATGAAATTTCGTGTAGACATTATTTAGGGTATATACTATCAAGGAAGAATAGTTTTCTATGAAAATACATCATATTTTCAAAGATTGACACAAACTTGAGAACTTGCAAAAACTTTAATGTTTTCTTCAAGTTTGTGTCTAACTATTCAATGGTGATTACTATCAAAAGATAGCCTTCACCAAGGTTTTCCAAAATTATTTTAAAAACATTTTCAAAACCAATATCCCACCATGTTCCTTGGGCTTAATGCACATGACTTGTACATTAGCTTTCCCAATGATGGGAAAACACATAACTATGTGTTTTGATGAACTTAAAACTCAAAAGAATATACTAAGTCAACATCTTGAGTTTTGTTCATCATCCTAACATCTCACTTGTATCTGATGTGCACTAAAACACATACAAGTCATCTTATAGTCCTCGTGAGATGTATATTTTGGTTTTGCCCTAATCTAGGGTTCATGCATATTTATCTAGGCATTTTGAGTGGTAAACATCCAACAAGGATGTTACTTGTTGATTCACTTGTTAAACAAATGCCACTTGTTTAACTAATGCCATATGTCCTTAATTTTAAGGAAATAAACATAATGCATGATAATGTTATGGCATACATCAAAATGAAATAGCTTTCAAAAGAAAGTTCCTATACTACATGACGTATGTATGACATGACATGGTATTTTTGTATTTTTCATGATAAGTCATGAATGCAAAATACAAAATAAAATATGATGTCATGGCATGTTATGGGCAAACAATCATGGCAAAGTTTAGCATGAATAAAAATACACTTAGATTACCTATCTAAGTATCCTTAATCACTTAGCTAACTCAAAATATACTACTTGTTTTTAACTTAAAAATGTTAAGCCTAGATTGCCCTAAATGCTCCAAAGAAATGTCAAAACCTAAATTGACATTTCCATTTCTCTTGATTTGTTTATGCCACTTAAAAATTAAGCAAGTCCTCAATTGTGGGCATATTCCATTTTTCTTCAAGAGTAATCTAATAAATCAAGGCCCGGATTGCCTTAAATTTTCAAGAGAATACCAAAATCTCAACTTGGTATTTCTCAAGGTTTTCCTAATTTGTGCCATTTTAAGATAAGATCAATTTTTCACCACTAGGCACATTTTACTCTTTCAAGGAGTAAATGATAATTCCATTCCATTTTCAAAGGTTAACAAAAACCTTGAAAATGCTCCTTGAGTGTCAATTTCCTCAAAGTTGGGTTAACTACCCTTCTAATCGGAGTTGACACTCTCTAACCCATCTATGGGGTAGAGAAGATGCTCCTAGGAACCCAACACCTATTGGTGCTCCTTGGATGCTCTAGGTATTCACTAGGGATTACTTCCCTAGATACCTTCCTAGTGACTTTGTTGGGCTTCTTAAAAGCCTTGGTCACATTTTCTAGGTCAACTCTAGGGATAGCCTCCCTTGTGACCTTGTTGGTGACTTTCTTAGACTTCTTAGAAGCCTTAGTCACTTTTATTGCAAAAACACTCTTAGGGATGACCTCCCTAGTATTTTTGACTTGACCACTAGACCTAGGGTTTGTTCCATAACTGTATGGAACTCTATGGTAAGAGGGAGCATCCTTCTGAGCCTTTGGTTTGTATCCCAAACCTCTATGGCCATTGGATGACCTTTGTGCTCCTAGCCCTAGGTATTGCTCATTTTGCCCTTTTAGGATATTTTCCATCCTTTTTAGGGTCTTTTCCATTTTATCAAGTCTTGACCTCAAGACTTGATTTTCTATCATTAGATCCTTAGGTTTTGGTTCATGAGCATTTTTGTTTCTAGGCTTGTATCTAAAATCCTTAGAGTTATTGCCTAGATTTTTACCTACATTCCTAACCTTAGGTGTAGTTTTGGCATGTAGGGCCACATGCTTTTCCTTAAAGCCCTCATGCTTTCTATTCTTATGATAAATCGCATTAAAATGATAAAAATTTGACCTAGCATGCTTTTTACCATTTTGCAAGAGAATAGGCTTAATAAAAGATGCCTTCTTCTTTACCTTGGAGGCTCCCCCTTGACTAGTGCCTCCTTGAGCCTTGACCACCTTCTTCCCCTTAGGGCATTGACTCCGGTAATGCCCTTTTTGTTGACACAAAAAGCACACAATGTGCTCCTTGCTCTTTTTCGTCCCGGGGATGGTCTCCTTGGGCTTTTCCTTTCCCTTTTGTGTCACTTGGCCCTTCTTTTTGGCCAAGTTGGGACACTTGCTCTTGTAGTGTCCACTTTCCCTACACTCAAAACATATTATATGATTTTTATTATTTATTGAAATGTTTATACCTTTATGTGTAGGGATGACACTTTCTCCTTTGGATCCGGAGGTAGAAGATTCCCTTTGATTCGATCTTGATTCTCCTCCATTTGATTTTTCTTGACTTGTGGAGGTAGAAGCTTCTTCATCCTCTTCTTCTCTTGACCCGGATGTGGAGGATTCTCCTTCTTCTTGATCCGGCGTCACCAAGGATTGCTCCCCCTCAATCCTAGAGGTGGAGGCTTCATTATCTTGAATATGAAACAAGGAGTATGCTCCCTCCTTGTTCCCTTCGTTGCATTCCCTTGAGGATGAAGCTTCTTGGATTTCCTCTTCTTCGGATGTTGAGCATCTCTCAACCTCGGAGTCCTCCTCTTGATCTCGCTCCAATGAGTCGCCCTCTTTGGATTCTTCATGATTTGGTACAGTGGAGGGGATCTCATCATGAAGCTTGGCTAATTTGCTCTATAAATCCTTTGCATCTTCAAATTCTCCAATTTTGCAAAGGATGGTGCTTGGCAATAAATTGACCAAAAGCTTGGTCACTTTGTCATTTGCCTCGCACCTTTGAATTTGCTCCGAGCTCCATTTGCTTTTCTTGAGAAGCTTGCCCTTGGAGTTTGTTGGAGCTTCGAAGCCTTCTATTAGAGCAAACCATTGCTCTATCTCCATCATAATAAAATTTTCGATTCTTGATTTCCAAGAATCGAAGCTTGTAGATGTGTATGGTGGAGCCACCCTTGTGTCAAATCCAAGTTCATCTTGGAATTGCATCTTGAAGTTGAGCTTCTTAAATTCTTTGACTTTGATGAATTTGCTCCAACTTCTTCACCCTCTAGCTTTTCTTGTTGAGCTTGACCCTTCCGGCGATGATTCCGGTGAAGAGCGGCCTTGCTCTGATACCACTTGTTAGGACCAAAAGTAGCTAGAGGGGGGGTGAATAGCTCGTCGCTCGCTCGTTGCTCGACGTTGCTTGTTTCTTCTAAGATGTGCAGCGGAAAATACAGAAACAAATCACACAACGCTAACACGGTTGGTTTACTTGGTATCCACCTCACAAGAGGTGACTAGTCCAAGGATCCACACCACGCACGCACCCTCCACTATGAAAACACTCCTTTTCGGTAACTACCGAGGGCGGAGAAGCCCTACAAGACTCTCAGTACAAGAAGAAAGGAAAGGGAAACAAAATACAAGCGCAAAGCTTACAATGAGTACAGAAAACCCTAACCCTAGCTTCTCTTCTTGCCTTTGATCCGCCTCTTGACTTGGAAAGCTTCCAAGATCCTTCAAGAACTGGCGATCTGATCTTTGAGAGCGCTGTGGAGGAGTTGGCGAGAGATCTGGAGTGAATCGGTGAAGTTCTGCCGAAGGAAATGAACGCCTGCGGCTTAAATCGACGCTAACGGTCGAATCCCGATCGATTGGAATGCTCCCAATCGATCGGGGAGGCTTTGGATCGATCCACGGATCGATCCAGAGCGCCTCTGTGCTCTGGAAAAATGCCTGGATCGATCCACGGATCGATCCAGCGCTTATCGCGCGAAGTAGCAGCGTCCCAATCGATCCACTGATCGATTGGGACCTCTGGATCGATCCACGGATCGATCCAAAGGGGTTCTGTTCGCGGGGACTCACCGGATCGATCGGTGGATCGATTCAGATCTGCTGAATCGATCCACGGATCGATTCAAACCTGCTGAATCGATCCACGGATCGATTCAAACCTGCTGGATCAATCCACGGATCAATCCAAACCTGCTGGATCAATCCACGGATCAATCCAAACCTGGTTTTTGCCCAAAACCACGCCCAAAGCCCCCTAAACCAACATCTAGTCAACCATGACTTGTTGGTACATAAGACCTAGCATCCGGTCACCCTTGACCAGCTAGGACTCTCTCACCAAGTGTCTGGTCAATCCCTTTGACCCACTTGGACTTTTCTCTTCTTGCCAAGTATCCGGTCAATCCCTCTGACCTACTTGGACTTTTCTTCCACGTGCCAAGTATCCGGTCAATCCCTTTGACCTACTTGGACTCTCACCAGATGTCTGGTCAACCTTGACCCATCTGGATTTCTCATGCCTGGCTTCACTCACCAGGACTTTCCCAATTGCCTAGCTTCACTCACTAGGTCTTTCACCTGGCTTCACTCACCAGGATTTTTCTCCTGCCTAGCTTCACTCACTAGGTCTTTCACCTGGCTTCACTCACCAGGATTTTTCTCCTGGTCAAGTATCCGGTCATCCTTGACCTACTTGACTCTTCTTCAATCCCTTGCATTGTCAAACATCAAAATCCAAACCAAGACTCAAGCTTGGTCAACCAGGTCAACCTTGACCTGAGGAATGTTGCACCAACATATATGACATAAATAACGAATTGGAGCGAAAAGTATAAAGTGCAGAATAGAAATTTACTATACATGAATGAAACATAAGGTTATCTTAAGAGAAGAAAAGTTAGAGAACATGAGACATGTAAAAGCAAAAAATCACAGGTATAATCCAATAAACATGTACTTGAGGGAAATTAGTGGTAACCGTCATTCGAGCCTGTTTATTCAGTCCATGATCAAACTCTAGAGGTACCTCTTAGGAGACTTGTATTTATATGAGCTAAGCTAGCATATTTTGTATTATCATTTCTATATGGAGGGGCCCTCCAGGGAGCTCATCCAAGGGCACCCATCTCGTACTGTTATCACATACCCCTAAGTGTCCAATTATCTCGTATTGTCTTTCATAAAGATCCCAACTCAAAACTTCGAGCAGTGCATTTACTATCAAGATATCATAAGCAATCAATAAAAACATCCAAGTATCATAAGGGAGTAATGGAAACCTAAAAGTATCATAATGGAACAATGAGATCATCTACCTAACCACCTAACCACACCCATTCCCATTCCTTCGGATCTGGTTAGCATTTTTCAGTCAACACAAGAAGTAAAGGCACAATGAAAACCACCTTTAAACACTTCGAATCTATTTGGAAATTCCACTACCAACACAAGAATTAGAGGCACCATGAGAAGCCATTTTAACCGCTTCAAATCTGTCAGGAAATTTAACTAACATGCAAAAGAAAAGACCACCTCGGAACCGATTCAAAATCCACCAAATCTATCCCAAAAATCCAAAGCGATCACAAAGAATCAAGGACCACATCAAAATCAGTTCATCACCTCCAAATCTATCCAACTTCTAGCTATCCTATAGAAACGAGAACCACAATGGAAATGAGTCTCCACTAACTAGAACAGAATAAAAAAATAATTCACCGCCATCTCAAATCTGTTCAGATTCCATAGTTATCATACCAATCGAAATAATTTCAAGGATGATTCAAAGTCTTAAAAATTTGCTCCAAATCCTAGGCTAACTTGAAAAAGCAAGACCACAACCGAATGTGACTCAACCTAAAAATTTGTCTAACAAGTTCGCAACTAGCACAAGAAGCAAAAGAACAAAGGAAAACAGATTTCATTTTCAAATCTGAAATAAAATTACTACAACTAACACCAGAAGAAAAACACAACTAAAATACAGATTCTACTTTCTAGTTCATTCCGACAGTTAAATAACTATAATGCAAAATAGCACAAGGAACCCAAAATGGATTTCATGCTTTCAAATCTATTCCAGAAGATCCATCCACTTCGAAAGGACAATACAACAAAGGAAACAAAACAAATCACAACTTCCCAAATTCAAAATTGGAAATCGACACAAAACTTCATGAATAGTCTGTGGTCATCATCGAAATCACTTCGCACGCCTACTCCCATACCCGTATATTCATAAACACATACCTATAGAAGAGATTACACTTGCCTTTCACATTTAGTGTCATCGATCAGAGCTTGAGCCCATGGGATAATGCATCGGCAGTGAAGGGTAGTCGCGGAAGATCAATGATGTTCACCATGGGAATCTCTAGTGTGGCGGCACCGATTGGCTGGGCTTAGGGCACAGTGATGGGTTTTGGGTTGAGGCGATGAAGAAGAGAGGAGAAAACGAATCGATGATAGAGGATGAGGGAATCAATAGGGATTAGATTTTAGGCTTATATACCTTGGGTAATTAAATTCCAACTTTAGGTTAATCAAATCTATTAACTCTACTCAATTGATGTTCTAAATAGACTCTCTCAAAGCCTTATAGGTTTATCCCCATCAATGTGTCATATGAACCATATTTAATTCTTTAAAAATTTCTAAAGACTTCCAATTATTCAATAGAAAAATTCCTAAATGAAAGGTCATTATTTTGTATTTTATTTTATTATTATTATTTATTGTTACCGAATTACCCTCGTCCCAGTTAACATCAAACTAGTTTATAAAGAATATTCAAATTCCTCATTTTTTAACATTCAATGCTAGTGGAATCTTACACTCCGAGATTCTTTCATGGAGCTCTAGGAACTTCTCCTGGAGTTCTTTTGCAGATTCGAAGGCACTGATTCATTTGGCTTCTTGAGACGACAATGCACTCAATAAGTGGAATTCTGCTCTCCCGTTATCTACGAAGTTATTTTGCTTCTTTTTATTCCAAAAATATTCTTCCTTTTCTTCTCCGTATTGATCTTTAGGTACTACAAAATCATATTTAATTATTGAAAGTATATGAAAGTCAGATTTGAAAAATACCTCCATACAACGCTTCTATAGTGTGAATTCTCCAACAAATAAATACTTGTTCTGACAATCTTCTTGTTGCTTGAGTAGATTGCTAGTACTAAGGTTGAGCTCTAATATCAATTGTTGGACTGTCGTTGACCGGGTAGAGAAGGGTTGAATAACCTACAATTTAAGTTAGATAATGTTGGTACCCCAAGGTTGTTTTGATGTGATCAAACAAGTTGAATTAGGTTCTATTGTGTTTAACCCTGTATCTAAGTGTGCAGGAAGTTAGGAGCATAGGCAGTCGAGCAAAAGATGCAACTAACAAGAAGGACAGCACGGGAGAGAGCTAATGGGCTCGGTGAATCTGAAGAACGAGGTGCTGTGGAAGAGTATATAGGCGGACGAGAAGGAGGCGTGCGACATTTCCGAGGGACGAGAAGCCGGAGCGGAAGCTTGCTCGAGGAGAAGGCCGAAAGTTGGGTTCGGGTGAGCCCTATTCCGGATGGTCGAAATCACCCAAGTGAGCAGACCCAGAGTGGAAGACCTGGACCAAAGCAAGCGGAGCCAGAGTGGAAGGTCCAGACTGGAAAAAGTCAATGTGGTTGACTTTCCTGGTCCGGGCACCCGGAACCCTTCTAAGAGCCTGGAACGGAGTTTTTCCGGATCGCGTTTGACTGCGATCCATTACGAAGGGGATAAAATTTTATCCCTCTCCAGGCGCTTAGAACCCTTCCAAGCACCCCGACCAAAGCTATAAATACAGCCTTGACCCAAGAAGCTAAATATAACAAGCATCTTTAGAAACAACACTTGTACGCTTCTAGTTTTCATTTAGCTTCATCCTTTTGTACGATCATTGATGTAAAGAGGTTTCTCCGCCTGAAGGAGATATTAGTGCACTCTACTTCCTTGGATTAACAACCACTACAAAAAAACCTACAAATACCGATGGCATTCTCGACTGAATTTAATTCAGTCGGTAACTACAGACTGAAATTTAATTCAGTTGGTATTTACCGACTAGATTTAATTCAGTCGGTAACTACCGACTGAAATTTAATTCAGTTGGTATTTACCGACTAGATTTAGTTCAGTCGGTAATTACCGACTGAATTTAATTCAGTCGGTAATATTCCGATGGAATATATATTTTAGTCGGTATTTACCGACTGAATATATTATTCAGTCGGTGAAATTCTTTAACGGGCTCGGGTATTGATATTTACCGACGAAATGTTAATTCTGTCGGTAAAAACCAGTATTCGGGTGCTCTGATTAAGTTAGGGTTACCGACGGAATGGTATAATCCGTCGATATTTACCGATGAAATTATTGTTCTGTCGGTAAAGACCAGTATTCGGGCTCTCTGATTAAGTTCGGGCGCTCCGATTAAGTTAGGGTCTACTGACGGAATGTTACAATCCGTCGGCAATTTCTGACGGAACGATAATTCCATCGGAAATTGCCGACCGAATAACAATTACATCGGCAATTACCGACAAAATTAAATTACGTCGGTAAAGCAGAGTGAAAATTAGGGCATGGTGCTACTTTCCTCTCCACGCAAACTTCCTTTTCTCTCCTCTCCGCATCCTCGGTGATCGGCAACCGGCGATCTCGGCGTCCAGCCTCGTGTCCTCTCCAAATCAAAGGTGATCAGCGACAGGCGACTCTGTTATGCTCCTCTCCTCACTCTTCTCTTCTGTTTGACGCGGGCGCCGCCTGCTGTGCCGGCGCCTGCTTCCCAGGCGTGTGCTCGACCGGCGGCTGCTCCCAAAGCGCCTACTCGCGGCAGCCGTCCGCCGCTGGCGCCTACTTGTTGTAGGCCAGCGCTGCAGGGCCCTGTTGGCTGCAGGCCGCGGCGGCGCATACCCCTGCTCGTGGCAGCCGGCTACCGCATGCCCCTGCTCACGGCAGCCGGCCGTCGCATGGCCGACCGCCCAGGGCTTGATACATCGGGCCCCTACTTGCAGCAGGCCTGCCGCCGCAAGCCCCCGCTCGCGGCAGGCAGGCGCCGCAGGCCTGTGCTCGCGGCTGGCCACAGGCTCGTGCTCGCTGCTGGCCGCATGCCCATACTCACTGTTGGTCGTAGTCCCATGCTTGTGGTTGGTTGCAGGCCCGTGCTCACGGCTGGCCGCAGGCCCGTGCTCGCGGCTGGCCGCATGCCCATGCTCACTGCTGGCCGCAGGCCCGTGCTCACGACTGGCCGCAGGCCCGTGCTCACGACTGGCTGCAGGCCCATGCTCGCGGCTGGCCGCAGACCCTTGCTCGCGGCTGGCCGCAGGCCCCTGCTTACGTTCTATAAATTAGATTTGTTTTACTTGCATTAACTTTTATTTAGTAGACTTAGTTTTATTATATGTATTGTTATTTTATTTAATGAGCGTTTATGCAACAACATAGAAATTTGGTAATATGATAGGAAGATCATGAGATGAATCTAAGCTTATAATGCTTTAGGTAACAATGTATATAAACAAAGCTTGGATGTACAATTGATTAGAAAATGGATTTCTTAGAGCTGATTTTATTGCTGAAGTTGAACAGTTCGTGTTCTTTGCTAAAAGTCATCCAGAATGTATGAATTGTGCCGAGTTACGATGTCCCTGCAATCATAAAAAATGTCAAAACAAAGCTTTCCGTGATGAGGATACTGTAAAAATACATTTATACAGAAATGGTTTTCTACCAAATTACTACAATTGGTACTGTCACGGAGAGCCTTATTTATATGAAACAATTGGGCCTTCTGGTGGTTCGTCATCTGGGACAACTGTTACCGCTCCTGAAACATCAACTAATATTGATATTACAATGCAATCAATGGTTAATGATGCGATGAATGCAGTTGATTATTTCAATATAGATGAAATACCAACACCTGAATATCAACAACTATATGAGATGTTAAAGGCTAGTGAAAGAGAAGTGTGGGAAGGTATTCCTTCCGGTCATTCTCAACTATCAGCTACTGCAAGGTTATTGAATATGAAAGTAGAACATCATTTTTCTGAAAGATGTTACGATGACATTTGTCAATTGATGTCAGAGTTGCTCCCTGTTGATAATATAATGACTGATAGCTTCTATGAAACAAAGAAATTGATCAGAGGTTTATGTTTGCTTATAGAAAAGATTGATTGTTGTATAAATAACTGTATGATATTTTGGAATGAAGACAGCAATCTGAATGAATGCAAAATCTGTACTCACCCTCGTTTTAAACATCGTACTCGCATACCAGGGAAGAAGAGGAAAAATATTGCTTGGAAAGTGATGTATTATTTTCCGTTAACTGCTAGACTTCAACGTTTGTATTCATCTGCAGCTATAGCTTGCCACATGACGTGGCATCATGAGCATGAGCATGAGCATGAAGGAGGTATAATGTGTCATCCTTGTGATTCTCCTGCATGGAAATATCTTGATACTGTATTTCTCTCTTTTGCAATGGAACCACATAATGTGAGATTGGGACTTTCTGCAGATGGATTTCAACCATTTGGTCAGTCAGGACAACAATATTCATCTTGGCCAGTTATATTAACTCCGTATAACTTACCACCATGGATGTGCATGAAAATTGAATTTATGTTCCTTACCGTGCTTATTCCTGATCCAACCAATCTCAAAGACAAGATAGATATTTTCTTGCAACCTTTAATTGCCGAGCTGAATGAATTATGGAATGTAGGGTTGATGACTTATGATGTTGCAAGTAAAACAAATTTTACATTGTCTGCTGCCTTATTATGGACGATCAATGATTCTCCAGCATACTCAATGTTGTCTTGATGGAGCACGCTGGTAAATTAGCATGCCCACATTGCATGACAGAATCTGATGCATTTTCATTACCTTGTAGTGGGAAGGTATCTTGGTTTGATAATCACCGTAAATTTTTACCAAATGATCACCCTTTTAGGAGAAATAAAAAAAATTTTCTAAAGAATGTTATAGTCAGAAAACCTCCCCCAACAGTCCATACTTTAGGTGAAGAAATCATTGAACAAATTGATAGTTATGGATTTCTCCCAGTATCTCATCCTAATTTTGAAGAGATAAATAAATATCTTGTTAGGATGTGCAAGTGCGGTTGGAAGAAAAGGAACATTTTCTGGGAGCTGCCTTATTGGAAGTATCTACTCATTCGACATAATATAAATGTGATGCATGTTGAGAAAAATTTCTTTGATAATATTTTCAACACTATGATAAATGTGCCTGGAAGAACAAAGGACACTGCAAAATCATGTGAGGAATTAAAAGAATTAGTCAACAGACCAGAGTTGCATCATAATGAAACAAACAATAATTTTCCAAAAGCGTGTTATACATTGGACAAAGATGGTAAACAAGCTTTATGTAGTTGGTTAAAAGAAATTAAATTACCAGATGGATATGCTTCGAATATGGCTCGATGCGTTGATATGAACAAGTTAAAGATGTTTGGAATGAAGAGTCATGACTGCCACGTGTTCATGCAAAGACTTATTCCAATAGCTTTTCATGATTTACTTCCCAATAATGTTTGGCAAGCACTTACGGAGTTAAGTCTATTTTTCAGAGATTTGACAACAAGGTGTATTATGATGACTGATATGCTTCGGCTAGAAACAGAAATTCCTCTCATACTTTGTAAGCTGGAGCGCATATTCCCACCTAGTTTTTTTGATTAAATGGAACATCTGCCAATACATTTACCATATGAGGCATGAATAGTTGGTCCTGTTCAATACAGATGGATGTATCCCTTTGAACAGTTTTTGAGAAAATTAAAAAAAATGTTCGTAATAAAGCAAAAGTTGAAGGGTCAATATGTAATGCTTATCTGGTTGAGGAAGCATCTTCCTTCTGCTGCTATTATTTTGCTGATCATGTTAAAACCAGACGGAACAATTGTCCTAGAAATTTTGATGATACTCGGAATATAGACCCATCGATGCTTTCCATTTTCAAATTTGCTAGTAAACCAATGGGTGCATCTGTTTCTAGATGGTTAACTCAACAAGAATACCATACTACAAGAACATACATACTCTTGAACTGTGATGAGGTCAAACCATACATCAAGTAAGTTAACTTCCCCACTCAAACTTTAATCTTATTGTATTTGTTTTCTTAATATCCGAATTGCCTCAAATTAACCTTAATTCACAGCTTGTATGAACAACAATTATATCTACAAAATCCATCAATGAGTGCAAGTCAAGTTGTTAAAAAGTTAGAGACTGAATTTGCATTATGGTTTCAAATATATGTAAGTTAGAGAAATTTTCATAATGCTTCATAAAATTAAGATCGGTCCTAGCTAATTTATAGCATACATCTTTTGATAGGTGAAAGACAACAGAATATCAAATGTGCAAGATGATAGAATATTGAATCTTGCATCAGGATCCCTTCGCCAAATAATGGTCTACTCTGGTTACTATGTTAATGGTCTCAAATTCCATGTGACACAACGAGATTCACGGATATTAACTTATAATTCTGGTGTTTGTGTAAAGGGATCTATCGACACCAATAACACTGAGTTTGATTACTATGGTAGACTTGAGGAAATTATAGAGATTGAATATCCAACATTACCTATAAAAAGGTGTGTGTTATTCAAATGTTCATGGTATGATCCGACCCCAAGAACAGGTATCAGAATACATCCAAATTATAATTTAGTTGAGGTTAATGCAAATAGAAGGTTCAATAAGTTTGAACCTTTCATTTTTGTAATACAAGCGGGTCAAGTTTTTTATCTTGAATATCCTATGAAGAGAATAAGAGCTAGTGAATGGTTGTCTGTTTGTCGAATGAAGCCTCATTCGATCATAGAAATGCCGAACACCATTACTGCTCAAAACTATGATGCATTTCAGAATGATGAAGTAGAGAGACATTCAGTTGATTCACAACTCCCATCTACATCACAATTACTTGTAGATGTTAATGCCACTGACGAGGAGCTAGATGATGGAGAGACATCTAGCAGTGAGGATTTTGCTGACATAACAGAGTCTAGCAACGACGACTTACAAACTGTTGATGTTGAGTAGAACTATTTCCAAAGTCTGACATTGATTAAATTTTAGCATTATTGATCATTAAGTAAGTTATGCTTCAATCCTGTTTTATTGCCTAATTACCATGTTTGTAAACTTTATTGTATGCTATTTTGTAGATACTCATGGCAGATCATCCAACACCACCACTTCGTGGATCTACAGTTCTTAGGGTTGTTGGAGAGTCGTAAGTATTTTTTAATTATTAGTAATTCATGTTCTTTTTTTAAACATTAGCTTATGTTTTAAAATTGTTTATATGTAGATTTACTCCTGACGACCATCGAGTATCCACATACATTACAAAAAAATTTAAAAAAAGAGTCTGCATTGCTGAAACTACATGGAGACATGTAGATAGTGAGACTAAAGATTTTTATTATAACGAATTTGTGGTAAGTAAGTTGAATATGTACAATATATTTAATCTTTAATATACTAAATTTTTAATTTCTAATTGCAGAAAAAATATACATGGGAGGAAGGACACGAGGCAGAATTTGCAGGGACATGGAATATTTACTGTGCCAAGTTATACAAGGACCTTTTATATTATATGAGAAAGGATGACACTAGACCAGCTTATGTATCCGAGGAGATTTGGAGTGCATGGATGACCACTTGGTCTGCAGAAAGATGGCAGACGAAGGCTCTAAAAGCTCGAGAAAATGGGAATACAGAGTCATGTGGACCGAGTATCGGATCTACTCGGCATACATCAGGATCTCGATCTATTGTTGAGCACACCATGGATCTGGTGAATTGAATTTAATATATTGTAAATTAAATTTTTATTTATTAACAAGTTTGTATATTTGTGAACCAACTTATTTGTGCATGCAGGAGCGTTCTTTAGAAAGACAACCCACTTTCCTGGAGGTCTTTCTTAAGACTCACAAGAGAAAGGATGACACATATGTAGATCTTCGATCGAAGAACATTGGGGTTTGAATTTTTAACTTTATTATAATTATTTGTTATTCATTATTAATTAATTCTAGTAATTGTGTACAAGATATAAATTGTATAGTTTTTTTCTACACAGGAGGAAATGACAAGTAGGGTTGCTCAGGCATCTCAGCCACCAGTAGAGGGAGGGGAGTCACAGGATCTATCCACCCTGCAAATAAATGAAATTTATTATGATGTTGTGGGTGGAAGAACAAAGAACTCCTCCCTCTACGGTCTTGGCTCCCAGGCCAAGGTGGTATTTGATCGCTTGAGGACTCCTAGGGGTCGTGCCAGTTCCTCTTCTTCTGAGGTGGAGTCATTAAGAAAAGAAAATCAAGAATTGAAGACTCATATGACTACCATGGATCAGAGGTGGGAGGAGAGATGGGCTGCTCAAGAGCAGGCATTGTCCCAGATGCGAGCAGCCATTGCTAGATGGGACCGATCACAGTCACCCCAGTCATAGGATCCCTAGTCAGAGCATGGTATTGAGTCACAGGAGACTCAAGACCCATTAGACCCTGCTGATGATTAAATTTTTCTGAGGTATGTTCAATTACAACTAATTTTTTTTCTTAGTGCAATCATTCTAGTTGTTATTAATTCAATATTAGTGTTGTTTGATTGTGAACCGAATATCTGGTTTACTTTCTCTATCATAAAATTTCTCATAACCATTCCATAATTTTTCCACACTTTAACCATGCTACAATATGATTCTTAGTTATGTATGATTAGTGTTGTTTGACTTAATTAATTGTATGCAATATGATTTTAGAAAATGATAGGAAGTGATATCAATCTTATGAGTAGCTATCAACCTTCAAAAACTCATCCTAACTAAATCCTAAAACTATGCTTCATCTCATTGATGACCTTTTAAAATATTTTTATATTTTAAAAGTTAACTTTTGATGCATAAGTTATATTTCAAAAATTATCTATGGCTTGAGTTTGTTAGAAACATATTTAAGTAGTGTACGTATATTAGTGCTGTTCAACATTCATTCGTTTGTCTTTAAAAACATTTTTTGAAGGAATCCGACTATCAATTAATTTATAAGGGTTTGCAGTAGTATAATATACAACTAAACAATTATATAATTTATTTCCATCTGTTTCTGAATGATTCGATCCAGAAGGCTTTTTAAAGCTTATAACTTAAGGAATGTATTTTTGTGCGTGTATAGTCTTGATTAGGGCTGCAAACGAATCGAGCCGGCTCACGAGTTTTTCGAGCCGGCTCGAAAAATATTCGATTCGTATTCGAATTTATCGAATTCGAGCCGAACTCAAACATGTTCGAACTTTTTTTCGAGCCGAACTCGAGCCCAAATTATATTATTCGAGCCGCTCGCGAGCCGTTCACGAGTCTTAATATTTATTAATATAAGTTAAATATATATTAAATAAATAAATTTCGAGCCTTTCGAACCTATTTTCGAGTTATAATTCGAATAGTTCGCGAACATGTTCGAATATTTCGAGCCGAATTCGAACTCGAACCCTAATTCGAACCGAACTCGAACCAAACATTTTAAATTTTTCGAGCTTCGAATCGAGCTCGAGCTCGAATACACTTATTTCGAGCCGAATTCGAGCCTTAAATTTTTCAGCATATTCGGTTCGATTCGATTCGTTTACACCCCTAGTCTTGATGGTGATAAATGGAAGGTTGTGAAAAAGGGATATATTCCGGGTACCTTTTTGGAAAATAGAGCTCTAATGTGTGTCTGTGTCTGACTGCAAAGCATGCTTAATTAAGGGATTTTTTTTTCAAATGCCCCAGATTTTATTGATTTTTGTAAAATAGCTTCCAAGGTTTGAGTAATGTTAGATTGCCCCTCGAGATTAATTAAGTTAAATATAATTATTATATTTAGATATTCTTAGATATTTATCTTAAATTGTATTACATTTTACAAGAGTCCATATTGATACATTCACCACCATACTATCATTGGATCTCTACAATATAATCCAAGTATTTTATTACATGCAAAATTAGTTATATATTACAAGTCTTAAGTTATATATTACATTTATATCGATTCAGTCTGATTATAATCTCTTATATTTGACTTTTATAGGATTATATTTGGATATATGTGTAGGTGATGTATCATGGTGAGTTTGGATTTTTTGTATTTGACATTGACTTCTCAGTACTTTTGGATGTTTATGATTGTCAGTACTAGATATTTGTTTATGTTTTATTTTGTATTGCATTTTGGAGATATGACCACTTGTTAGTATGTTTTGTAATGTTTTTTAGATAGTTTTATCATTTGTTTGTGAGCATATTGTATGTTGTGTTGGTTGTTGATTGTGTGGATTGTTATTATATATGATTTGTGTTTGTGTTATCATTGTTTGTGATGGTTTGTATTGTATAAAAATTGTATATATGATAGGTGGGAAATGCAGATCAAGGATTTCAAAATTTTTACTGGAAATTACCGACAGAATTAAATATTCCGTCGGTAGTTGCCGACGGAAATACGCATTCTATCGGTAATCTATCGAACTGCAACAGGATATTTACGATACATTGCCGACGGAATACTGAATTCTGTCGGTGATCACCGACGGAATTCATTATTCCGTCGATGATTTACCGACGGAATTTAGTATTCCGTCGGTGATTCCCGACGGAATAATGAATTCCATCGGTGATCACCGATGGAATAATGAATTCCATCGGTGATCACCGACGGAATAATGAATTCCGTCGGTAAACACCGACGGAATTAAAATTTCCGTCGGTAAATCACCAACGGAATTTGATTTAGTCGGTAAGCTCCGTTACACGCCGTTTGGCTTTTGTCGACGGGTCAGTTTTCTGTCGTTAATATATACCGACGGAATTCACATATTCTGTCAGTAATCTCCGACTGAATATAATTTCTGTCGATAAATTGAGCGCCGACCCAATTCTTTTCGATATCAAAATATCCGTCGGCATTCCGTCGGAAAGCTCATTTACCGACGGAATGCCAACGAAATATTCAGGTTAACCTCTCCAGTTGTAATCAAGTAAAAACTTCTGTGCCTCTGCTTTTTTTATTTCTTTATCATTTCTTATGCAAGTGTTCTTTAATTAAGTTAGTTGTCTGAGAAAGGTATTTTTTGTTTTGATTTGTGTAGGGGCTATTCACCCCCCTCTAGCCGGTCGCCAAGGGTCCTAACAAGTGGTATCAGAGTAAGGTTCGCATTAGGAGGACTAATCACTAAATGAAGCACACGAGATAGCCGGACCAAGCATTTACCCACCAAAGTTCGAGGGGGGAGTTTGCAAGCTAGAAAAAGAGAATGGGGGTATTTTTCAAAATGGATTTTGATTTATTATTAATAATGGGATTCAGTTTTGAAGTGCCTGAAGGCAAGCAAAAGTATCAATGGAGGAAGAAGGAATAAGAAGACTTCATGGCGAATGACAAAGTAGAGTTTCATCTGTTGAGCGCCCTCTCACCACAAGAAGTCAACCAAATCGTGTTGGGTTTTTCGGGCCACGAAAATCGCTTTTTCGCATCGCGGAAACCCCGAAACCCCCGCCACCGGATCTGTGCGAAGATAAAACTTTTGAAAAACTTACGAGTACGAGTTTCTAAACCTCGATCTACAGTAGATCTACAAAGGAGAAGGAATATACCCTTGATGCGAAGCCCTTCGCAATCCCGCTTGTCCTCGGTTCGTCGGATCTCGAAAGTGTCAAAGTAGACACTTCTCTATGTGTATCCACACAAGTAAGTGATGGAGAAAAACCTCTAAGGATGTGCTAGCAACCTTAGAGATCAGTAAGGGAGGAGAGGGAGAGCAAGAAGAAAACTCTAGAGGAAGAAGAAGATGGAGTTACTCAAGAAAAATAAAACTCCCTCCTTGAATAAATGTGGCCGGCCACTTTAGGTGGAGTTGTAACCTCCATGAAAGGCCAAGAGTCACAACTCTTGGTAACTCCCATGAGGTGGCATCCCACTTAAGCAACCATGATGATGTGGAGCATCATCATTGGTCCATTCAATGCTAACTCACCAATGAGGTGGCAAATAGTCAAGTCAAACTTGACCTTTCATCTTCCTCTCAAGTCAAGACAAACTTGACCACTTCTCTCTCTTGGTTGATCTAATCTAACCATTGGTTCAAGTCAATTTTAATTTAATGAATCTAGATTCATTGAATTAAATTAATTCAATGAGTCTAAGTCCAAATTAGACTCATCTAATACATGAACCAAATTGAGTCCAACTCAATTAGCCTAATTTGGATTACTCTTAATCCAATTTGGTTCATCACATGAACCTAATCCTTTAGGTTCATCAAATGAACCTAATCTCCATCTAATTGCCCTTTGTGTGTGACCCTATAGGTTCTTATAACGTTGGAAATGCTCCTAAACCCTTTTAGAAGCATAAGTAATGAGTGGTATCTAGCAATACATCATTACAACCCAAGTTATAAGAATGTTGAGATCCAACATCATCTTGTGACTACTAATTGTGACTCCTCACAATATATGACAAATGTCCTTCTATCATAGACATCTAAATTGATCAATGTGAGGCATAGACCGTGTCATCCTCTGACCAATCTAAATCTTGAACTCCAAGTAGACTCACTAAATCAAATGAGCTCAATATCTCATATTGACTCATTTAGGCATGGCCATGCACTTCGTGGTCTCACTCTATCAAGAATATCGATGTCTCTCCCGTCATATAGGAGGGATAGATCTCATCTACATCACTCACATCCCTCTGCATAATTCGTTACATACCCAGTAATCGCCTTTATAGTCCACCCAGTTACGGGTGACGTTTGACGAAACCAAAGTGCATAACTCCTTATGTAGGGAACCATGGTGACTTCAGGTCTAAGGACTAGTAATCATACTAATAGCCACATGAGAAAGTATATGACACTCATATAATAATCCATGATACTTTCTCATGGCGGGTCATTCAGTATACATTCTCCAATGCATACTCATGTGTCAACTTGATATCTCTATATCCATGACTTGTGAGATCAAGTCATCGAATTGACCTGCATGCTAGTCTTATTGCATTAACATTGTCCCTGAATGTTAATACTCGACTAGGAATGATTAAGAGTAGTGTTCCCTATATCATCTCACTATCGGTTCAACTAACCGATTGATATAGGTGAGAATCTTCTACTCAAGGATGCTATTATACTTAGTTTATTTCACACTAATACAAGTAAGTATAATATCCAAAACAAATGCCTTTATTTATATAAGAATATGATACAATAAGTCCATAATACAATCATCAAATGATTGGCTCTAGGGCTCTAACTAACAATCTCCCACTAGCACTAGTGCCAATCAGTATAGGCTCTAAGCCCCAATGACCCAGTGTGACCATCATGCTTCCTCTGTGCCAAAGCCTTGGTCAAGTGATCTGTAATGTTAGCCTCCGTAGGTACTCTGCATATCTTCATATCTCCTCTCTCGATAATCTCTCGAATGAGATGGAAGCACCGTAGTATGTGTTTGGTCCGCTGGTGTGAGTGAGGTTCCTTCGCCTGTGCTATAGCTCCATTGTTGTCACAATATAACTCAATAAGGTCAGCGATACTGGGAACCACCCCAAGTTCAGTGATGAACTTGCGGATCCAAACTGCTACTCTTAATGCAGCAATGTACTCGGCCTCTGATGCAGCAATGTACTCGGCCTCTGTCGTAGAATCAGCTACTGTGTCCTGCTTCGAACTCTTCCAGCTCACAGCACCACCATTAATGCAAAATACGAACCCTGACTGCGATCGATAATCATCCTGGTCGGTCTGGAAGCTAGCATCACTGTAACCCTTTACAGCTAGCTCATCATTGCCTCCATATATCAAGAAATATTCTTTAGTCCTTCTTAAGTACTTAAAAATATTCTTGACCACTATCCAGTGACTTTCACCTGGATCTGACTGGTATCTGCTCGTCATGCTCAAAGCATATGAGACATCAGGGCGAGTACATAGCATGGCGTACATGATAGATCTTATGGCTGAGGCATAAGGGATCTGATCCATGCGGTCTCTCTCCTCTCTAGAAGAGGGACCTTGAGTCTTTGAAAGACTCACGCCATGTGACATTGACAGAAATCCCTTCTTGGAGTTCTACATGGCAAACCGAAGGAGTACCTTGTCAATATATGTACTCTGACTTAGGCCAAGCAATCTCGTAGATCTATCTCTATAGATCTGTATCCCTAGAATGCGGGATGCATCACCTAAGTCCTTCATTGAGAAGCAACTCCCTAGCCAGGTCTTGACAGACTGAAGCATAGGGATGTCCTTCCCAATAAGTAGTATGTCATCCACATACAATATGAGGAAGACAACTATATCCCCTACAACCTTCTTGTAGACACAAGGCTCATCTTCATTTTTGATGAAACCAAACTGTTTGATTGCATCATCGAATCGAAGATTCCAGCTCCGAGAAGCTTGCTTTAGTTCATAAATAGACCTATGCAGCTTGCATACTCTACTAGTATGCTGTGGATCTTCAAAACCCTCAGGTTGTGTCATGTACACATCCTCGAGCAGGTTTCCATTCAGAAACGCGGTTTTGACATTCATCTGCCATATCTCATAGTCATGGTAAGCTGCAATAGCAAGCATGATCCGAATGGACTTAAACATCGCTACTGGAGAAAAGGTTTCATCATAGTCAATACCATGAATCTGCTTGAATTCTTTAGCTACCAATCGACCCTTATAGATAAGTCCATCCATGTCAGTCTTTCTCTAAAAGACCCACTTATACCCAATGGATTTTACCCCTTCAGGTGGATCAACCAAAGTCCATACTTGGTTGGTGTACATGGATTCCATCTCGGATCTCATAGCCTCTATCCATTTCTCAGAATCTGGTCTCATCACAGCTTCCTGATAAGTGGTAGGCTCATCCTCTATGAGCACAATATCATCATGGTCAGACAAGAGAAATGAATATCTCTCAGGCTGATGATGTACCCTATTAGACCTGCAAAGAGATATATCTACTTGAACTGGTTGTTGTTCCTCAACTCCTTGTGGAACAACATTATCCACAACACTTTGTGGTTCCAGTTCAACTTCCATTGAGGCTTCAGTGCTATGGGCCGCATCTTGAACTTCTTCAAGATCGAACGTACTCCAACTAGTTTTTCTAGAAACAAAGTCCCTTTCTAGAAAGACTCCAGTCTTTGCCACAACTACCTTTTGCTAACTGGGAATGTAGAAGTAATATCCCTTAGTTTCCTTGGGATATCCAATGAAATAGCACTTGTCGAATTTGGGTCCTAATTTGTCTGAGACTTGACGTCTAACGTAAGCCTCACAACCCCAAATCCTCATAAAAGACACCTAGACATCTCTCCCAGTCCATATCCTATATGGTGTCTTTATCATGGCCAAACTCGGTTGAGTATAAAAGCTGCCGTGTCTAGAGCATAGCCCCAAAGAAATGTCGGAAGATCTGTGTGACTCATCATAGATCGTACCATATCTAATAGGGTACGATTCCTCCTTTCGGATACACCATTCCACTGTGGTGTTACAGGAGGAGTGAGTTGGGATAGAATCCCACACTCAGCTAGATAGTCATGAAACTCATGGCTAAGGTATTCTTCACCTCGATCTGATCGAAGTATCTTAATACTCTTGCCAAGCTGGTTCTGTACTTCATTCTTGAATTCTTCGAACTTTTCAAAGGATTCTGACTTATGTGTCATCAAGTACACATAACCATATCTACTAAAGTCATCAGTAAATGTATAAAAGGGCCACATACATCACTATGTATAAGACCTAACAAGTCAGTCGCTCTCTCATTGTGCCCACTAAAGGGAGTCTTGGTCATCTTGCCTAGTAGGCATGACTCGCACGTCTCATAAGATTCAAAATCAAATGAGTCCAGCAAACCATCCTTATAGAGCTGGGATAAGCGCTTGTCATTCATTTGACTTGAACCTCTTGGTATTTATGTTATAGATAGGGCTTTCAAGATCTAGAATGTAGAGTCCGTTCATCAGAGGTGCACTACAATAGAACATATCTTTTAAATAAACAGAACAACATTTGTCCTTTATAATAAAAGAGAAACCTTTTTGTCCAAACAAGAAACTGAAATTATGTTCTTAGTTAATGCAGGAACATAACAACAATCATCCAACTCTAATACAAGCCCAAAGGGCAAGGATAGAAAATAAGTCCCTACAGCAATAGCAGTAACCCGTGCTCTATTGCCTACACGTAGGTCCACCTCGCCCTTCGCCAATGCTCTACTATTTCTCAGCGCCTGCACATTAGTACAAATGTGAGATGCACATCCGGTATCTAATACCCATGATGAAGAAATAGATAGATTAACTTCTATAACATATATACCTGAAGTGGAAGTCTCACTTTGCTTCTTCTTAAGATCTTCCAGGTACACCTTGCAGTTCCTCTTCCAGGTACACCTTACAGTTCGTCTTCCAATCACCGGTCTGACCGCAGTGGAAGCAGGTAGCATCCTTGGCGACCCCTCCTTTAGGCTTCAGTGCCTTGCCTTTTCCCTTGGCTTGGGACTTTCCTTTGCCTTTGGGCTTGCCCTTGCCCTTGTGTTTCTGAACCATCAGAACAGAGTGGGGCTTTGCCTTCTTAAGGTTCAGCTCAGCAGTTCTTAACATGCTAAGCAGCTCAGGTAGTGGCTTGTCAATTTCGTTCATATTGTAGTTTAGAACGAACTGACTATAGCTATCTGGCAAGGATTGCAAGATCAGGTCAGTGGCCAGCTCTTGGCCAAGCGGGAATCCCAACCTCTGTAGGTTTTCTATGTACCCAATTATTTTGAGTACATCACTGAACTTGGGGTGACGTTTGATGAAACCAAAGTGCATAACTCCTTATGTAGGGAACCATGGTGACTTCAGGTCTAAGGACTAGTAGTCATACTAATAGCCACATGAGAAAGTATATGACACTCATATAACAATCCATGATACTTTCTCATGGCGGGCCATTCAGTATACATTCTCCAATGCATACCTATGTGTCAACTTGATATCTCTATATCCAAGACTTGTGAGATCAAGTCATCGAGTTGACCTACATGCTAGTCTTATTGCATTAACATTGTCCCTAAATGTTAATACTCGACTAGGAATGATTAAGAGTAGTGTTTCCTATATCATCTCACTATCGGTTCAACTAACCGATTGATATAGGTGAGAACCTTCTACTCAAGGATGCTATTATACTTAGTTTATTTCGCACTAATACAAGTAAGTATAATAACCAAAACAAATGCCTTTATTTATATAAGAATATGATACAATAAGTCCATAATACAATCATCAAATGATTGGCTCTAGGGCTCTAACTAACAATCTTCCACTAGTACTAGTGCCAATCAGTGTAGGCTCTAAGGCCCAATGACCTAGTGTGACCATCATGCTTCCTCTGTGCCAAAGCCTTGGTCAAGTGATCTGCGATGTTAGCCTCCGTAGGTACTCTGCATATCTTCACATCTCCTCTCTCGATAATCTCTCGAATGAGATGGAAGCGCCGTAGTATGTGTTTGGTCCGTTGGTGTGAGTGAAGTTCCTTCACCTGTGCTATAGCTACATTGTTGTTACAATAGAACTCAATAGGGTCAGCGATACTGGGAACCACCCCAAGTTCAGTGATGAACTTGCAGATCCAAACTACTACTCTTAATGCAGCAATTTGTTTTGGTTATTATACTTACTTGTATTGGTGCCAAATAACTAAGTATAATAGTGTCCTTGAGTAGAAGGTTCTTATCTATATTAATCGATTGGTTGAATCGATAGTGAGATGGTATAGAGAACACTACTCTTAATCATTCCTAGTCAAGTATTAACATTCAGGGACAATGTTAATGCGACGAGACTAGCATGTATGTCAACTCGATGACTTGATCTCACAAGTCATGGATATGGAGATATCAAGTTGACACATGGGTATGCGTTGGAGAATGTACACTGAATGACCCGCCATGAGAAAGTATCATGGATCGTTATATGAGTGTCATATACTTTCTCATGTGGCTATTAGTATGACTATTAGTCCTTGGACCTGAAGTCACAATGGTTGACTACATAAGGAGTTACATACTTTAGCTTCGTCAAACGTCACTCGTAATTAGGTGGACTATAAAGGCGATTACTGGGTATGTAACAAATTATGTGGAGGGATGTGAGTGATGTAGATGTGATCTATCCCACCTATATGACGGGAGTGATATCTTGGTTCTTGATAGAGTGAGACCACTAAGTGCATGGTCATGACCAAATGAGTCGATATGAGATATTGAGCTCATTTGATTAGAGTGAGTTCACTTGGAGTTCAAGACATAGATTGATTCGAGGATGACACGGTCTATGCCTCATTTGATCAATCTATATATCGTGGATAGAAGGACATTGTCACATATTGTGAGAGTCACAATTAGTAGTCACGAAGGTAATGTTAGATCTCAACATTCTTGCAACTTGGGTAGCAATGATGTATTGCTAGATGTCGCTCATTGCTTATGTTTCTAAATAAGATTTAGAAACATTGCCAACGTTGCAAGAACCTATTGGGTCACACACAAAGAACAAGTGAATGGAGATTAGGTTCATATGATGAACCAATTGGATTAGGTTCATGTGATGAATCAAAAATTAGATTAAGAGTAATCTAATTTAGGCTTTTTGAGTTAGACTCAATTAGGTTGGATTTAACTCACCAAGGAAGATGAGTGATCAAGTTTGACTTCACCATATGGAAGTGGAAATATCAAGTTTGACTTGATGCCACCTCATGAAGGATAACTTATCCTACATGGCATGGCTAGCCAACACATCCTTGCCAAATCATCAAGGGAGAGCAAGATTCCTAGTGTGGCCGGCCATATGAATGGAAGATTCATTGGCCGCCCAAATGAATGCATTAAGATTCATTGAATGCAATTAATTGCATTCCTAGTGTGGCTAGCCACATGAATGGAAGTTTCATTGGCCACCCAAATGAATGCATTAAGATTCATTGAATGCAATTAATTGCATTCCTTGATTGGCCGGCCATATGAATGGAAGATTCATAGGCATTGAATTAATTCATTCATTTTTTTGTATCATCTTACTTACTTCTTCCTTGCTCCTTCTCCTCTCTTGGCCGACAGCTCCAAGCAAGACAAGAAAGTTAGTGAGTTTATCCAAGAAGAAAGGTAGAGTAATAGTCACATAGAAAAATAAGAGGAGCGTTTGAGATTATATCTTTCTCTTTTCTCCTACCTTTCTTCCAATCCCACCCGAGAGCCCTAGGGAGTGCTAACACACTTGTGGTGCTCTCTTCTCCATCCTTGAGTGTTAGAGAACACTTCTTGTTCGTGTGGATACTATTAGAGGTGTGTACGCTTGAACACACTCGAGATCCGAAGGACCTTGGACGAGCGGGACTTGCGAAGGGCTTCGCTTCAAAGGTATAACACTCACCATGTAGATCGATCTAGAGAAGGAAACAAGTACAAGAATTTTATTAATTTTTCGCACGGATCCATGGCTAGCATTCGGGGTTTCCGCAACGTAAAAAGTGATTTTTACGGCTCGAATTGCTAACACGTTGGGCCTGATATGATGTCGTATCAGGCCCATGTTGGGCCTGATACGATGTCGTATCAGGCCTAACTGTGCTTGATATAGCATCGTATCATGTCCACGGTTTTCCTAATACTTTTGTATGTGTTGGTAGAAGTCTAATAATAATTTAACTTGGTCAGGTGTTCTGGTTGGCTTCACAAGAGGGGACGTTTCATTGCTGCTTGGTATTACAAACCGAGGAGCTTCAATTCCGATGAATTCAGCTAAAGCATCCAGTGACCTCTTTCTAACTTTTCAAACAAAAAAGAAGCTACTAGATCAAGAATTCAGGAGTTGCTTAAATTTTATGGAAATCGCGTTGAAGGGGAAGATGATGTTTTATTATTTTGCAAATTCTATATTTTGTATATATTTGTTTGTGTCTTATTTTCTTGTAGTACATATAAGGTCCCATTATGTCTTATAGCTATAGTAGATGATTTTGAGAATCTTGATAGATTCAACTGGGTTGAAGCAATCCATGAATTTATGGCTCCACAATTACCTAAGATTGGGGACATATTTTCATCAACTGAGACAAAACAGTCTAACACCAACCTCCCTTACCTAAAGGGATTTGCTGGTCTTTTAGCAGTAAGTGTATAATTTATGTGAAATTTATTAATATTTTTCGGACATTTTTAAATAGTTAACCCTTGTGATGGTGAATCAGGCATGGTTTTTGGAGCATGTTCCAATCTAAAAACCATACAAAATAAACGGAGCAAGAATAAATAAGTGGAGGAATATTCCTTCACATATTAGTAAGGTGAGGGAATTGATTGACCAAGTCTCATCTGAAGAGGTAAATTTTAAATACTTTGACTATAGTTTGGTTAAAAAGTCTTGTTTTAACATGTGATTTAATATTCTTACAGGTTGTGATTGACCTAATCCCTAACCAAGATGAAAAATCATTGTTTGAGAACCTTGCTGGCGTTGATGACAGTCCACATGCAATGGAGGCATCACAAATTGAAGTCACTGAAGGAGGAAGGCAGATTAATAAGGAGTGTTGTAATTGCATTATTCAAGCAAACAGAATTAAAGAGCTAACAATGGAGAACATGCAATTGAAGGAGAGGGTGGAAAAATTACTTAAAATAGTTGAAAATAAAGGCATGGAATCTCAATATAGCGAGCCTGTAGACGATCCTCAAATTGAACCTGTAGGTGTTACAACAAGAAGTAGGAGAGGACATGACAAAAGTCACTATGATTACAGGGATACTTCAATTGATAGTCCATTGTGGCTCAAAACTTTACCTAAGAGGCAGCGTAGAAATATACAAATAAGTTTGCCTGCGGAGAAAGTTACAAGTCTAGGAGAAGGAAAAAAAGTTATCAAAGAATCTGATGTTGTGGGCAAGGGGAAAGGAAAAATTGATTTGGATGAAATGGAAGAAGAAATTAATATTGTACAATTGATGGAAGACAAATCTGATGAAGAGTCAGAGAAGGATGTAGATATGTTTGCCAAATATGACAAAATGAGGAAACAAGCCATTGTTGTAAGACGATATCTGCAAATTTCATTGTAATCTGTTAGATTTAATGGATTATCTAATTGCCTTTTTTGTTTGTGTGCATAGTATGTGAAGAAGCAATTTAAGTCTTCCAAGAAAAAAAACAAGAAGAAGAGGTGGTGTACTTGTTAAAAGGCTTGGAGAAAATAAAGTATGTAAATTACATAGTTGATTAGTCTAGACTATTATATGCTTCTCTAATTACATAATTGAGCTAAGGTTATCAAAATTAAATTTGTAAAAATAATCTCTGATTTGTTTACTTTGTAGGTTTACAAATGATATAGTTTGGGAGGAACCACCCTTTTGTTTAAATTTATATTCCCTTTTATCTGGTGTGAATGGAGAGATGTTGACAAGAGGGGATGAAATCGACACGTATTGTAAAATTCTATTTAGGGGGGCATTCCCATCTGGAAACACATACAACAATTCAATATATTGTTCAACATTCTTCACAGTAAGGAATTGACTTGAGAATAGTAAAAATTAGAATTCTTTTTATTATTTGGTTATGTATGTATGACTTTGCATATTTGTAGTCATTAATGAAATCGTCAAGTAAGTTTACCTTCCAACACCTGATAAAGACAGATAGAGGAGATGAAGAGGTAAGGTATATTTTTATACCTTTGTGCAGTGATAATGCACACTTTCACTTGTTGCTGGTGGACACCAAATCAATGACGTTCAATCAGTATAATTCTCTAGCAAGTGGAAGTAAATGCAAATATAAATTTGAAGCAGCGGTGAGCATCTAATAATAATGTGTATGGTTGTATTCTAATATAAATGCTAGTTTATGGAAAATGGAAATTTCCTCTTCAATCTTTAGGTATCATATTTTAAACTATATAGTCGTGAGCACGTTGCTGCTATTGATCCAAACATGGAAAGTCATTATCCATTCGATAAATGGGTCTCTCGCACAATAAAATGTCCACAACAACAAGCAAGGTAAATCGAGCACAGAGTGTGAATATAAATTATTGATAAAAAAATAATGACCATAAAAATATTGTTGTTATTTATAGCGTTGACTGTGGCTTCTTTGTGATGCAATACATTCTATGTCTCCTATATGATATGAAGATGGACTTCAAACAAGGAGACATGAAAAAGATTAGAATTGATGTAATGGTATCAATTTTGAGGGAAAAGTATTTTAAAACATTGGATTAAATATCCATAGTCTTGTAAGGCAAAAACTTGTATAGAATGTAAATGAACTTATTACGTAGTGTAGGTAGTTTAATATCTTTGTATGTAGTCTTTGTTGTATAATACAGTGGTATGTAGTATATGAGAAGATTATAAACTATCACTGGAATATTAATAATATCGCATAGTGATTAGTCAAATATAAGTAACAATATACAAAATGCGATGCTAGTGCTTATCAGTGGACAGAGACATAATGTAGATAACTTATAGTGCACACCATTTCTATCTTCTCAAAACTAAAAACATGGTAACGGTTGGGATTGTTTAAAAAATCAAATAGGCTTGGCCCAACACCTGGTTTCAAGAGCACAAGGTCACTAGGTTCCGTGCCAACTAGCACGGAGCAATACCTTCTTAGATAGGGGGTATAAATACTTTTTGACACTAGATATACCTTCTCCCCAATCAGACCTTCACAGGAAACGTGATTTTAGGTAAATCCAAGTAGGGGAGGGCCATCAGTCGGTTTTGGTCAAAACCCACTGATGGACCTAGACACATCTGATTGGACCCATTTCAGTTTGACTGAGATACTGGAGTTGCAAGGACTCCAACTCTGCTGGCAAATCATTATTTAAAGCTCTATAGGTGTTGGGAAAAAATAAAATATAATCAGCCTCCGTTGGGCCTGATATGAGTGCATATTAGGCCCAACATGGGCCTGGTATCGTATCGTTTCATAAAACTTAATTCTATCTCCACCTAATATAAACTCCAAACATTCTAACAGGGGGCTGATCAAAAAAATAAAATAAGATCAATTTTAAAAGGTGCTTCCATAGGGTTGAAAAGAAAAGTTGTGCACTGTTCCGTGCCAACTGGCACGGAGCTATACCTTCTTAGACGTTTTGACACCAGAAATACCTTATCCCAAGTCAGACCTTTACATGGAACGTGATTTCAGGTAAATCCAAGTAGGGGAGGGTCATCAGTGGGTTTTGGTCAAAATCCACTGATTGACCTAGACACCTCTGATTCGACCCATTTCAGTTCGAGTGGTATTCTGGAGATGCAAGGACTCCAACTCTGCTGGCAAATCATTATTTAAAGCTCTATAGGTGTTTGGGAAAAAATAAAATATAATCAGCCTCCGTTGGGCTTGATATGCTTGAATATCAGGCCCAACGTGGGCTTGATATGAGTGCATATCAGGCCCAACGTGGGCCAGGTATCGTATCATTTCATAAAGTTTGATTCTATCTTCCCCTAATATAAACTCCAAACATTCTAACAGGGGGTTGATCAAAAAAATAAAATAAGATCAATTTTGAAAAGTGCTTCCATAGGGTTGAAAAGAAAAGTTGTGCACTGTTCCGTGCCAACTGGCACGGAGCTATACCTTCTTAGACAGGGGGTATAAATATATTTTGACACCAAAAATACCTTATCCCCAGTCAGACCTTTATAGGGAACGTGATTTCAGGTAAATCCAAGTAGGGGAGGGCCATCAGTAGGTTTTGGTTAAAACCTACTGATGGACCTAGACACCTCTGATTCGACCCATTTCAGTTCGAGTGGTATTCTGGAGATGCAAGGACTCCAACTCTACTGGCAAATCATTATTTAAAGCTCTATAGGTGTTTGGGAAAAAATAAAATATAATCAGCCTTCGTTGGACCTGATATGCTTGAATATTAGACCCAATGTGTCACACCATATCTATCTTCTCAAAACTAAAAACATGGTAATGGTTGGGATTGTTTAGAAAATAAAATAGGCTCGGACCAACACTCGGTTTCAAGAGCACAAGGTAGGCTTTGAAATTTGAATTAGGCATGTAAATATGGAACACCAAAGTAACTAAGTTACGAGAAAAAAAATTGGTTCATAGTCCTAAAACTGCAAGAAACACATGATGTTCCAAATGATACGGATAAAGAACTTCTTAGTCCTGAAACTGCAAGAGGCACTGTTCTGTTCCAACTGGCACGGAGCCATACCTTCTAATCCATAGTGTATAAATTCTGTTTAACACCATATATACCATCTCCCCACCAAGACCTTCACAAGGGACTTGATTTCAAGTAAATCCAAGTAGGGGATGGCCATCAGTGGGTTTTGATCAAAATCCACTGATGGACCTAGACACCTCTGATTGTACCCATTTCAGTTCGATTGGAATTCTGGAATTCCAAAGACTCCATCGGTGCTAACAAATAATGGTTTAAAGCTCCATAGGTGTGGTGGCAAGTGATGGAAAAAAATATGAGGCACCGTTGGGCCTGGTATGCTTGAATATTAGCCCTACGTGGGCCTGACATTCTACCATATCAGGCCCAACATGGGCCTGATATGAGAGCATATTAGGTCGAAAGTGGGTCTGGTATGGTATCCTTTCTTATAAATTTATACTATCTCCCCCTTTCTATAAACTCAAAATGTGCTACCATTCTCCTTATCAAAAAAAAAAAAATTAAAAGGTGCTACCATAGGGTTTAAGTCTATAGCATGGCCATAAGTGGAATATGTGTCAACTGGCATGGAGTCATACCTTCTAATCCATGGTGTATAAATTCTGTTTGACACCATATATACCATCTCCCAACCAAGACCTTCACAGGGGACTTGATTTCAGGTAAATCCAAGTAGGGGAGGGCCATCAGTGGGTTTTGGTAAAAACCCACTGATGGACCTAGACACCTCTAATTGTACCCATTTTAGTTCGATTGGGATTCTGGAATTCCAAAGACTCCATCGGTGCTAGAGCAATGGTGGCTGATATTCAAGCATATCAGGCCCAACGGTGGCTGATTATATTTTATTTTTTTCCAAACACCTATAGAGCTTTAAATATGGATTTGCCAGCAGAGTTGGAGTCCTTTCATCTCCAGAATACCACTCGAACTGAATGGGTCGAATCAGAGGTGTCTAGGTCCATCAGTAGATTTTGACCAAAATCCACTGATGACTCTCCCCTACTTGTATTTACCTGAAATCATGTTCCCTGTGAAGGTCTAACTACGGAGGTATTTTTGGTGTCAAAATGTATTTAAACCGCCTGTCTAAGAAGGTATAGCTCCGTGCCAGTTGGCACGGAACAATGCACAACTTTTCTTTTCAACCCTATGGAAGCACCTTTTAAAATTGATCTTATTTTATTTTTTTGATCAACCCTCTGTTAGAATGTTTGGAGTTTATATTAGGGTGAGATAGAATCAAACTTTATGAAATGATACGATACCAGACCCACGTTGGGCCTGATATGCACTCATATCAGGCCCACGTTGAGCCTGATATGCTTGTGGGCCTGATATTCAAGCATATCAGGCCCAACGGAGGCTGATTAAATTTTATTTTTTCCAAACACCTATATAGCTTTAAATAATGATTTGCCAGTAGAGTTAGAGTCCTTGCATCTCCAGAATACCACTCGAACTGAAATGGGTCGAATCAGAGGTGTCTAAGTCCATCAGTGGGTTTTGACCAAAACCCACTGATGGCCCTCCCCTACTTGGATTTACCTGAAATCACGTTCCCTATGAAGGTCTGATTGGGGAGAAGATATTTCTGGTGTCAAAACGTATTTATACCCCCTGTCTAAGAAGGTATAGCTCCATGCCAGTTGGCACGGAACAGTGCACAACTTTTCTTTTCAACCCTATGGAAGCACCTTTTAAAATTGATCTTATTTTAGTTTTTTGATTAGACCCCTGTTAAAATGTTTGGAGTTTATATTAGGGGGAGATAGAATCAAGCTTTATGAAACGATACGATACCAAGCCCACGTTGGGCCTGATATGCACTCATATCAGGCCCACGTGGGGCCTTATATTCAAGCATTCAGGCCCAACGGAGGCTGATTATATTTTATTTTTTCCCAAACACCTATAGAGCTATAAATAATGATTTTTCAGCAGAGTTGGAGTCCTTGCATCTCCAGAATACTACTCGAACTGAAATGGGTCGAATCAGAGGTGTCTAGGTCTATCAGTGGGTTTTGACCAAAACCCATTTATAACCCTCCCCCACACGGATTTACCTAAAATCACGTTCCCTGTGAAGGTCTGACTGGGATAAGGTATTTCTAGTGTCAAAACATATTTATACCCCCTGTCTAAGAAGATATAGCTCCGTGTTAGTTGGCACGGAACAGTGCACAACTTTTCTTTTCAACCCTATGGAAGCACCTTTTAAAACTGATCTTATTTTATTTTTTTGATCAGCCCCCTGTTAGAATGTTTGGAGTTTATATTAGGGGGAGATAGAATCAAGCTTTATGAAACGATACGATACCAGGCCCACGTTGAGCCTGATATGCATTCATATCAGGCCTACGTTGGGCCTGATATTCAAGCATATTAGGCCCAACGGAGGCTGATTATATTTTATTTTTTTCCATACACCTATAGAGCTTTAAATAATGATTTTCCAGTAGAGCTGGAGTCCTTGTATCTCCAGAATACCACTCGAACTGAAATGGGTGGAATAAGGGGTGTATAGGTCCATCAACACTGATTTTGACCAAAACCCACTGATGGCTCTCCCCTACTTGGATTTACCTGAAATCATGTTCCCTGTGAAGATCTTGGTGGGGAGATGGTATATATGGTGTCAAAACGTATTTATACCCCCTGTCTAAGAAGGTATAGTTCCTTGCTAGTTGGCACGGAACAGTGCACATCTTTTCTTTTCAACCCTATCGATGCATGTTTTAAAATTGATCTTATTTTATTTTTTTGATCATCCCTCTATTAGAATGTTTGTAGTTTATATTAGAGGGAGATAGAATCAAGTTTTATGAAACGATAGGATACTAGGCCCACGTTGGGCCTGATATTCACACATATCGGCCCAACGGAGGCTGATTATATTTTATTTTTTCCTAAATACCTATAGAGCTTTAAATAATGATTTTCCAGTAGAGTTGGAGTCTTTTCATATCCAGAATACCACTCAAACTAAAATGGGTCGAATCAGAGGTGTCTAGGTCCATTAGTGGGTTTTGACCAAAACCCACTGATGGCCCTCCCCTACTTGGATTTACATGAAATCACGTTTCCTGTGAAGGTCTGACTGGGGATAAGGTATTTCTGGTGTCAAAACATATTTATACCCCCAGTCTAAGAAGGTATAGCTCCGTGCCAGTTGGCACGGAACAGTGCACAGCTTTTCTTTTCAACCCTATGAAAACACCTTTTAAAATTGATCTTATTTTATTTTTTTGATCAGTCCCTGTTAAAATATTTGGAGTTTATATTAGGGGGAGATAGAATCAAGCTTTATGAAATGATACGATACTAGGCCCACGTTGGGCCTGATAAGCACTCATATCAGGCCCACGTTGTGCCTGATATTCAAGCATATCAGGCCCAACGGAGGCTGATTATATTTTATTTTTTTCCAAACACCTATAGAGCTTTAAATAATGACTTGCCAGCAGAGTTGGATTCCTTGCATCTCCAGAATCCCAGTCGAACTAAAATGGGTCGAATTAGAGGTGTCTCGGTCCATCAGTGGGTTATGACAAAAACCCACTGATGGCCGTCCCCTACTTGGATTTACCTGAAATCACGTTCCCTGTGAAGGTCTGACTGGCGATAAGGTATTTCTGGTGTCAAAACGTATTTATTCCCCCTGTCTAAGAAGGTATTGATCCGTGCCAATTGGCATGGAACAGTGCACCTCTTTTATTTTTCAATGACAGAGAACTGCTGTCCTATCTTATTTTGCGAGGATTACTACAATCTCTGTCCTATCTTATTAACTCATTTATATTTCACAACATATTTACGTGACTTTAAAATTACTAACCCCTTCCTATTGAATTGAAATGTATCGCATTATTATTTTACACAATGGAGATATGGTGTGAAGTATTATTTCTGCCTTGCAGGTGATGGTTTACACTTCTCATACCTACAATAACACTGTAATACAAAATAAATACTCCATAAACCTATATAACAGAAACATCACTTTCCACAAATGTTTTTCTTACAATCCTAGAAATGTACTTCATACAAAACATATGGCTCAACTCCTCCAATTTACAATTCAGTCAAGAACCAGGGGCTGGCGGCATTCTACAAGTCCTCCGATTATGGCCTAGTTGTTTGCACCTGCTACATTTGATTTTTACCGTCACATTATGTTTCGACTCGATCCTTGCCTTCTTTCGCCTATCTGGCTGCACAAGGCTACGGGGACATAGCACTATAATGTTGTTTACTCCCCTAGGCCAAAATTCCTTACTTCGACAGGGGTAAATACGATCCATGTATGTCATTTTCCAATTCTGTGAATGAAAATAATGCTCACAATATGGGAGTGTATCCATGTTCCGGTGAATTATAACGACAATTGCATGTGAGCAAGACAATCCTGAAATTTGAAACTCCCCACATTTATAATATTTTATCTCCAAATCAACAATGTATGTAGCACCCCATGTCTCTACTTCCATTTCAGATTGAGAGTAGGGGTGGACTTTATATCGTCTAGCTTTCTCCCTCCTTGATTCCATTTCTTTGGTAGCATGAGGTGTCAATGCAACATACCATTTCGACGCTTCCTCCTTACGGTTAAAGAACCATTGAGCTACCTTTCTTCTGGTATTATCAATTAACCTGTTTATGGGAAGTTCACGCGTCTCCTTGAACAAAGCATTTAAACTCTCTACATAATTAGTGGTTAGCATTGTGTACCTTCTACCACTAAAGTGTGCATTAGCCCATCTTTTAGGGTCAATGTTCTGAATCCACTTATGAGCATCTGGATGTTTTCAAGCATGGACTACATTATGAGATCATATTGTAGTGTTGTGTTTGCTCGAGTTGCTGCCCAAAACAACCCTAAACCTAACCTACTGCCAGTATCTGTTACCATATTGCAAGACATGTGGTGACAACAAAAAGCATGATGGGTAGTAGGGTAGACTTTCCTAACTGCTGATATAATGCCACGATGTCTATCTGATACTATACTCATTAACTCTGGATCAACATTAAAGAATCTCTTCGTATGATCCAGAAACCACTCCCATGCAGACCCACATTCAACTTTAGCGATTCCAAAGGCTACTGGGAGGACATTGTCATTAGCATCTATTGATGTAGCCATCAACAACACACCCGGATATTTGCCTCTTAGGTGTGTGGCATCAATTCCAATTAATTTACCAAGATAAGACCTAAATACTCTTCTACAAGCTCCAAAACCCCCAAAAACAGCGTTGGAACTGATTATCCACATTCCTGTGTAGTGCCACATAGGTTTCAGGATCCCTGACTCTTAACTCACGCAGATATAGTGGAAGATCTCTATATGCTTGGTCATAATCTCCAACAACTTTCTTCATCGCTTACTCTCGAGCTATGTATGCTTTTCTGTAGGATATGGTCACTCCGAACCTAGCTTTTATATCTGCTATAATCATACTTGGCTTGTATTGTTCATTAGCAAGAAATTGCTCTTCAACAAAAGAAGCTACAAAGGATGAAGAGCATGCTTGATGATCAGCACTTTCCCTAATGGTGCCACATTGGTGTTCCTTTATATATTTCGTAACAATGAACTCTACATCCTCCCGGGCAACTACTCTCCACTTACACGGTTGATTGATGCAGACAGCTTTTACTTTATTTTCCCAAGTGTCAAGTGGATTATATCTCATATGTTTAACCATGGCATGCTTCACAAGTTCATTCTTGAACTCTTGTTGAGACGGAAATATCTCTCCTACAAAAAATTCATACTGATCTATTGCCTCTTCAATTGGCCTTTGGAGCAATCGAGAATTTAGAAAATATGGATCATCAGCTATTGGGAACTCCTCCTCTAAGTCACTGTACTGCTCTTGAGATATTTCATATTGTTCAATCTGCATATCATCAGCAAAGAATTCTTGTACATCTGTATTGCATTGCATTACCTCTCCATTTCGGTTATAATACCCTTCCTCCTCACTCCAAGTAGGCTCATAGTAATCAACAAGTGTTGCACACGGGTTCAGAACCTCATCTTCTTGAATACTAGCTTCTTTATTTAGATCAAATGTGAAATTACTCCTTGTATTTCTATTTGTGTTAGCCACACAACTATACTGCGAAAATGATGAAATATTTGTTCTGGATACTTCTCCTACATTAGCTGCATATCCAATGCTAGAATTTGCATCAAGAGTATTTCATATCTCAGAGAGAATTTCTTCAGTTATATGATCATCCCTGATAAATAAATTACAAACTAATTTAGTAATTTTGCAACTACATAATCTATTGTTGTAGTTAAATTGCAACTTTGCTCAAACTAGGAAGGGATGAGCGAGGAAAAGAACTATTTGATGTAAAAGTAAAGTTTTAACCACATAACATGTTGGGCCTGATGTCGATGATATCAGTCCCAACGTGGGCCTAATATCATAGATATCAGGCTCCTTTTGAAGCAGATACTTCTTGTAAACTAGGACCACCACTGACTAAACCCTAAACCATAAATAAAAAAATTTTAGCCCAATTAAACTATCAACGTCAGAAACTAACAAGACTTAAATCGATTAAGTCTTCTATTACATCATAATTCAGGTGTTGTTGAATATTTATTCCCCACACAACCAAAATAAACCATAACAACACTTTTTCCCGCCACCCTTTCCACCAATATTGTCATTTTTATTTAGCATCACTACCCTAATTTACAGTAAAAAAATCAATACATACATGTCTAAATCTTTAAATGTGTGCTTCTACTAATTTCCCTCTTGCAAGAAGTTTATCCTTCTCGGCTGATGTTCTTAACTTAATTTGTCCTTGGTCTCCTCTAGCAACTCTTACGCCATTATGCCATAAACCTAACTGGTCTATTGCAATCCCGCCAACCAGCACGAGCAGTAATGGCAAGCGCAGGGTTCATATTTCTTTCAAATTTATAACACCACGCAGAGGGATGGAGGGAGAGAGACGGTGAGAAGACGTGCATCCGAACCACAAAATATTTTTCAATTCTAATTTCGGCTTGGATGCTTGGAAAATTGTATTTGAAAAAGGCGGTTGCCAGGTTAGCCAGAGGGGTAATCTGGGAATTGATTTTTGGTAAACTACGCCTTTTGGTAAATACCAAACGGTGATGCGACTTTTGGTAAATACCAAATGGTGATGCGCCTTTTGGTAAATATAGTATACCATGTACGCCTTATGGTAAATTGTCGAAATCTATTTGAACAAAAGTTGGGATTTGTTTAATATTAAACCCTAAGTTTATTTGCCCTAAGAACCTCCGTCGATCCACCTCCCCCGCCTCAACTCTTCAACCTGAATCGCCGCTAGCCCTGGCCACCTCGCGGTGTCACTACTGACCATCACGGTGGGCGAACGCTGGTCGTAGGGAGCCTAGCTCCATTGATGAACTCTTCAACCGCAAGCTATAGTTGTCAGACCCCTCTTCCTCCCCATCCTCTCAGATTGGCCCGAGAATAGCCAGGCGTCGACACAGCCGTGCCCTAGCCCTCCATCTCCTCACCATTACTCTCCATCCAACACTAGATTTCTCTTCCAAATCACATGAAAAAGGCAAGTACATTCCCTTATATTGGTATGGATTCTGTGGGGTAAGGGTTAGGTATCTAGGAGGAGCCGAAATGTTTATTTAGGTTGTCCTAAGGGTTGAAGTGATATGATTGTTTTAGTGATGTTCTAGTTCTATCTTGTGATCCTTTCTGGTTTTCTACAATGGATTTGAGTAATTGTGAGTGAATTGGATTTTGTTCGGCTTCTTCTCGATAGTTTGAGATTCAAGATCAAGATCTTGATGGATTTTGCTGGAGTTGGTGATGTTTTGCTCCTTCCTATTCCTCCTGAAAGTTTTGGATAGATTATTGGTGGATTAAGTCTTGATTGATGATGCTTTTGCTCCTTCCTATCGCTTCTGAAATTTCTAGATAGAGTTTTGGTAGCTTAAGCTTTAGTTGATGAAATTTTGCTTCTCCTTGTTGCTTCCGAAATCCTGAGCAGAATTTTGATAGTTTAGCCTTTGATTGATGATGCTCTTACTTTTTCCTTATTGTGTCCAGAATTCTGGATATATTGTAGGTGTGTTAAGCTATGTTTGATGAAGTTCTTGGTTCTATTATGCTGAATATATTTTGATGTAATAGAATGTGAACAATAATGTTTTTACTGCAAGTCATGGTTTTTTCAGAAACTCCAGACAGATTTGAGGGGTTTAGTGTGATTCCTTGTGGTTTGGTTTTCTGAAGTTGCTGTGGATTTGTAGAAACTAAATAGTGTAATTTGGGTTCAACGGGGTTCATATTTTTTCGCAGTCGTTTCAATTCTTGGGGAAGGTAATTGTTGGTGCGGGAAGCATCCGACGATCGAACCGGTGTTTTGATTATATCAAAGGGTTCAAGTTAAGTTGTTTTGTTATCTAATGAGCTTAAACAAGTGTGCAGGAAAGTCCTAACTGCGGTTAGGCAGGTGAAAATCCTAAAGGGTGGTAACCTTAGGTCCTAGAGGGTGGTAACCCTAGGTGAAGGAGAAAACCCCTAAGGGGTGGTAACCTTAGGTCCTAGGGGGTGGTAACCCTAGGTGGAGGAAAATCCTAAGGGGGGGGGGGGTAACCTTAGGTCCTAGGGGGTGGTAACCCTAGGTGGAGAAAAACCCTAGGGGGCGGTAACCCTAGGTCCTAGGGGGTGGTAACCCTAGGCGGAAAGTCCAGTCGGTCTGGAGGACCGGACTGACATCAGGTAAATCTCCTGAGTGGAGTAGGTGAGGACGCGTTCCCCGTAGAGGGAGCAGTAGGCGTCGGGTCGACCTAGGGTTTCTGGTCGGAAACCCGAAGTCAGACCCGGACAGTCCGAAGGCTGTCAATACATTTGTTTATCGTTTGTGTTATAACTCTATTTTGCAGGAAACTAATACTTTTGTGCAGGGTTAGTACTGACCGAGATCGGTCGACCGAACCTTGGGATCGGTCGACCGAACCTCCAAGCTACCAGACCAGATCGCCAGAAGTTGGACTAGGTTCGACCAGGGATCGGTCGACTGGACCTCGGGATCGGTCGACCGAACCTGGGATAGGTATCGACTGGATCAAGCCGAGGTGTGCGGGTCAGAGGAGACTGATCAGTCGACCAAACCTTGGGATCGGTCGACCGAACGCAAGGATAGAGTTTGACCAGATCGAAGCGGAGCGACAGATCGACGGATCAGATGTAGTGGAGATCATCTGATCGGTCGACCGAACATGGGGATCGGTCGACCGATCCGCTTCGGGTCAAACTGATCCCGAGACTTGGGATCTGGATCAGACCTTGCAGAACTATAAAATGAGGCCTCGAGGTGCAGCTCAGGACATCGAATTTCGAACAGAAGTCTTGTGCTCTCGTGTGCTCCGTATGCTTCAACAACGCTATGCTGCAACAACGAACTGAACCTCCAACGCTCTTCTACTTTCTTGTTCGTTGGTAAAACTTTCTTATTTGCTCTTAACTGTAATTGCTTCTAGCTTGTAATAGTTCAAATTTATAGTTGTTGCCCACCGAAAGCAGTCAAGGACCACGGGCCTTCGAGTAGGAGTCGAGATCGAATTCCGAACGAAGTAAAACACTCGTGTCTTTTGTGTTTGCATTTACTTTTCGCTGCGTTTCTAATCTGTGTTTTAAATCGCTAAAAATAGCCACGAGCGCTATTCACCCCCCCCTCTAGTGCTTTCGATCCATCAATTGGTATCATTGCGGGGTCGCTTCGAATAGGTGAAACCACCATTCGAGCATTTCTTTTGTGGCTTTTTCGTCTATATAGGCTAAAAATAAAACCTTACGCATTTCGTTTATTTTCCTCCAAAATTGTTTTCAAAAAATTTATTTTCATCTTTTCACAATTGACTGGGATTAACGAAATATCGCATTTAGCAAATTTTGAAATAATAGTTTTTATATTATTTTAATAATATATTTTTATTATTTTATTATTTTTTTTCAAAATTTGTAAATTGCAATTTCTATCTTTATTCTGCACTACTAATCCAAGACCAAGTTTTGGAACAAGTTTTTTTGTTTATATTGCGTGCTAGGATTTCAAATGGCCTATGAAGATGGATACAACACCGCAAGTCTACCACTCCTGTCCAACGAAAATTTTGGTTACTGGAAAGACCAGATGGAGCACCAACTGAAATCCCAAGAGGAGACATGGACCATAGTCCAGATCGGACTCATTCTCCCAACTGAAGAAGGTGTATCCATCACCTATGACAAGTGGGATGCACAAACGATAAGAAACTTCGAGACAAATGCAAAGGCAACATGTATTCTCCTGGGCGGACTATCAAATTCAGAGCTTGATCGAGTTGGAAGGTTCGACACTGCTAAAGAGCTTTGGGAGAAACTACTCAAACTTCATGAGATTCCTTCAGAGTCAGAAATTAAACAAGACTGCGAACCCAAATACGAATCTCCAGAGTCAACCTCCGAACCAGACTCAGAAGAATCAGATCAGACCGAATTCATAGCACTAATGGCCAGAGAGGAAATTGCTGAATCTGAGTCTGAACTCGAGGTGGCAACAATCAAGGGGGAGGATCCGATCATGAATTTAAGAGGTAAGATTGTAAATTCAAAATGCAAATGTCACATAACTTGTTTTAAGTGTAAGGAGAGAGGACACTATAAAAATGAGTGTCCTACTCATAAGACTCGACCGGTACAATCGAAGGAGAAGGAGAAAATGATCAAAAGAGGGATGGAACAAATTAAATGCTCCAAATGCAAACAAATGGATCACTGCAAAAGATAATGCCGAGAAAGAAGACCCAATAATCCAGAGGGAAAAATCAAGGTAAATAAATTTACATTATATGAAAATCCAGTTTTTACAACACATGATTGCAATAATTCAACTAATCTTGTGTAACGACCCACCTTCTGGGTACTGGCTGTAAGGCCGGTCGCTACAATTATGCTAAACTATACTGTGCGGAAAGCTAGGCTAATTAAAATTTTACTCTACTAATGACGGATACAACTGCTAAGAAAGGTCTAAAGACCTTCTTTGCTGGTGTACATATGCTAAGAAGGGGAAACTGAACATCCCAACTCGGCTAGGGACTAGAAACTACACTTCCCAACTAACTACAGACCTGCCGATCGATCCGCAGATCGATCGAAGCTATGGGGCATTCGGTTCCCAACTGGATCGGTCGGGCAGACCGATCCATGTGTGGCTGGATCGGTCGGCTGACCGATCTAGGTACCCGAAACCTCTGGAACGCTACTGTATCGTGCTGGATCGGTCGGCTGACCAATCCAGGAGGATACAGTAGCATACTGTATCTGTCTGGATCGGTCGACGGACCGATCCAGAAGCCTGGTACACTACTGGATCGGTCGGCAGACCGATCCAGCGTCTGATTTCCTGATACGAAATCAGAGATGCTGATTTCGACACTTTGTCGTGCCAAAACCACCTGCAACCATTCTAAATCAATGCAAATCACACTACTATAAAACTACTAATATTCTAAACCTGGCATACTACATAGTGCATGGTTTACTATTTCATAACACTTAACAAATCAAAAACTGAATAGTAACAACTGAAACCACTAAGTACTAATACTGAAGTAAAACTCTTTAGATCCCAAAGATCTTTATTTCAACTCCTGCCCACACACATCCTGATACCATTGACCTCCAGCCTCCACTGCTAGTCCATCTTTCCTTTACCCTTATGTGCAGTATAAGGAAAATAGAATCTATAAGCTTAAAGCTTAGTAAGAAACCAACTACCTCACAAAACAGGCATACGATGCTAATGATGCTTTGAAAACATGCTATTTAAAACATATGCTGAACATATAAAACATGGCATGGCATACAATCATCCAAGCATAGCAATCAAGAACTGAACACAAGCTATCATACTTGCGAAAATAGAGCTGAGCATGAAAACTGAAACTGAAAACAAATCATGGAACTGAACTAAACTGATCATGATCTGTACTAAACTAACTGAGCTGGTACTGAAACTAAACTGAACTCACATAACTGATTGTGAATTTGAAAAGCTATACATATAATAAGTGAAAATACTAAACATGCTGCTGAGGGCCCTGACAACTATACTTGCTGTGCGCGCATCCCTATCTAAACCCGGGATTGCAAGTTCCGAATCTAGTAGGGTTTACTAGGTTAGCTAAACCTCGGGACGACTATGGGAGTCCAGCCCAGTGGATATCTAATCCAGTACAGTGCCACTGCTGAAAGTAAAATACTGAATGCTATATACTTATTTTGCTGAATCTAGGTTATCTGAACCTAGAACTAGGTTGTCTGAACCTAGAGGCGACTGTGGGAGCCTACCCATTGGACTGTAGTCCTACATAAGTTGAAATAAACTAACTTGTTGTTTTAAATGCTTCTAGTGCATTTAATAAGTTCTTTAAACTGTCTATTACTGAGCTAGACATTTAATCGAGCCCCTAGGATGCTCTAACTCTTCTCCCCCATTAGGGAGACCACCTCTAGGCACCCGACAACGTCTAACCTCCTATCTGAAGAGGGAAGACGTGCCCAGCCCATCTAGAGGTGCTCAACTAAATCCCTAATCTGCGAAGAGAGTTAAATACACCCTAGATATCGATAAAAATCCGCATACATCCTAACTGAAGCATAAAAACTCAAACGTAAGCTATTATACTGCAGGTGAGGGGTTTCTTACATTGTGTGCTAGATTTCTTATAAATCTAATCGCTAGAAATTCTGGTGGAGACGACTTCTCCACGATTCGCTCGCGTCCACGTGCTCTACTCGCGGAGGGGAACGTCCTTGTGCTGAAATCGTCGCCAAAAAGTGACCTTGGGGCCCTAGGGAGAGAACCCTAGGTCTTCTTGGTGTGGCGCCGAGAGAAGGAGGAAGAGAAGAGAGGTGTTCGGAGTGAGGGTTTGGAGGAAGAAAGTGGCGTGAGGTTTTGTGAGGAGAGGGCTGCCGAACCAAATTAAACCAAACCCAACTTAAGTTCTTAATTTATATTAAGTGGATTATTGAACCCAACTCTAATATAAATATAATTGGTTCCTCTTTCATTCAGCACGGCCCTGCTGGGTTCACCGGTTACTAAGGCTAACTAAAGGTTTAGCGGACCCGAGAGGTCCCGGGTTCGATTCCCGCTTAAACCATTTTGCTTATCTAATTACTTTTGCTACTTCCGCTACTCGGAAAATTTCGGAAAAATATCTAAAAATTCCAGAAAAATCATAGAATAATTCTAATGCAAGTTTGAGAATTTTCGGGCGTTACAATCCCCCATACCTTATAAAAAGTTCGTCCTTGAACTTAGAACAATTCTGAGTACTTCTGTCTCATGCTGGCTTCTGTCTCCCAAGTTGCCTCTACTGCTGTGTGACTTTGCCAAATGACTTTTACTAACGGTACCTCCTTGTTCCGCAATGTCTTAACTGCTTGGTCTATTATCTGAATAGGCCGACTGTCATAACTGAGATCTTCGCGGACTTGTACCGACTGGGGCTCAATCACCTAGGTGGCATCTGGGATATGCTTCTTCAGCATAGAGACATGAAATACATTGTGGACAGCTGACATTTCCTGGGGTAGCTCTAGCTCATATGCCACCTTCCCACTCTTCTGCTAATAAGGTATGGTCCCACATATCTGGGACTTAGCTTGCCCTTCTTCCCAAAACGCATTACCCCCTTCATGGGAGCTACCCTGAGGAACACTGAATCCCCAACTGAAAACTCTAAGGGTCTGTGCCGTGTATCAGCATAGCTTTTCTGGCGGCTCTGAGCTGTCTCTATCCTCTGGCGGATCTGCTGTATAGCTGCTGTGGTATCTGCTACTAAATCTGTCTGAAGCTCTAGTTCCTTCTGTTCACCACTCTCATACCAGCAAATTGGAGATCTACACCTCCGCCCATAGAGAGCCTCATAAGGTGCCATGCCGATAGTGGCCTGATAGCTGTTGTTGTATGTAAATTCTGCTAAGCTCAGATATTTGCACCAACTTCCCTTGAAATCTAGGGCACACGCTCGGAGCATATCTTCGAGTACCTGGTTTACTCGCTCTGTCTGACCATCTGTCTGCGGATGGAATGCTGTACTGAACTTTAACTTCGTGCCTAATGCTGACTGTACACACTCCTAGAAGTGTGATGTAAATCTGCTGTCTCTGTCTGAAATAATGGTACGTGGGACTCCATGAAGTCTGACGATCTCCTGGAGATACAACTGAGCTAGCTTCTCCATGGAGTAGGATATCTTGATAGCTAAAAAGTGGGCTGATTTAGTCAACCTGTCGACTATTATCCAGATGGCATCCAAACCATTCGTGGTTCTGGGTAGTCCCACTATGAAGTCCATAGAGATATCCTCCCACTTCCATTCTGGAATCTGTATAGGCTGCAGAACTCCTCCTGGTCACTGATGTTCTGCCTTGACCCTCTGACAGGTGAGGCAGATGCTAACATATATGGCGATGTCTCGCTTCATCCCGGGCCACCAAAAATGTTTCTTCAGGTCTTGATACATTTTGGTGGAACCTGGATGCATCGCATAGGGAGTCCTGTGAGCCTCATCTAAAATCTGTCTCCGTAGTTCCTCCTGATCTGGAACACAGAGTCTGTCACCAAAATACAACACGACACTCTGAATTCTCTACTTTCTGATTCTGCTAGCCCTTGCTTGATTTTCTAAATTTCAGGGTCCTGCTCCTGAGCTGACTGATATCACCAAGCAAGGTAGACTCTAAGGTCATAGTAGAGAGCTGTCCAACGATGAACTCGAGACCGAAATCTACGATCTCCTTCGGTAAGGGCGGTGACATGGCTGTAAGAGATAATAAGGTAGCACTGGATTTCCTGCTAAGTGCATCTACTACCTTATTGGCTTTCCCTGGATGGTAGAGGATGTCTATATCGTAGTCTTTGACCAGCTCTAACCATCTGCGCTGTCGCATATTCAGATCCTTCTGAGTGAAGAAGTACTTCAGACTCTGATGATCTGTATACACTCTGCACTGAGTTCCATACAAATAATGTCTCCAAATTTTTAGAGCGAACACCACTGCTGCAAGCTCAAGGTCATGAGTAGGGTAATTCTTCTCATAATCCTTGAGTTGTCTGGAGGCATAGGCGATCACCTTGCCGTTTTGCATCAGTACTGCTCCTAGTCCCAACTTAGAGGCATCACTATAGATGTCAAAGCTGTCTGCGTTCTCTGGTAGAGTCAGAATAGGTGCACTGGTCAATCTCCTTTTCAGCTCGCTGAAACTGTTCTCACAGTCCTCTGTCCACTGATACTTTCTGTTCTTTCTGGTAAGAGCTGTCAGTGGGGAGGCTATCCTGGAGAAGTCCTCTACAAACTTTCTGTAATATCCTGCTAATCCCAGAAAGCTCCTGATTTCGCTGGCGTTCTTAGGTCTCTTCCAGTTACTCACTGCTTCTATCTTGCTGGGATCTACCATGATACCATCCTTTGAGATGATGTGACCCAGGAAGGACACCTGATCTAACCAAAATTCACATTTCGTGAACTTGGCGTATAGCTGGTGCTGCTGAAGGGTATGCAATACTAGTTTCAGGTGCTCTGAATGTTCTTCCTGAGTTCCTGAATAGATAAGAATGTCATCGATAAACACAATAACAAACTTATATAAATACTCCCTGAATATTCTGTTCATGAGATCCATGAATGTAGCTGGAGCATTGGTCACGCCAAAGGGCATGACTACGAACTCGTAGTGTCCGTATCTGGTTCTGAATGTTGTCTTGGGTATATCCCTTTCTTTAACCTTCACTTGATGATAACCTGATCTAAATTCTATCTTAGAGAACACTGCTGCTCCCTTCAGTTGGTCGAACAGGTCATCGATTCTTGGAAGGGGATACCTGTTCTTGATCGTGACTTGGTTCAGTGATCTGTAGTCTATGCACAGTCGCATGCTTCCATCCTTCTTCTTCACGAACAATACAGGCGCTCCCCATGGCGAGTGACTCGGGCGTATGAAACCCTTGTCGAGCAGCTCCTGTAATTGCTCCTGAAGTTCCTTCAGTTCTGCTGGAGCCATGCGATAAGGCGCTTTGGAGATAGGATTCGTATCGGGAATGAGCTCTATCTCAAAGTCAATCTCCCTGTCTGGTGCTAAGCCTGGTAACCCTTCAGGGAAGACTGCTGGGTAGTCACATACGACTCGAACCTCTGCTAGCTGTTGGTTCTTGTCCTGACTGGCGTTGACTACGTGTGCTAGGAATTCTGTATATCCTGAATCCAGTAGCTTCTTTGCTTTCATAACTGAGAGAAACTTCTTGGCCTTTCTCTTTGGTTCTCCGCTGTATTCAAATTGCACTGCCGCTTCAGGTTGGAAGATAACTTTCTATTTACGGCACTCTATGGTAGCACCATATCTGATCAGAAAGTCCATTCCAAGGATAACGTCATAGTCGGTCATTTCTAGCACTATCAGATCACAAAAGAGCTCTCTGCCTGCTATGATGACCGGCACTGCTCTAAGCCAGTGCGTGGATGCCATGATCTCTCCTGAAGGTAGTGCCGTCAAAAGCTGTCCACTGAGTACCTCTGAGGGTATTTCTAATTTTTCGGCGAACATCCTGGCTATATATGAATGGGTTGCCCCAGTATCAAATAGAATAGTAGCACTATACTGTAAAATGCTAATCTGACCTGTGACAACTGTCGAGGCATTGGCTACGTCCTCTCTGGTGAGTGAGTAGATCCTCGCATTCGCCATAGCTGGAGGGGCTTCTAATCTGCCCTGGCTGATAAGTGGACCTTCTAGAGCGGCCTGCATCTGATATAACTGAGCTGGCTGGCCTGCATACTGAATCTGCTGTGGCTGAGGAAGACCGGTCTTGTTCGGGCACTGCTTGGCCATGTGCCCTTCTTGTCCACATTCAAAGCATCCCCGTGTGCCCTTGCGACAAACCCCTGGGTGGAATTTCCCACAAGTAGCACACTTTGGGTAACTGGGTCGCTTGCTAGATGGTCCTCCTTTTGGGTCACTTCCTGATTTGCGCTTGCTGTTCCCTTTCCAGTTAGAGCTGTGGCCTTGCTGTTTTTGAGTGTGAGAGTTTCCTTGGCCTTTGGACTCTGAGGAGACTTGCTTCTGCTGCTTTATGCTGTTCTGGTAATGCTCTGTGGTCAAGGCACTGCTCACTAACTCCTCTGTGGTTTGTGGCCTATGTATGCCACCAGCCACGTTCACTGCTATCTCTGGCCTCAGCATCTTGAGCATCAACCGGATTCGTTCCTTTTCTGTGCTGACTAGCTCTGGGCATAGACGAGCCAACCTGTTGAATTTCTTCACGGCTTCCTCAACTGATAGGTTGCCCTGACGAAACTCAGTGAACTCGTCGTAGTGGCGGTTTGTAACCCATATGTGAAAGAACTCCTCAAAGAATTCTTTCTCGAAGTCAGCCCATGACATCTGGTTCACTGGGCGCTTCGTTCTGATTCTTTCCCACCACATGCGTGCGTCTCCTGTCAGGCAGAAGGAGGCACACTTCACCTTCTCGTGTTCTGGCCAGTCCAGAAGCTCCATCGTGCTCTCCAGTGTTTTGAACCAGGCTTGTGCATCCCATGGTTCACTAGTGCCTGAGAAGTTCTCTGGCTTGACTCGCTGCCACTGGATCAGATAGGCTTCTTTTCTTGGCTCAGCTGCTGGGGCTGCTGGTGCTGGTGCTGGTGCTGTAGGCTGAGCTGGTGGAACCTCTAAGACTACCGGAGTCGTCAAATTCGGTTCCGGGGTGACTGTGGGGGTATTCTGCTGGTTAGCCTTTAAGGTGACTATTTCCTGTTGCTGTTCAGCTAGCTGCTGCTGTAACTGAGCCACTAATGCTGTAAGGTCCGGAGGAGGCACTGAACTGCCTGCCTCTTGCTGGGGCTCAGTAGCTAGTGCCCTTCTAGCTGGGCGTCCTCGTGCCATTTCTAAAGACATAGAGAACATAACATAACTAATGTAATCACAGTTATATAACTACTGATATCATGTTTAAAAACTATCACATACTAACAAGCAGTAGGCATATAAACATGAACTGTAACTAGAAAGCAAGAACAATAAAGAGAGTAGAGGTATTCTTACTTGGAAGCTGCAGGTTCAATGCTGATGTGTGTGTAGGAAGTATGGAACACTGCTCTGATACCACTCTGTAACGACCCACCTTCTGGGTACTGGCTGTAAGGCCGGTCGCTACAATTATGCTAAACTATACTGTGCGGAAAGCTGGGCTAATTAAAATTTTACTCTACTAATGACGGATACAACTGCTAAGAAAGGTCTAAAGACCTTCTTTGCTGGTGTACATATGCTAAGGAGGGAAAACTGAACATCCTAACTCGGCTAGGGACTAGAAACTACACTTCCCAACTAACTACAGACCTGCCGATCGATCCGCAGATCGATCGAAGCTATGGGGCATTCGGTTCCCAACTGGATCGGTCGGGCAGACCGATCCATGTGTGGCTGGATCGGTCGGCAGATCCGATCCAGGTGTGGCTGGATCGGTCGGCTGACCGATCCAGGTACCCGAAACCTCTGGAACGCTACTGTATCGTGCTGGATCGGTCGGCTGACCGATCCAGGAGGATACAGTAGCATACTGTATCTGTCTGGATCGGTCGACGGACCGATCCAGAAGCCTGGTACACTACTGGATCGGTCGGCAGACCGATCCAGCGTCTGATTTCCTGATACGAAATCAGAGATGCTGATTTCGACACTTTGTCGTGCCAAAACCACCTGCAACCACTCTAAATCAATGCAAATCACACTACTATAAAACTACTAATATTCTAAACCTGGCATACTACATAGTGCATGGTTTACTATTTCATAACACTTAACAAATCAAAAACTGAATAGTAACAACTGAAACCACTAAGTACTAATACTGAAGTAAAACTCTTTAGATCCCAAAGATCTTTATTCCAACTCCTGCCCACACACATCCAGATACCATTGACCTCCAGCCTCCACTGCTAGTCCATCTTTCCTTTACCCTTATCTGCAGTATAAGGAAAATAGAATCTGTAAGCTTAAAGCTTAGTAAGAAACCAACTACCTCACAAAACAGGCATACGATGCTAATGATGCTTTGAAAACATGCTATTTAAAACATATGCTGAACATATAAAACATGGCATGACATACAATCATCCAAGCATAGCAATCAAGAACTGAACACAAGCTATCATACTTGCGAAAATAGAGCTGAGCATGAAAACTGAAACTGAAAACAAATCATGGAACTGAACTAAACTGATCATGATCTGTACTAAACTAACTGAGCTGGTACTGAAACTAAACTGAACTCACATAACTGATTGTGAATTTGAAAAGCTATACATATAATAAGTGAAAATACTAAACATGCTGCTGAGGGCCACTTGCTGTGTGCGCATCCCTATCTAAACTCGGGATTGCAAGTTCCGAATCTAGTAGGGTTTACTAGGTTAGCTAAACCTCGGGACGACTATGGGAGTCCAGCCCAGTGGATATCTAATCCAGTACAGTGCCACTGCTGAAAGTAAAATACTGAATGTTATATACTTATTTTGCTGAATCTAGGTTATCTGAACCTAGAACTAGGTTGTCTGAACCTAGAGGCGACTGTGGGAGCCTACCCATTGGACTGTAGTCCTACATAAGTTGAAATAAACTAACTTGCTGTTTTAAATGCTTATAGTGCATTTAATAAGTTCTTTAAACTGTCTATTACTGAGCTAGACATTTAATCGAGCCCCTAGGATGCTCTAACTCTTCTCCCCCATTAGGGAGACCACCTCTAGGCACCCGACAACGTCTAACCTCCTATCTGAAGAGGGAAGACGTGCCCGGCCCATCTAGAGGTGCTCAACTAAATCCCTAATCTGCGAAGAGAGTTAAATACACCCTAGATATCGATAAAAATCCACATACATCCTAACTAAAGCATAAAAACTCAAACGTAAGCTATTATACTGCAGGTGAGGGGTTTCTTACATTGTGTGCTAGATTTCTTACAAATCTAATTGCTAGAAATTCCGGTGGAGATGACTTCTCCATGATTCGCTTGCGTCCACGTGCTCTACTCGCGGAGGGGAATGTCCTTGTGCTGAAATCGTCGCCGAAAAGTGACCTTGGGGCCCTAGGGAGAGAACCCTAGGTCTTCTTGGTGTGGCGCCGAGAGAAGGAGGAAGAGAAGAGAGGTGTTCGGCGTGAGGGTTTGGAGGAAGAAAGTGGCGTGAGGTTTTGTGAGGAGAGGGCTGCCGTACCAAATTAAACCAAACCCAACTTAAGTTCTTAATTTATATTAAGTGGATTATTGAACCCAACTCTAATATAAATATAATTGGTTCCTCTTTCTTTCAGCACGGCCCTGCTGGGTTCACTGGTTACTAAGGCTAACTAAAGGTTTAGCGGACCCGAGAGGTCCCGGGTTCGATTCCCGCTTAAACCATTTTGCTTATCTAATTACTTTTGCTACTTCCGCTACTCGGAAAATTCTGGAAATATATCTAAAAATTCCAGAAAAATCATAGAATAATTCTAATGCAAGTTTGAGAATTTTCGGGCATTACATCTTGCTTGCTCAAGTATAGACTTTTCTTCAAAATTAGATACGCATACTAATAATACCATGATTAAATTTGATTCATATCTAAACAAGAATAACTCAAAATTATTAAGTAAAAATAAGAAATTAACTTTAAGAAAATTAGGAATACAAAATAATATTTTAAAAGATAAAATTGATAAATTAGAGAAGATTATTAATAATTTTGTCAAATCACAAAATCTAGACTTAGATTACAAGTCTAAAGTAAAACTTAAACACTACAAAACAAGCTAAAAAGCAAATCAAATTAAATAAACTTAAAATTCAAATTAAATTCAAGTTAAATTCGAATTAAATTAAATCAAAATCAAACTAAAATCAAATTAAATCAAATTAAAATCCAAAGGAAGGCTCCAGAATAGCTGACATCTCCGAACTTAATCTACCCGAAATGGGTAAACAAGAGTAGACTACCCGACAGGGTCATTAAGCTTAGAAAAAATGGGCTAGGTTTAACTTGACACACGGTACTGGTAAAGTTTTTGGATGATAGTACGTTAGGGAAGCTTGGGCATCGCATGTCTAGGAAGATATGGCTTCGACCTGGTGCATTTGGTCAAGTGGAACTAACCGAAGCTACCCTTAAATGGATCCTAACTAGTTAGACCAAGGTTTAGTATTAAGTTCAATGGGTAGGATTATTTGGAAAACCTCGAAGGCATGGTTACTTTAATGAGTTCCTTGTGACTCACCATAGCCCAGAAGTTTATCCAAAGAATGCTTACTTGTTGAACCCAAAGCTAAACCTGAATCTAACACAAAATTAAACATAATCCTAAAATTAAACCTCAATTCATCTCACAAAATTATAGGAGCCCCTGATTGAAAATTTAGATCGGGTGAGATAATTAAGGAATTCAAATTCAAATTAAATTCGTAATTAATATTATTTTTTTCTCAAATGAAATCATTTTAAAATTTATTTGAAAAATCATTTTAAATTTATTTAAAAAATCTTTTGAAAATAAATTTCAAAATCATTTAAAAATTATTAGAAAAATATTTTAAAAATCATTTTAAAAATATTTTAAAACTTAATCTAAAAATTATTTGAAAAATCTTTTAAAAATTATATTAAATTTTTTTTAATTTATTTGAAAAATTATTGGAAAAATCATTTGGAAAATGATTGAAAAAATCCTTTTGAAAAATTATTGTATTTCAAAAGTTATTTGTAAACTCATTTGAAAAATGATTATTTCAAACCTACTTAAAAAAATTGTTTGAAAAATCATTTGAAATATCCTCTGAAAAATTAATTTCAAAACCCTTTTCAGAAGTTATTAAATTCTTTGAAATTCTAAACTCAATTAATTTTTAAATCTTCAAAATAATGGAAACTTATTTGGAATTCTAACTGATATTTTCAATATTGTAAATTAAAGTTGTAACGCCCGCCCTCCCTGCTATCAACAAGGGACGGGGCTACGATACTCAACGTACGTATTACAGCGGAAGACTTAAAATTATTTTTCTTAACTTAATTAAAACCGAACTACACTAACATGGTTTCGTAACATGATAACAAAATAAATAAAAACTTAACATCAAGTCACCCATATTGTATTACATTTCACAAAACCAAAGCATAGTTCTTAAAGGTTTTAAAGCAGGTTCTTGATTAGTTGCCTAGCCACCGCCACACACATCTTCGTTGCCCCTCCTGCTGCCCCTTTAACTCATCCAGCTTTTTCCTTTATCTGTGGTACAAGGAAAGTAAGCTATGAGCACTCATGGCTCAGTAAGTTCCTTTCCTACTCACTAAAACCAACAATCAGTACATAATCAATTAATGTCTCAACTTAACATGATCTCAACTAGTCATGGCATAACATATCATACTCTTTAAGCATATCATGCAGCATAACAAACATTATAACTAGTCATGGGATATTATCTCTTAAAGCATAGCATGAAACATAACATAATCATGTCATGGCATATCATCTCTTAAAGCAAAGCATGAAACGTAACATAATCTTATCATGGCATATCATCTCTTAAAACATAGCATGAAACATAACATAATCATATCATGGCATATCATCTCTTAAAACATAGCATGAAACATAACATAATCATATCATGGCATATCTTAAATCATAGCCTCAACACAACATAATCATAGATTATATGCATCATGATTTTAAAAACATGTATCCGAAAAACATGTGTATGTCTCATGATCTTTTAAAATCATTTTCTTCTTACATATATATACTTGAACATAATATCAACATATTTAGGGCCCCGGCTTGTACCATACATACATAACATAAATGCGCGCATCCTAAGTATATCCAAGGTAGCAAGTCTTGAATCATACTAGGAACTAGGTCAAGATCACAAAGCATGGCCTAGGGGTGTATTTGAAGAGTCCATCCCTTATTAGCCTAGATCACAAAGCAAGGCTTGGCCTAGATCACAAAGCAAGGCCTAGGGGTGTACTAAGGAGCCCATCCCTTATTAGCCTAGATCACAAAGCAAGGCTTAGTCTAGATCACAAAGCAAGGCCTAGGGACTGATTAGGAGTCTACCCTTGGTACAAGCCTTACAAAGTAAAATAGCATGTATAAAAATGCATCATTTAGTCACATAGCATAGCATAAAAGTATGCATCACTTAGGCATACATTATGTCATAAAAGTATGCATCACTTAGGCATACATCATATCATAAAAAGTATGCATCACTTAGGCATACATCATGTCATAAGAAAGTATGCATCACTTAGGCATACATCATATCATAAAAAGTATGCATCACTTAGGCATACATCATGTCATAAGAAAGTATGCATCACTTAGGCATACAACATATCATAAAAAGTATGCATCACTTAGGCATACATCATGTCATAAGAAAAAGTAGGCATATTTTAAACACATAGCACATCATAAAAACATGCATATTCTAAGTACATAGCCTATCATTAAAGCATGCATATTTCTACTCACATAGCATATCATAAAAGCATGCATATTCTAAGCACATAGCATATCATTAAAACATGCATATCCCTATCCACATATCATCTCATAAAAAGGTATAAATCACAAGCATACATGGTTAAGCATAAGGGTATATCATGTGATTATACTATCATAAGAAACATGGTAACATAATTAACTTGGGTTCTAAGCTTCCTAAACCCTTGGGTTCCTATCATGGCCGAACCCCCTTAGGTCTCAATTTAGGTAAAAACAACCTCCAAGCATGTGAACCCTAAATCATCATCACATAAATTTCATAGGAAGCATTATAAGCATGATTAACTTGGTTTCTAAGTTCTCCAAGTCCTTAAACTCATGTGGTCGAACCCTATCAGTATATAAACAAGGTCCCAAATGTCATGAAAGCATGGAAACCTTAAACCATATTTATAGCATTTTTTTCAAGTAACATAGTAAGCATATTGAGCTAGTTCCTAAGTCCTTCAAGCCCTTAACGTATGTCTTGGTCAATCTTTTAACAAGTATTCATTAGGGATAAAAACAAACATACAAGCATGTGAACTTGAACTAACATCATGTATAAATTCATAACAAGACATCATACAATAGGTATGGCCGAAACTTACCCTAGCCTCATTTAGGTCACTAAACAACATATAGTATGAGAACTTGGTTTTCTACTTATCATATTTCATGTAGAGTGACATAAGCATATTTAATTTTTGTTCTAGGGTTTCTAGGGCATTTATCCCTTCATGGCCGAAACACACAATGATCCATTTAGGTCATGGAAAAATTATACAAATATGTGACACAATCAACACCTTATCATATTTTCATAAGAAGCACTTTTAACACATATGGTTTCATTTCTAAGGTCTCTAGGTCTTTTAAACCCTACTTGGACGAAACTCACAGAGTATAAACTTGCTTCAAATAGCCTAAAAGCATGAGAAATTATACAAGTTTCATAGCATGTATAAAGACAAGCATATTAAACATACTTGTGAATTGTGTCTTAGGCTTCCTAGGTTTCTTTCCCTTTTTCTTTTATTTTTCCTTATGGCCGAAACCTACCAATCTCTAAACTAGGTTTTAAGTGGCCTAAAGCATGGAAAACCTAAGTAAGTTTCATGGCAAAAATTACTAAGAACATCATATACAAAGTTGGTTCATAAACAAGCTAGGACCCTTGTGATCTTACATGTCATATATCATGTAACTAATTTTCTATACTCAATTTAAACATAAGAGCATTAAACAACTTTCATATCATAATATCACAGAGGCCTTGAGCATATTAGAATTTTGTTCAAGTTTTTCTAAACTATCCATCTTATCATGGCCGAAAATCTAAAATAAGAGTTCATGAATTTCTAGCAATGTACAACATGCAATTCTTTAAGAGAACTCTATATTCTATCATACAAACATAGTTATTTAAATTTAAAGGTCTTCCTAACCCTAATCCCTTTTCTTGGCCGAAACATATAAGTGGATTTCTTTGGTTCCAAGTAACTTTCAAACAAGAAAACCAATAAAAACCCTTAGTAGTTCATGGGAGAAATTTTGTACTAGTTTAGTTAAACAATATTTTTCCCTAACCTCCTTAACATATTTTTGGCCAAAATTCTAGGGTTAGGTACTCCTCTGATCAAGCATCATTCAAGTATAAAAACATGAAGAAAATCCTTCCTACATAGCATAGAAAGAATATCATGAAATAAAGACTTGTTTAAACCATCCTAGATTTGAAAACCCTTTCTTTAGCCGAATTTTCTTAAATTCTTTTCTAGGTTTTCTAATCCTTATAGAATCCAAAAATCACATAAAAGCCTTGTACCACAGGTGAGGGGAAGCTTACATCCTTTTCGCTTGTGGATCTAAGGTATGGTGAAGAAGAAGTAGCCTCTTCTTCTAGTTCCTTTTCCTTTGATTCCTTTGCTAAGTCCTCCTTGTATCTTAGGCTTTCTTAGGGAAAAGCTTGGCTTTGGGGCCGAAGATGGAGGAGAGGGGACTGTGGTGTTCTCGGTGAGGGAGAGGATGAATGAGAGAAAATGAGAGAAAAATAGTTTTCTCTTTTCTTGCTCCCTTTTATGTTAAGGGGGAAGAAGTAGCAAAATTGATTTTTGCTTTCCTTCTCCCTTAACCCATTTTATATTTTTCTTACACTTATTTTATTTTCTATTTATTCTCATCATTCATGATAAAATAAGGGGGAATGAATCCCCTTAATCCCTCTTTAAGTTTTCGGCAAAATCAAAGAGGAAGAGGGAGAGAAAGGGAGGAAGGCAAGTTGCCTTTCTCTTGCTCTTTTCTTGTTTTCTTTTGGCTAGCTTTTACTCTTACCTTTAACATGAGTTTCCCTCCTTTGCTATCAATATCTTCTCTCTATCCCAATTGGTTTCTACTAATTAACTCTATGAATTATAATATAAGAGGTTCAAGGTTCAATCTTTGACCTTCACTTCTTTTTATTTCATTTTATTTCTTTTTGCTTCAACTCACTTCATATTATTTTTCTAAGGCAAAATCCCACATTCATATATTCATCTTACAAGTTTAGTGGGTATTACAAAAGTAAACTCCATCTCACACTCACTAATAAGCTAAACATGCCTGGAAAACTAGAATAAACTCTAGGACCCTAGACCAAATATAAAAGACCTATTATATTTTATACATGCTTGGACTCTAGGACCCTAGGGATTCATGTTTGGATTAATTAAGGGGGAGTGAACGGAGTCAAGCTAATTATCAAGTAACTTTTGAAGAGCTTTTCAAATTTAATTAAATATCTTTTGAAAAACTTTTCAAATGTAGATTGTAAAATTAAGCATGCTTTAGGGCTCTGATACCTGATCAAGACAAGTTGAATAAGTTGCCACATGCTTGGACTATAAGACCCTTAGAATTTATTAAGACATTAATAAAGGGAGAGTGAATTCTTATTTTCAAACTAGTTCTCCTTTAAAATAAAAATTATCTTTGACTTGGTTTTAAAAATTATTTTTGACTTGACTTAAAATAAAAAATTATAGTTAACTCAGCTTTAAAATAGATATGATATTGAATTAACATTATTTTTAAAAGCTTGGATTTTTATATAATCATTTTTCAAAACTAAGCACTAAAATTATCCAAATCCTTTACTAAGTTTTTTTTTTTTTTTTGCAAGAAACAGTCTCTCAAAGCCAAGTACTTAAGTTAAGCTAAGTACTCAAGCAAAGTTTTTTTTTTTAAAATATATATATATATATATATATATATATATATATATATATATATACCTTTAAGTGTTTTGTCAAAAAAATTTTTAACTCATTTTTTCAAACAACAATTAGTTTCAAAAGATTAAGTTTAGCTAACTTTTGTTGAAAATGAGTTAAGTATTTCCAAAACCATTTCAAATTGAGCTAAGTGCTTTTCAAAAGGCTTGTTAAAATTTAGCTAAAGTATTCTCTAAAACTTCTTTTTAAATTTAGCTAAGTGACTTCTATAGCCGTTTTCAAAATTAACTAAGTCAAATACTTTTTCACGAAAAGTTTTTCAAATTTAGCTAAGTGTTTACCAAAGTAATGATTTTCAAATGCTAAATTTTGCTAAGCTTTTGTTGAAAACACTAAGTATTTTCCAAGGCATTTCCTAATTTAAGTAAAACAAATCTTTTTGAAACACTAAGACATTAAATAAAGGGCTACTCTTCAGGGGGAGCTTAAACTAATTATTCTTTTCCCTTCCTGATATTCTTTTTGATTTATGTCAAAGGAGGAGAGAAAAGTCAAAGTTAAAGAAATTAAGAATTAAGAATTTAAACATAAAGAGGAGCATAAGTTTTACAAATTTTTACATTCATGCTCATGTTTAAATTTCTTAATAATTTCATATTTAAATTTTGTCATACTTTTACTTAACTTTGAACTATATTGCCATAATCAAAAAGGGGGAGATTGTTGGTGCGGGAAGCATCCGACGATCGAACTGGTGTTTTGATTATGTCAAAGGGTTCAAGTTAAGTTGTTTTGTTATCTAATGAGCTTAAACAAGTGTGCAGGAAAGTCCTAACTGCGGTTAGGCAGGTGAAAATCCTAAGGGGTTACACCTTAGGTCCTAGGGGGTGGTAACCCTAGGTGAAGGAGAAAACCCCTAAGGGGTGATAACCTTAGGTCCTAGGGGGTGGTAACCCTAGGTGGAGGAAAATCCTATTGGGGGGTAACCTTAGGTCCTAGGGGGTGGTAACCCTAGGTGGAGAAAAACCCTAGGGGGCGGTAACCCTAGGTCCTAGGGGGTGGTAACCCTAGGCGAAAAGTCCAGTTGGTCTGGAGGACCGGACTGGCATCAGGTAAATCTCTTGAGTGGAGTAGGTGAGGACGCGTTCCCAGTAGAGGGAACAGTAGGCGTCAGGTCGACTTAGGGTTTCCGGTCGGAAACCCAAAGTCAGACCCAGATAGTCCGAACGTTGTCAATACATTTGTTTATCGTTTGTGTTCTAACTCTGTTTTGCAGGAAACTAATACTTTTGTGCAGGGTTAGTACTGACCGCGATCGGTCGACCGAACCTTGGGATCGGTCGACCGAACCTTGGGATCGGTCGACCGAACCTTGGGATCGGTCGACCGAACCTCCAAGCTACCAGACCAGATCGCCAGAAGTTGGACCAGGTTCGACCAGGGATCGGTCGACCGGACCTCGGGATCGGTCGACCGGACCTCGGGATCGGTCGACCGAACCTGGGATAGGTATCGACTGGATCAAGCCGAGGTGTGCGGGTCAGAGGAGACTGATCGGTCGACCGAACCTTGGGATCGGTCGACCGAACGCAGGTATAGAGTTTGACCAGATCGAAGTGGAGCGACAGATCGACGGATCAGATGCAGTGGAGATCATCTGATCGGTCGACCGAACATGGGGATCGGTCGACCGATCCGCTTCGGGTCAAATCTGATCCCGAGACTTGGGGATCTGGATCAGACCTTGTAGAGCTATAAAATGAGGCCTCGAGGTGCAGCTCAAGACATCGAATTCCGAACAGAAGTCTTGTGCTCTCGTGTACTCCGTACGCTTCAACAACGCTTTGCTGCAACAACGAACTGAACCTCCAACGCTCTTCTACTTTCTTGTTCGTTGGTAAAACTTTCTTATTTGCTCTTAACTGTAATTGCTTCTAGCTTGTAATAGTTCGAATTTATAGTTGTTGCCCACCGAAAGCGGCCAAGGACTGCGGGCCTTCGAGTATGAGTCGAGATCGAACTCCGAACGAAGTAAAACACTCGTGTCTTTTGTGTTTGCATTTACTTTCCGCTGCGTTTCTAATCTGTGTTTTAAATCGCTAAAAATATCCACGAGCGCTATTCACCCCCCCCCCTCTAGCGCTTTCGATCCATCAGTAATTAGGCGTGGTTTTGTGAATTTGTTTCTTCCATTTTCTCTAGTTAAGTATGAATGTGGTTAGGGTTGTAATCTTGCCGAGCCGAGCCGAACTCTTGGCTGTTTGAGTTGCTCGTTTATAATCGAGCTGAGCTCGAGTTTTATTTAACGAATATTTTCATTGCTCACGAGCTTATTCGAGCTTTTGTTGAGCCTAAACGAGCTTAATAAATATAAATTATAAATTTAAATATTCATTAAAAATTAAATTATATATTTTAAAAAAATTATAATATTCTTGTTAAAATTTATAATTTTATTCTAATAAATAAATTTAATATATTTGTCTATATTTTTCATAAGTAGAGTGTAAAATCTATAAATTCCATATCAAAATTATTATTTTTTATTTAAAAGTTGATTTATGAGCTTAATGAACATGTTCACGAGCTAACGAGCTAAATATTGTGAAGCTTGAGCTTGGTTTGTTTATCTTAACGAGACTCATTAAACGAGCTCAAACGAGCTTTTATCGAATAGAGATTCGAATAGCTCATGAGCGGCTTGGCTAATTTACATCCCTAATTGTGATGTTTTCTCAAGATTAGCATGTTTATAGAATATATGAAACAATGCTCCTCATGCAAGTATGATAGAATTAAGATATGTTATTTATGTAAGTATAACGGGATGCGTATGTCCACGTGTGGTGATGGTACGGATTGGGTGCCCTGGGATGAGCTTCGAGGATGACACTTCCAAATATGAATGATGATGTAATATATGTGGGCTTCGGCCATATGACTGGGATGCGTATGATCATAGACTAAATGGAATGTGCTCAAATGGTAGTTACCACATGTGTGACATATACACCCTTACTAAAACTAAGTGAAGGCTTTCCTCTATGATGTGTTTGTTTTCCTTCATTATGCAATTGCACTTATGTTCTATGCTATTCCCTTATGTTGTGCCTTTCCTTTATTAGGCTATTGAACTTGTGTTCCATGTCATTCTTTTACACTATGCTTTTCTCTTATTATGATTTGAGCTTATGTTCAACGTTATTTCTTTGGGTTGTGTTTTCCTTATTATACAATTCAACTTATGTTCAATGTTATCCTTTCACTACAACAAAAACTGCAAACGACAACGGATATTATCCGTTGTCGTAGGGTAAAAAAACCGTTGTAACTGAGGGTGTTGTAGAATGTATTGCCCTACGACAACGGTTTTGAATCCGTTGTCTTTGTAGACATTTGACAACGGTTTTTATCCGTTGTTGTTTATATGCCCAAAATTTTGCTACGAAGGATACGACAACGTTTTAAAACCGTTGTGGTAGATACGTTTTACAACAGATATAAACTGTTGTGGTAGATAATATTTGACATGTTTTGTTTTTTTTAACAACAATTTTAATATATTTTACAACGGATAAAACCGTTGTCTTTTATCACTTTTTACAAAAAAAATTCGTTGTGGTTTACCTAGTTTTTACAACATTTTTAATTGTTGTCTTTAATGTTCATTAATACCAAACAACCAATCTTATTTTACTATAAGCAAACCACCAATACAAAACTAAATATTTACTACATTAAATCCAAAATAAACATCCATATATAATTCATCTTGTAGCCACATATACAAAAATATACAAAATGAGTTGTTACTCATCAAAATACACATGTTTTCCATTACTCTCCATATACACTAAATCACATGTTTTCCATTTGCTGTTCTCCATATGTCTTTTAATTTACAAAATAGCAAGGCAAGCTACATCTAACAAAGCTCACTTCTTGCATCAAAAAAACTCAAGCCGCCTCACGAATTGGCAGACCTGCAAGAGAAAAGTTTAACAAAACTTATCAAATTCCAGAATTCCAAAAGGAGAATGTAATTAACCAATCTGTAGTGCATAGAAGGCAAAAACAAACCAAATGAAGGAAACAAAAAGTGGTGTTTATTAGAGAATAATAGTACATGGAATCTACTAGGAGCAGTGATACCTAGCTTAGCATAGTTTACTAAATAATTAGCACTACATGCAGCTAACATTATTTAAGTGAAATATCATGCAAGATCAATAGAATCCATGCAAAGCGCATTACATCCATTAACATCTTGAAACAAAATATTCATGCAATTTTCTGTGCCTTTTTCCAAACTGCATTACCTTTGAGACCTGGTAGGCACAATATGCTTTTCCATTTTGCAAGTAACCAGTTGCCAGGAGCTGCAAATTGATCTGCAATATAACCAACTTATGATCTAAGAAATAAAACTTATGCAATACAAACTTATGCAATACAAGTAATTACAGGATTTCACATAGCTCTAATATAAAACAATTCCATGACAACAGGCAATACCAGAATTCCAGAATTCTGATTTAGATTTATTCATATAAATCTACATAAAAAACAAGCAATATAACCAACTTATGATCTAAGAAATAAAACTTATGCAATACAAACTTATGCAATACAAGCAATTACAGGATTTCACATAGCTCTAATATAAAACAATTCCATGACAACGAGCAATACCAGAATTTCTGAATTCTGATTTAGATTTATTCATATAAATCTACATAAAATACAAGCAATATAACTAACTTATAGTCTCATAATTTAACTTATGAAATACAAACTTATGCAATACAAGCAATTCCATGATTTCGCATGGGTCTAATATAAAGCAATTCTAGGACAACATTCATTTCTAGAATTCCAGAATTAGATTTATTCATATAAATCTACATAAAATACAAGAAATGTAACCAACTTATAGTCTCAGAATGTAACTTATGCAATACAAACTAATGTAATACAAACTAATACAATACAAACTAATACAATACAAGCAATTTAACCAACTTAGAGTTGTCTTGGTAACTTCCATTGGAAAACTTATGCACATAGATTTAAATTCCCAGAATAAGTTTACTCTGCCTGTGCCTGTCTATTAGATCAATGAATGTCATTGACCTTGCCATTGAATTTCTAAATAATCAGTCAAAAATATTCTTAAAAGATACTCTTGGCAATAAGAAATTAACTAAACCTGCGGAAAATGCATCTAAACATTGATTTAGGATGCAGACTTGTTGAGTTATAGGCAGGATTGACAAAATGACAAGAACTTGTCTAGGCAAATGTTGAAAACAGACAAGGAATTTGATATATGCTTTGTTCTTGGAAAAATGTCTTTATATACAAAACATGTTCATAATTCCAGTCAACATGCTATAAACTCCATTTACTAACTCAGTTGAATTTAATCACTAAACGACGAGCCTATTTCCCGGAGGCAAAGTTTAATAGACAAAACAAAAACAAAATTATAAGGACACCACGACAATACCTATAACTAAATTCACAAAATGTTCAATCAGTAAGATAACACATGGATGTATATTAGGTATTGATATATCAAAGTAAAAGATGATAACAAAGAGAGGCAATAATATTAAGTATCCACAATTAAATACATATATACCGATGGATATCCTTTACGGAACAGCTGATGAGAGTATACGTTCTGCCTTCTTCTATTCTTTTGTTCATCACTTACTCTCTAGTTAAAAATTAAAATCAATTAAGTTCACTATCAACATTCAAAATATATATATGCGAACTTTAATACAAATTCTCTGTGTTGTAGAGAAAAAATAGCAATCTATGGAAGGTTCAAGGAAACAAACAATTAGAGAACCCGACTATTAGAATTACACAAGGAAACAAGTAATGCTATCTGTTAGAAGTATTGTTATAACAATTATCCCTTCAATTAAGAAACAAAGCAAATGGAAGAGAGACAACTAACTGAGCAAATGGAAGCAAATGGAAGTATTGATTTCCTATGCTCTGGATGTCGATACAACAACCTACAAAGAAAGAAAAACAAGCATCATCAAGAACAATATATCGAAAAAAAACCCTTAAAATATTCTATGAGAACAGTTTCTATGATCATCAGAGAACCATTGCTTCTTATAGGATTTTTCTGCATCCCTGTGCAGCAAACTGATATTACATCAGAGAACCATTAATGTGTGTGTGTGTGTGTGTGTGTTGGGTAAAGCTGTGTCAAAGTCCATTGTCTTTAATAAGTGGTAAGGCAGGTTTGGAAACATTAGGGTATCACACCTATATTTGTGCACTTGTGCGCATCTCAAGTAAAACTATCTTGAAATCCAATATCTTTGCAGCAGTCCACGATCTTCAACATACTGAATAGTGAGGCAGGCTTGGAACCTTAGATCTTGGCATCATCGACTAAGATATTTAACAACTCAGGCACAAGGCTTGATATATACAACGGAAAAGAAATCAAATGAAAGTGAGATTTGATATCAAGACCATATTCCTGAGAATCATTAACTTTACAATTTTTTAGATAAGAATAGATCTTGTTTGTTTACTATGGAAATCCAGTATGGATTATAATATTTAGAAATCAATGATAAGTACCTTTTTCAATATATGCCTTGACATGAGACATAAATGTTGTTTCTTTAAATTATACTTCAGTTTGAATGAAACAAATTCAGTCCTTAACCAGCTTACTTGAAAACAGGGTTAAATAATGTAAAAACAAGATACAAAATCAATATGATACCATTGTTCACTACAAGTTACCTCCATCCCAAGGTGTATCATCTGGGCTGCAATTGACAGTACCAAAGTATCAGTAATCCACCACATCAAACTAATAATGTAACAAGTAGTTCCTTCCAAGCATACCCAAATATAACAGCATTCCAAAGCATGATGTTGTTGTCATGAGGAGCACCGCTGATACCAGCTGGAGGATCCTGCTGCAGTCTTTTGAAGTCCCTCATGAGCCTCTTCCTCGCAGAAGTCGACATCCTTACTGCCTAGATGATAGAAATTGTGATGTTCCAATCAAAGAGCTGAACAGAAAGCACAAAAATCCTACTTCCGTCAATAGCTGCCGAACATCAAAACCATGATAGACAATGTGAAAACCCCCATAATTAAATAATCGTCACTAATAAAACGTAGCTCATGAAAGAAAAATTACAGCTTTGTGCTAATCTGAAGTCCAAAATTCCAACTTTCCATCTCCATAACCAACGACGCAGTAGTATTCATATAAACCCGACCCAAACCCTACCGATTTGCTTCAAAACACAAACTTCACCGAAAGAATGCAACATCCGGAAAAGCAGCAAGAATACCTCGTACACGCTAAATGCTAACTCGAAGATCACCAGCCTCGAAGGAAGGCCGCCAAGATCCGATATTTGATGAGGGAAAGCGAAAGGCATCACAAAACGACGCAGAACCAGCCGGGACACATCAGGCGGAGTCGAGAAGGAGAAGGAAATCTAGGGCTCGTTTGGAGCCTCCTTCAGTACGCGGGAAGGAGGGAGGAAGAGGAGGAGAAGAGATTTGAAGGCAGGGCGAAGGGATTTAGAAGGCGAGGAAGGGAAGAAAAGGAAGGGTTTAGGGAAGGAAGAGGGCAAAAGGGCAGAAGTGAAATGGAGGAGATGACCGCCGATGCGAGAAGGAAAGGGGGCATTAAGGTCAACATATGGCTTTCTACGAGAAATTGGAACAACCCAACGAAATCGAACACAAATCATAGAACATAAAATTAAAATAAATAAAAATGCTCCACCTACAGCGCATCGAGCGCGAGCTGCTAAATATCCTCCCTGGCCGTTTCAGCGGACAAATCAACTCCTCCTCTTCCGACGACAGTGAAGATGGACCGGTGAGAGCGAAACCTGGTAGTGTTTTGGGCAGGATCGAGAGAGGGAGGAAGATCCAGCAGAGGTGAACGGCTGGTCGACAGGACGGCGTGAAAAGATTGTATGAGGAGAGGGAAAGAAAAATGACTAGGGTTGAACGCGAAGGGGAAGACACGGCGCTGAAAAGATATTCAGAGAGAGGGAAAGTAAAAACTGCGCGCGAGGGGAAAAAATACCAAAGTCAAATACAACGGTTTTATCAAAACTGTTGTTGTAACCCCTAAAAACGTGGATAAAGACAACAGTTTATAAAACCGCTGTAAAAAGTGTTGTCGTTTTAAAAAGAAGTTGCTCAATGACAACAGTTTTGTCAAAACCGTTGTCTTTTATATTTAATGGAGAGTTCAAAGACAATGGTTTTGGCAAAAACCGTTGTCTTTGAGCAAATACGCAACGCTTTCTCTTAAAACCGTTGTCGTAGGGGTGTTGTCGTTTGCAGTTTTTGTTGTAGTGTTTATACGGTGCCTATCTCCTACTTTGCATATGAGTTTATGATCTATGTTCCCTAGCTACCATTCTTGCCTCATTATGAATGCCATACACTTTATAATGGATCGTTCTTGCTAAGTTCATGGATTCACAATGTACCTGATGTAGGTGAGGGAGACGCCTTCAAGGATACGGTAGAGGACATGAGGATGGAGTAGACGAGGATATGGGATGGTAGCAAGACATATTGTCTGGGAATCCATAGGAGATTTGTGAAAGCTCTTGTTTTTCTTTTAAAGTTTTGTTCAAGGATATGTTTTTTTTTCTTAAGTTGTGAAACTACATTTTGTTGTTGTAAAGGGTGGTTTTTATATGATGAACTCCCTAATGTGGTTCCATAATTGTAAGGGTTTAGAGGCATACTATTTGGAAGTCAAGGTTTGTTTCACTATGCCTACACACAAAGAGGAGAAGTCCGAAGAAAGGGACATAGTGGCTCAAGTGGAGGTGGAGCAACCAGAAGTTGACTCATGTTCAACATTCGAGGAGAAGATGGATGAGGAAATGCCATCCACATGCGTGGATGAGGAAGCATCATCAAAGGTTGAAGAAGAAGTCAAGACGGATGAAGAAGATGTTTTGGAAGTTGTCAACTTAGCTAGCACCTCCACCGAAGTGAAATCAAAGAACCATATCATTTGCTTCAGGTGCAATGAGAAGGGATACTACAAGAGTAGGTGTCCAATGGGTAACAAGAAGGTAACTCCTAAACACAATCAAGTTATTGTAAATACTAACATGGGTTGTAGAAATGAAGAAACTCTAAGGAGGAGAATGTATATTGTATGCTTTACATGTGGGGAGAAGTACTACTACCACACCAAATGTCCTAAGAAGAGGAAAATCAAGAAGCTAGCACATTTGAAGAAATGGGAGAAGAAGAGCAGGTTAAGTTAAGGGGGAGCTTTAAGGGTAAGGGAGGTATATCCTAATTTGAAATGTAATTCAAATATTAGTTTCCCATGCATGTTAGGAGAAATGATTTTGTTAATCATAGTATACCCATGCATAATTTTAGCTTAAGTATCATGATAGAAGTAGGGTAAATTTTGAAATTAACCCTAAGGTATCTATGTATGATAAACCTAGACATGTTAGATTCTTATTACCTAAGGAGAAGAAGGTAATAGAGAACCTAGGTAAAAAATCCTCAGAAGGAAGGCATATGCTTAGAAAGATGGGTAGGTCTAGGACTGTCCAATGTGGATAAGTCAATTCTAGAATTAAGAGTCTAGAAAAGAAGAATAAAGTTTTGAAGACAAAGCTCGATAATTTAGAGAAAATCCTAGAGAGATTCAATGTTGGATCTAAGGCGTTAGGTATGATGTTGGGTAGCTAAAAATTCAACAATAATAAATTGGGTTTGGGATACTGATCTAGTCCCTCTAAGGCTAAAAAGAGATCATATGCTATAGTGACACATGAAAATGGCAAGGGAGGAGTAACCAAGGGCAAGGGAGAGTCATCTAAGGCCAATGAGAAGAAATATGCTAGGGTTACATATGATTATGGAAAGGATGATATGTCCAAGATTAAGAAGATAAGGAAATCTTCTAAGGGTCATCATTGTGGTTTAGCTACAATAGATGACTCACTTAGGGAGGTGACTAAGGTTAAGAGCTATAGGGGAGTTCAAAGAGTAAATTTGGGACTCATAGCTAATGGATCTCAAGTATATATTACTTGGGAGTTTAGATGGGGCATGGAATATGCCAAAGTGATTTGGAGACAGATTTGAGTCTCAATCCCAGGGAATTGACATAATTGGGTTATGTTTCATGTATAAAAATATAAATTAGATCCATATTACATGAAAATTGATTTTAGATATATAGATACCATATAAACTAATGTTAGGGATGCATTATAGTTTAATATGGGCAGATACATCAAGAGAAAGTCAAAACTAAAACTTTAGGTCAAGGTTCAATTGAACTATTTAGCTAGTTTTGGGGTTTGTGTCAATCTTAGGATCTGAGATATGTAAATTTTTAAATATATTTTTCTTAAGTAGACACGGGTAAAATAGACCTCTCTATAAAATTTAGGAATTTTTAAATGTCTGTGGAATATTTGGTACATTTATGAAGTTAGGTCAGAAATGTTATTTGGGCTGAAAAAGGGTGCTAGTTGACTGATGTAGTTATCAATCGACTGGTAACAGTGTTTATTGAATATAGAATGATTTTGTGGGTTGAATTCGATAAGGTCAGTACACTAATAATTTGGGCATTTGATTGATACGAGTCTGAAACTATTTTTTAACATTGGATTTGACCGGGACAAGTCATATAGGTGTATGAGATCCTTGAAGGATAAATACACGAGTTTAGTGTCAGTTTAGATGATCAAGTTTTTGACAATTGGGATATTAATGGAAGTTTTTTGATATTAGGAAAAGGGGTAAAAGTAAGGTTTAAGTGTGGAAAACCTTAAATACCTTTGCGGTGAGAAATTCTTTGCTCAATGGGGAGCTTAGGTGTAGGGTGAGTCTTGTGATAGGTTCCAATGCATGTTGCATGTTATATTAGCATATTTATTTGCTATTATGTTTTCCCTAACTTAGATATATTACTAAAAATAAAAAAAGGGAAGATTATTAGAAGCACTCTTAAGGGTTCGGAGTGACCATGTGTTTTGATGTTTAGACAAAAGGTTTAAGTTAGGTTTATCCTTGTATTTGATATGTGTATTTGAGTTGTGCAGCTTTATAGGATACACATATGACTTAACTTGATGGCTTCAGATCCAATGAAGGATAGATCATCCGAGGGACCGTGGATAAGGCAGTAAGGACAAGAACTAAGGGAAGCACACTTCGAGGCATAAACAAAGGATGACATTGGGACAAGCCATGAGCTTGAATGCATCCGAGGGACGAGAGCCAAAGTAAGTAGGCTTAAAGGAAAGAGGTCAAGGCTGTGAGGAAGAATCAAGTAAGTCATGAGGGTCCGAGTGCTGAGAGATTGTACTCGAGGTAAAACCCTAGGTTTAGAGTTTACCACTCAATTGATGACTTTGCTAGTTGATTGGTTCAGTCGATTGTGTAGTCGACTGGGAGCAAATAGAATACTTTCGTACGCTCAGACAATGTGGAGCAGTTGGCTAGTAAAGTCACTAGTTTACTAGTATTGAGTCGTTGGGATGTAATAGTCAAATTTTTATAGAGGGCAGTCGACTGATATATTTGCTAGTCGACTATAGGCAGGGTTTTCCAACCCATAGCATATATAGCTAAGGCTTTGGAGCTTAGTTAAGGTTGACAAAATAGAGGTGGTTAATCCTTATTAGTAGTCTTCCAAGTGCCCTACCATCTCAAGTGTTCTTGTGAGAGTTGTGGTGAGATTTTTTTCACCCACAATTAGCTACGTGAGCTAGCCGAAAGTCTTTCGGGTAGTTATCCATTGACGGATAATCATTGCCCACCTTACGAACATTCGTGGAGTAGAAGCTTTATCTTTGAACCACGTAAATCGACGTGTAGTGGTTTGCTTGTTTCTTATTGTCTTTTTACTTTAACTTTTGTATTTGTATTGGTATTCTTTGTATTTCGTTGTGCTAACGAATATGTAGGAAAGCTATTTGGGGTAACGAACTATTCAATCCCCTTCTAGTTGGTCACCGATCCCTCACAAAAATCTTGCGCATTGACTATAGAGGTAAATATTTGTCTGATCAGTTAAAAATAATATGTAATGATAAAGAGATTATTAGATAGCTAACTATGTTGGATCGAAAGCGCTAGAGTGGGGGTGAATAGAATTCGTGGCTTTCACATTCATTTCAGAAAACTAAGAGTAAATGCAGTAGAAAAGTAAACAATACAAACACAAACACAAAAGATTTTTTGCTTAGTTCGGAGCCTGGGGCGTCTCCTAGTCCAAGGGCCACGCTCATAGAGCTTTTACTTTGGGCAATCACTATAAGTTTGTAAGAGTACAATTTTAGAGTACAACAGTTAAGTACAGTAAGAAAATATACCAACAACTTTTAAGAATAAGAAATTCGAGGCTTCAGGTTGTCGGTGTCTTGCTACAACTTTTTCGGGTGGTTCTTTGAGCAGTGCATAGAAGATGAATCGCGTTTTCATTGCTATTCCTTGCTGCTGCTCGAGACTTCCTTTTATAGCATGTGGAGGGTGCCTCCAACACCATGGAGGGCACCCTCAACCCCGCTAAAAATGCAACGTCGATAAGTCTTGACTTCTTCACAACTTATCCTCCTGAGGCGTCTCCAACTACATAGAGGGCACCCTCAAGCTCCATGAGAACACCCTCTGCTCAGCGTCCAAGGTGTCCTCAAGCTCCATGAGAACGCCATCTGCTCAGCGTCCAGGGTGCCCTCAAGTTCCATGAAAGCGCCCTCTGCCCTGCTACACAGAGGTCTTCAACTAGTGACCTGAGGTGCCTCCAAGCTCCATGGAGGGCGCCCCAGGACTGTTCATCCGAGGCTTTTGCTTCTTTTCCACCCCCTGCAAGATGGGTTAGTCCAAAATACAAAACACATCCTGCAAGACAGAGTTTAACACAACAAAATAAATTAAAACATAAGAATTTGACAGTCACCAGACTATCCAATTCTGACTTCGGATTTCCGACCGAAAATTCTAGGTCGAATTGACGCCTACTGTTCCCTCAATAGGGAATGCGTCATCACCTACTCCACTCAAGAGAGTTTATTTGTTGCTAGTTGATCCTCTAAACCAACTGGACTTTTGCTCAGTGCCCGAGGCTCGAGGACTTTCTACTAGACGTCCGCTCCATAACCCGTCCAGTCTTTCACCTAGTTCACGACACCAGGACTATCCACCTAGAGTCCTCGACCCTAGGACTTTTGCCTGAAGCCCTCGACTCACTAAGATTTCCTGCCTAGGGTTACCACCCTTAGGACCTAGGGTTACTTCCTCCTAGGATTCTCCACTTGCCTAACCGTAGCTAGGACTTTTGCCTAAGTATACTTAGGACTTTTCTGCAAGCTTATTCAAATCCATTAGATCACAAATAACTTTAACTTTGAATCCTTTGTCATTATCAAAACTTAGGTTTGATCGTCTGATGCTTCCCGCACCAACAATCTCCCCCTTTTTGATTATGACAACAAAATTCAAAGTTAAGTAAAATAAGAGTACACAAAAAATATTAAGAATCAAGTAAACTAGAACACTTTAAGTGATTGTAGCAAATTGAACAGAATGAAATTGAGCAAAATGTTCTAGTTTTATTCACTTTTACTTTATTCATTTTTACTTTAACTTTCTCTTTCTTAATTTTCACTTTCCTCTCCCCCTTTGTCATATATCAAAAATATATAAAGTATAGAAAGGAAAGAAATGATAGTTTGCTCCCCTGAAAGGAAGCTTTGTTACTTGAAACTAATAGTTGCAACCAAGCTAAGTTAAAGTATTTCAATTTAAGACTTAAAGTAACAACTTAGCAAATATTATCTAGTCAAAATAATAGATTTGCAAGTTAATAAATTAAATTTAGATTTTAAAACTAAGCTAATTTAAATTGAAGTGAGTACTTACAAACCATTGATTTTAATTAAAGTTTTGAGAATTGAACACAGTTAAAAACTTTGAAAAATACTAGGCTCAGACTTTTAATTTTAATTTAGACTCCAATTTAATCCAACCTTAAGTATAAATAAGTCAAAAATATTTTTCATTTCAAAGCCAATTTAAAAAAATAATTTTATTTTACACCCAAGTTAAAAATAATTTTTCATTTAAGTCAAAAATAAATTTTATTTTAAATCCAAATAAAATAACTTGGTTAAAAGAACGTTTTCCACTCCCCCTTGATTCATGCTAGCCAATTTATTAAAAATTTAAAGTCCTAGAGTCCAAGCATGAGTAACCAAATTATTTACTAACAACCAACTATCTAACTTTTAGTTATTAGCTATTTACCAAGAGGTAGTCATTTTCACTTGGTTAGTTAAATTAAGTAAATGTTCCAGTTAGTTTTGACTAAGCATGGATCACTTAACTTGATTGATATGATTTTGGTATTTATTATCCAAACTTATGTCGATGCACAGATATAAGCATTCTTATGTCCAGGCAGTACCTTATGCATCTCACACCATTCTAAGTATTTTTCATACACAACCAAGGTAATTCTAGTGTGCTTGTGAGATGCTTTGGCTGAAACTAGGGGTACATGCTTTTTAAGGGTAAATTCCTAGGCTAACTCCAATATTTTTAAAAGTTAATAAAATTAGGATTTTGAAAAATATTTTTCCTAGAATTTGAAATCAAAGTATTACAATTTTGAAATTGCAAAAGAAGAATCAATTTTGAAAGCACCCTCTATTCTACTAAGCGCATCCCTATCTGTCTTCTGAGTGCACTGAACTCAAGTTCAGGTAAGGGTTTTGTGAAAACGTCAGCCATGTTTGACTTGAATTCAACATAGTTAAGTACAATGTCACTTTTAGCTACATTATTCCTTACAAAGTGGTGTTTTACTTCTATGTGTTTAGTCCTTGAGTGGTGAATTGGATTCTTAGTTAAGTTAATTAAACTTATATTATCAATTGAAATTTTTATGTTTTCATATTCTAGTTGATAGTCCTTTAAGGTATTCATCATCCATAATAGTAGAGATGCACATTCTATGTACTCAGGTTTAGTAGTGGATAAAGCAACACAGTGTTGCTTTCTATCTAACCAATTTACTAGGCACTGACCTAGAAATTGACAGCTACAACTTGTGCTTTTTCTATTTATTTTGCACCCGGCATAGTCTGAGTCAGAATAGCCAATTAGGTCAAAGGTACAAGTTCTAGGGTACCAAAGTCCTACATTTAGTGTTCCCTTAATATATCTAAGTATTCTTTTAACGTTTGTTAAATGTGACTCTTTTGCACAAGATTGATATCTTGCACACATACTGTTAGTTAGAGCCCTAGAGCCAATCATTAGATGATTATATTATGGACTTGTTGTATCATATTCTTATATAAAAAAGACATTTGTTTTTTGGTTATTATACTTACTTGTATTAGTGTCAAATAAACTAAGTATAATAGCGTCCTTGAGTAGAAGGTTCTCACCTATATCAATCGATTAGTTGAACCAATAGTGAGATGATATAGGGAACACTACTCTTAATCATTCCTAGTCGAGTATTAACATTCAGGGACAATGTTAATGTAATAAGACTAGCATGTAGGTCAACTCGATGACTTGATCTCACAAGTCATGGATATAGAGATATCAAGTTGACACATGGCTATGCATTGGAGAATGTATACTGAATGACCCGCCATGAGAAAGTATCATGGATCGTTATATGAGTGTCATATACTTTCTCATGTGGCTATTAGTATGACTACTAGTCCTTAGACCTGAAGTCACCATGGATCCCTACATAAGGAGTTATGTACTTTGGTTTCATCAAACGTCACCCGTAACTGGGTGGACTATAAAGGCGATTACTGGATACGTAACGAATTATGCAGAGGGATGTGAGTGATGTAGATGGGATCTATCCCTCCTATATGACGGGAGCGACATCAATATTCTTGATAGAGTGAGACCACGAAGTGCATGGCCATGACCAAATGAGTCAATATGAGATATTGAGCTCATTTGATCAAGTGAGTCTACTTGGAGTTCAAGATTTAGATTGATTAGAGGATGACACGGTCTATGCTTCACATTGATCAATCTAGATGTCTAGGATAGAAGGACACTTGTCATATATTGTGAGGAGTCACAATTAGTTGTCAGAAGGTGATGTTGGATCTTGACATTCTTGTAACTTGGGTAGTAATGATGTGTTACTAGATACCGCTCATTACTTATGCTCCTAAATGGGTTTAGGGGCATTGCCAATGTTATAAGAACCTATAGGGTTACACACTAAGAACAATTAGATGGAGATTAGGTTCATATGATGAACCAAGAGGATTAGATTCATTTGATGAATCAAATTGGATTAAGAGTAATCCTAATTGGGCTAATTGAGTTGGACTCAAGTTGATTCATGTGTTCAATGAGTCTAATTTAGATTATGACTCATTGAATCAATTTAATTAAATGAATTAGATTCATTATATTAAATTGGCTTGAATTAAATGGTTGGATTAGATCAACCATGAGAGAGATTAAGTCAAGTTTGACTTGACTTGAGAGGAAGATGAAGAGTCAAGTTTGACTTGACTTTATGCCACCTCATTGGTGAGTTGGCATTAGGTGGCCAATGATGAGGTGCCACGTCATCATGTTTAGCACATGTGTGTGCCACCTCATGGAGGTTACATATCTCTTTAATGGCCACACTTAATGCAAAATGGGGGTTACACTTTTGTGAAAGTGGCTGGCCACTTTTGTGAAGGGAATGAATTCATTTTTCATTCAAGTGTCATTTACATCTTCTTCTTCCTCAAGTGCTCTCTCTTCTTGCTCTTCCTCTCCTCTCTTGGCCGAACACCATCTAGGTGCTAGCACACCTATTGTTTGGTCTTCTCCACCTAATTAGTTCATGTGGATACTTCTAGAGAGTTGTCTACTTTGACAACTTGAGATCCGACATCTCCTTGGACGAGCGGGATACGAAAAGGGCACGCATCGAAGGTATAAAGGGTTTCCTCTTTGTAAATCTAGTGTAGATCTAGATTAGAAACTCGTACTCATATTTTTTGTTTTATTTCTACTTCGCACGGATCCGGTGCCTTGGGGCTTCAGGGTTTTCGCAGCCCGAAAAACCCAACACATACCTATTGCAAATAGGATGTTTGGACGACTTGTAGTTAGGTACAGTAGACTTCCTATCGCACTTCGATAGTATTTTATGTCTACTGATTTTCCTTCTAAGTCAGAGTCAATTTTAATATTAGTAGCCATTGGAGTATTTATATTTTTGAATTTTCCATTCCAAATTTTTTAATCAATTCCTTAGCATATTTTGTTTGAAAAATATAAATTCCATCTTTGGTTTGTTTAATTTGTAAGCCTAAGAAAAAGTTGAGTTCTCCAACTAAGCTTATTTCAAATTCACTTTCTATTAATTTGGTAAATTATTTTAAAAATTTAGTGTTGGTTGAACCAAAAATTATATCATCTACATAAATTTGGACTATAAAAATATTTTTTTCTAAGATTTTTACAAATAAGGTCTGATTTATTTAACCTTGTTTAAATCCTTCAGATATTAGATAATTTGATAGTCATTTATACTAAGCCCTAGGTGCTTGTTTTAATCCATAAAGGGTCTTTTTTAACCTAAAAACATGGTTTGGGTGATCCAAGTCCTCAAATTCTAGGGGTTGACTAACATATACTTCCTCCTTGATAAATCCATTTAAGAAAGCGGACTTGACATCCATTTAGTATAACTTGAATCCTTTATGTGCTGCATAGGCCAGCAGCATTCTAATAGATTCAAGTCTGGCTATAGGTGCATAGGTCTCATCGTAGTCTAACCCTTCTACTTGACTAAAGCCTTTAGCTACTAACTTAGCTTTATTTCTTACTATTTCGCCTTGATCATCCAATTTATTTCTAAATACCATTTAGTGTCAACTATGATTTTTTTTATGGGTTTAGGTACTAATTCCTAATCTTGGTTTCTTTCAAATTGATCTAACTCCTCTTGCATAGCTAATGTCCAATCTGGGTCAGGTAGGACTTCTTCTATAATTTTGGATTCGATTTTAAAGATGAGTGCTATTTGACTTAAGTTTCTATAAGATGACCTAGTCTGAACTACTAAGGTTGGATCACCCAAAATTTGATCAGATGGGTGATTAGTACTTGTTCTTGATGATCTTATGCTAGAGTCAATGATTGGTTCTTGTAATTGATTAGATTTAATTTGAACATTTTCATCATCTTCCATGTTTCTTGTATTAATATTTTTAGTGTTTTGATTATTTTCATTTATTGAATTTAGTAAAATATTTTCTTCATAAAAAATCACATTAGTTGTTTCTTCAACTTTTAGGGTATTTTTGTTATAAACCCTATAAGCCCTACTAGTTGTGGAATATCCTAAAAAGATTCTCGGGGTTGATTTAGACGTGAATTTTCCTAAGTAGTCCTTAGTGTTTAAGATTTGCACTTTACATCTAAACACTTTTAAATAGTTTAAGTTGAGAATTGTATTATAATATATTTTATATGGAGTTTTATTTTGAATTTCATTGATTAAAATTCTATTTTGAATGTAACAGGCTGTATTGATTGCTTCAGCCCAAAATTGATTATTTAAGGTATATTCATTTAACATGGTTCTAGCGGCTTCTTGTAGGAGTCAATTTTTCCGTTTTACTAAATCATTTTGTTGGGGGGTTCTAGGGCATGAGTACTCTTGTTTATACCCATTAGTCTCGTAAAATTTAATAAATTTGAGTTTTCAAATTTCTCCCCATGATCACTTCTAATTCTTTTAATTTTAGTATCTTTTTCATTTTCTACTAAGTTACAAAAGGTTTTAAAGATTTCATATGTTTCATCTTTAGATTTTAGAAAATTTACCCAAGTAAATCTTGAGTAATCATCAATTATTACTAAGCAATACTGGTTTTTGCTTAGTGACTTAGCCCCATGTGAATCAAGCAGGTCTAAGTGTAGGAGCTCAAGTATTGAGTTAGTTCTATTTAAGTTGGTTGACTTATAGGTTGACTTGGTTTGTTTACCTTGTTGACATGAATTACAAATTGAATTTTCGAAAAATTTTAATTTGGGCAAGCCTCCAACTAAGCCATTTTGACACATTTTTGAAATAAGCCTAGTGTGAGTGTGACCCAGTCTTCCGTGCCACATCTTAGTTTCTTCTTGTTGTGTCAATAGACACTTAAGTGAGGAGGTTGGTAGACCAATTGAATAGATATTCCTTTTCCTAATTCATTTAAGTGTGATTTTAGGATTTTCAACATTTTTAATTAAGTGCTCAGATTTTGAAAATGTGACTAAGTATCCTGAGTCACATAATTGGCTAATACTTAGTAAGTTAAAATTCAATTAATCAACCAATAAGACTTTTCGAATATAAAAGTCAGAACTCAGTTGGATATTACCTGTTTTGATTACTTTGAGTGTTCTGTTGCCGAAAGCAACAGACCCTAGGTTCTTGAATTTCAACTTAGTGAATTTCAATCTGTCTCCAGTCATGTGCCTAGAGCATCCACTATCTAGCATCCATTGATCCAAATCTTTATGTTCCTACACATAAAATATTTGATTTGGTTCAATTTGATGGATAAAAAGATAGTTTGATTGAAATTAACTTTTAATATTCCATCTCACCTAGTCTCGGCTATCAAACATGGTATATGGGTGTTTGTGAGATGGTTTTATTGAGTTAATCAGTTTTAAGTTCTGAATTGGTTAGATTAAGTATAATTTTTTTTATTTATTAATTAAGTTTTAATTTAAGTTAAATTGTTTGTTAAGTTGAGATTGATTAATTGATTTTATTTAAAATTATTAATATTTATTAATTAAAAAATTATTTATTAATTAAGTTAAAATTATTTATTAATTAAGTTAAGATTATTTATTAATTAGGTTACTTGATTTATTAATTAAGTTAAAATTATTTATAAATTAAGTTAAGATTATTTATTAATTAGGTTAGTTGATTTATTAATTATGTTAAAATTATTTATAAATTAAGTTAAAATTATTTAATTGATTTTATTGAATTAAAATTGATTTTATTTAAAATTTTAATTCTAAATTATACATAGGTCCATCTCACTCATTTCTAAATTATCAATCAGGGAACCTTATGGATTTTGTGAGATGGTTAATTTTATCTTTTGATTTAATTTAAGTCTAAGGATTAATTTACATTTGGGTTAGACTTAAGTTTTTCAATTGATCAATTAAATATACATTTCAAAGATTAGCTTCTAGGCTGTGGCGAGGCACTAGGGCTTCTTGGGTATGGATTCATCCACCACTTTAGACAAAGTCTCTCAAAGAAATTAGATATTTAATTTTCCTTTTTGAATCCCTAGGTTTAACTAGTCAAGTGTAAATTATGCCTAGGTCCTTCTCTAGCCTAATCTAAGCATGTATAATAAAAGTAGTAAGAACAATCATGAAATAATTCTAAAAAAGGTATTCCTATTGGCTCCCCCTAGATCATAGTCTCGATATGATCTATCAAGGTAATGGAATTGATCCTTGGGGATCCAATATTGTCCAAATCCAACTTGATTAACCAAGTTCAACTTGGGGACACATGCTCCGACTAATTTCCTATTATTTCTATTAGCCAGGGATAAATACGACTTGTATTTTCTTTTAGCCTTGAATCTAAGTCTGGATCGGTTGTAAACGACTCGCTGTTTTCCAAGAATCAGATCAAGATTCTTGGAACCCAGAGTAAATTATTTCAACGTGTCCTTTAGTTCCTTGACTTGATTTTTTAGGCTAGAATTCTCTTCCTCAAGCTTTTGTACTTGAGTTGAGGTTCCAGTCTGATCAAGATCTGTAACGACTCGGCCCCTCGGCCCCTTGGCCCTTTGGGCGACCCAAATGGGCCGCTAGTTGGGCCGGCCAAGGGACCGAGGGGCTGGGTCGTTACAATAAAAAGGTATCTTTTGTTGTAACGACCCGGCCCTTTGGCCTCTTGGGCGGCCCTTGCGGCGGCCCTTGCGGCGGCCCACTAGCGGCCCTTATGTCGTCGGCCCATTTGACGACCTCTAATGTCGTCGACCGACAACCCTTTGGTCGTGCCGTTACTCACTAGAACTTTCCACCCATGGCAGTGGATTTTTGCCTTCCTCAGGATTCGAACTCTAGACCTCTAGGCTTAGTAGTAGAGTTTATGAATCCTGGTAGCCAAGTGAGTGGCGCTCACTTAGCTACCAGGATTCATAAATTCTACTACTTAGGCTGAAGGTCTAGAGTTCGAATCTTGGGGAAGGGAAAAATCCACTAATAGGGGTGGAAAGTCCTAGTGAGTAACAACACGGCCAAAGGGTCGTCGGTTGACGACATTAGAGGTCGCCAAATGAGTCGACGACATAAGGGTCGCTAGTGGGCCGCCGCAAGGGCCGCCCAAGAGGCTAAAGGTCTTGGTTGTTACAAGATCAGTCAAGGAGCTAGGGTTAGTCACTTCTTTAAGGAATGCCACTTCCTTTTAAAGTGACTTGACCGGGACATTCGATTTAGCTAACTTACGCAACAAATAATTAACTAAACTGTATAATTTATCTAGTTGACAAGCACTTACAGTAGGTTTAAGCCTTCGGAAATGGATACGGATCCGTGGCTTCGCTCGGACTTAGCTTCCAATTCGCTCTCGGTCTCCGATTCGTCGATATGTTCCCGGGACGTCAGGAAGCTCGTCTGCTCGAGCTCTTCGTCGAAATCTTCTGAAGAGGACTTGTCCCATGTGGCTTGTAGTGTTTTCTTCTTTCTCTACTTCTTTACTTCTTTTAGGTCGAAATCTTTACCTTTTTGGACTGAACCACCTTCTTGATATCCTTCTTTGTGAGCCCCTTCTTCTTTCTGTAGAGCTTGCGTATTAGGTTTACGAGTTCGGCTTCTACCTCGTCGTTATCATTATCTGAGTTCGGTTCTTCTTCGGACTCGGGTTTGATCTAATGCTTCTTTCTTGCCTCCTTCGTCTTGCTTGTACCTACAAACAATGCAACATATTTCTTGGTCGGGCGAGCATTAGTTTGTTTATGCAATTCAGAAAAAAGTTCGTCTAATTTAATTTGAGAAAGATCTTTGGACACTTTGTAAGCATCAACCATGGGTGCTCACAAGGTGTTCCTCGGAAAGGCATTAAGTGTGCATCTTATAATGTCGCGATTTTCCACTTTCTGTCCGATCGCATGGAGTCCATTCAGCAGGTCTTGAATTCGCGCGTGAAGCTAGCTTGTTGTCTCTCCTTCCTGCATTTTAATGTTATATAATTTATAAAAGAGTAGATCGCGCTTACTTACTTTTATGTCAGAATTGCCCTCGTGCAGCTCGATCAGTTTTTCCCATAGCTCTTTCACGCTTGAGAATGGGTCGACTCAATTCAGCTCCAACTTTGTAAGGTCACATTAGAGGGTGCAGGTGTTAGGGTGTATATTAAAATCCTAGCTTTTGTAAACATTTATTTATGAAATAAAAGAATCACATTGGTCGAATGTCTACATTTTATTTGTTATGTGTAGTTGTTCAATTAATTTATATTGTAGATAACATGGTGTGTGGTGTCACACACAGAAGATTATGTAATCAGTGTTTATAAATTATAAACAGTTGCTCACAACTAAGATGGAAAGGAACAAACTATTGGAATAGTCATAGTGTAATTAGGTATTAGTTTATCTTGACTAATAAATTACACTAGTACACTCTAAGTGTATTGAGTAGGACCATTTTAGGTAAGTTCTTTTTATACTGACTTAATAAAAGAACTAGACCTTAGTTATTATGGAAGTGTGTGCTCTTAATTCTAATATAATAACAAGCATATATATTTAGTATTTATTTCTTTAACTTAGCAAAGTGTGAGATTTAGCTCGATAAATCAATAGGCCCGATAAGTTGGGAAATGATATTACTTATAGTGTGTGTTGTTGATTATAGAAGGAAACTGTGTCCTAGTAATCTAGGTTGAGAATGTCCCCAAGTGGAGCTCATAAGGATTGTCATGTTAAACCCTACAGGTGGATATAGTCCGACATGACAATAAGGTTGAGTGGTACTACTTTTGGACTAAGACATTAATTAAAGTGAGTTGTCAGTAACTCAATTAAATTAATGGACATTCGATATCTTAAACATAGGGAGACTAACACACTCATGATAAGAAGGAGCCCATAATGTAATTTGGGATTGGTGCGGTAGTGCAATAATAACTCTCTAGTGGAATGAGTTATTATTGATGAACTTGAGTTGTGTGTTCGGGGCGAACATGGGATACTCAAGCTCATCGGAAGGTCAAAACCAATTTCTCCTCTAGGTCCCTATCGTAGCCTCATTAAAGCCTTAAATCCGCTCATAAAAAGACCATCTTGGTGTCCAAGAAGGGGCCGACCCATGGCTTGGTGATCAAGCCAAAGGGGCCGTCCATAATCTCCTTAAGGTGGTCGGCCACAAGAAGTTTGAAGGGTGCCAACCACATATTTCAAATAAGGAGGGGCATTTTGAATTTTTAAAATATTCTCTTTGTAGATATCTACAAGTTTTAAAAGAGAGATTTTAAAATATAAAGCTTTCCTTATTTGAATTAGGTCACATGGTTTAAAAGAAAATTTAAAATTTTTAAAACTTTCCTTTTTTAACCATCCTCATGGTTTTTAGATAAAAGGAAGAGAAGTTTTAAAATTGAAATTTACTATTTTTGTAACCATGTTAAAAAAGGAAATTTTAGAAGAGAAGTTTTAAATTTTAAAACTTGGTTTTAATTTTTAAAACTTTTCCTTTTTAACATCCACATTAGGAAATTAAAAGAGAGCTTGTAAAATTTTATAAAAGGTTTCCTTCTTCGCTTATAAAATTTTTACAATGTTATTTCCTTTATTTTAAGGGGTCGGCCACCCTTGCTTGGTGCCCAAGCAAGGGGCCGACCAATCAAATAAACCAATCAATCATTGATTGGATGATTGAATCAATCAAGAGAAAGGAAAAGGAAAAATAAAAGGGAAAAAGGAAAAACAAGAGGAAGATTTTTTTTTGTAAAAAGTCCTTCCTTATTTGCCTTGGGTAAGTAATATAAAAGAAGGGGAGAGGAGGCCTCAATCATTATCAATTCTTATTCTCTTGTTGGTGATCTCCATATTGGTCGGCCCTCTCCCTATTCCCTTTCCCCTTACTCTCTTTGGTTGCTTTGTGGTGGTGGTGGCCGAAATCTAGAGAAGGAGGAGAAGCTCTTTGGGTGGTGTTCAACTTGGAGGTTCATCGCCCACATGATGTCTAAGAGAAGGCGAGGAATACGGCAGAAGATCTCGAGGTTATTAGCATACAGAGAAAATGTATAACTAGTAATTTTCTTCCGCATCATTCTAGTTATTTTTCTTTGTAAGAATTCCAAACACAAGAGGCATTAGATTCTAGTTTTTCGGATTTGTTTCGAAGTTGTGTTTTTTTTTGTTTTTCAAATTTGTGATTCGATTGTTACTTTTGGTTAAACCTAGAGTTATATAAGGAAATTAAATATTAACTTTCCTTAAAAGGCTTTGTCTAGGTGGTGATGGATGCTCCCATACCCAAGAAGGTCATGTGCCTCACCATGCAAGTTTCGCTTGCGATCCAAATCTAAACCATTAAGAACAGATAAATTAAATTTGGAATCAATAATGTTAAGTTCCGTTTGTGATTCCTAATTTAACTTCTAAAGAACACAATAGGCTGTTTAGGAAAGGTTCGACACTTGTACAAAATTTTTGTACAGTGGAACCGGTACGATCTTCCTAGGACAAACCAACAATTGGTATCAGAGCTAGGGTTTGCCTCTGTGTGTTTTGGTTTTCAATTAATTATGCACATGTCATACATAATTTAGGCAGGATAATAGTAGGATGTGCTAACTTTGTGGTTGCAGGCTCCAACTATTATGGCTTATAGATGTTGTGTGTGATTGGACCCTTGGACATGTCAAGGGCATTATATTATGTGTGCATGATTGTATGTAACTAATACAGCTGGAGCTGTATTAGCCTTAGGATTTTAGAATTTTATTTTCGATCTAGATTACATGTACATTCCTTCGTGGAATATACGATTGATATATGTAAAATTCTATTTTTGTCGTGGATCATATCTTTGCGAGGCGTGGTGCTATTGGAGGACCAGAGGCACAGTGGAATAAGAAGCAAGATAGATGCGACAACTCGACCTGATGGCGGTGGCTAAAGATGGCAGCAGCTAAGGTTGGAGCACACGGAGAACAATGATAGAAAAGGCCATAATAGTTGGAAAATTAATTTCCATATTTATTACTTTTATTTACTGTGATGTATGTGTGCATGTGATGTATGCTAGCATAGGTTAAAATTCCTCACCTTAAATAACTATGTGAGAGAAGGATTTTTAAATAAATTACACGACCTCCATTACTGGTTTGTAAGTAATGCAATAAGCTTGCATGTTGGCTCTGAGTGCCTCCCTCCAAAATGGATGGGTTTGTTGCGGATCACTAGATCAAACTTCCTTTATGGATGGTTATAGGAAATTATTTAGGAACGTGTGATCTTTTCCAACTGAAGGGCATAATCCTATTTAATGGACTAAGTATCAAGTAATGGTATACACTTAGATGCATTCAATAGTATCCTCCCAAACGGAGTCACTGCTATTGTTTTGTGTGACCAAAGGAAAACCAACTATTAATTTTATTGGTCATAAAGTTAGGATGACAAGATAATAAAATTAATGGGTTACACCCTCCTCTTACAAATGTTGAATTTGTATACGTCCACACTAACGTGGCATGCAATATTCACGGTGTTGGTAAATTTGAAATAGTATTGTTTGAGGAATTAATATTATTCTAAATCTAGAGTTCTGACCAAAGTTTATTTTGTGATTCTTAGGATGTCTTTCAACCCACTGGCCATTATATTGAAAGAGAACTGACTTACTGGTCTCAACTATATAGATTGGAAAAGAAACCTAGATATTGTCTTAACTGCTATAAGTTTGTACTGTTAGAGGTATGCCCAGATACACCTAATGGTGATTTTACCCCAGAGGAGATTGAGTATCATAAGAAATGGGTAAAAGCAGATGAGATGGCACGGTGTTACATTTTGACTTCAATGTCAAATGTATTGCAACATCAACATCAAAATTTACCAACTGCTTATGATATAATGAGCAATCTCAAAGAACTCTTTGGGCACCAGAGTCGGACTGCTAGGCAAGAGGCAATGAGAAAGTTAATGACAGCCACCATGTCAGAGGGAACACCCGTAAGGGATCATATCCTCAAAATGATGGCTTATCTAAACAAAATACAAGTCCTTGGAGGTAAAATCGATGGGGAAACCTAGGTCGATTTAATTCTCCAAACGCTACCCAGAAGTTTTGAGCAGTTCTGCCTGAACTATAACATGAATAAAAGGGAGTATACGTTGGCGGAACTTCTGACAGAACTATAGGCAGCAGAAGGAATATTTTGTCACAGTTTTCAGATTCACTATGCTGAAAATGGTTCTACTTCTAAGTCGAAAGGCAAGAAGAACAAGAAACAAGTCTTTTCAACAAAGAAGGTGAATAAATCTCAGGGTACAGGACAGAAAGCTAGAATGAATAAGCCAAAGGGCAAGTGCTTCATCTGCAAGTAGTCAGGACATTGGAAGACGGACTGTCCTCATAGGAATCAGAATAATAAAGGTATATCTCATTCTCTAGTAGTTGAAACATGTTTAGCGGTGTTATCTACCAGCACTTGGTGTGTAGATACGGGAGCCACTGATCATGTCTGTAACTCTTTGCAGGGGTTCCAGGAAACCCGACGACTATTTGAAGGAGAGATAACCGTCTACATGGGCAATGCTAATAAGGTGGCGGTTGTTGCAGTGGGAGACGTCTACTTATTTTTTGATAGGAATAGAAGTTTAGTTTTAAGAAATTGTCTTTATGTACCCAGTTTTAGAAAGAATTTAATTTCAGTTTCTAAACTGTATTTAGATGGATATTCTGTTTCTTTCAATAACAATGTGGTTATAAAGAGAAATAGGGTTATTATCTGTTCTGGTGCATTGGTTGGCAATTTATATACTTTAAATCCAATTTCTCTTATAATGCAACAAATGAAAATTAATAACACATCTCCTAACTCTAATAAGAGAAAAGAACCTTCGCAAATGAACCAAACATATCTTTGGCATCTAAGGCTTGGTCATATTAACTTAAGTAGGATTCAAAGGCTTATAGCTGATGGATTCTTGGGTTCATTAGAGTTGGAAAACTTTCCAACCTGTGAATCTTGCTTGGAAGGTAAAATGACCAAGAGACCTTTTAAGGCCAAGGGGTATAGAGCCAAAGATGCGTTAGAACTGGTTCATTCTGATTTGTGAGATCCTATGTCTATCCAGGCAAGAGGTGGTTATGAATACTTTGTCTCCTTTATAGACGATTATTCAAGATACGGATACATTTACCTGATGCGCCGCAAGTCTGAATGCTTTGATAAGTTCAAAGAATATAGGGTTGATGTGGAGAAACGTCTTGGTAAAAGTATCAAGACACTACGGTCTGACATGGTAGCGAATACCTCTTTGGAGAGTTTAGGTATTACTTATCAGAAGCTGGGATCCAATCCCAATTGTCTGCACCTGGTACACCCCAACAGAATGGTGTGGCAGAATGAAGGAATAGGACTCTTATGGAAATGGTTAGATCGATGATGAGTTATTCAGAATTACCAAATTCATTTTGGCATATGCTCTGTAAACAACAGTATACATTCTGAATATGGTACCTTCTAAAATAGTTCCTTCTACTCCCATGGAATTATGGAATGAAAGTAAGCCTAGTCTGAATCATATCCGGATATGGGGTAGTCCAGCACATGTGCTGAAGGGAGATACTGACAAGTTGGAATCACGTACAGAAGTATGTCTATTTGTGGGATATCCTAAGGGAACGAGTGGTTTGTTTTATAATCCTAAAAATCAGAAGATCATTGTTAGCACCAATGCTTGATTTTTAGAAGATGATTATGTAATGAACCATAAGCCCATGAGTAAAATTGTTCTAGTAGAAATAAGAGAGGACACGTCTACTTTAGGACCAACAGTATAAGTTGAAGTATCACAAGAGACTGCAACACGTGTCACACATGATACACAACCAGAGACAGTGCCTCGTCGTAGTGGGAGAGTTGTAAAGCAACCTGAAAGATTCATGTTTTTGGGAGAATCTTCGGACTTGATCCCTGGTAAACATGAACCTGATCCCCGGACATATGACGAAGCACTCCAAGATCTGGGAGCTTGTAGAACCACCAGATAGTGTAAAAGTCGTTGGATGCAAGTGGATCTACAAAAGGAAAAGAGGGGCAGACGGGAAGGTAGAAACCTTCAAAGCAAGACTTTTTTGCGAAAAGGTATACTCAGAAAGAGGGAATCGATTATGAGGAGACTTTTTCACCGGTAGCTATATTTAAGTCTATCTGGATACTCTTATCCATTGCTGCTCATATGGATTATGAGATTTGGCAAATGGATGTCAAGACAGCTTTCCTTAACGGAAGTCTTGAAGAAAACATCCATATGAAGCAACCAGAGGGATTCATTGAAAAAGGCAAAGAGCATCTAGTGTGCAAGCTGAATTGGTCCATTTATGTACTGAAGCAAGCTTCTAGATCTTGGAACATCTGGTTTAACGAAGTAATCCAGTCATATGGATTTATTCAGTGTCTGGATGAGTCTTGTGTATACAAGAAGTGTAACGGAAACGTGGTGATATTTCTTGTATTATATGTAGATGACACTTTGTTAATTGGCAACAATGTCAAATTGTTATCGGACGTAAGGGTATGGTTGTCCAAACAATTTTATATGAAGGACTTAGCATAATGTGCACACATTCTTGGGATCAAAGTCATAAGGGATCGCAAGAAAATGATGTTGTGCCTATCTCAAGCTTCATATATAGATACAATCTTTGCTCGTTTTAGTATGCAAAACTCCAAGAAAGGTTTCTTACCTTTTAGGCATGGAGTAGCTTTATCCAAAGAGATGTCTCTAAATACATCAAAGGAGATAGAGGACATGAAGGCAGTTCCTTATGCTTCGGTTGTGGGAAGCCTAATGTATGCAATGTTGTGTACGAGACCAGATATTTGTTTTGCCATGGGCATGGTTAGCAGATATCAGAGTAACCCTGGATAAGGACATTAGACTGCTGTAAAGCATATATTAAAGTACCTGAGAAGGACTATAGATTATATGCTAGTTTACCAATTAAACGATTTGCTCCCTGTGGGTTACACGGATTCAGATTTCCAATCAGATAAGGATAATAGCAAGTCTACATCAGGCTATGTGTTTACTATAGGAGTAGAGCCATTGCATGGAAGAGTGTCAAGCAGAAATGTGTTTCTGACTCAACCATGGAAGCTGAGTATATGGCAGCCTCTGAGGCAGCCAAAGAAGCTGTATGGCTCAGGAACTTCCTAATGGACTTAGATGTGATTCTTGGTTTGCCCAAAACATCATAATTTATTGTGATAATAGCGGTGCAGTTTCAAACATGAAGGAACCACAAGCCCATAAGACGAGTAAACATATCGAGTGCAAGTACCACCTGATACGAGACATCTTCAAGTGAGGAGAAGTTGTCGTTGCCAAGATTGCATCAGTAGATAACCTGGTAGATCCTTTCACTAAGGCCCTTCTGGCGAAAGTTTTTGATCGACATGTGGAGGGGATGAGAATTAGATGTATGGCAGCAGATATGACAGCTTAGTCTTTTAGTATAAGTGGGAGATTGTTAGAGTGTATACTAAAAGCCTAGCTTTTGTAAACATTTATTTATGAAATAAAAGAATCACATTGGTCAAATGTCTACATTTTATTTGTTAAGTGTAGTTGTTCAATTAATTTATATTGTAGATAACATGGTGTGTAGTGTCACACACAGAAGATCATGTTATCAGTTCTTTATAAATTATAAACAGTTGCTCATGACTAAGATGGAAAGGAGCAAACCATTGGAATAGTCGTAGTGTAATTAGGTATTAGTTTATCTTGACTAATAAATTATACAAGTACACTCTAAGTGTATTGAGTAGGACCATTTTAGGTAAGTTCTTTTTATACTGACTTAATAAAAGAACTAGACCTTAGTTATTATGGAAGTGTGTACTCTTAATCCTAATATAATAACAAGCATATATATTTAGTATTTGTTTCTTTAACTTATTAAAGGGTGAGATTTAGCTCGATAAATCAATAGGCTCGATAAGTTGGGAAATGATATTACTTATAGTGTGTGTTGTTGATTATAGAAGGAAATTGTGTCCTAGTAATCTAGGTTGAGAATGTCCCCAAGAGGAGCTTATAAGGATTGTCATGTTAAACCCTACAGGTGGACTACTCTTGGACTAAGACATTAATTAAAGTGAGTTGTCAGTAACTCAATTAAATTAATGGGCATTCGATATAGTAAACACAGGGAGACTAACACACTCATGATAAGAAGGAGCCCTTAATGTAATTTGGGATTGGTGCGGTAGTGCAATAATAACTCTTTAGTGGAATGAGTATTGTTGATAAACTTGAGTTGTGTGTTCGGGGCAAACACGGGATACTCAAGCTCATCGGAAGGCCAAAACCAATTTCTCCTCTAGGTCCCTATCGTAGCCTCATTAAAGTCTTAAATCCGCTCATAAAAAGCCCATCTTGGTGTCCAAGAAAGGGTCGGCCCATGGCTTGGTGACCAAGCCAAAGGGGCCAGCCATAATCTCCTTAAGGTGGCCGGCCACAAGAAGTTTGAAGGGTGCCGACCACATATTTCAAATGAGGGGTGTTTTGAATTTTTAAAATCTTCTCTTTGTAGATATCTACAAGTTTTAAAAGAGAGATTTTAAAATATAAAGCTTTCTTTATTTGAATTTGGCCACATGATTTAAAAGAAAATTTAAAAGTTTTAAAAGTTTCCTTTTTTTAACAATCCTCATGGTTTTTAGAAAAAATGAAGAGAAGTTTTAAAATTGAAATTTACTATTTTTGTAACCATGTTAAAAAAGGAAATTTTAGAAAAGAAGTTTTAAATTTTAAAACTTGGTTTTAATTTTTAAAACTTTTCCTTTTTAACATCCATATTAGGAAATTAAAAGAGAGCTTGTAAAATTTTATAAGAGGTTTCCTTCTTTGCTTATAAATTTTTTACAAAGTTATTTCCTTCCTTTTAAGGGGTCGGCCACCCTTGTTGGTGCTCAAGAAAGGGGCCGGCCAATCAAATAAACCAATCAATCATTGATTGGATGATTGAATCAATCAAGAGAAAGGAAAAGGAAAAATAAAAGGGGAAAAGGAAAAATAAGAGGAAGATTTTTTTTTTTTGTAAAAAGTCTTTCCTTATTTACCTTAGGCAAGTAATATAAAAGAAGGGGAGAGGAGGCCTCAATCATTATCAATTCTTATTCTCTTGTTGGTGATCTTCATAGTGGCCAACCCTCTCCCTATTCCCTTTCCCCTTGCTCTCTTTGGTTCCTTTGTGGTGGTGGTGGCCGAAATCTAGAGAAGGAGGAGAAGCTTTTTGAGTGGTGTTCATCTTGGAGGATCGTCGCCCACACGACTGTTGGGTTTTTCAGGCCGCGAAAACCGCTTTTTCACGTCACGGAAACCCCGAAAGCCCCACCACTGGATCCGTGCGAAGAATAAAACTTTCGAAAAACTTACGAGTACGAGTTTATAAACTCTAGATCTACATTAGAGTATGAGTTTTTACCCTTGATGTGTGCCTTTCGCGAATCCCGCTTGTCCAAGGTGCCGGATCTCAAGTTGTCAAGGTAGACAACTCTCTATGCGTATCCACACGAACAACTCGATGGACGGAGAACCTTAGAGTGTGCTAGCACTCCAAGAAGGTCTCGGCAAGATGAGGAGAGGGAGAGCAAGAAGAGAGAGCAAGGAAGAAGATGGAATGAAATTCCCTTGAATAAAATTCAATCTCATTCAATCACTAAAGTGGTCGGCCACAATGGGATTGTAACTCCCCAATCTCATTTAATGTGGCCATTAAAGAGATTTGTAACCTCCATGAGGTGGCACATATATGTGCTAAACATGATGATGTGGCACATCACCATTGGCCACTTAATGCCAAGTCACAAATGATGTGGCATAAAGTCAAGTCAAACTTGACTCTTCCTCTTCCTCTCAAGTCAAGTCAAACTTGACTTAATCTCTCTCATGGTTGATCTAATCTAACTATTTAATTCAAGCCAATTTAATATAATGAATCTAATTCATTTAATTAAATTGATTCAATGAGTCATAATCTAAATTAGACTCATTGAACACATGAATCAACTTGAGTCCAACTCAATTAGCCCAATTAGGATTACTCTTAATCCAATTTGATTCATCACATGAATCTAATCCTCTTGGTTCATCATATGAAGCTAATCTCCATCTAATTGTCCTTAGTGTGTGACCCTATAGGTTCTTGTAACGTTGGCAATGCCCTAAATCCATTTAGGAGCATAAGTAATGAGCGGTATCTAGCAACACATCATTACTACCCAAGTTACAAGAATGTTGAGATCCAACATCACCTTGTGACTACTAATTGTGACTCCTCACAATATATGACAAGTGTCCTTCTATCCTAGACATCTAGATTGATCAATGTGAGACATAGACCGTGTCATCCTCTGACCAATCTAAATCTTGAACTCCAAGTAGACTCACTAAATCAAATGAGCTGAATATCTCATATTGACTCATTTGGGCATGGCCATGCACTTCGTGGTCTCACTCTATCAAGAATATCGATGTCTCTCCCGTCATATAGGAGGGATAGATCTCATCTACATCACTCACATCCCTCTGCATAATTCGTTACATACCCAGTAATCGCCTTTATAGTCCACCCAATAACGGGTGACGTTTGACGAAACCAAAATACATAACTCCTTATGTAGGGAACCTTGGTGACTTCAGGTCTAAGGACTAGTAGTCATACTAATAGCCACATGAGAAAGTATATGACACTCATATAACGATCCATGATACTTTCTCATGGCGGGTCATTCAGTATACATTCTCCAATGCATACTCATGTGTCAACTTGATATCTCTATATCCATGACTTGTGAGATCAAGTCATCGAGTTGACCTACATGCTAGTCTTATTGCATTAACATTGTCCCTGAATGTTAATACTCGACTAGGAATGATTAAGAGTAGTGTTCCCTATATCATCTCACTATCGGTTCAACTAACCGATTGATATAGGTGAGAACCTTCTACTAAAGGACGCTATTATACTTAGTTTATTTGATACCAATACAAGTAAGTATAATAACGAAAACAAATGTCTTTATTTATATAAGAATATGATACAACAAGTCCATAATATAATCATGAAATGATTGGCTCTAGAGCTCTAACTAACAACGACGTCCAAGAGGAGGCGAGGAATACGGCAGAAGATCTCGAGGTTATTAGCATACAAAGAAAAGGTATAACTAGTAATTTTCTTCCGCATCATGCTAGTTATTTTTCTTTGTAAGAATTCCAAACACAAGAGGCATTAGATTCTAGTTTTTTGGATTTGTTTTGAAGTTGTGTTTTTTTTGTTTTTCGAATTTGTGATTCGATTGTTCCTTTTGGTTAAACCTAGAGTTATATAAGGAAATTAAATATTAGCTTTCCTTAAAAGGCTTTGTCTAGGCAGTGGTGGATGCTCCCATACCCAAGAAGGCCATGTGTCTCGCCATGCAGTTCTAGAAGCCAATTTTGGAAATTAATATTTAATTGAATTTATAACATAGGTTGATTTTGATCAATAGTGCTAAGTTTTGCTTGCGATCCAAATCTAAATCATTAAAAACAGATAAGTTAAATTTGGAATCAATAATGTTAAGTTCCATTTTCAATTCCTAATTTAACTTCTAAAGAACACAATAGGTTGTTTAGGAAAGGTTCGACACTTATACAAAATTTTTGTACAGTGGAACCGGTACGATCTTCCTAGGACAAACCAACAATTGGTATCAGAGCTAGGGTTTACCTCTGTGTGTTTTGGTTTTCAATTAATTATACACATTTCATACATAATTTAGGCAGGATAATAGTAGGATGTGCTAACTTTGTGGTTGCAGGCTCCAACTATTATGGCTTATATATGTTGTGTGTGATTGGACCCTTGGACATGTCAAGGGCATTATATTGTGTGTGCATGATTGTATGTAACTAATATAGCTGAAGCTATATTAGTCCTAGGATTTTAGAATTTTATTTTCGATCTAGATTACATGTACATTCCTTCGTGGAATATAGGATCGATATATGTAAAATTCTATTTTGGTCGCAGATCGTATCTTTGCGAGGCGTGGTGCTATTGGAGGACCAAAGGCGCAGCGAAATAAGAAGCAAGATAGATGCGACAACTTAACCCGATGGCGGTGGCTAAAGATGGCAGCAGCTAGGGTTGGAGCACATGAAGAACAGTGACAGAAAATGCCATAATAGTTGGAAAATTAATTTCTATATTTATTGCTTTTATTTACTGTGATGTATGTGTGCATGTGATGTATGCTAGTATAGGTTAAAATTCCCCACCTTAAATAACTAAGTGAGAGAAGGATTTTTAAATAAATTCCATGGCCTCCATTACTGTTTGTAAGTGATGCAACAAGTTTGCGTGTTGGCTCTGAGTGCCTCCCTCCACAACGGATGGGTTTGTTGCGAATCACTAGATCAAACTTCCTTTATGGATGGTTATAGGAAATTATTTAGGAACGTGTGATCTTTTCCAACTGAAGGGGCACAACCCTATTTAATGAAATAAGTATCAGGTAATGATATACACTTAGACGCATTCAATAGTATCCTCCCCAACGGAGTCACTGCTATTGTTTTGTGTGACCAAAGGAAAACCAACTATTAATTTTATTTGTCATAAAGTTAGGATGACAAGATAATAAAATTAATGGGTTACACCCTCCTCTTATAAATGTTGAATTTGTATACGTCGACATTAACGTGGCATGCAATATTCTCAGTGTTTTGAGGTGTTGGTAAATTTGAAATAGTATTATTTGAGGAATCAATATTATTCTAAATTTAGAGTCCTGACCAAAGTTTATTTTGTGATTCTTAGGATGTCTTCCTAGGACAAACCAACAGCAGGTTGCTTTGGCGTTGGCCTTGACTTTCTTAATTATGCTTGCATCCCAGTTTTGGCATGGTATAGGTTTTCCTGAGCCGTCGAGTGGAAGTACGATCCCAGTCTTGATGATCATCCACATTTCGAACTGAATTTAGAGGTATAACTCCATTTGACCCTTCCAGTAGACGAAGTTCTCACCGGTGAAGAGCGGAGGGCGGGTTGTGCTGTAACCTTCTTGATGAGCCATTATAGTAAACGAGATTTTGCATAAAAGGAAAAATAAAAAACTTGTTCCAAGACTTAGTCTTGGATCAGTAGTGCGGGATTAAGAAAAATAAACACGCAAATTCGAGTGGTGTTGCACCAACCTTGAGCAAAAATTTTGATTGCGATAAAAACGAATAAGAAGGCGGCGATTATACCGATTCCGATTGACTTCGAAAAATTTAAAACTACCACAAAATATTGCTTGAATGGTGGTTGCACCAATTCGAAGTGACCCCACTCTGATACCAATTGTTTGATCGAAAGCGTTAGAGGGGGGGGTGATAACGCTCGTGGCTTTCAGGTTCATTTCGAAAAACTAAAAGTAAATGCAGAGGAAAAGTAAACAATTCAAATGTAAACACTAAGGATTTTTTACTTGGTTCGGAGCCTGGGGCGACTCCTACTCCAAGGCCAACGCTTGTTGAGCGTTTACTTTGGGAAATCACTATAAGTTCGCAAGAGTACAATTTTACAGTACAACAATTAAGTACAGTAAGAAAATATACCAACTTTTAAGAATAAGAAATTCAAGGTTTCAGGTTGTCGGTGTCTTGCTACAGCTTTATCGGGTGGTTCTTTAAGCAGTGCACGGAAGATGGATCGTGTTTTCGTTGTTGTTCCTTGCTGCTGCTCAAGACTGTCTTTTAGAGCCTATGGAGGGTGCCTCCAACACCATGGAGGGCGCCCTCAACCCTGCCAAAAACGCAGTGCTGACAAGCCTTGACTTCTTCACGACTTATCCTCCTGAGGGCGCCCGTGTAACAACCACCCTTCTTACTACTACTCTCTAAGGGCGACCGTTACCTAACTACTACTCTACTTACTAGTGCCACTTATGCTATTATTAGCGACACTTAGATTTATCACGGCCCAGAAGAATTTCTACCGAAAAATTTCGACAGAGTCTCCCCTGTACCGGTGACCAAATCCATAATACAAACAATATATACGCAGCCACAGGCGGTTGGAACACATTTTATTCACGACCACGCAGTAATAAATCAACAGTAAAAGAAAGAAACTACTCTAGAAAAAATAACCAACTACATCACTCCACAAATAATGAAAGTGACTAATTACATATGCGGAAATAAACTCAACTACAATCCCAAATTAAATATAACATTAGAAGAAAACTAAAAGCAGAGTCTTGACAATTTTTGCCAACTAATTCTAGATCTCTCCACAGTCCAGACATCACACACCTTCATCACCACCCCCATCCTATCGCCTCCCTTTCATATCTTAGCTTTTCCTTTATCTGCAGTAGGAGGAAAGAAAACAAAACTATAAGCGAAAACGCTTAGTAAGTACTAATCTATCTCACAAAAACTCGAAGTGCATAAAAGTAATGCAATAATACTGAAACTGAAATGGTAAAGCAAAGTTGCATGGACTCATGGTATACAGAAATAAAACTGAATACTAAACATGCTCACTAACTGACAGGAAAATAAGGAAACTACTACTGTAGGCTTAAAATTAAGGAACTAAACTTTTATTGATTCTAAGCATAAAACTTATTTCCTTTTCTTATATCCTTATACTAGAAATTAATCTTTTAATTTCTCTTTTACTTTCTTCTTCTTTTTCTTTTCTTTCTTCTTTTCTTATTTTTCTTTGGGCCTAGGCTTAGTACCATCTTTGTTTTGCGCGCTCTCTAATAGTGACTGAGGTAGCGAGCCTCTAGTCCTATGAGGTAAAGACCTTGGTCTTACCAGGGCCAAGACCATGGAATTGGTCACCTGGATTTGTTTAACGACAACCTTGGAAGTCGGGTACTAGCCTCTTACTTTAGTTTACTTGTTATCTCTTTTTAACTAGACTTTAGTCTTTTTCTTACTCATGCTTCTTATAATCCTTTATTGGAGCCTATTAGAATCCTGTAGATATGTCTAACAAGTGTAGGATTACAATTAACTAAGCATGCTATATAAAAACAATACAAGGGAAACAAATCTAGACTCTCTCTAAGCATGTTATAAAACAAAGCATCAGAAAAGTAAATCTGAACTTTCTAAACATGCTGTAAAACAAAGGAAAAGAAAGTACATCGGAACTTACTAATCATGCTTTAGAATAGAGCAAAAGAGAGCTAGTTTGAACTTTTAAAACATGCTGTGATAAGAGCAAAGAAAGCTAATCTAATCTTACTAATCATGCTATAAAATAGAGCAAAAGAAAACTAATTCAAACTTGCTAATCATGCTATAAAATAGAGCCAAAGAAAGTAACTTTAAGCTTTCTAAACATGTTGTAAAATAGAGCAAAAGAAAGCTAATTCAAACTTGCTAATCAAGCTGTAAAATAGAGCAAAAGAGAGCTAATTTGGACTTTCTAAACATGCTGTAAAATTGAGCAAAAGAAAGCTAACTTGGACTTACTAAACATGCTATAAAATAGAGCAAAAGAAAGCTAACTTGGACTTACTAAACATGCTGTAAAATAGAGCAAAAGAAAACTAATTTGATCTTGCTAATCATGCTACAAAATGGAGCAAAAGAAAACTAATTTAATCTTGCTAAATGGCACAAACGTAACGAAAATGCTAAACTATAGGCGAACAAAACTAGAAGCAAAATGAGAAATCTGCACCGTTACATCTATTGATCACGCCTACTGCCAACACAAGAACTACCATAAACTTAAATGGGAATACTGTACTGATATGCTTAATAGAACCACACGCTTACAATTAATCTACATGCTAAGCTTAATCCTTAAAGTCGTTTACACCAAAAGGAAAATCATACTTGTAACGACCCGCCTTCTACTGACTAGGCTGTAAGGCCGATCGTCACATTATGATGTGCTAAATTACTATTGCGGAAATCTGGATTGATTAAAATTTTACTAAACTGATTACTGTAAAATCTGAACTTAATGTTCTAGGTGTACCTAGGAGTTGTACACATGCTGGGAAGATAATCTATGCCTCTCGGTTGTCCTGCTAGCTGTAACCAGGCATTCCAATCGATACATAATCGATTGGGCTGTCGGATCGATCCAGTGATCGATCCATCTTGATACTAGCATGGGGAAAAACTCTGGATCGGTCGGCTGACCGATCCACAAGCTATCTTGCCTCTGTATGCGGCTGGATCGGTCTACCGACCGATCCAGGAGTACACTGATCGGTCGGTAGACCGATCCAGAGGCTCACTGATCGGTTGGCTGACCGATCAGTGAGCTTTATACTTCCCTGATCGCATCTGGATCGGTCGGCTGACCAACCCACAAGCTATCTTGCTTCTGTATGCGGCTGGATCGGTCTACCGACCGATCCAGGAGTACACTGATCGGTCGGTAGACCGATCCAGTGGCTCACTGATCGGTTGGCTGACCGATCAGTGAGCTTTATACTTCCCTGATCGCATCTGGATCGGTCGGCTGACCGACCCACAAGCTATCTTGCTTCTGTATGCGGCTGGATCGGTCTACCGACCGATCCAGGAGTACACTGATCGGTCGGTAGACCGATCCAGTGGCTCATTGATCGGTTGGCTGACCGATCAGTGAGCTTTATACTTCCCTGATCGCATCTGGATCGGTCGGTTGACCGATCCATAAACTCTCTGTTCGCGACTGGATCGATCAGCTGACCGATCCAGTGGCACAACCCACTTCTGATCGATCTGTAGATCGATCAGGTTTCTGATTTCAAATCAGAACCCCGGATTTCAGCACTTGTTCGTGCCAAAATCTCACACAACAATTATATAATGCATGGAAAACGTTCTAATATCTATCAGCTAGCATTCTAACATGATATAGTGCGAGGTTTATTAATTTATAACATTTAAACCACGAGAAATGCATAAAGGTATCTTTAGAAAAGAAACTAAGTTCTTAATTTGCTAAACTCCCTAAGGATCTTCGTTCTAGGTTCCTGCCACACACACCATCTCTGCATTGACCTCCAACTTCCTCTGCTAGTCCATCTTCCCTTTACCTTTATCTGCAGTATAAGGGAAAATAGTATCTGTAAGCTTTAAGCTTAGTAAGAAACCAACTACCTCACTAAAACATGCAACGATGCAAACATGTTTTTAAAGAATGCTATTTAAAAACATGCACTGAATTTGTTAAAGCATGGCATACTGAAGTTACATGGCATAAATACTGAAACATGGCATGCATAATAAAATCTAAGCATGGAGCTATTTCATGGTATCAACTAGGAGAACTAAACTGAAACTAAAACTGAGCTAACGTTATATTCACATAACTAGATTACGAGTTTGAGAGCTATTATCATAATAAGTGAAAATAGTAATCATACTGCTGTTTGGGCCCAACAACTGTACTTGCTGTGCGCGCATCCCTAGCTAGACCCGGGTTTGCAAGTCCTGCATTTAGTAGGGTTTACTAGGTTATCTAAACCTAGGGACGACTATGGGAGCCCAACCCAATGGATATCTAATCCAGTACAGTGCCACTGAGAAAGTAAAATACTGAACATAAGATAACAAATTCCTGTCTTGTTTTTACTAGGTTGTCTAAACCCAGAACTAGGTTATCTAAACCTAGAGGCGACTGTGGGAGCCCACCCATTGGACATCTAGTCCTGTAAAAGCTGTAGCAAGACTACATGAGCTGTGAAATGCTCCTATTGCATTTAACTAAGCTATTAAAATGCCTAAGTTGCATTTTAACTGTGCTAGTAATTTAATCGAACACTTGGTATGCGCTAATTCGCATCCTTCGTGCCGAAAAGCTATATACTACTAACTAAAACATGGAATTCACACGGAAGCTACTTATACTGCAGGTGAGGGGTTTCTTACCTCCTGTTCATAATTTCTTACGATTCTAATCGCTAGGTTTCATGGAGGAGAGATCTCTTCGACGATCTTCTCGCGTCTATGCGTTCCTCTCGCGGAGGGGAGCGTCCTCGTGCCCTTGGAACCCTTGGGACAGAACCCTTGCTTGTTCTTGTGGTTGGCGCCGAGAGGAAGAGAGGAGAAGGGAGGGTTGCGGCGTGGCTAGGGTGAGGAAAAGAGAGGTTGCCGATTAAAAATAAAACTCTCACTTAATAATTTCTTATTTATATTAAGAGGTAATTCTGGCCCAACCTGAATATAAACTTAATTGTTTCCCTTTCCTTTCAGCACGGCCCTGCTAGGTTCACCTGGTTACTAAGGTTCACCATAAGTCATAGAACCCAATGGGTCTCGGGTTCAATTCCCGCGTAGGCCGTTTTCGTTTTCTATTTGTTTTTGCTACTTCCGCTACTCTAAAAATTCTGTAAAAATATCCTAAAATTCCAGAAAAATCATAGAATATTTCTAAAATAACTTTGAAAATTTTCGGGCGTTACAATCCCCCATACCTTATAAAAAGTTCGTCCTCTAACTTAGAATAATTCTGGATATTTCTGTCTCATGCTGGCTTTTGTCTCCCATGTCGCCTCTTCTGCTGTGTGACTGTGCTAAATAACTTTGACTAATGGTACTTCCTTGTTCCGCAATTTCTTAACTGCTCGGTCTATTATCTGAATAGGTCGACTGTCATAGCTGAGGTCGTCGCGGATCTGTACCGACTGGGGCTCAATCACCTGGGTGGCATCTAGGGTATGCTTCTTCAGCATAGAGACATGAAATACATTGTGGACAGCTGACATTTCCTGGGGTAGCTCTAGCTCATATGCTACCTTGCCCACTCTTCTGCTGATAAGGTATGGTCCCACATATCTGGGACTCAACTTGCCCTTCTTCCCAAAACGCATTACTCCCTTCATGGGGGTTACTCTGAGGAATACTGAATCCCCAACTGAAAACTCTAAAGGTCTGCGCCGTGTATCAGCATGGCTTTTCTGGCGACTCTGAGCTGTCTCTATCCTCTGGCGGATCTGTTGTATAGCTGCTGTGGTATCTGCTACTAGATCTGTCTGAAGTTCGAGTTCTTTCTGTTCACCACTCTCATACCAGCAGATTGGAGATCTACACCTCCGCCCATAGAGAGCCTCATAAGGTGCCATACCGATAGTGGCATGATAGCTGTTGTTGTATGCAAATTCTGCTAAACTCAGATATTTGCACCAACTTCCTTTGAAATTTAGGGCACATGCTCAGAGCATATCTTCGAGTACCTGATTTACCCGCTCCGTCTGTCCATCTGTCTGAGGATGGAAGGCTGTGCTAAACTTTAACTTCGTGCCCAAAGCTGTCTGTACACACTCCCAGAAGTGTGACGTGAACCTACTATCTCTGTCTGAAATAATGGTTCGTGGGACTCCATGTAATCTAATGATCTCCTTGAGATACAACTGTGCTAGCTGTTCCATAGAGTAGGATATCCTGATAGCTAAGAAGTGGGCTGATTTGGTCAATCTGTCGACTATTACCCAGATGGTATCAAAACCATTCGTGGTTCTGGGTAATCCCACTATGAAATCCATGGAAATATCCTCCCACTTCCATTCTGGTATCTGTATGGGCTGCAAAACTCCCCCTGGTCTCTGATGTTCTGCCTTAACCCTCTGACAGGTTAGGCAGGTGCTGACATATCGAGCGATGTCTCTCTTCATCCCAGGCCACCAAAAACATTTCTTCAAGTCCTGATACATTTTGGTGGAGCCAGGATGCATCGCATAGGGAGTCTTGTGAGCCTCATCAAAAATCTTTCTTCGTAGTTCCTTCTGATCCGGAACACATAGCCTGTCACCAAAATACAACACCCCACTATCTGATATTCTGAATTCTCCACTTTCTGTTCCTGCTAATCCTTGCTTGATTTTCTGTATTTCAGGATCCTGCTCCTGAGCTGTCTGGATGTCACCAAGCAAGGTAGACTCTAATGTCATAGTAGAGAGCTGTCCGACTATGAGCTCGAGACCGAAATCTGTGATCTCTTTCTGTAGGGGCGGTGCCATGGCTGCTAGAGATAATAGGGTAGCGCTGGACTTCCTGCTGAGGGCATCTGCTACCCTATTCGCTTTTCCTAGGTGGTAGAGGATATCTATGTCATAGTCTTTGACCAGTTCTAGCCATCTGCGCTGTCGCATATTCAGATCCTTCTGAGTGAAGAAGTACTTCAGACTCTGATGATCTGTATACACTCTGCACTGAGCTCCATACAAGTAATGTCTCCAAATCTTGAGAGCGAACACCACTGCTGCAAGCTCAAGGTCATGAGTAGGGTAATTCTTCTCATAATCCTTAAGTTTTCTTGAGGCATAGGCGATCACCTTGCCATCTTGCATCAGCACTGCTCCTAGTCCCAACTTTGAGGCATCACTATATATGTCAAAACTATCTACGTTCTCTGGTAGAGACAGAATAGGTGCACTGGTCAATCTCCTTTTCAGCTCGCTGAAACTGTTCTCACAGTCCTCTGTCCACTGAAATTTTTTGTTCTTTCTGGTAAGAGCTGTCAGTGGGGAAGCTATCCTGGAGAAGTCCTCTACGAATTTCCTGTAGTAACCTGCTAATCCCAGAAAGCTTCTGATCTCATTGGCGTTCTTGGGTCTTTTCCAGTTGCTCACAACTTTTATCTTACTGGGGTCTACCATGATACCATCCTTTGAGATGATGTGACCCAGGAAGGACACTTGATCTAACCAAAATTCATATTTTGTGAACTTAGCGTACAACTGGTTCTGCTGAAGGGTCTGCAGTACTATTTTCAGGTGCTCTGCGTGTTCTTCCTGAGTTCCTGAGTAGATAAGAATGTCATCGATGAATACAATAACAAATTTATCTAGGTAATCCCTGAATACCCTGTTCATGAGGTCCATGAAAGTAGCTGGAGCATTTGTCACGCCAAAGGGCATGACTACGAACTCATAATGTCTGTATCTAGTCCTGAATGCTGTCTTGGGTATGTCCCCTTCTTTAACCTTCACCTGATGATAACCTGATCTGAGGTCTATTTTAGAGAATACTGCTGCTCCCTTTAGCTGATCAAACAGGTCATCTATTCTAGGAAGAGGATACCTGTTCTTGATTGTGACTTGGTTCAGTGCCCGGTAGTCTATACACAGGCGCATGCTCCCGTCTTTCTTCTTCACGAACAATACAGGTGCTCCCCATGGTGAGTGACTAGGACGTATGAAGCCCTTGTCAAGCAGCTCCTGTAATTGCTCATAAAGTTCCTTCAGTTCTACTGGAGCCATGCGGTAAGGTGCTTTGGAGATAGGATTTGTACCGGGAATGAGCTCTATCTCAAATTCGATCTCCCTGTCTGGTGCTAGGCCTGGTAACTCTTCAGGAAAGACTACTGGGTAGTCACACACGACTCGGACCTCTGCTAGCTGTTGGTCCTTCTCCTAACTGGTACTGACTACGTGTGCTAAGAACCCCGTACATCCTGAATCCATTAACCTCTGTGCCTTCATAGCTGAGAGAAACTTTTTGGCCTTTCTCCTGGGTTCTCCGACGAACTCAAACTGCGCTTCTGCTTCAGGTTGGAATATGACTTTCTGTTTACGGCACTCGATGGAGGCACCGTATTTGATCAAGAAGTCCATCCCGAAGATGACGTCGTAGTCGGTCATATTAATCACTATCAGATCGCAAAAGAGCTCTCTGTCTGCTATAGTGACCGGCACTGCTCTGAGCCAGTGCGTAGATGCCATAACTTCTCCTGAAGGTAAGGTCGTAAGGAACTGGCTACTGAGTACCTCTAGAGGTACTGCTAACTTCTCAGCAAATGCCCTGGATATGTATGAATGGGTTGCCCCAGTATCGAATAAGACAGTTGTACTTTGTTGTAAAATACTAATCTGACCTGTAACAACTGTCGAGGCATTTGCTACGTCCTCTCTGGTGAATGAGTAGATCCTCGCATTGGTCGTAGCTAGAGGGGCTTCTAATTTGCCCTGGCTAATATGTGGACCATCTAAAGCGGCCTGCATCTGATGTAACTGAGCTGGCTGGCCTCCATACTGAATCGGCTGTGGCTGAGGAAGACTGGTCTTGTTTGGACACTGCTTGGCCATATGCCCTTCCTGTCCGCATTCAAAGCATCCTCGTGTACCCTTACGACAAACTCCAGGATGGAATTTCCCACAAGTAGCACACTTTGGATAACTGGGTTGCTTGCTGGCTGGCCCTCCTTTTGGGTAACTCCCTGGTTTGCGCTTGTTGCTGGAGTTCCCTTTCCAGTTAGAGCCATGGGAGCTGTGGCCCTGCTGTTTCTGAGTGCCTGAGCCTCCTTGGCCTTTAGCTTCTGAGAGGACTTGCTTCTGCTGCTTGATGCTATTCTGGTAATGCTCAGTGATTAGAGCACTGCTCACTAGCTCTTCTGTGGTTTGTGGCCTATGAACGCCACCAGCCACATTCATTGCTATTTCCGGCCTCAGCATCTTGAGCATCAACCAGATTCGTTCCCTTTCTGTGCTGACTAGTTCAGGGCATAGACGAGCCAATCTATTGAATTTCTTCACGGCTTCCTCAACTGAAAGGTTGCCCTGACGAAACTCAGTGAACTCGTCGTAGTGGCGGTTGGTGACCCGCATGTGAAAGAACTCCTCAAAGAATTCCTTCTCGAAGTCATCCCATGTCATCTGGTTCACTGGGCGCTTCGTTCTGATTCTCTCCCACCACATACGTGCATCTCCTATCAGACAGAAGGAGGCGCACTTCACCTTCTCATGTTCTGGCCAGTCCAGAAGCTCCATCGTACTTTCCAGTGTTTTGAACCATGCCTGCGCATCCCATGGTTCATTATTGCCTGAGAAATTCTCTGGCTTGACTCTCTGCCACTGGATCAGATAGGCTTCTCTCTGCATTCCTGCTACTGGGGCTACTGGTGTCATAGGCTGGACTGGTGGAACCTCTAAGACCACTGGTGTCGCTAAGTTAGGCTCCGGGGTGACAGTGGGACTGTTCTGCTGACTAGCCTTTAAGGTGGCTATTTCCCGTTGTTGTTCAGCTAGCTGCTGCAGTAACTGAGCCACTAGTGCTGTAAGGTCTGGGGGAGGCACTGAACTGCCTACCTCATGCTGGGGCTCAGTGGCTGCTACTCATCTAGCTGGGCGTCCTCGTGCCATTTCTAAAGACATGAAGGACATACATGACTAACACAAGCATAATTGAGTAACTATTGTTATCATGTTAACTATAATCATAAACAAGCATGCTTCAGTTATATCTAAACATGAAAACAAGAAACATAAAGAAAGTGAGAGATGTTCTTACTTGGAAGCTACAGGTACAATGCTGATGTGTGTGTAGGAAGTATGGAAACTTCTCTGATACCACTCTGTAACGACCCACCTTCTACTGACTAGGCTGTAAGGTCGATCGTCACATTATGCTGTGCTAAATTACTATTGCGGAAATCTGGATTGATTAAAATTTTACTAAACTGATTATTGTAAAATCTGAACTTAATGTTCTAGGTGTACCTAAGAGTTGTACACATGCAGGGAAGATAATCTATGCCTCTCGGTTGTCCTGCTAGCTGTAACCAGACATTCCAATCGATCCATAATCGATTGGGCTATCGGATCGATCCAGTGATCGATCCAGCTTGATACTGGCACGGGGAAAAACTCTGGATCGGTCGGCTGACCGACCCACAAGCTATCTTGCTTCTGTATGCGGCTGGATCGGTCTACCGACCGATCCAGGAGTACACTGATCGGTCGGTAGACCGATCCAGTGGCTCACTAATCGGTTGGCTGACCGATCAGTGAGCTTTATACTTCCCTGATTGCATCTGGATCGGTCGGCTGACCGATCCATAAACTCTCTGTTCACGATTGGATCGATCAGCTGACCGATCCAGTGGCACAACCCACTTCTGATCGATCAGTAGATCGATCAGGTTTCTGATTTCGAATCAGAACCCCAGATTTCAGCACTTGTTCGTGCCAAAATCTCACACAACAATTATATAATGCATGGAAAACGTTCTAATATCTATCAGCTAGCATTCTAGCATGATATAGTGCGAGGTTTATTAATTTATAACATTTAAACCACTAGAAATGCATAAAGGTATCTTAAGAAAAGAAACTAAGTTCTTAATTTGCTAAACTCCCTAAGGATCTTCGTTCCAGGTTCCTGCCACACACACCATCTCTGCATTGACCTCCAACTTACTCTGCTAGTCCATCTTCCCTTTACCTTTATCTGCAGTATAAGGGAAAATAGTATCTGTAAGCTTTAAGCTTAGTAAGAAACCAACTACCTCACTAAAACATGCAACGATGCAAACATGTTTTTAAAGAATGCTATTTAAAAACATGCACTGAATTTGTTAAAGCATGGCATACTGAAGTTACATGGCATAAATACTGAAACATGGCATGCATAATAAAATCTAAGCATGGAGCTATTTCATGGTATCAACTAGGAGAACTAAACTGAAACTGAAACTAAAACTGAGCTAACGCTATATTCACATAACTAGATTACGAGTTTGAGAGCTATTATCATAATAAGTGAAAATAGTAATCATACTGCTGTTTGGGCCCGGCAACTGTACTTGCTGTGCGCGCATCCCTAGCTAGACCCGGGTTTGCAAGTCCCGCATTTAGTAGGGTTTACTAGGTTATCTAAACCTAGGGACGACTATGGGAGCCCAACCCAATGGATATCTAATCCAGTACAGTGCCACTGAGAAAGTAAAATACTGAACATAAGATAATAAATTCCTGTCTTGTTTTTACTAGGTTGTCTAAACCCAGAACTAGGTTATCTAAACCTAGAGGCGACTGTGGGAGCCCACCCATTGGACATCTAGTCCTGTAAAAGCTGTAGCAAGACTACATGAGCTGTGAAATGCTCCTATTGCATTTAACTAAGCTATTAAAATGCCTAAGTTGCATTTTAACTGTGCTAGTAATTTAATCGAACACTTGGTATGCGCTAATTCGCATCCTTCGTGCCGAAAAGCTATATACTACTAACTAAAATATGGAATTCACACGGAAGCTACTTATACTGCAGGTGAGGGGTTTCTTCCCTCCTGTTCGTAATTTCTTACGATTCTAATCGCTAGGTTTCACGGAGGAGAGATCTCTTCGACGATCTTCTCGCGTCTATGTGTTCCTCTCGCGGAGGGGAGCGTCCTCGTGCCCTTGGAACCCTTGGGACAGAACCCTTGCTTGTTCTTGTGGTTGGCGCCGAGAGGAAGAGAGGAGAAGGGAGGGTTGCGGCGTAGCTAGGGTGAGGAAAAGAGAGGTTGCCGATTAAAAATAAAACTCTCACTTAATAATTTCTTATTTATATTAAGTGGTAATTTTGGCCCAACCTGAATATAAACTTAATTGTTTCCCTTTCCTTTCAGCACGACCCTGCTGGGTTCACCTGGTTACTAAGGTTCACCATAAGTCATAGAACCCAATGGGTCTCGGGTTCAATTCCCGCGTAGGCCGTTTTCGTTTTCTATTTGTTTTTGCTACTTCCGCTACTCTAAAAATTCTGTAAAAATATCCTAAAATTCCAGAAAAATCATAGAATATTTATAAAATAACTTTGAAAATTTTTGGGAGTTACAATACTGAGCATGGACGGAAAAAGAAGGCTAACAACAATCTAATCTACTTTATAGCAACCAATAAAACTACAATCAATCTAAATAAAAAAGAACTAATTCCCAACTAAAAGCTAGGGTTCGGATCAAGGAGAAAGATCGAATTCATTCACTTGCATAGCACTAATGGTAAGGAACAGAACCAAATCAAGAAGAACAACTCCAAAAGCTACTCCTACTGTAGGTGAGTAGTACTTATAGCCGGTTCTTGGACTTACAACCGAAGGGTGGAAGAGATTCTAGGGTTTCAAAGCTTGAAGACTTGCGGCTTCTTCTTGTGCCCGCGTTGACCTTGCCGAGAGAAGTTCGGCTTGGTGAAGGATCCGTGGAGGAGAGAGCTCGCCGGCCGCCGAAGAAAGGGTTCGGCCGCAGAGGAGGAAAACCTAGGTTTTCTTTTAAAACCCTGGCTTTATTATTAACTACTCCTTAAATATGTTTCTCTTACCCTTAGGTTAACAAAACGAGCATAGCTCGGCTGGTCGGATGCGTCCAGTTAGGTCGGGTTCGACCGGAGGTCTTGGGTTCGAGTCTCACCTTCAACGATATTTGTCAAAACTTCGTTTTTTTGCAAACATACTAAACGACCTCCAAAAATTATGTAAAAATACTCTAAAAATTTCTAAAAATCTCTAGAATATTTTAAAAGCATTTCTAAATATTTTTTATGAACATTTGGAACTCGAAATAGGGAAAATAGGGTCATTACAATCCCCCAACCTTATAAAAAGTTCATCCTCGAACTTAGAATAGCTCTGGATACTTCTGTCTCATACTGTCCTCCCGCTCCCAAGTGATTTTCTCGTGGTTCTAGTTCTGCCAGACGACCTTCACTAGTGGTACTTTTTTGTTTCTCAATCTCTTGACTGCTCTGTCCACTATCTGTGTAGGTCTGCTCTCATAACTAAGATCCTCTTGGATCTGCACTGACTGAGGCTGAATCACTTGGCTCGAGTCATGGAGACACTTCTTTAGCATGGAGACATGAAATACATTGTATATTGCTGACATGTCTTGTGGTAAGTCCAGCCTGTAAGCTACTTTCCCAATCCTCTCTATGATCAGGTAAGGTCCTACATAGCGAAGACTTAATTTATCCTTCTTACCAAATCTCATCACTCCCTTCATAGGAGCGACCTTGAGGAAAACTGAATCTCCTACTTGCAATTCCAATGGCCTACGGCGTGTGTCAGCATAACTCTTATGTCTGCTCTAGGCAGTCTCAATTCTCTTTCTGATTTTCTGGATCACTTGAGTGGTCTCATCTATCAGCTCTATCTGAATGCCCAGCTCTACTTCCATTTCTTTTCTCTCACCTGCTTCTTGCCAGCATATGGGTGATCTGCATTTCCTACCATACAGTGCCTCAGAAGGTGTCATCTTGATGGTGGCCTGATAGTTATTGTTGTAGGCGAATTCAGCTAAGCACAAATACTTGCACCAACTTCCTTTGAAATCCATCGCACAAGCTCTGAGCATATCTTCTAAAATCTGATTCACTCGCTCTGTCTGTCCATCAGTCTGTGGATGGAAAGCTGTGCTGAACCTGAGTTTGGTGCCTACTGCATTCTGAACGCACTCCCAAAAGTGTGAAGTGAAGCGCCCATCCCTATCAGAAATGATAGATTTAGGAACTCCATGAAGTCTGACTACCTCTTTAACATATCGCTGGGCCAACTGCTCTATAGAGTGGGACACCTTGATGGCTAGGAAGTGAGCAGACTTGGTCAATCGGTCTACTATTACCCATATCACATCATATCCATTGGTGGTTCTTAGAAGACCTGTTATGAAGTCCACGGATATATCTTCCCATTTCCATTCTGGTATTGGAAGAGGCTGAAGAACTCCTCTTGGTCTCTGGTGTTCTGCTTTGACCCTCTGGCATGTCAAGCAGGTACTGACATATTTAGCAACGTCTCTTTTGAGTCCTGACCACCAGAACCTCTGTTTCACATCTTGGTACATCTTGGAAGAACCAGGATGCATGGAGTATGGTGTGCTGTGAGCTTCTTCTAAGATATTCTTCCTCAGTTCTTTATCATGGGGCACGCAAATGTGACTCCCCTGATAAAGAGTCCCGCTGTCTGTTACTCGAAACTCTGATTTGTCTTCTTTCTGTAATCCTTGCTTGATTTTCTGGATGTTTGGATCTTCACTTTGCTTTCTCTGTATCTCCTCAAGCAATGTGGACTCTAAGGTCAATGCAGAGAGTTGCCCTTCAATAATTTCAAGTCAAAAATCCGATAACTCCTTCTGTAGTGGCAGGGCTAATGATGACAAAGACATCAGGGATGCACTGGATTTTCTGCTGAGTGCATCTGCCACTTTGTTAGCTTTGCCTGGGTGGTAGAGGATTTCACAGTCGTAATCTTTGACCAACTCCAGCCACCTGCGCTGTCTCATGTTTAAGTCCTTCTGAGTGAAGAAGTACTTAAGACTCTGATGATCTATGAAGATTCTACACTGAACTCCATATAAATAATGTCGCCAGAGTTTCAGTGCAAAAACTACAGCTGCCAGCTCAAGATCGTGAGTAGGGTAGTTCTTCTCATAATCTTTGAGTTGTCTAGAAGCATAAGCTATGACTTTTCCTTCTTGCATAAGTACAGCTCCTAAGCCCATCTTGGAAGCATCACTGTAGATGTCGAAACTCTTGTCGCTCTGTGGAATAGTCAGAATGGGAGCACTGATCAATCTCTTCTTTAGCTCTTGGAAACTCTGCTCACATTTATCTGACCATTCGAATCTCTTGTTCTTTCTGGTGAGGGTTGTTAGTGGAGAGGCTATCCTGGAAAAGTCCTCCACGAACTTCCTGTAGTACCTAGCTAAACCAAGGAAGCTTCTGATCTCTCTGACGTTCTTGGGTCTACTCCAGTTGTTGACCGCTTCCACTTTGGCTGGATCCACTTGAATACCTTCTTTAGAAATAAGGTGATCTAAAAACGCCACCTGATTTAACCAGAACTCGCACTTTGAGAATTTAGCATAAAGCTGCTTTTGCTACAGAGTCTGCAGTACCATCCTCAAGTGCGTGTCATGCTCCTCTGGGGTCCTTGAATAGACCAGAATGTCGTCGATGAATATGATGATAAATTTGTCAAGATATTCTCTGAACACTATGTTCATTAAGTCCATGAAGACCGCAGGTGCATTAGTCACACCAAAAGACATGACTGCAAACTCATAGTGTCCATATCTGGTCCTGAACGCCGTTCTGGGTATATCTCTTTCTTTCACTTTCAGCTGATGGTACCCAGAGCGCAGGTCTATCTTCGAGAATACTGTTGCCCCTCTTAACTGATCAAATAAATCGTCGATCCTGGGAAGGGGGTACTTGTTCTTGATGATCACTTGATTCAGAGCTCTGTAATCTATACACATCCGCATAGATTCATCTTTCTTCTTGACCAACAACACAGGAGCTCCCCAAGGTGAGTGACTAGGGCGGATGAAGCCTTTGTCAAGTAACTCCTGAAGTTGTTCTTGTAACTCTTTCAGCTCTACTAGAGACATGCGATACAGAGCTTTTGAAATTGGACCGGTTCCAGGAACCAATTCAATCTCAAATTCCACTCATTTATTGGGAGGTAGTCCAGGTAGATCTGCTGGGAATATCTCGGGATATTCATAGACCACCCGAACCCCCTCTTTCTTACCTTCTTTCTGTTCTTCTGCACTTACTTGACTGGGGCTCCGGGCTCCCTACTGTCTTGTCTTCTATCTTGGTTGTCTTGAACTCTATAAACTCCTCATAGTGCTTGTTGGTGATAGAACTCTTCATAGAACTCTAACTGAAAATCTTCCCAGCTCATCTGATCGGCTGCTCTCTTGGTCTTTATCCTCTCCCATCACATACGAGCATCTCCAGACAGGCAGAAAGAGACGCACTTGACCTTCTCAACTTATGGCCAGTGAAGAAGCTCCATAGTGCTCTCTAGTATTTTAAACCAAGCCTGGGCATCCCAGGGCTCAGTCGTGCCTGAGAAGCTCTCTGGTTTCAGCTTCAGCCACTATATAAGATAAGCTTCTAGTCTCTGAGGTGCTGTGACGGCTCCCTGGGTAGTTGGTGGAGTCTCAATTACCATTGGAGCCTCTGCAGTGATAGCTGGAGGAGGGGGAGGAACTGCTGGCTGGTTTGCCATCAGATTGGCAATCACTTGCTGCTGTTCTGCTACTTGTCTCTGGAGTTATGCAACAACTTCAGAGAGATTGGGCTCAGTTGATCTAAGCTCTTCGTTCTCCTGATCTTGGTTCTCAGTATGAACGGTACAGGTACATCCTTTTTCTTAACATCTAATTATGCAAAGAAAAGGACTTGGTATCCTCTCTCTAACCCTTCTAATCATACATAAATATGAATAAAGAAAAGGGAAACTAAATCTTCTATCTTACTTTAGTAATAAAAAAAAACAAGTACTCTATACTACAGTTAATAATAAGGAAAGCAGAATAAAGAAAGGATTTAAATACTTTCTTACTTGGAGACGGCGAGGATGATGCTGATGTATGTGTGTGATGCTGGAGAATGGAACACTGCTCTGATACCAACTGTAACAACCACCCTTCTTACTACTACTCTCTAAGGGCGTCCGTTACCTAACTACTACTCTACTTACTAGTGTCACTTATGCTATTATTAGCGACACTTAGATTTATCACGACCCAAAGGAATTCCTACCGAAAAATTTCGGCAGAGTCTCCCCTATACCGGTGACCAAATCCATAATATAAACAATATATACACAGCCACAGGCGACTGGAACACATTTTATTCATGACCACGCAGTAATAAATCAACAGTAAAAGAAAAAAAACTACTCTAGCAAAAACAACCAACTACATCACTCCACAAATAATGAAAGTGACTAATTACATATGCGGAAATAAACTCAACTACAATCCCAAATTTAATATAACATTAGAAGAAAACTAAAAAGCAGAGTCTTGACAATTTTTGCCAGCTAATTCTGGATCTTTCCACAGTCCAGACATCACACCTTCATCACCACCCCCATCCTGTCGCCTCCCTTTCATATCTTAGCTTTTCCTTTATCTGCAGTAGGAGGAAAGAAAACAAAACTATAAGCGAAAACGCTTAGTAAGTACTAATCTATCTCACAAAAACTCGAAGTGCATAAAAGTAATGCAATAATACTGAAACTGAAATGGTAAAGCAAAGCTGCATGTACTCATGGTATACAGAAATAAAACTGAATACTAAACATGCTCACTAACTGACAAGAAAATAAGGAAACTACTACTGTAGGCTTAGAATTAAGGAACTAAACTTTTATTGATTCTAAGCATAAAACTTGTTTCCTTTTCTTATATCCTTATACTAGAAATTAATCTTTTAATTTCTCTTTTACTTTCTTCTTTTTTTTCTTTTCTTTCTTCTTTTCTTCTTTTTCTTTGGGCTCAGGCTTAGTACCATCTTTGTTTTGCGCGCTCTCTAATAGTGACTGAGGTAGCGAGCCTCTAGTCCTATGAGGTAAAGACCTTGGTCTTACCAGGGCCAAGATCTTGGAATTGGTCACCTGTATTTGTTTAACGACAACCTTGGAAGTCGGGTACTAGCCTCTTACTTTAGTTTACTTGTTATCTCTTTTTAACTAGACTTTAGTCTTTTTCTTACTTATGCTTCTTATAATCCTTTATTGGAGCCTATTAGAATCCTGTAGATATGTCTAACAAGTGTAGGATTACAATTAACTAAGCATGCTATATAAAAACAATACAAGGGAAACAAATCTAGACTCTCTCTAAGCATGTTATAAAACAAAGCATCAGAAAAGCAAATCTGAACTTTCTAAACATGTTGTAAAACAAAGGAAAAGAAAGCACATCTGAACTTACTAATCATGCTCTAGAATAGAGCAAAAGAGAGCTAGTTTGAACTTTTAAAACATGCTGTGATAAGAGCAAAGAAAGCTAATCTAATCTTACAAATCATGCTATAAAATAGAGCAAAAGGAAACTAATTCAAACTTGCTAATCGTGCTATAAAATAGAGCCAAAGAAAGTAACTTTAAGCTTTCTAAACATGCTGTAAAATAGAGCAAAAGAAAGCTAATTCAAACTTGCTAATCATGCTGTAAAATAGAGCAAAAGAGAGCTAATTTGGACTTTCTAAACATGCTGTAAAATAGAGCAAAAGAAAGCTAACTTGGACTTTCTAAACATGCTATAAAATAGAGCAAAAGAAAGCTAACTTGGACTTACTAAACATGCTATAAAATAGAGCAAAAGAAAGCTAACTTGGACTTACTAAACATGCTATAAAATAGAGCAAAAGTAAGCTAACTTGGACTTACTAAACATGCTATAAAATAGAGCAAAAGAAAGCTAACTTGGACTTACTAAACATGCTGTAAAATAAAGTAAAAGAAAACTAATTTGATCTTGCTAATCATGCTACAAAATGGAGCAAAAGAAAACTAATTTGATCTTGCTAAATGGCACAAACGTAACGAAAATGCTAAACTATAGGCGAACGAAACTAGAAGCTAAATGAGAAATCTGCACCGTTTCATCTATTGATCACGCCTACTGCCAACACTAGAACTACCATAAACTTAAATGGGAATTCTATACTGATATGCTTAATAGAACCACACGTTTACAATTAATCTACATGCTAAGCTTAATCCTTAAAGCCGTTTACACCAAAAGGAAAATCATACTGAGCATGGACGGAAAAAGAAGGCTAACAGTAATCTAATCTACTTTACAGCAACCAATAAAACTGCAATCAATCTAAATAAAAAGGAACTAATCCCCAACTAAAAGCTAGGGTTTGGATTAAGGAGAAAGATCGAATTCATTCACTTGCATAGCACTAATGGTAAGGAACAGAACCGAATCAAGAAGAACAACTCCAAAAGCTACTCCTACTGCAGGTGAGTAGTACTTATAGCCGGTTCTTGGACTTACAACCGAAGGGTGGAAGAGATTCTAGGGTTTCAAAGCTTGAAGACTTGCGGCTTCTTCTTGTGCCCGCGTTGACCTTGCCGAGAGAAGTTCGGCTTGGTGAAGGATCCGTGGAGGAGAGAGCTCGCCGGCCGCTGGAGAAAGGAAACCTAGCGCCGTCGCCTCGGTGTGTTTTCCACCCTCACAGCTGCCGCACGCGAAGGAGAGGGGAAGAAAGGGTTCGGCCGCAGAGGAGGAAAACCTAGGTTTTCTTTTAAACCCCGGATTTATTATTAACTACTCCTTAAATATGTTTCTCTTCCCCTTAGGTTAACAAAACGAGCATAGCTCGGCTGGTCGGATGCGTCCGGTTAGGTCGGGTTCGACCGGAGGTCTTGGGTTCGAGTCTCACCTTCAACGATTTTTGTCAAAACCTCTTTCTTTTTGTAAACATACTAAACGACCTCCAAAAATTGCGTAAAAATACTGTAAAACTTTCTAAAAATCTCTAGAATATTTTAAAAGCATTTCCAAATATTTTTTTATGGACATTTGGAACTCAAAATAGGGAAAATCGGGTCGTTACATCCCTCCACCTGCGTCCAGGGCACCCTCAAGCTCCATGAGGGCGCCCTCTGCTCAATGTCCAGGGCACCCTCAAACTCTATGAGGGAACCCTCTGTCCTGCTGCGCGGAGGTCTTCAACTAATGACCTGACCCGCCTCCAAGCTCCATAAGGGCGCCCCATGACTGTTCATCCGAGGCTTTTGCTTCTTTTTCTCCCCCCTGCAAGATGAGTTAGTCCAAAATACAAAACACATCCTGCAAGACAGAGTTTAGCACAATAAAAGAAATTAAAACATAAGAATTTGATAGTCATCGGACTATCCGGTTTTGACTTCGGCTTTTCGACCAGAAATCCTAGGTCGAACTGACACCTACTGTTCCCTCACTGGGGAATGCGTCCTCACCTACTCCACTCAGGAGAGTTTACCTGTTGCTAGTTGATCCTCTAGACCAACTGGACTTTTGCTCAGCGCCCGAGGCTCGAGGACTTTCTGCTAGACGTCCGCTCCATGACCCGTCCAGTCTTTCACCTGGTTTGTGACACTAGGACTTTCCACCTAGAGTCCTCAACCTTAGGACTTTTGCCTAAAGCTCTTGACCCGCTAAGACTTCTCACCTAGGGTTACCACCCCCTAGGACCTAGGGTTACCTCCCCTAGGGTTTTCCACTTGCCTAACCGCAGCTAGGACTTTTGGCTAAGTACACTTAGGACTTTCTTGCAAGCTCATTCAAACTCATTAGATCACAAATAATCTTAACTTTGATCACTTTGCCATTATCAAAATTTAGATTCTATCGTTGGGTGCTTCCTGCACCAACAAACTATCCTTGGAACTCCAAAATTAAATTTTCTAGATATGGTTAGGGCTATGATGGCTCAAGCTAATTTGCTAATTTCTTATTGGAAAGATGCATTATTAGCTGCAACCTATATATTTAATCGAGTGCCTTTTAAATCTGTTCCATCTATTTTTTATAAACGTTGGACAGATCAGAAAATCATATTTAAGTAATTTGAGACATTGGGGGTCAGCTGCCTGTGTTTATGATAAAACTAACAAATATAGGAAATTAGGACCCCAAAGGTAAAAAAATGTATCTTTATAAGATATTCTAAGGGTTATGCTTTCATTGGTGAGCAACAAGATAAAATCATCTTTGAAATAGAGTCAAGAGATACTATTTTTCTCGAAACTTAGTTCCCAACAAGAGGTGAAATTGATAAAACAATGCCTTTATTTGGGACAGAGGAGTAGGATAGTGTTCCTTTATCATCAAATCAGGTATCACGAGAGATGCCTGAATCTAGTTGAATGAGTCAGTTTTTCAACCGTCTAACCTATGAAAAAGTAGTCGGTAGATTATTCCTCAGAGAAGATTTAATATTGAGAATAAGACATTAATGATTCTCTCAGTTGACAATGAGGAACCTTGAACAGTTGAGGAAGCTTTGAGATGCTAAGAGAAAAATGGAAAATTAAAATGGATAAGGAGATGAAGTCTATCAGTGTAATGTCTCACAAGCGTAATTAATTTATTTACTAAATTTACTAAGAACCCCACGGGCACTAATTAAGAGAATTAAATCATAAAATTTAATACGAATTTTAGAAATTTTTCGGAAGTTCAAATGAACTTGTATGACATGTTTCAAGGGTATAGAGGTAGGAAATTGGATAGAAGCATATGACCCAATTTAAATTAGGAGTTGATTAATTTAATTAACCTAAGTAAGAAATGATAACCTAGGTATAAAATCCTCACCCCTCACCGTTTTTCCCAAAACCACCGATTCCCACTCCTTGCTCAGCTCGACCGACTTCGACGGAATTACTCACCGAGCCCCAAACTCCGATCAAGCACCTTTCTGAGCCGGCGGGCTATGGAGGATGCTGCGACCGGACGCGGAGGTCCCCAACACCTCTCTACCAGCGCAACACCACTGAGTTAGGGGTTTCTACGGTGACACGAAGAAGAGAAAGACAAGTACTCTCCATTATGGGGTATGAGATCACTGAGGTAGGGATTAGGTGCTTAGGAGGAGTAAATGTGTTTGTTAATTGTTCGATTGGTTTATCAAGTTGAGATTTTGCCATTCTGTGACGTTCTTGCAATGGCTTGTGGTTTCTCTAGGTTTCTGCGAAGGATTTGGGGGTCGATGATCAAAATTTGGTGTTGAACGGGTGTCCCTTGATAGCTTCTGGATTTCTGTTTGATTTTTGGAGTTTTCGATTGGTTTCTGGGAGATTTGTTCTGTTCTAATGCCTGGTTTTGCCTCTTCAGAAAGGATTTAGGGTTGGCTGATTTGGTTATACTGATATCATCACCGTAGGATTCTTATTGTTGATCGGTTTCGATTAGAAGAGTTTGGATTTGAGGACATTTTTGGTTTCTCGAGTAGGCTGAGAGATTGTGAACAAATTTGAGAGATTTTGAGGGTATTTATATTCCTCATGTAACTGTGATGCTCCGGCGGTTTGTTTTAGGATAGATTTAGGGTTGATGTTCTAACCCGGATTGAAGATGCTTTTCCTTTCTCTATTGCTTCCAATGGTTAATGTTTTAAGCCCAGATCAAAGATGCTTTCATTTCTCCATTGTTCCTGGAATACTGAATTGGTTTGGGATGGTGGGATTTCAATCTAAGGTTGTTCGATTTTAGCGATTTGTGATTGGTTTTGGTGTGGGTTGATTGGAGTTTGATTTGAAAGTGAATTTTGGCTTTCATACGAGTTGGTTGTGGTTTTGTGGATGGTTCTAGTAAGGTTGAAATGTGAATTCGAAGTGGGATCTTCAAGTAGTGGTATAGGCTGTAGTTGTTGAATTTTATTCTAGCTCTCTACCATATGTGCAAGCTTCTAGTTGTTTCTTTCAAGGATTGATACACATTCTTTGTCTTGAATTTTCTTCTAGTTCTCTTTCATATGTGCATGTTTCTAGTTGTTTGTTTCAAGGGTTGATATATATTATATGTGCTGACTTCCAGGGTAGCTCCCCTACGTGTATGCATGTTTCGGTTGTAGCTTCCATAATTATTATGCTTATGGAATGGATAGAATGTGCAATTAATGTCAGGATAGTAGGATGGGCACGGGCACGGGCATGGGCATGGGCATGGGCATGCCATATGTGGTAATAGTATGGGTTGAGTGTCTTGGGATGAGCTTGAGGGAAGATCCTTCCTAACTTGACTAATAATTTATTTATGTTAGCTTCGGTTATATGACTGCATGTTCACTGGGAGGTACCTCTAGGGTCATGATTATGGATTGAATGACTGGCTTAAATTGTGGTTACCATATTGTGTCATATCCACTGTTATTAGCTATGTAGGTTCTTTTGTATATCATACTTTCCTTCTTTATTCTGTAATTGATTTATGATCTATGCCTACTAGATACTATTCCTGCCATTATATGGATGTCATATCTTTCATATTGGATGTACTTGCTGGGGGTGTAGACTCATGATGCTTATGTTATAGGTGAGAGAGACACCTCCCAGGATATGATGGAGGGCATATGGACAGAGTAGACAAGAAGGCGGAATGGATTCATGACACACTGTTCGGAGGTCTTAGGAGTGCTGTGAAGACTTGTTTTCTCATGTGTCTTCCTTTATTGTATGAGGAGATATACTAATGGTTCCCCCACCCTTTTATTAACTTCTTGATTGCGATGTTACTGTTACATTGGGTATGGTGGTTTATTTTGATAGGATTTCTGTTTCTTTCACGGTAAAGGTTTAGAGGTTGTCCTATGTTTGCTCTTTGGTGTAAAATATAAAAAAAATATACTGAGGGAGGTCTAGGGATGTTTCAATGAGAAAGAATCAAGTTTGACATTTTGTCGATCTTCTTTTGGGCCGAAGGGCTATTAGTGTAACGCCCGCCCTTCCTCTTGCCCTGAACGGCAAGGGCGGCCCTATGCGAACATACATACATGCATATGAAATCATTGCAGCGGAAGAATTTTTTTTTTTTTTTTAACTTAATCATATAAACAAAACATGTGAACATGCTAGCACTCATGCATATAACATTTTAATTACTATCTATTACTTGAAACCTGATACATGCTTGTTTAACTAAAACATAAAACGTACTAAATAAGAAGGAAAATTAAACATGTATACTGTTCTCTAGAGTTCATGATAACTAACAATTTTCTAAATAAACAAGTACTTAACATTTCGAGGTGTCATGGAAGTAAGAGCAAGTATAGTTCACCTTAAGTATAAACCATCCAACAAGTTCAAGCTAATATCATCAGAAGTAGCAAGAAAGAAATAGTTCACATGCAAAAGTATCAAATAGGAAAAATAAGTTAATATGCAGAACTTAAAATATGTATAAGTCCTGAAACACAAAACAGATCTCTTCCACCATGTCACTGCCACACACAACTTTGCCCTTCCTGCTGCTCCCTTTAGTTTAGCCATGCTTTACCCTTTTCTGCAGTACAAGGAAAATAAAACTATAAGCACATAAGCTCAGTAAGATCCTTTCCTACTCACAAAAGTCATAAATCATGAATTAAACATGGAGTAGTGATATATTCATTTAACCACATCTAGATTTTCACCTTTCATGTTAGCATGAGGTAGTGTCATATTCATTTAGGCAAATCATAACATAGTATAAGAGAGTATAAGCATAAAGTAGTAGCATGTTCTTCTAGGTATCATAGACATATCTCAAGAGAGCATCTTTCTAAAGCATAATAATCACATAACATGAAATCACATATATATGCAAGATATTCTTTTGAAAACATATATTATATAAATACTTAAACATCAATCTCAACATGAGGGCCCGACATTGTACCACATATATGAATTACGCGCATCCTAAATAAATCCGAGGTAGCTAATCTCGAACCTACTAGGAACTAGGCCTGTGCTTCGACCTAGGGGCAACATAGGAGCCCATCCCATGGACCATTCTTAGGATCCGGTACAAGCCATACAAAAGTAAAATAGCATATCATGTTTCTTGTCATATCATGAAGAGTGCTCTTAATCAAAACTTATAGGGAAGCATATCTTAGGTCTTATGTTACTTATTATATCGTGAAGAGTGCTCTTAATCCCAACTTATAGGGAAGCAACTCTTAGGCATTTTCTCATACATAAGCCTTGCATAAGCATAACATGATAACATAGAGTCCACATATCACATAACATATCATGAAGAGTCATTAGCATCCATAATTGGGGTCTTGATCTTTCTACAAACCCTAATTCCATGTCTTGGCAGAAACCTATAAGCATGATTCTAGGGTTCTTTTATGCAACTTTAAGCATGAAACATTAAATTAATATCACATGATACAAGGCATAGCAAGTGAGACTCTTAGCAAGCATACATGAAATTTCCTACCCTAATTTCCAAGTCTTGGCCGAAACCTATAAGCATGATTCTAGGGTTTTCTTTTAAGCAACTTCAAGCATGAAACATTAAATTAATATCACATGATAAATGACATACAAGTGAGACTCTTAGCAAGCATACATGAAATTTTCAACCCTAATTTCCAAGTCTTGGCCGAAACCTGTAAGCATGATTCTAGGGTTTTCTTTTAAGCAACTTCAAGCAAGAAACATTAAATTAATCTCACATGATACATGACATAACAAGTGAGACTCTTAGTAAGCATACATGAAATTTTCAACCCTAATTTCCAAGTCTTGGCTGAAACCTATAAGCATGATTCTAGGAGTTTTTTTTTTTTTGAGCTACATAAATCATGAACAACATCTTAATAACATCATATCACATATTAGGTATCATGAGAGAACATAGGCTAGACAAATTTGAGTTTAAACTTCTCTAGGCCTTTTAATTCATCTTGGCCGAAACTTAAAGACATGACTCTAGGGTTTTGAGCTACATAAATCATGAATAACATCTTAATAACATCATATCACATATTAGGTATCATGAGAGAAAACATAAGCTAGACAAATTTGAGTTTAAACTTCTCTAGGCCTTTTAATTCATCTTGGCCGAAACTTCAAGACATGTTTCTAGGGTTTTGAGCTATATAAATCATGAATACCATCTTAATAACATCATATCACATATTAGGTATCATGAGATAAAACATAAGCTAGACAAATTTGAGTTTAAACTTCTCTAGGCCTTTTAATTCATCTTGGCCGAAACTTCAAGACATGTTTCTATTTGAGCTACATAAATTATGACTAACATCTTAATAACATCACATAACTTATTAGGTATCATGAGAGAATACATAAGCAAACCTAAATAGAGTTTAAACTTTCCTAGGCCCTTTGTCTCTTCTTGGCCGAAACTACTAGGCATGAATTCTAGGTTTTTAAGCAACATAAATAATGAAAAACATCTTAATAACATCACATAACTTATTAGGTATCATGAGAGAATATATAAGCAAACCTAATTGAAGTTTAAACTTTTCTAGGCCCTTTGTCTCTTCTTGACCGAAACTACTAGGCATGATTCTAGATTCTTAAGCAACATCAAACATGGAAAACACTCGTAAACTACTTGTACCGCAGGTGAGGGAGATACTTACATCCTCTTGCTTGGTTTACTAAGAGAATACCCTTGGTGAAGAAGAAGACTAAGATCCTTTTCGCTTCTAGAATTCCCTTTTCCTTATTTTTTTTTTCTTTCTTGTAATAAGATTATGCTTCAAGAACTTCCCTTTGTGAAGTTTTCTTAGGGAGAAAACCCTTAGCTTGAATTCGGTAATGGGAGAGAGGAGCTTGGAGTTTTCGGTGAAGGAAGAAGGAGGAAGAAGGAAAATAATAGCTTTTCTTTCCCTTCCTTCTATTTATTCTCCATGAAAGGGAGAAGGGAATACACCTTTTCATTCTTCCCTTCATTTATTCTAAATGAAGGGAGAAGGGAAAATGAACTCTTCATGCTAAGTGAAGGGGAGAAAGAAAAGACAAACTTTTCTTCTAAGTGAAGGGAGAAAGGTGTCCCTTCACCATCCTTATCCTTAACTACAATTTCCCTTTCCTTCCTACTAATACTTTCTCCTGGGCTATTGGTTGTAACACCGGCTATTGGTTGTAACACCCCTAGAAAGCCTAGATAAGAAAGTAAGGATAATGACAGTACGAATGAAAAGAAGGTGTAAATATTCTAAGTTAAATATTAAGATGGATTTAGATGATTAAAACTTTATGAAAGAAAAATAAAGTTGAGAGTATAAATCATCTATGCATGATTTAAAATGTATGGAATTAATATGGACAAAAGGAAGAAATATGAGATAATATATATATGTATGAAATATTTATGCATAATGCATAATATAGTAATATACGAATTATTATGTACAAAAGAAAATAAAATATTAGAAGAGAGATTGAACCTTGGATCTCTTGTAAGGAACATGTATAGGATACCAAAGGGGATAGGAGAATTATTGATAAGGAGAGAAAGGATTAAGTAGTTAAGAATAAGAAAGGATTCTTTCTACTTAAAAGGAAAAGGAAGTAAAAAGAAATAAAAATATACATAAACAAGTTTTGATCCTTGGTTCTCTTGTGGATGCATGCATGTGTTAACCAAGTGGGATAGGAGAGGATATTGTAAGAGGAGAGATAGGAATTTTAATTAAAGGAGAGAAAAGAGAGAAATTAAGGGAAACAAAAGAGAGAACTCAAAAGGCATTTCTCTAGAATATTTTTAACATTAAGAAGAGAAGTAAATAAGGAGGATGAATCAAGACAAGTTTCCTCCCCTCATTTTAGTATAAATAGGCATGGAGGGGTGACTTCAACTTCATCCTCACTCACTTTCCTCCTCTCCTCCCTTGGGTGCCGGAAACCCTCTCCCTTCCTCCTTTCTTCTTCTTGTTGCCGAGCAACACAAGAGGAAGAAACCTCTTCTTCCTCCTCACTCCCTCCCTCTTTTCTTTCTTGTTGTTGCCGAGCAACACAAGAGGAAGAGGTCTCTTCTTCCTCCTCCTCTCCACCAAAAGACCTAGCCACTCCTCTCCTCCATTGGTGCCGAGCAAAGCAAGCAAGGAAGAAAGGTCCAAGCAAGTTCTCAACTCTAGGAAACTTAAGCGAAGAAGGTAAGCTTCCCCTCACCTGTGGTACAAGGCTTTTTATATATTTTTCAGATTTTATGAGGATTTTAAAACCTAGAAACAAGTTTGAGAAAATTCGGTTAAGAAGAGCTTTCGAAATCTAGTGAGGTGTAACTAAGTCTACACTACATGATAGATTTTCTATGCCATAGAAAAGGGATCTTCTTCATGTTTTTACACCTATATGATGCTTGATCAAAGGAGTACTTAACCCTAGAATTTCGGCCAAAAATATTTTTAAGAGGCTAGGGAAATTATTGTTTTACCCAACTAGTACGAGGTTCTCCCTATGAAATGTTAAGGATCATGTATTTGTTTTCTTGTTTAGAAGATAATTGAAAATAAAAGAAAAAAAAAAGGGAAAGGAACCTAGGAAGTGTTATACATAATGAGAAAGAATGAAATTTATGCTATGTATATGCCATGATATGTGATAGCATAGAAATGCTATACATAATGAGAAAAGAATGAAATTTATGTTATGTATATGTCATGATATGTGATAGCATAGGAAATGCTATACATAATGAGAAAAGAATGAAATTTATGTTATGTATATGCCATGATATGTGTTAGCATAAGAAATGCTATACATAATGAGAAAAGAATGAAATTTATGTTATGTAAATGCCATGATATGTGATAGCATAGGAAATGCTATACATAATGAAAAGAAATGAAAAATGAAATGCATGAAAGATTGTTAGGGATATGATATGATAGTTATGCATGATAAATTATTTTTGTATGGTTTGTACCAAGGGTGGGCTCCGTAAACGCCCCGGGGTCGATGGAATAAGACTCGGGCCTCGTCAGAAATGGGCTTCTGAATGCCCTAGGTCGATGGAGTAAGACTCGGACCTAGTATGTATGTATGGTAGGGTTCAAGACTTGCTACCTTGGACCTACTTAAGAAGCGCGCGCATTATGTATGTGGTACAAACCGGGATCCCCTCTAATGATGATATGAATTTCAAGTACTTATAAGTATAAGTTTTCAAATTCATGATGCATTGCCTACATATGTGCTTGAATTATCTGATGATTAGATATTATGTCACGTGATATTATGATATGACTATGAATATGATACCCTTGTATGTCGTATGCTTATGATACCTCGCATGATATTGATATGCAATGATATGAATTCGGTTTTAGTGAGTAGGAAAGGAACTTACTGAGCCATGAGTGCTCATAGCTTACTTTCCTTGTACCGCAGATAAAGAAGCTGGATGAGCTAGAGGAGCAACAGGAGGAGCAGATAGTGATGTGTGTGGTGGTGGCTCGGCAAAGAACGATCCGGACAAATTAATATGATTAGTTATAGAATCAACATATGCACATTTGAACAAATCAGAATATGTGATATTATGCTTAATAAATTAAATTCTTTAAAGTTTTTATTCTTCCGCTGTTATAACTAAAGCATGTACGTAAGTAGTATAAGAACGTAGCGCCACCTTTGGTTGGGTAAGAAGGGTGGGCGTTACATTGGTTATCCCATACTACTTAAAACTTTACTACTTGTTAAGAGGTTCAAGGTTCAAGCCTTGACCACTCTTCTTTTATTTTTCTTTTGGTTCCATTTTCTCTTATTCTTAAAAGAAATTCATATGAAATTGTTAGGCATTATAATTAGGAATAAATGAATTCTCAAAATTAAGAGGAAAGTAAATGGATCGATTAATCGATACAAAACTCATTTAATTACAAAAGGATATACCCAAATAGAGGGTATTGGTTTTAAAGAGACATTTTATCCAATTATAAAGTTTATGTCAATATGTGTCATTCTAGTTATAGTATTATATTTTGACATGGAATTAGATCAGATGGATATAAAAATGACTTTCCTTAATGGTAATCTTAATGAGAAAATCTATATAGCATAGTCAGAATGTTATATTGTTGAAGGCTAAGAGAATAGAGTATGTAGACTTAAGAAATCTATATATGGGCTAAAGCAAGTATCAAGATAATGCAACATAAGATTTAATGAAGTCATTTTGTCTTATAGTTTTGAAATGATCAATGAGAATCATTGTGTTTATCTAAGAAGGGAAAAAAGTGTATCATTTTATTATTATATATTGATGATATGCTAATAGCTGAATGTGACATAAAGTGTGTGATAGAAGTCAAATTGTGACTTTCATCACAATTTAACATAATAGATATTAGAGAAGCTAAGTACATCTTATGAGTGAAGACCATTAGAGATCGATCAAAAAGACTTTTAGATTTCTCTTAAAAGACTTATATTACTAAGATGCGACAATACTTTAATATGTCAGATTGTAACATTGAACAAATTCCTACAGTGAAAGGTACTATTCTGAGAAAAAATATGTATCCCAACACTCCTAAAGAAATAGCCAAAATAAAAAAAAATCATATGTCAGTGCTATTGGTAGTTTAATGTACATTATATTATGTACTTGTTTTGATATAAGCTATACTATTGACTTAGTTAGTCGTTTCCTGTTAAACCCAAGATCAAGACATTGGAAAGCGGCGAAGAGAATATTCAAATATCTCAAAGGGATAGCGGGTTATTGTCTTTGTTTCCAAGGATTAAATATGAGCTTAAGTGGCTGCATAGATGCAGATTGGGCTGGAGACCTTGATGATAGAAAATCCATATCTAGCTATACCTTCTTGTTAATGGTGGCACCATCTCATTGAATAGCAAGAAATAGACTTGTGTAGCATTGTCAACAATAGAAGCTGAGTATGTCGCTTGTGTAGCGACTGTGCAAGAGACTGTCTAGTTAAGAAGGTTCATGAAACATCTGAAAATTGTTGGGGATAGTGAGAGTTCTATTACAATGTATTATGATAGTCAAGCTGCTATAACTTTTCCAAAGATCCCAAATATCACAGTAAAGGTAAACATATAGAAATTAAGTATAATTTTGAAAGGGATATTATTGACAAGAAAAAGATAGTTCTTCAGTACACCCCTATACGTAATATGCTTGCAGATCCTTTTACTAAATTGAAGAGTCATTATAAGGACATGTGAAGTCTTTGAGGCTTTGAAGAATGAAACATATTGTAAAGACAATTAGATATATGAAAATATTATGATCTATTCAGTGTATATGTCTTTGTTATATTTGAATAAAGTCTCGATAAGCATGATGTCAGGTTGAGATTGGTCCACTCACATGGACAATCATCTCTATTTATTAAGTATAAATAGAGGTAATGTTATTTATGAGATAATTGTGTAGCTGTGAATAGAGACATACTCATAAGTTACGATCATCTTGATAATTGTGTCAAGATGAGATCATTTATGTAATGATTAGAGTAAATGAACTCATCATTTACTGAATCTGCTTAAGGTTAGATTGGAATTTATATGTTGAATTCAAAATTAGACATTAGGTATATCTAGATCAAAATTTGTACGATGTTAAATTTTGAGAAAAACATGCATTCTTTTTAGTAAAGAGAATAATATCATAGTATATGATTCATACCACATGTGCTATAATAACAAGAAGGGTAGTAGAAGAATGGATTCCTATTTCTCTATTATGTAAGACCCTTGAGATTATAAGATAATCTCAATTTTACCCTAAGTGACTATTTGACTGTCTACTTGAAGTTCTGATCAGTAACTACTAATTTAGCATGTTTCATATTATCTATGGGTGATTCAGTCTATGGAGCATAACTAGGAAATCGACTGATTAAAATGAATAGATTCTAGGTAAAAAGGACGATTAATATTGATTTACATCTTTAACATTTATTCACTAGTACTAGTTACATTTTTGTTCAATACATAAAATGTAGTTATGAATAATTATATTGAATTAGAAATGTTGAACTTGCTCTCGATATAATAGTCATTATGAGAGATTAGATATGTTCATAATGATGTAAATGATTTAATCTAGGGTGAAAACAAGTTATTGATATCTTTGATTTCTTCTATAGAGCAGCTATATAAGGTGTAACAATCTTCTTAGCAATAATTGCTCAATGTGCTTGCTGTCGTATGAACCATTTTTCCTAAAGTATAGATTGGATGTTTTGATTTGGTCTTTGTGTCTAATTAGTTTTTTCACTACAAGAAAACAGGGCTTCAAAAACAGACTTAATGATCCGTTTCATTTTAGTAAATTATAATATTTTTTAAAAAAATTAAGATTAAATTTAAAACAAATTTAAAATGAAATTACATATAAAATTTTTAAATAAAAATAAATATGAATTATAAACAGAATTGAATTTGAGATTGCATAATTTCTGTGACAAATTTTGTTTATAAATTAATTATAATTTAAAACGGAAATAAAATCTTTTCAAATTTATATAAATTAGACACTGATTTTCTATGGAATAATTATTTTTTTAACTTTAATAAAAAATAATATTTGAAAAGAAATTTAAAACAAATTTTGATACGAAATTACATATAAATTTTATAAACAAAAAATAAATATGGATTATAAACGGAATTTGAGATTGCATAATTTTTGTCACAAATTCCATTTAAACATTTAATGAAAATTTAAAATGAAAATAAAATCTATTTTAGATTTATATAAATTAGAGACAGATTTGATACGAAATTATAAATTAGAGATTAAATTGAACCTAAAGATTTAAGTCAAGGAGAAGTCCAATCTGGATAAATCTGAACCATTGGATCAAATCTGAAACAAATTAATCAAAGGGCTTCGATCTGATTAATTCTGGTCATTCATCAAGATCTAGTTGATTCTGTTTGATCTGTGTAGATCTGGGATGATTCGAGTCATTCATTATGATCTAACCATCTTGACCATTCAATTGGTTCCAATCGATCTTGACCGTTCAATCAGAGTTGATCTCATCCATTCACCTAGATCCGGGCCAATCTTGGTCATTCGATCAGATGGGGGAAATAAGAATGGATGAAGCACAGTATCTTCATATTCTCTTCTTCTCTGCTTCCTCACGTGATTGCTACCGGGACGCCGCCTCTTCTCATCGAACTCCACCTTCAATCAACCGGCGAGTTCATCCACCACTCCACTACCGGCCGATTGATCCTCTCCATCTCCCCCATTTGCATCCCGTCTCCCTCCTCCATCTCAGCCTCATATTCTTACCGACGCGAACGCTACTCGACGCCAACTCCACCACCACCGACACACCGAGGAAAGGGGTTTTCCTCTCTCCGGTCGTCGCCCATCGCCCATCTTCTTCCTCTTCTCATCTTCCTTCCACGATCAGCCTCCATGCTTCCAACAACAGCTCTACCACATCTTCGATCCATGAGTTCTTGGGCTTTCCTAGCTTCATATTCAATTCGAATAGCTATCTTCTTCATCCATCTCTGGTCCAGCAGCCTTCTCTTCTTCACCAAGTCCGTAGCCATTGCCTTCACCACCGGACAGTTTCATCTACGCCTTACAGAGATTGGATTATTTCTTTTATCATGTTGGATGTGTGTTGATGTATCTTATTGAATGCGGTGTATCAAACTTGATCTTTCTTAATTAGATTGCATGCACTTGGTTTTAATTGTTTCATGCACACAACTTGTTTGATGAAATGTTCCAATCGTAGTTTGGTTCTAATTACTGCATATCATGTGTTTGGTGAAATGTCTCTGTCAATAGGTAGGTTCAATTTGATGTATCTTAGTTTGTTGAACTCTCTACTTTGTATTGCTTTTACAATTGCTAAGTTTTATGTCTTCATTTAAATGCAGTTAGGTTAAGTTAGATTAGGTTTCTTTAATGCTCTAGGTTTCGTTTCATGCTTAGTTTCGTTAATTATTTCATGTTGACTTTTATTTTCTGTAATTGTAATTAGATTAGACTTAGCTCTCAATTCTTGCATTGTATTTTATTCATTAGGTTTGGTTTGATACTTGCTTTGCTATTTCATTTCTTACTCTTAGAATCCAAAATCCAAAATCCAAAATCCAAACCTCCTATTTAACTTCAAAAACCTTAAGCAATAACAAATTAATCCTAAGAATTATCATCCTATCATTATATTCCTTGAGAGAGACAATTCGAGTCGATTCTATACTACCGTAGTGTAGAGGGGGTTCAGTACTTAATTATTTGATATCCATTTCATGACAAAATCAGGTTTATCAATAGTCGCACACCTTTCGATCGCACGATGTCGCCTATCGTTGATAGGTCACACATACCTTGTAGTCATGCAATGTTGCCTATTGCCGATAAGTCGCGCGAGGATGAAACTTAGGGCATTTTCCTTTTTGCTTTGATCCCTTTTCTTCAATTTTTTATTCACAAAAAATTCTTTTGTCATTTTCCATTTTTCGTAATGTTTGTACTCTTTGGTTTCTCATTTCTATGTTTAGTGTTTATTGTATTTTAAGTTGTTACATATTGTTTCCTTATAGCCACAATGCTCTAACTAATTTGTAGATGAGAATGAGGTTATTTGGAGCAATCAAGTTGTCCAAGAATGATCCGTAATTATTTAATGAGATAACTCTACTTTTCCATATTCTATTGTGACTTATGTTTCACTCATTTGTATCATGTAGGATACCAAGAGCAAATGTTGCATTAGCCACAACAACCAAGAGCAAATGTTGCATTAGCCACAACAACCAAGAGCAAATGTTGCATTCTAAACCATCTTTTAATCTTTTGCTTGGTACTATTTGGTTACTATCTGCTATAGTTTTATTTATTAATATTATAGGATTATTTCTTGACAATATTTATAGTTCGTGTGGTATTGTGTTTTTGGATATTAAGCTTTTTTTGTTTGTGATTTAAATTAATCAATGTGTAATAAGAAGACTAGTAAGTCTTTTCTGTTGTCTTGTATTTGATTTTGTTATATGGATTTAGAGATTCTAAGTTTAAGATTCAAATTTGAAGAAAATTCTACTTAAGTATTTGTTCACACTGACCAAATTTTTATGATTTTGTGATGCCTATTATTTTAGTGCCAAAAGAGTCTTCATGACTTGTTGATTCTTTAACATTGACAACTAACTCTGGACTAATTAGTGGATGAACATTGATATTGATTATGACTTTTGTATAATTTCAATTTTATGTATTAAAATTTTGATATTGTAAGACTTACTCGTTTCATGTTTTGATTTGTTAGATTGTCTCAACAAAATTAGTTGGTTCATTAATCTATAAAGAGAAGTAATTTATCTCATGGAGTTCGAAGACAAGGAGGGTAGAAAGAAGAAATTGAAGGAATGCATGCTATTAGCCTGAGGATGGAGGAACAAATTATTGAAAGTAAAAAAATTAAAACTTGTTATCATAGAAAGTAGACAGAGGGAAGAAAATCGTATTGAGGAAGGTAGGCAAAGAAAAGAAAATCTTAAGGAGATGGTTTGAAAATGATTCAAGAGATGAAATATACAAATCATTTAAATCTAGGAGAATTTGGGCTTAATAAGGGTAGTGATAGAAAATGTCATGTAAAGATTAGATTACTTATGGTAAGATTTAAAATTTCATATAATTGTTTATAGTTTGATTATTGGTCAAATTTGTTTGGATAATGTAAATATTTATTTATTTTAATGTTAATTGTATGATACATTTGGAATTAGAAATTATTTCTTTTTAATAATTTTAATTTATTTGAAATGAAGAATTATTTTAATATGTTGATGAGAAATATAAAAATATAATATAATAATATTTAGTGATAAATTTAAAAATAAAATTATATATGAATTTATTAATAGAATTGTAAATAGATTTATAAACAAGATTACTAATAGATTTAAAACAAAATTAGAGACATAATTTACATTTGAAATCAATTTTATTTCGTTAACTTAAAAATAGATTTATAAACAACTTTTTCATCCATTTTTAAAATTAGAGACGGAATAGTTCCGTCTCAAAATTGGCTACAGGACTTTCACTAATGGATTTTTGAGACGGGATATTTCGTTTCAAACTTTCTATAGAGACAAAAAATGACTTTCAGAGATAGTTTTTTTCGTCTCTGAAGCCCTGTTTTCCTATAGTAATTTACTCTGCTCTTCATGACTTGATCATCATATAGTTTATGTGACTTACATGGTCTTTGTGACAAGATAACCTTTATAAATTGATTTGGATGAGTGGGAGATGTTGGACATAATAATATTTGTAATGTTAGGAAGATGAAGGGGTGTCCATTCACCTTCATCTTCCTCCATTGTGTGCAATTAAAGCATCAGTTACAAAATCAATGGATTCTCCTTTAAAAAGCATCCAAGAGAAATCAGGAAAAAAAAGGGAATTGGAGGTGAACGAAGTAATTGGCAAAGGAGAACATCCAATGAGATTGAGATTTGATTTGTGAACCAAAGGAGAGCTTTTCGACCTTGTTTCGTTGATCCTATCTGAAAACTATAGAGATGATGCGCTAGGCATAGTGGCTTAGTCGTTGACTGGGACAAGACTTTTTTCACCACAAAGAATCTTCCTTTTGATACTGTGCATATATAGAGATGAGCCAACAAATTGTCAGCGCCCAAAAACCAAGGGGGAGTCCCTAGTGAAGGCCCCCCGGCGCTCAAGTTAGTACAAGTCTGGACAAGTGAATGAAGACTAGTAGAGAATGTGCATGCGAGAGTAAACTTTAGATGTTCAGAGAACGTACCTTGCCAATAGAGAGGGCCCCCTTTTATATACCACCTCTCATAAGCTTCGCAATCATGAGGTGGTAAAATGTGTCAAAGGTTGTTAAGTAAATGAAAGCGTACAACCTAGGTAATGTGCAATAATTGTCCGAGGAATCTTTTATTTACCCATATATATACCTCTTTTGTCATTTATAGTTTTTGTCGTTACTGAGGTGTTTGAAGGAATATGCTGTCATAAGTGGTCTGCTGATGGGGAACATGATTATCCTTGAAGAAGATTCTAGAAGAATATTCTCTGACATGTGATTGTTATTCTAATAGGTTGTTAGGATTCTCTGCTCATGTTGTCGGCTGAGTATATCCTGGTCGACCCATAAGGTTGGCCATCTTTATGCCTATCCTTGAACTAAGTTGCTCAATTATGTTCCACAATCTTTACTCATGTTGTTGGCTAAGTATATCTTAGATGACCTCTAAGGACGGTCATCTTTGTTGGATCATAGACGTTCGATAAAGGGGGGGGGGGGTGAATAACGAAAAACGTTCGAACAGGAGTAAACGCAGCGGAAAAGTAAAACAATGCTAACACAATTCACTTTACTTGGTTCGGAGCCTTTGTCGACTCCTACTCCAAGGCCCGCGGTCGTTGACCGCTTTCGGTGGGCAATCACTATCAATTCGAATATTACAGAGTTTAAGTACAAGAACTGACAGAGGAAGAAAATACCGACAACAGAATAAAAACAAAACCAGCACTGAGTCGGAAAGCTTTTCGTGGCGTCGCGAGAGCACAGAGGAGCAGATCTTGGATTCTGAGTTGTTGTTGAAGCTCTACCTCTGTCCCTTCTTTTATATGAGGCTCGGGGCACTTCGGATCCCTTCCAGGCACCCTGGTGAGACGTGGCAGGTCCAACCAGTGAGCTCCACATGGCGACGACGCGTTCAGGATAAAGTTACCTCCCGGGCGCCCGGATCCCTCCCGGGCGCTCGGATCCCTCCCGGGCGCCCAGACCTCCGGGCGCCCGGACCACCTTTTTCTAGGGAACACCTTTCCTGCAAAACAAGGTTAGTCCGAGGCAAATAGATAATGTATATCCTACAAAACAAAGTGTTAGCACAGTTTATAAGTTCAATATAAAAGGTATGACTTAGATTCCGTCTTTCCGAGACCGGTATCTAGTCACGATCTCGACTTAGATATCCGAAATGGATCTAAGCCGGATCAACGCCTAATGTTCTATTCCCGGGAACGCGTCCTCACAGTCACTCCCTTCCAGTGACTTACCTTTACTCACCTGCCAGACGTCCGATCTGGCCTTCGACCCGTCTGGACTTCTCGCCAAGCATCCGGTCAGCCCGTCGACCCACTTGGACTTCTCGCCAGCTATCCGGTCAGCCCATCGACCTAGCTGGACTTCTCACCAAGCGTCCGGTTAGCCCGTCGACCCGCTTGGACTTCGTGCCAAACATCCGGTCAGCTCGTCGACCTGTCTAGACTTCGTCTGCACACTTGGTCAGAGTGTTAGATCACGACAAACCTAACTTAACCTGATTTGTCATTCATCAAAACCTGAGTTAGACCATTAGTGCTAACCGCACCAACAATCTCCCCCTTTTTGATGGAATGACAACATGGTTAAGTTAGTGAAAAATATGCTAGTAAAAAAAACAGCATGATTTATAATGTTTAAGTTAGTTTTAAAATATGACATTTTATTTCTCTAACTTAACACCTATCCCTCCCCCTTTGGCATTCATCAAACAAGGACATAAGTTAAACACTCAAAAATACATAATACAGTCAAATTTAAAATGTAAGAAATGATGTCAAGTTAACTTGGGGGAGTTTAAATTTTTGAAGACTTGTTTAAAACATTAGCTTTAGCTTTTAGAAAATAGAAAGAGTAGCTAATTTTTAAAGATCACTTTTGCAACATTAATTAAATTTTCAAAAATGACTTTGCAAATTCAAAGAGAATTTTCTAATCAGAAATTTGAAAAGCTAATTTTTCAGTAGAAGTGTATAAGTTTCAAATTTTTAGGATCAAGTTTTAAATTTTCAAAATACGTTTCAATTTTGAGGTATCTTTCAAACATAAGTTTTCAAAATCAAAATTTTAAGGCCAAGTTTTCAAAATTAGATTTATCAAGGAAATTTCCAAACATAAGTTTTAATTTTGAAACACTTTTCAAAAACTTGAAAAATCAAAGATTTCAAAGCTGAGTTTTAACTGATTAAAACTAAGTTTGCAATAGATTCAAAATCTTAGTTTATAAAATCTAATTGAAGAATTTAGTTTTATAAGTTTTCAAGATTAAGGATTTCAAAGCTAAGTTTAAAAAAATCTTCTTTTTAATACTGATTAAGTTTGTACAAATATTAAATTTGAAAACCGAAATTCAATCTGAAAAAAAAAATTAGAAAAGATATTATGTTTAAGGCGGAGAAAATAATTTTGGTGTTAAGTGTTGATTTAATCCTCCCCCTAAACCTGACATCTAAAATAGCTGTCTAACCAATTAGGTACTTACTGACTATCAGAAGATAGCAGCTTTCACTTGGTTAGTCAAGTTAAGTTCATTGTAATCAGTTAGCGGTTGACTAAACTGAATAACTTAACTTGATTAATATATGTTTGGTATTTAACGCCCAGACTTATATTGATGCACTGACATAAGCATCTTAAGTCACAGGCAATTGGCCTATACATCTCACCCCTTTCTATGTATGTCAATCACAAGCAAGGTAAACCTAGGGTGTTGGTGAGATGCTCAAATACTAGTCCTGGGGGAACATGATTTCTAAAGGGATTTTTCTAGTCTAAGGCTAAAATTGTTTTGAAATTCTAAATGTAGAAAGGTTTTAAAAAAATAAAACAATTTTAACCTAGAATTTAAAACAATTATTTTTTGAAAATAGTTTTTGAATTTTGAAAAGTCCTAGTCTATTAAATTAGAGTATAACCAATCAGATCTGAAATGAAAATCAATAGAACAATAAGTACTACTAAAGCTGTAATAATGTCATAACAGTGCTATGTGTTGGAGTGTATATTGAAAGCCTAAACTTTGTAAACATTCATTATGAATAAAGAATCACATTTGGTCAAATTGTCTACATTTAGTAGTAGTTGTTCAATTAATTTATATTGTAGATAATATAGTATGTGGTGCCACATACAGAAGATGATATTACCAGTACCTTATAAATTATAAACAGTAGCTCGCGACCAAAATAGAAAGGAACAAACCATTAGAAGGTCGTAGTGTAATTAGGTATCAGTTTATCTTGACTGTATAATTACACTAGTACACTCAGAGTGTATTGAGTAGGACCATTTGAGGTCGTTTCTTTTATACTGACTTTATAAAGAAACAAAGACCTCGGTTATTATGGAAGTGTGTGCTCTTAATCCTAATATAATAACAAGCACATATATTTGATATTTATTTCTTTAATTTATCAATGGGTGAGATTTAGTTCGATGAATCAATAAGCCCGATAAATTGAGAAATGATATCACTTATAGTGTGTGTTGTTGATTATAGAAGGAAACTGTGTCCTAGAGATACTAGGTTGATAATGTCCTCAAGAGGAGCTCATAAGGATTGTCATGTTAAACCCTGCAGGTGGACTTAGTCCGACATGACGATAAAGTTGAGTGGTACTACTCTTGGACTAAGATATTAATTAAATGAGTTGTCAGTAACTCACTTAATTAGTGGGCATTCGATATCTTAAACACAGGGAGACTAACACACTCATAATAAGAAGGAGCCCAAAAGTGTAATTTGGGATTGGTGCGGTAGTTCAATAATAGTTCTCTAGTGGAATGAATTATTATTGATAAAATTAAGTTGCGTGTTCGGGGCGAACACGGGATGCTTAATTTTATCGGGAGACCAAAACTAATTCCTCCTCTTGGTCCCTATCGTAGCCTCTTATTTATAGAGTACTATACCCACCTATACCCACCTTCTATACCCACCTAAAGGGGGTCGGCCAAGCTAGCTTGGGAACGAAGCTAGGGCCGGCCTAAGCATAAGTTGGGGTGGCCGGCCCTAGCTTGAACCCAAGCTAGAGGGGCTGGCCATATTAAATTAAAAAAAGATTTTAATTTTAATTTTTATTATGTGGAAGATATAATTTATTAAAGAGAATTAAAATTAAAATATCTCACTTGTAAAAGATTAAAGAAAGAGATCTCTTTCCTTATTTGTAGATTGGTGAGATATTTTATTTTCTCTTTAAAAATTATTCACATTGTAACACCCCTAGAAAGCCTAGATAAGAAAGTAAGGATAATGAGAGTTTGAAGGTAGTGTAAAGAAGGTGTAAATATTCTAAGTTGAATATTAAGATGGGAAGGATTTAGATGATTAAAACTTTATGAAAGAAAATAAAGTTGAGAATATAAATCATCTATATTTATAATACATGGAATTAATGTAAACAAAAGGAAGGAATATGAGATAATATATATATGTATGAAATATTTATGCATAATGCATAATATGGTGATATATGAATTATTATGTACAAAAGAATATCAATAATATGTTAGAAGAGAAATAGGATTGAACCTTGGACCTCTTGTAAGGAACATGTATAGGATATCAAAGGGGATAGGAGAATTATTGATAAGGAGAGAAAGGACTAAGTAGTTAAGAATAAGAAAGGATTCTTTTTACTTAAAAGGAAAAGGAAGTAAAAAGAAGTAAAAATATACATAACCAAGTTTTGATCCTTGGTTCTCTTGTGGATGCATGCATATGTTAACCAAGTGTGATAGGAGAGGATATTGTAAGAGGAGAGATAGGAATTTTAATTAAAGGAAAGAAAAGAGAGAAATTAAAGGAAAGAAAAGAGAGAACTCAAGAAGCATTTCTCTAGAATATTCTTATCATTAAAGAGGAGAAATAAATAAGGAGGATGAATCAAGTCAAGTTTTCCTCCCTCATTTTAGTATAAATAGGCATGGAGGGTGGCTTCATCCTCAACTCACTCTCCTCCTCTTCTCCTAGAGGTGCCGAGACACTCCCTCTTTTCTTTCTTTCTTTTTGTTGTCGAGCAACACAAGAGGAAGAAGCCTCCTCTTCTTCCTCCTCCTCTCCACCAAAAGACCTAGCCACTTCTTCCTCCATTGGTGCCGAGCAAAGCAAGCAAGGAAGAAAGGTCCACAAGCAAGTTCTCAACTCTAGGAAACTTAAGCAAAGAAGGTAAGCTTCCCCTCACCTGTGGTACAAGGCTTTTATGTGATTTTCGGATTTATAAGGATTAGAAAACCTAGGAAAGAATTTAAGAAAATTCGCTAAAGAAAAGGTTTTCAAATCTAAGATGATTTAAACAAGACCTCATTTCATGATAAGATTTTCTATGCTATGTAGAAGGATTCTTTTCCATGATTTTATACTGATATGATGTATGATCAGAGGAGTATCTAACCCTAGGATTTAACCAAAAATATTTTAAAGAGGCTAGGAAGATTATAGTCTAACCAAACTAGTGCAAGGTTCCTTCTATGAAATGCTAAGGACCTTTCTATGGTTTTCTTGCTTGGAAATTAATTGGAACCAAAAGAAAACTCACTTGTATGCTTCGGACCAGAAAGGTTAAGGGTTAGAAAGACTAAACATGCTCCTATGATAGGATATAAAGTTTCTTAAAGGGTGTTCACATTGCTAGAAACTCATGAACTCTTTTTAGGGTTTTTCGGCCATGATAAAAGGGATAGCTTAGATTAGCCTAAACAAAAATATTAATATGCTCAAGACCTCTGTGATATTATGATATGAAAGTTGATTAATGCTCTCATGTTTAATTGGAATGTAGAAAATTAGTTACATGATATAAGACATGTAAGATCACAAGAGTCCTAGCTTGTTTATGATCCAATTTTGTGTATGATGTTCTTAGTAACTTTTGCCATGATATTTACTTAGGCTTTCCATGCTTTAGGCCACTTAAGAAACCTAGCTTAAGGACTGGTAGGTTTCGGCCATGAAGGAAAATAAAAGAAAAAGGGAAAGAAACCTAGGAAATGCTATACATAATGAGAAGAAATGAAATTATGTTATGTAATATGCCATGATATGTTATAGCATAGGAAATGCTATACATAATGAGAAGAAATGAAATTATGTTATGTAATATGCCATGATATGTTATAGCATAGGAAATGCTATACATAATAAGAAGAAATGAAATTATGTTATGTAATATGCCATGATATGTTATAGCATAGGAAATGCTATACATAATGAGAAGAAATGAAATTATTTTATGTAATATGCTATGATATGTTATAGCATAGGAAATGCTATACATAATGAGAAGAAATGAAATTATGTTATGTAATATGCCATGATATGTTATAGCATAGGAAATGCTATACATAATGAGAAGAAATGAAATTATGTTATGTAATATGTTATGATATGTTATGCATAGGAAATGCTATACATAATGAGAAGAAATGAAATTATGTTATGTAATATGCCATGATATGTTTATAGCATAGGAAATGCTATACATAATGAGAAGAAATGAAATTATGTTACGTAATATGCCATGATATGTTATATCATAGGAAATGCTATACATAATGAAAAGAAATGAAATTATGTTACGTAATATGCCATGATATGTTATAGCATAGGAAATGCTATACATAATGAGAAGAAATGAAATTATGTTACGTAATGATATGTTATAGCATAGGAAATGCTATACATAATGAAAAGAAATGAAAAAGGGAATGCATGAAAGATTGTTAGGGACATGATATGATAGTTATGCATGATAAGTTATTTTTTTTGTATGGTTTGTACCAAGGGTGGGCTCCGTAAACGCCCCGGGGTCGATGGAGTAAGACTCGGGCCTCGTCAGTAATGGGCCTCTGAATGCCCTAGGTCGATGGAGTAAGACTCGGACCTAGTATGTATGCATGGTAGGGTTCAAGACTTGCTACCTTGGACCTACCTATGAAGCGCGCGCATTATGTATGTGGTACAAACCGGGATCCCCTCTAATGATGATATTAATTTCAAGTACTTATAAGTATAAGTTTTCAAATTCATGATGCATTGCCTACATATGTGCTTGAATTATCTGATGATTAGATATAATGTCATGTGATATTATATGAATATGAATATGATACCCTTGTATGTCGTATGCTTATGATACCTCGCATGATATTGATATGCAATGATATGAATTCGGTTTTAGTGAGTAGGAAAGGAACTTACTGAGCCATGAGTGCTCATAGCTTACTTTCCTTGTACCGCAGATAAAAGAGAAAGCTGGATGTACAACGGAGCAGCAGGAGGAGCAGATAGTGATGTGTGTGGTGGTGGCTCGGCAAGAACGATTCGGACAAATTAATATTTTTAGTTATATGATCAATATATGCACATTCGAACTAATCAGAATATGTGATATCATGCTTATTTAAATAAAAGGAATGATTTAAAATTTTCCGCTGTTATAGTATAACTAAAGCATGTACGTAAGTAGTATAAGATCGTAGCGCCGCCCTTGGGTAAGAAGGGTGGGCGTTACACACATGTTGTAAAATTAAAATTATAGAAATTTCCTTTTATTAACCATGAAGAGATTTTTGAAGAGAAATTTTATTTTTTAAAATTTTTGGAAACAAATTAGGAAGTTTTAATTTGTTGATTAAAACTTGTCTATATTGTTTCCCCTTGATGTGGCCGGCCAATATAGATTAAATTGGGAAATTTTATTTTATTTTTCTGAATTAAATCATGTCAAGGAAATTAAGAAAATTTTATTGTAATTAAATTTCCTAATTTGCCTAGGCCAAGGAATATAAAAGAAGGGGTGGGGGTGCCTTCATGAGACAACAACATCTATTATTTCTCTCCCTCTTTTGTTCCTTGGTGTGGCCGACCATCATCATCATCCTCTCCCTCTCTTCCTCTTGTGGTGGCCGAACCTCTCTCTCCCCTTGGAGCTCTTGCGGCGGCCGGATACTACTTGTTGAAGAAGAAGAAGAAGGAGAGAAAGCTTGCGTCTCTTGGAGCTTGGTTGGTGTTTTGTTCTTCATCCTTGGTAAAGCTTCTTTGTGGTCGAACCTAGCTAGGAGGAGAAGAAGGTGGTTGGTGGTTTCTCATCTCGGAAAATCGTTGCCCACACAACGTCCGAGGTTAGAAGAGGAATACGATAGAAGATCAAGAGGTTTTTCTAGAAGGTATAACTAGTAGTTTTTCCTTTTCCGCATCATGCTAGTTATTTATGGAATTAATACCAAATATAAGAGGCTTACGATTCTAGTATTTCGAATATGTTTTTCGATGTTGTGTTCTTTTGTTTTATTTTTCCTTGTGATTTGATTGTTCTTTTCGGTTAACCTAAAGTTATTTTAGGAAATTAAATATTAGCTTTCTATAAAAGGTTTTGTCTAGTCGGTGGTGGTTGCTCCCATATTCAAGAAGGCCATGTGCCTCGCCACGTCAGTACTGGGAACCAATTATGGAAATTAATATTTAAAGGAATTAATAACTTAAGGTGATTTGGGTCGAACGTGTTAAGTTACGCAGGAGACCCAAGTCAAAACCTAAAAGAACGAATAGATTATGTTTTGGATCAAACGAGTTAAGTTCCGCAGGCGATCCAAAATTTAATTTAAAAGAACACATGGTAGCTAGGAAAAGGTTCAGACCTTTGTACAAAATTTTTGTACAGTGGAACCTCTAGGTTTTCCGAGTAGCAACCAACAATTGGTATCAGAGCTAGGGTTTTGCCTCTGTGTATTTGGTATTAGTTTAATTATGCACATGTCATACATAATTTAGGCAGGTTAATAGTAGGATGTGTTAACTTTGTGGTTGCAGGATTCAACTATTATGGCTTTTAGTTATTATGTGTGTGATAGGACCCTTGGACATGTCAAGGGCATTTATATGTGTGTGCATGATTGTATTAAAATACAGCAGGTGCTGTATTTAGTTTTATAAGGATTTTATTTTTGATCTAGATACATGTACATTCCTTTTATGGAATATAGGATCAAAAATGTAAAATTCTATTTATGTCGCAGATCAAATCTTGCAAAGCGTGGAACCTTCTAAGGACCAGAGGCGTAGCAGAACTAGGAGCAAGATGGATGCGACAGCTAGACCCGGTGGCGGTGGCCAAATATGGCAGCAGCTTGGGATGACAACACATGGAGGACAACTATAGATAAAAGCCATAATAGTTGAAAAATTAGATTTTCTATTTATTGCTTTTATATTGTGCTGTGTGTGCATGTTAGTATACATGACCAGTAGGCTAGCAGAGTTAAAATTCCTCGTTTATAAATAACTAAGTGGGAGAGGGATTTTAAATAAATCCCATGGTCTCCATTACTGGTTTGTAAGTGATGCAAACAAGCTTGCGCGTTGGCTCTGAGTGCTTTCCTCCATAACGGATGAGCTTGTTTGTGGATCACTAGAATAGACTTTCATTTATGGATGACTATAGGAAGTTAATTAAGAGCGTGTGATCTTCCCCAACGGAAGGGGCATAATCTTATTAATGGACTTAGTGTCAAGTAATGGTATACACTTAGACACATCTAATAGTATCCTTCCCATCGGAGTCACTGCTATTATTTGTGTGACCAAAAGACACCAACTATTAATTTTATTTATCAAAAAGTTAGGTTGACAAGATAATAAAATTAATGGGTTAAAACCCTCCTTTTACAAATGTTGAATTTGTATACGTCCACACTAACGTGGCATACACAATTCACGGTGCTTTGAGGTGTTGGTTAATTTAAAATAGTATTGTTTGAGGAATCAATATTATTCTAAATTTAGAGTTCTGACCAAAAGTTATTTGTGATTCTTAGGATGACTTTCAACCCACTGTCCATCATACTTCAACAGAATAGACTTACTGGACCAAATTACATAGATTGGAAAAGAAACCTGGACATTGTTCTTACTGCTGAAGGCTATAAATTTGTACTGACTGAGGCTTGCCCTGAAGCACTTACTGGTGAATCTACTCAAGAGGAGATTGAATATCATAGGAAATGGGTAAAAGCTGATGAGATGGCGCGGTGTTACATTTTGGCTTCAATGTCAAATGTATTGCAACATCAGCATCAAGATTTACCAACAGCTTATGATATTATGAACAATCTCAAGGAACTCTTTGGTCATCAGGATAGGGCTTCTAGGCAAGAAGCCATGAGAAAGATAATGACAGCCACCATGCAAGAGGGTACTCCTGTGAGGGATCATATCCTAAAGATGATGGCTTATCTAAACGAGATACAGATCCTTGGAGGAGAAATTGATGGGGAAACCCAGATCGATATGATCCTCCAAACGCTACCTAGAAGTTTTGAGCAGTTCCGCCTGAACTATAATATGAATAAGAGGATTTATTCATTAGCGGAACTACTGACAGAACTTCAAGCAGCAGAAGGATTATTTCGTCACAATGCTCAAATTCACTATGCTGAAAATGGTTCTACTTCTAAACCGAAAGGAAAGAAGAAGAAGAAACAAGTTGGTTCAGCAAAGAAAGTGAATAAATCTCAGAGTCCGGGATTTAAAGCTGAAGGGCAAGTGCTTCATCTGCAAGCAGGCAGGACATTGGAAGGCGGACTGTCCTCGTAGGAACCAAAACAAAGGTATATCTCATGCTCTAGTTGTTGAAACATGTTTAGCGGTGTTATCTACCAGCACCTGGTGTGTAGATACAGGAGCCACTGATCATGTCTGCAATTCCTTGTAGGGGTTCCAGGAAACCCGACGACTATCTGAAGGAGAGATTACCGTCTACATGGGCAATGCTACTAAGGTGGCAGCTGTTGCAGTGGGAGATGTCTATTTATCTTTTAGTAGAAATAGAAATTTGGTTTTAAGAAATTGTCTTTATGTACCCAGTTTTAGAAAGAATTTAATTTCAGTTTCTAAACTGTTTTTAGATGGATATTCAGTTTCTTTCAGTAACGATGTAGTTATTAAAAGAAATAAAGTGATTATCTGTTCTGGTGCATTGGTTGGCAATTTGTATACTTTAAATCCAATTTCTTCCACAAAGCAAAACATGGAAATTTATAACTCATCTTCTAACTCTAATAAGAGAAAAGAACCTTCGGAAATGAACCAAGCATATCTTTGGCATCTAAGGCTTGGTCATATTAACTTAAGTAGGATTTAGAGGCTTATAGCTGATGGACTTTTGAGTTCGGTAGAGTTGGAAAATTTTCCAACTTGTGAATCTTGCTTGGAAGATAAAATGACCAAGAGGTCATTCAAGGCCAAGGGGTATAGAGCCAAAGAAGTGTTGGAATTGGTTCATTCTGATTTGTGTGGTCCTATGTCTGTCCTGGAAAGAGGTGGTTTTGAATATTTTGTCTCTTTTATAGATGATTATTCAAGATACGGATATATTTACCTAATGCGCCGCAAGTCCGAGTGCTTTGATAAGTTCAAAGAATACAAGGCTGATGTGGAGAAACGATTAGGTAAAAGTATCAAGACACTACGATCTGATCGTGGTGGTGAATACCTCTTAGGAGAGTTTAGGAATTACTTATCAGAGGCCGGGATTCAATCCCAATTGTCTGCACCTTGAACACCTCAACAGAATGGTGTAGCAGAACGAAGGAATAAGACTCTTCTGGAGATGGTTAGATCGATGATGAGTTATTCAGAATTACCAAATTCGTTTTGGAGATATGCTCTGGAAACAGCAGTGTATATTCTGAACTTAGTACCTTCTAAATCAGTTTCTTCTACTCCCATAGAATTGTGGAATGGGCGAAAACCCAGTCTAAGACATATTCGGATTTGGGGTAGTACAGCACATGTGCTGAAACCAGATGCTGATAAGTTAGAATCCCGTACAGAAGTTCGCGTGTTTGTAGGATATCCCAAAGGAACAAAAGGTGGTTTATTTTATAGTCCTAAAGACCAGAAGGTCATTGTTAGCACCAATGCCCGCTTTTAGAAGAAGACTATATAATGGATCACAAGCCCAATAGTAAAGTCGTTTTAGAAGAACTTAGAGAGGACATGTCTACTTCAATACCAACAAGACAAGATGAAGTACCACAAGAGCCGCAACACGTGTCACACATGATACACAACCACGAGATAGTGCCTCGTCGTAGTGGGAGGGTTGTGAGGCACTGAAGATTCATGTTTTGGGAGAGTCTTCGGACTTGATCCCGGAAAACATGAACCTGATCCGGTCATATGACGAAGCACTCCAAGATATAGATGCAGCATCTTGGCAAAATGCGATGAATTCTGAAATAGAGTCTATGTACTCTAATAAGGTCTGAGAGCTTGTAGAACCACCTGATGGTGTAAAAGCCGTTGGATGCAAGTGGATCTACAAAAGGAAAAGAGGGACAGACGGGAAGGTAGAAACCTTCAAAGCTAGGCTTGTTGCGAAAGGGTACACTCAGAAAGAGGGAATCGATTATGAGGAAACCTTTTCACCGGTAGCCATGCTTAAGTCTATCCGGATACTCTTATCCATTGCTGCTCATATGGATTATGAGATTTGGCAAATGGATGTCAAGACAGGTTTCCTTAATGGAAGTCTTGAAGAGAACATTCATATGAAGCAACCAGAAGGGTTCATTGAAAAGGGCAAAGAGCATCTAGTGTGTAAGCTCAATCGGTCCATTTATGGACTGAAGCAAGCTTCAAGATCGTGGAACATCCAGTTTAATGAAGTAATCCAGTCATATGGATTTATTCAAAGTCTAGATGAGTCTTGTGTATATAAGAAGTGTAACGGAAACGTGGTGGTATTTCTTGTACTATACGTAGATGATATTTTGTTAATTGGCAACAATGTCAAAGTATTATCAGACGTAAGGGTATGGTTGTCCAAACAATTTGATATGAAGGACTTAGGAGAGTGTGCACACATTCTTGGGATCAAAGTAATAAGGGATCGTAAGAAAAGAATGTTGTGTCTGTCCCTAGCTTCATATATAGATACAATCCTTGCTCATTTTAGCATGCAAAATTTCAAGAAAGGTTTCTTACCTTTTAGGCATGGAATAGCTCTATCTAAAGAGATGTCTCCTAAGACATCAAAGGAGATAGAAGACATGAAAGCAGTTCCTTATGCCTCGGCTGTAGGAAGCCTTATGTATGCAATGCTATGTACGAGACCTGATATTTGTTTTGTCATGGGCATGGTCAGCAGATATCAGAGTAACCTTGGACAAGGACATTGGACTGCAGTAAAGCATATATTAAAGTACCTGAGAAGGACTAGATATTATATGCTAGTTTACCAAGCAGACGATTTGCTCCCTGTGGGTTACACGGATTCAGATTTCCAATCAGATAGGGATAACAGTAAGTCTACATCAGGCTATGTGTTTACTTTAGGAGGTGGAGCCATTTCATGGAGGAGTGTTAAGCAGAAATGCGTTTCGGACTCAACCATGGAAGCAGAGTATGTAGCAGCCTCTGAGGCAGCTAAAGAAGCAGTATGGCTCAGGAACTTTCTAATGGACTCTGATGTGATTCCTGGTTTGCCCAAAATCATCACAATTTATTGTGATAATAGCGGTGCAGTTGCAAACTCGAAGGAACCACGAGTTCATAAGGCAAGTAAACATATAGAGTGCAAGTACCACCTGATACGAGATATCGTGAAGCGAGGAGAAGTTGTCATCGCCAAGATTGCATCAGCAGATAACCTGGCAGATCCTTTCACTAAGGCCCTTCCGGCAAAAGCTTTCGATCGGCATGTGGAGGGAATGGGAATCAGATGGATGGTAGAAGATATGGTAGCTTAGTCATTAGTATAAGTGGGAGATTGTTGGAGTGTATACTGAAAGTCTAAGCTTTGTAAACATTCATTATGAATAAAGAATCACATTTGGTCAAATTGTCTACATTTAGTTGTAGTTGTTCAATTAATTTATATTGTAGATAATATAGTATGTGGTGCCACATACAGAAGATGATATTACCAGAACCTTATAAATTATAAACAGTAGCTCGCGACCAAAATAGAAAGGAACAAACCATTAGAAGGTCGTAGTGTAATTAGGTATCAGTTTATCTTGACTGTATAATTACACTAGTACACTCAGAGTGTATTGAGTAGGACCATTTGAGGTCGTTTCTTTTATACTGACTTTATAAAGAAACAAAGACCTCGGTTATTATGGAAGTGTGTGCTCTTAATCCTAATATAATAACAAGCACATATATTTGATATTTATGTCTTTAATTTATCAATGGGTGAGATTTAGTTCGATGAATCAATAAGCCCGATAAATTGGGAAATGATATCACTTATAGTGTGTGTTGTTGATTATAGAAGGAAACTGTGTCCTAGAGATACTAGGTTGATAATGTCCTCAAGAGGAGCTCATAAGGATTGTCATGTTAAACCCTGCAGGTGGACTTAGTCCGACATGACGATAAAGTTGAGTGGTACTACTCTTGGACTAAGATATTAATTAAATGAGTTGTCAGTAACTCACTTAATTAATGGACATTCGATATCTTAAACACAGGGAGACTAACACACTCATAATAAGAAGGAGCCCAAAAATGTAATTTGGGATTGGTGCGGTAGTTCAATAATAGTTCTCTAGTGGAATGAATTATTATTGATAAAATTAAGTTGTGTGTTTGGGGCGAACACGGGATGCTTAATTTTATCGGGAGACCAAAACCAATTCCTCCTCTTGGTCCCTATCGTAGCCTCTTATTTATAGAGTACTATACCCAGCTATATCCACCTTCTATACCCACCTAAAGGGGGCCGACCAAACTAGCTTGGGAACCAAGCTAGGGCCGGCCTAAGCATAAGTTGGGGTGGTCGGCCCTAGCTTGAACCCAAGCTAGAGGGACCAGCCATATTAAATTAAAAAAGGATTTTAATTTTAAATTTTATTATGTGGAAGATATAATTTATTAAAGAGAATTAAAATTAAAATATCTCTCTTGTAAAAGATTAAAGAAAGAGATCTCTTTCCTTATTTGTAGATTGGTGAGATATTTTATTTTCTCTTTAAAAATTATTCACATGTTGTAAAATTAAAATTATAGAAATTTCCTTTTATCAACCATGAAGAGATTTTTGAAGAGAAATTTTATTTTTTAAAATTTTCGGAAACAAATTAGGAAGTTTTAATTTGTTGATTAAAACTTGTCTAAATTGTTTCCCCTTGATGTGGCCGGCCAATATAGATTAAATTGGGAAATTTTATTTTATTTTTCTGAATTAAATCATGTCAAGGAAATTAAGGAAATTTTATTGTAATTAAATTTCCTAATTTGCCTAGGCCAAGGAATATAAAAGAAGGGGTGGGGGTGCCTTCATGAGATAACAACCTCTATTATTTCTCTCCCTCTTTTGTTCCTTGGTGTGGCCGGCCATCATCATCATCCTCTCCCTCTGTTCCTCTTGTGGTGGCCAAACCTCTCTCTCCCCTTGGAGCTCTTGCAGCGGCTGGATACTACTTGGAGAAGAAGAAGAAGAAGGAGAGAAAGCTTGCGTCTCTTGGAGCTTGGTTGGTGTTTTGTTTTTCATCCTTGGTAAAGCTTCTTTGTGGTCGAACCTAGCTAGGAGGAGAAGAAGGTGGTTGGTGGTTTCTCATCTCGGAAGATCGTTGCCCACACAACGCCCGAGGTTAGAAGAGGAATACGGTAGAAGATCAAGAGGTTTTTCTAGAAGATATAACTAGTAGTTTTTCCTTTTCCGCATCATGCTAGTTATTTATGGAAATAATACCAAATATAAGAGGCTTACGATTCTAGTATTTCGAATATGTTTTTCGATGTTGTGTTCTTTTGTTTTATTTTTCCTTGTGATTTGATTGTTCTTTTCGGTTAACCTAAAGTTATTTTAGGAAATTAAATATTAGCTTTCTATAAAAGGTTTTGTCTAGTCGGTGGTGGTTGCTCCCATATCCAAGAAGGTCATGTGCCTCGCTACGTCAGTACTGGGAACCAATTATGGAAATTAATATTTAATGGAATTAATAACTTAAGGTGATTTGGGTCGAACGTGTTAAGTTCCGCAGGAGACCCAAGTCAAAACCTAAAAGAACGAATAGATTAAGTTTTGGATCAAACGTGTTAAGTTCCGCAGGCGATCCAAAATTTAATTTAAAAGAACACATGGTAGCTAGGAAAAGGTTCAGACCTTTGTACAAAATTTTTGTACAGTGGAACCTCTAGGTTTTCCGAGTAGCAACCAACACTATGTAACAATCACGACTACTAAGACGATGAAGGAGGTGGTCCGGAACCCAACGACCGAAGCAGTGCCAATAGCTCAGTGTGACGAGTCCGGTCGTCCTCTCGTAGGTCTCGTCGTAGATCGGAGATCTCCTGCCGCACATCTCGTCGCAAATCGGAGACCTCCTGTCGCACCTCTCGTCGGAGATCGGAGACCTCTCGCCGTATGTCTCGGTGAAACTCGGAGGACTCCTGCTGGAGGCTCGACATAGCTCTCTCTAGTCCGGATACTCGATTAGCTAAGCGCGAGGAGCGAGACGTGGGGTTCGAGCTGGTGCTGGGGCAGGAGCGGCCTTGTCAGGAAATAGTGCGAGAAAGAACTCATCCTGCTCTGCCTCCTCCCACTGGCCATCTGGGTCAGGCTAGTGCTGTGGGGCTCTGCCAAGTCATGATACCCTCACCATCTATTTGAATACTAGCTAGGGAAAAGTTCCTAGCTCCTATAATGTCAAACTCGGTCATATAGCGGATGTCACCTGTGGTGACAGCAATGCCCAAAGAGGACATATATGCTGTCAGAATGTCACAGTAGGGCATATGAACTCGCCCACTAGTCACGTAACCGGCCGAGTAGATAATGGTGGAAAAAGATATGTAGGCTAATGTCAATATCTAACCTATGACACAGGGCATAGAGGAGAAAGGAGTGGAATGGGCGCATCATCGCGATGTCGCGAGTGCTCAGTGGTAGAATGCAAAAGACTAAGACCCTATAAAGGGCGTAGTCCTGGACTCGAAGGGTAACTGACCTAAACTGGGTCACAGTGGGTACTCGCTCGCCTCCAAAAAAATACGAATAGATCTTATCAAGAGAAATATGCGAGTAGGGATCTCTAAATGGTAGCTCCCTGGGAGGATAGCATTGAAAGGGACAAGTAGACTCCCGTAACTCCAAAAAGTCACGGATGGTAGTAGGGGACAGCGTGATATCAGTCCCAGCTGCCCTAGTAGTATAGGTAAAGTCGTCTACTTTCACTTGGTTGTTATAAAATTCTGCACACAAACTTATGTTTACTGGGCTAGTACATTCAGCAAGGTTCTGAAGGTTATAGTGGTTTATAGCCTCTATAGCTGGAACGCAAGAGCATAAAAAGAATGCTCTATCTATACATTTTGTCCTAAAGGCCATGTAGATGGTTGACTCAAACTTAATCCTAAGCTCATCAGTGGGAAACCTAGGGTCAACACTGGGAGTAGAGGGCCCAACACCAGATTTAGAACGTTTCCTAAATTATAAAACAAAATTATACTAATTAAAGAAAACAAACATGCAACAATATTTTAAACAGAAGACAAGAATTTTACCGAGGAGCTATTGCTAAAATCTTTTTAGAACTGACGACCTCGATTGATTCGGGACCGCGTATTAACCGCAGAACGAGGAAAAATTTAATTTTGAATACTTTCATAGTAAAGCTTGAAAAAAGCTTGAACGAAAGCGAATAGAGGAGGTGCAAGTGTAGGGGACGCCCCTGCCCCTCTATATATAGGGGACTCCTGGCGCCCGAACCTATTCCGGGCGCCCGGGGTCAAGTGGGGTGGGATGCTCGGATCCCTTCCGGGCGCCCCGGGTCCGTATACCAGGGGCGCCCGCCCCTGGTTTTTGACTCCGGTTTTGAGTTTTTTTTTAAGTTTAATTTTAAAAATAGAAATTTGAGAGTTAGAAAAAGAATTTAAGTTTAATTTTTAGGATGATTTTTAAGTAAAAAAAGTTTTAATTTTTAAAATAAAATTTTAAGTTAAAAAAATTAAATTTTAATTTTTAAAAATAAATTTTTAAGTTAAAAAAATAAGTTTTAATTTTTAAAATAGATTTTTAAGTTAAAAAAAAATTAATAAATTTTTAAGTTAAAAAAACATTTAAGTTTTAATTTTTAAAATAAATTTTTAAGTTTAAAAAAACATTTAAGTTTTAATTTTTAGAATAAATTTTTAAGTTAAAAAAAACTAATAAATTTTTAAGTTAAAAAAACATTTAAGTTTTAATTTTTTAAATAAATTTTTAAGTTAAAAAAAATATTTAAGTTTTTTTAAAAAAAGATTTAAGTTTTAAAGTAAATTTTTAAGTTTAAAAAATTTAAGTTTAAATTTTTAAAATATATTTTTAAGTTAAAAGAGATTTTAATTTTTAAAATAAATTTAAAAAATTTAAATTTTAATTTAATTTAATTTAAATTTAATTTATCTTTAATTTAATTTAATTTATATTTAATTTAATTTAATTTAATTTAATTTAATTTAATTTATATTTAATTTAATTTAATTTAATATATATTTAATTTAATTTAATTTATATTTAATTTAATATATATTTAATTTTAATTTAAAGTCCTTAGTCATCTCACCCGATCTATGTTCTCAATCAGAGAATCCTATAATTTTGTGAGATGAATTAGATTCAATTTTAGAGTTTGTTTTTAACTTGTATTAGATTCAGGTTTTGCTTTGGGTTCAACAAATAGGCGTTCTCTGGATAAACTTCTGGGCTATGGTGAGTCACTTGGACATCATTAAAGTAACCATGCCTTCGAGGTTTTCCAAATAGTCCTATCCACTGGACTTAGTACAAAATCTTGGCCTAATTGGTTAGGATCCATAAAGGGTAGCTTCGGTCAGTTCCACTTAGCCAAATGCACCAGGTCGAAGCCATATCTTCCTAGACATGCATAGACTAAGCTTCCCTAACGTGTAACGACCACCCTCCTTACTACTACTCTCTAAGGGTGGACGCTACTTAACTACTCATTCTACTTAACTGATATTACTTGCTCTAAAGATAGTAACACTTAACCCCCTTTAACTGATCCGGAAAATAAGAACAGAACATGTAACTTACAGCAACTAATGCATGCAATTCAAGTGTAATGATTGTATCATATCAAAATTTCCAGGCAACCTTAGCTAACAATAAGGAAAATAGTTAACCCATCAATGAATCCCCTAGCAGCACGAAATAGAAAATCTGATTCCAAAATTTTCTTATCAACTTAAATAAGGAATTAATCTTAATAAATTCTTTAGCAAGGTCCCAAGGCTTCCATTGTTGGGTTTTTCGGGCAGCGAAAACCGCATTTTCGCGTCGCGAAAACCCCGAAAACCCCAAAGCCAACGGATCCGTGCAAAGAAAAATTTTGAAAACTATGAATACGAGTTTCTACCGAGATCTACTCCTAGATCTACATGAAAAAGGTTATACCTTTGAAGCGAAGCCCTTCGCGTTCCCGCTCGTCCAAACGGTGCCGGATCTCAAGAGTATCAAAATAGATACTCCTCTAGAAGTATCCACACGAACTAATTAGGTGGAGAAAGACCTAAACGAAGGTGTGCTAGCACCTTGATAGGTCACGGCAAGAGAGGAGAAGAGGGAGAGGGAGAGCTTGAGAGGAAGAAGATGGAGTGAATGAGATTAATTCACCAAATGAAAACTTCTCACCCCATTCATGTGGCCGGCCACATTAAGAGGGTGAGAAACTCCCATGGAATGCCAAGAGTCACAACTCTTAGTAACTTCCATGAGGTGGCATCCCACTTAAGCAACCATGATGATGTGCAACATCATCATTGGCCCATTCAATGCCAACTCACCAATGAGGTGGCATAAAGTCAAGTCAAACTTGACTCTTCATCTTCCTCTCAAGTCAAGTCAAACTTGACTTAATCTCTCTCATGGTTGATCTAATCCAACCATTTAATTCAAGTCAATTTAATATAATGAATCTAATTCATTTAATTAAATTGATTCAATGAGTCATAATCCAAATTAGACTCATTAAACACATGAATCAACTTGAGTCTAACTCAATTAGCCCAATTAGGATTACTCTTAATCCAATTTGATTCATCAAATCAATTTAATCCTCTTGGTTCATCATATGAACCTAATCTCCATCTAATTGTCCTTAGTGTGTGACCCTATAGGTTCTTGTAACGTTAGCAATGCCCCTAAACCCATTTAGGAGCATAAGTAATGAGCGGTATCTAGCAACACATCATTACTACCCAAGTTACAAGAATGTTGAGATCCAACATCACCTTGTGACTACTAATTGTGACTCCTCACAATATATGACAATTGTCCTTCTATCCTAGACATTTAGATTGATCAATGTGAGGCATAGACCGTGTCATCCTCTGACCAATCTAAATCTTGAACTCCAAGTAGACGCACTCAATCAAATGAGCTCAATATCCTATATTGACTCATTTGGGCATGGCCATGCACTTCGTAGTCTCACTCTATCAAGAATACCGATGTCTCTCCCGTCATATAGGAAGGATAGATCCCATCTACGTCACTCACATTCCTCCGCATAATTTGTTACATACTCAGTAATTGCCTTTATAATCCATCTAATTACGGGTGACGTTTGACGAAACTAAAGTACATAACTCCTTATGTAGGGATCCATGGTGACTTCAGGTCTAAGGACTAGTAGTCATACTAATAGCCACATGAGAAAGTATATGACACTCATATAACGATCCATGATACTTTCTCATGGCGGGTCATTCAGTATACATTCTCTAATGTATACCCATGTGTCAACTTGATATCTCTATATCCATGACTTGTGAGATCAAGTCATCGAGTTGACCTACATGCTAGTCTTATTACATTAACATTGTCCCTAAATGTTAATACTCGACTAGGAATGATTAAGAGTAGTGTTCCCTATATCATCTCACTATCGATTCAATCAATCGATTGATATAGGTAAGAACCTTCTACTCAAGGACGTTATTATACTTAGTTTATTTGGCACCAATACAAGTAAGTATAATAACCAAAAAACCAAATGCCTTTATTTATATAGAATATGATACAACAAGTCCAAAATACAATCATCAAATGATTGGCTCTAGGGCTCTAGCTAACAATCTCCCACTAGCACTAGTGCCAATCAGTGTAGGCTCTAAGCCCCAATGACCTAGTGTGACCATCATGCTTTCTCTGTGCCAAAGCCTTGGTCAAGGGATCTGTGATGTTAGCCTCTGTAGGTACTCTGCAAATCTTCACATCTCCTCTCTCGATGATCTCTCGAATGAGATGGAAGCGCCGTAGTATGTGTTTGGTCTACTGGTGTGAGCGAGGTTCCTTCGCCTGTGCTATAGCTCCAATGTTGTCACAATAGAGCTCAATTGGGTCAGCGATACTAGGAACCACCCCAAGTTCAGTGATGAACTTGCGGATCCAAACTACCTCCTTTGCTGCCTCTAATGCAACAATGTACTCGACCTCTGTTGTAGAATTAGCTACTGTGTCCTACTTCAAACTCTTCCAGCTGACAGCACCACCATTAATGCAAAATATGAACCTGACTACGATCGGTAATCATCCTGATCGGTCTGGAAGCTGGCATCACTGTAACCCTTTACAGCTAGCTCATCATTGCCTCCATATATCAAGAAATATTCTTTAGTCCTTGTTAAGTACTTAAGAATATTCTTGACCGCTATCCAGTGACTTTCACCTGGATCTGACTGGTATCTGCTCGTCATGCTCAAAGCATACGAGACATTAGGTCGAGTACATAGCATGGCGTACATGATCGATCCTATGGCTGAGGCATAAGGGATCTGATCCATGCTGTCTCTCTCCTCTCTAGAAGAGGGACCTTGAGTCCTCGAAAGACTCACGCCATGTGACATCGACAGAAATCCCTTCTTGGAGTTCTGCATGGCAAACCGTAGAGTACCTTGTCAATGTATGTACTCTGATTTAGGCCAAGAAATCTATTAGATCTATCTCTATAGATTTGTATCCCTAGAATGCGGGATGTTTCACCTAAGTCCTTCATTGAGAAACAAGTCCCTAGCCATGTCTTGACAGACTGAAGCATAGGGATGTCTTTCCCAATGAGCAGTATGTCATCCACATACAATATGAGGAAGACAACTATATCCCCTACAACCTTCTTGTAGACACAAGGCTCATCTTCGTTCTTGATGAAATCAAACTGTTTGATTGCATCATCGAATCAAAGATTCCAGCTCCGAGAAGCTTGCTTTAGTCCATAAATAGACCTATGCAGCTTGCATACTCTGCTAGTATGTTTTAGATCTACAAAACCCTCAGGTTGTGTCATGTACACATCCTCGAGTAGGTTTCCATTCAGAAACACGGTTTTGACATCCATCTACCATATCTCATAGTCATGGTAGGCTGCAATAGCAAGCATGATCCGAATGGACTTAAACATCACTACTGGAGAAAAGGTTTCATCATAGTCAATACCATGAATCTGCTTGAAACCTTTAGCTACCAAGCGACCCTTATAGATAAGTCCATCCATGTCAGTCTTTCTCTTAAAGACCCACATACACCCAATGGGTTTTACCCCTTCAGGTGGATCAACCAAAGTCCATACTTGGTTGGTGTACATGGATTCCATCTCGGATCTCATGGCCTCTAGCCATTTCTCAGAATCTGGTCTTATCACAGCTTCCTGATAGGTGGTAGGCTCATCATCTATGAGCACAACGTCATCATGGTCAGACAAGAGAAATGAGTATCTCTCAGGCTGACGACGTACCCTATTAGACCTGCGAAGAGGTATGTCTACTTGAACTGGTTGTTATTCCTCAACTCCTTGTAGAACAACATCATCCACAACACTTTGTGGTTCCAGTTCAACTTCCATCGAGGCTTCAGTGCTAGGATCCACATCTTGAACTTCTTCAAGATCGAATGTACTCCCACTAGTCTTTCTAGAAACAAAGTCCCTTTCTAAAAAGACTCCAGTCTTTGCCAATGTAGAAGTAATATCCCTTAGTTTCCTTGGGATATCCAATGAAATAGCACTTGTCGGATTTGGGTCCTAATTTGTCTGAGACTTGACGTCGAACGTAAGCCTCACAACCCCAAATCCTTATGAAAGACACCTGGGCATCTCTCCCAGTCCATATCCTATATGGTATCTTTATCACGACCTTGGATGGAACTCGGTTGAGTATAAAAGCTGCCGTGTCTAAAGCATAGCCCTAAAGGTATGTCGGAAGATCTGTGTGACTCATCATAGATCATACCATATCTAATAAGGTACGATTCCTCCTTTTGGATACACCATTCCACTGTGGTGTTCCAGGAGGAGTGAGTTGGGATAGAATCCCACACTCAGCTAGATAGTCACGGAACTCATGGCCTCGATCTGATCGAAGTATCTTAATACTCTTGCCAAGTTGGTTCTGTACTTCATTCTTGAATTCTTTGAACTCTTCAAAGGATTCAGACTTATGTGTCATCAAGTACACATTACCATATCTACTGAAGTCATCAGTAAATGTGATGAAGTATCTATAACCGCCTCTAGCAGCGACATTAGACTGGACTTAGACTTCTATTAATAGCAAAAGAAAATTTAAACTTACTGGAATTAGACTTCTATTAATTGTCTGTTGAAAAACTCAAACTAAAGAAGGAAACAAAGATCCGAAAACTACTCCTACTGTAGGCGAGAGCACTTACCTATGTGTTCTTGAACTTACAGCCAAGAGGAGAAGCTTCCAGGGTTTCAGAGGCTTGAAATCTCAGCCTCTTCTTCATGCCTACGGGTTCTCCTCGACGAGAGGGTCTCGAATCTGTGAAGAGCTCACGGAATTACCCCTTGACCGGTCGCCGGAGACGAAGCCCTAACTTCGACTTCATTTTCACCCGAGCAGCGCCGTCGCACGCAAGAGAGGAGAGGATGAGAGGGTTTTGGTCGTGAGGAAATAACCCGATTACTTTTTATACCAATGGGTATTCTCAATTTTGGTTATTACTTAAATTTATTTTGCCATCACTTTGATCACGAAACACCTGCTTGAGCGCTTGGCTATCGTGCTTCGCTTAAGTCTTGGATCAGGTCGGAGGTCGCGGGTTCGAACCTCGGCTGAACCTCTTTATTTTTTGCAACATCTTTCTTTTGGTAAAAATACCAAACGAACTCCGAAAATTTCATAAAAATACTCTAAAAATTTCTAAAAATCTCTAGAATATTCCCAAAGCATTTCTAAATATTTATAAGCACTTTTAGAACTCCAAACAATGAAATTTGGGGTGTTACATAACGTACTATCATCCAAAATTTCACCAGTACCATGTTTCAAGTTAAACTTGAACCCTTTTTAACTAATTCTAATTACCCTGTGGGGTAGGTTGGTTAGGGTTATCCTGTCGGGTAGGTTAGTTTTGGAGATGCCAGCTATTCTAGAGTCTCCCCTTGAATTAATGGCCATTAATTTAATTTTTAGTTTTTGGTTTATGTCTATTTCTTTGATAATTATATTTTACTTGGTGATAGTTTAAATTTTGTTGAGTTCTAATATGTTTAGATTTAAAAATTTTTGGTTTGGGTTTGTGCTCTGGTTTTTGATTTGGTTTATTTGACTTTACGTAATATATTTTATATTTAGGGATATAATATTGGTTAGGTCCTATTTGCGTGGTTAAACACGCTTTCGAAACCCAGACTTTATTTGTTGGTTTGTATTGGGTTATTAATGATTTAAAAGTTTTTTTTGAGTTCGACTTATATCCGAGTCTGGTTTTATTATAACATGATTTTTGATTATTTAGAATTAAGTCTAAATTTTTGGATCTAGTAGTAAATTTTTCTAACATATTTTTTAAATTATTAATTTCTAATTTTAATGATGAATTTTCCTCCTCAAGTGTTAGATCTTGAGTTGGTTTATTATTTACAACTTGTTCCTTGAGGATTTGATTTTCCTCGAGGAGCAATTTGTTTTCTTTTTCTAATATAACTAATTTATTATTTAAGAACGAAATAATTTTAAAAAATGTTCGGTTTAAGGTTAGGAATACCTCTTCGGAACCTTCGGAAATGAGTACGGACTCGTGGCTCGATTCGGGCTCGGACCCGTCTTCCGATTCATCTTCCGACTCTGATTCGAGGGCCATCAGCGCGAGGTGGCTCTGGTGCTTCTGATCTTCTGCTTCTGATTCTTCCGAGGAGGAGTCGTCCCACGTCGCCTTGAGGGCCTTCTTTTTGGTCGGCTTTGGTTTGTCGATCTTTAATCTTGGGCACTCGTTCATGTAGTGGCCCTTCTTGTTGCATCCGAAGCACGTCACACTCCTGGATTCGGTTGGAGAATTGATCTTTTGAAGGTCCTTCTTGCTGAAGCTTCTTTTCCTCCTGGTGAACATCTTCCTTACCAGGTTCACCAAGTGTTCTTCATCTTCTGAGTTCTGGTCAGAATCTTCTTCAGGTTCAAACTTGTTCTTCTTTTCTTTTGAGGGACCTGCAAATAACGCTACACCTTTCTCGACCCCGGCGTTAGTTTGCTCATGCAGTTCTAATTCACAGAAAAGCTCATCTAGTTTTAATTTTGATAAATTTTTAGATATCTTGTAGGCATCTACGATAGATGCCCACAAGTTGTTGCGTGGAAAAGAGTTTAGAGCATACCTTATTAAGTCCCGGTTCTCCATTTGGTGTCCTATTGCATGGAGTCCGTTTAGAATATCCTTGATTCTTGCGTGAAGTTGGCTGGCCGATTCTCCTTCCTGTATTTTTATGTTAAATATTCTATTTAGAAGCAAGTCTCGCTTTGTTACCTTAGCATCGCTCGTTCCTTCGTGCAGCTCGATCAGTTTATCCCACAGCTCTTTAGCGTTCTTATGTGGTCCGACCCGGTTCAGTTCTTCTCTAGTTAATCCGCACTGTAAGGTGTTGATTGCCTTGTTCTCTGTTGATGCCTTCTTCTTTAGGTCTGTTGTCCAATCTTCTGGATCCAGTAGATTCCCGGACTGTCTACTTGTATTTTGTAGGGTCTTGTGACGCTCAGCCACTGGTCGAAGTGTAAAATATGGTAACCAAATAATATTTAAATAATAAGGTTATTCGACAAATAATCTTAACGGAATTTTTAGAAATTTTTAGAAATTTTCTGGGATTTAATTGGAACTCGTTTGACGTATTTAGAAGGGATGTACTAATGGGTCCGATAAAAGCCTGTTGAGAATACCCTTTAAGTAGGAGTTAATAAATTCCATTAACGCCTAATTAACCTAAGTGTTAGATAAAAATCCCTAAGTTTGCTTCCTCTCATCCTCGCCGAGTTCTCCTCGTCCCCGTGCCCTAAGCCTGACGCGCCACCCTCCCTCTCCCTCTCGCGACCTCGCTGTTCCACCCATTACCGCCGCGCGCGATCAACCGCCGCGACCTAGCTCCCTCACGCGAGCACCCCAGCGCCGTCGATCCTCTCCTCACACGATCACCCAACGCTTTGGACTGGATGTGTCGCCGATCCTCCTCGCACGAGCACCCCAGACGCCATCTCTGCCCTAGCGCCTGCCGCCCGATCCACTGCCACCTCCGTCCACAACAAAGGCTATCCAGCAAGTACTTTCCTCTATGAATGACATAAGATCCGTGAGGTAAGAAACTGGTAACGAAGAGCAATTTGTAGGTCTGTGTGTTGCCGATTAAGTTTGGAAGTTGTAGTTCGTTTGTTCTTCTGTTGCTTGTTTGCACTGTTCGTGAAGTTTGTCTCTGATTTACGTAGAAGGATTTGGAGGATAGGGATTCGGATTTGTGGGTGGATGACTCTGTTTACTGTGGGGGTTCCCTTTCTTGTTCTTTTGCATTTGATTGCAGTGGCGAGATTAGGTTTGTGGGTGATGCGGCATGTTGTAGGTGCTTCTGTGTTGCTCGACAAAATGTTCTTTGAATGCTAATTTGAATTGGCAAGAGGAGGATTCTATTTAACGCTGTTCATTTTAAGGCTAGAAGATTTCCATGGGTAGATTCATAAATGGTGTTTTAGTTTGGGTTCCTAGTTATGCCTTGCGATGCTTCGGTGGAATAAATTTAGAAGGTGTAGGATTATAGAATAATTAGAGCTGTAGTCTTAATTTATTTCACATGAGTTGGATTTTTATTCATCAGTATTCCTATGATTTTACATGATGTTAGCTAGAGAAAGGTTCTTACTATACTGGTTTGTGAAGGTAGGGATTAAATCTGAGGTTGTTCAGTTTTAGCGTTTTATGTTTGGTTTTGGTGTTAACTGATTGGAGTTTGATTTGAAAGTGACTTTTTGGCTTTCATACGGTTTGGTTGTGTTTTAGGGATAGTTCCAGTAAGGATGGATTGGGGATTTGTCTTCGTGGTCTCTTTATTTTCATGATGGTTTCGGGCTTCTAGTAGCAGATTCGATTGTTGACAAATTGATTTCAAGATTGTAATGGTTCCGCATAGGGGAATTTGGTGATACGCGATTCTATTTTTTATTTTTTTTTTTTTTTTTTTTTTTTTTTTGTAAATTGGGGTTTTCCCTAATCATATTCGATTATGGGTTAGCCACCTAATTCATGATGAGTTTAGTTAACTAGTTCATGTTTGACATAGTTATAGTATGCATCATGTGTTTGCAGGATTTGATTCGATACAGGTGATTCAACATTGGGTTGGTTTGGCACAGTTTTCGCAATAAAGGCGGGTACTTCTTGCTCGTTTTCTTTTAGTACTTTGACCTTAGTGCATGAATTATTTTGGATAAGGATTGTTTACCTTGACTCCACTCTTACTTTCCTGCGCTTGATACTTCCACGCAATCTTTGAGAAATTCGTTTCTATATCCATACATTCTCTTCTTGTTGTCCATGATCCGTAGCAGATACTAAATATCATATTTGTATACTTTAACTGTTGCTTATTTATGTACGATATTGAGCATGCTGGCTTCATGTAGCATACCTGTTTCTGCTTATATATATATATGATGACTGCATTGTCGTGATCACGTCATTGCACGACGCCAGATCCCCGCCACCGAGAGTGGTAGCCTGAGTTGATGCCGCTTCCGCCATGCCACACTAGGCCACTCGTGTGAGTGGTAGTTGGAGCGCAGCAGGGACCCGTCGCAGATGTAGCTAGGTAGCTACTACGCAACTGAGTGGTAGCTGGAGTGGTGTACAGTCTGTCATTGATCCAGCCTCTTGACCATACAGGGGTCATGGTGCGAGAGGTGGGCGGGAGTGACCATCCGTGCATACCTGTCGTTATTATATTTGCTTTGGTTGCTGCTGTCTATATATGTTGTTATTGCTTACTGCTGTTGTTCACATATACTTACTTAGGTTGAGATATATTCTCATTGTAGATGTTTAGTCATTGGAAATTTGTATATACCTTACTTATTACCTCTGTAGTATGAGCAGTACTGTAGCAGATTAGTACCAGTTCTGACCTACTATACCTAGCCTAGGATATGGTTTCAGGTATGAGCATTTATTTTGGTTCTATTATAGTATCTGCTATTCTTCTTATGAGGCTGTATACTGTTGACACTCTCTACTTACATGTTATGTTCATGCACTATCTCTTTCCTTACCCGTTGAGTTCCAATACTCACCACCCCACCAAATGGTTTACTTTCGCCAGGTAACAGATAGATGAGTCATGGATGCTTGGAGAGATGCCGGTTGCCAGTCCTAGGTCCTACGTCACACTCGAGGATAGTTTTCGTTTTGGTTTTGTTATCGTTTGGGGTGGTATATTGATTTTGTGTATTTTGTTTTTTAATAAGTCGATGTGAATTTTGGGTTAAGTCTGTGATGACAGGTATTTTTGTTAGTGCCGTTGTTAGTTTTACGGTCGTATCGCTTTATGTCTTCCGCTGCTGTGTGTTAACGTTCAGCCGTGTAGGCTTAATAAACTGCGTAGTTGTGTTTATTTCACTTTTGTCCAGCTGGGTAGGCTGAGTATATTAAACTGCGTGTCATGTTGTTTATATTTTGTATATATATTCCAGCCGAGTGTGGCTGAGGTATATTTTGTATGTAGTAATGTTTCAGATTGTCACCCGTACAGGGGAGATGCTGTCGAAATTTCTTCGGACAGGGACTCCTCTGGGGTGTGACACGAAGTATGTCTTGAGATACACTTCCATTCGCTTCTTCCAGTACGGGAAATTATCCCCGTTGAAGAGGGGAGGTCACACTGTGCTGAAGCCCTCGATCTGCGACATTTTTAATCTGCACACACAAAAAAAAATAGAGAGGTTCCAAGACTTGGTCTTGGATTAGTAGTGCGGGAAGAATTAAATAAAAATAACTAAATTGGTGTTGCACCAATTTAGATTTAATTACGATGGAAAGAAACTTCCAAAAAGGTAATAATACCAGTTTGGATCTTTACGAAAAACTGAAATTCAAAGAAAAAAAAATAAAAAACCAATCACCCCTTGTCTGATTGGTGGTTGCACCAAATCAGAGCGGTACCTGCTCTGATACCACTTGTTGGATCGTAGACGTTCGATAGAAGGGGGGGTGAATATCGAAAAACGTTCAAACAGGAGTAAATGCAGCGGATAAGTAAAACAATGCTAACACAATTCACTTTACTTGGTTCGGAGCCTGTGTCGACTCCTACTTCAAGGCCCGCGGTCGTTGACCGCTTTCGGTGAGCAATCACTATCAATTTGAATATTATAGAGTTTAAGTACAAGAACTGACAGAGAAAGAAAATACTGACAACAGAATGAAAACAAAACAAGCACTGAGTCGAAAAGCTTTTCGTGGCGTTGCGAGAGCACAGAGGAGCAGATCTTGGATTCTGAGTTGTTGTTGAAGCTCTACCTCTGCCCCTTCTTTTATATGAAGCTTGGGGCGCCCCGGATCCCTTCCGGGTGCCCTGGTGAGACATGGCAGGTCTAACCAGCGAGCTCCATGTGGAGACGATGCGTTCAGGATAAAGTTGCCTCCCGGGCGCCCGGATCCCTTCCGGGCGCCCGGACCTTCGGGCGTCCGGTCCACCTTTTTCCAGGGAACACCTTTCCTACAAAACAAGGTTAGTCCGAGGCAAATAGATAATGTATATCCTGCAAAACAAAGTGTTAGCACAATTTATAAGTTTAGTATAAAAGGTATGACTTAGATTCCGTCTTTCCGAGACCGATATCTAGTCACGATCTCGACTTAGATATCCGAAATGGATCTAAGCCGGATTGACGCCTAATGTTCCCTTCCCGGGAACGCGTCCTCACAGTCACTCCCTTCAAGTGGCTTACCTTTACTCACCTGCCAGACGTCCGATCAGCCCTTCGACCCGTCTGGACTTCTCGCCAAGCGTCCAGTTAGCCCGTCGACCCGCTTGGACTTCTCGCCAGCTATCCGGTCAGCCCGTCGACCTAGCTGGACTTCTCGCCAAGCGTCCGATCAGCCCGTCGACCAGCTTGGACTTCGTGCCAAACATCCGGTCAGCCTGTCGACCTATATGGACTTCGTCTGCACACTCGATCAGAGTGTTAGATCACGACAAACCTAACTTAACCTGATTTGTCATTAATCAAAACCTGAGTTAGTCTGTTAGTGCTAACCACACTAATAATCTTTATACCTGTCCTTGCATTAAGTTGCACAGTTATGTATTAAATGCTATTTAGAAACCCGTTCGGGAAATAATATGATGTACTAGGTATACTGAAAATCCATCTGGAAAGCAATATGAAGCTAAGTACTATAGGCCCGGTCGACCTTTTATCCGGCCGAGTGTATTATGGGATTCCCAGAGAAAGGATGCTATGATATAAGAAGTTCAGTTGGTATTTTAAGCCGAGGTGCCTTAGGCTCAACCGACCTTTATTTGGTCAGGCATGCATGGAGAGATTTATGAGGCTAAGCGCCTTAAGACCAGCTGACCTTTTTTTGGCCAAACATACATAGAAAGATTTATGAGGCCAAGTGCCCTAAGCCAGACCGACCTTTATTTGGCCAGTCATATATGGAGAGATTTATGAGAATTGGAGAGACCCACCATTATTTTGACCAGACCCATGGCTAATCGATTGTGGAGCGGGTCAGACATTCTGGTCGGCCTATAAGGCCGATCGTCTTTAGACCTAGTTAGTCCTATTATTTTTTTAATTCAAAAGTAAAGCACTAAATCCCTTATCTTTGACTGGCATACAGGTCGGTCGGTCTTCTCCTGAACGACTTGCAATCTGATCAGGTGGGGCCTGAGAGCCTTAGCGTTGGGCAAACAATCAAGTAGGTAGGGAATGCTCTCTTCCCTTGACTTTGACTGCCAGGTTACCTTGACCTTGGCCGCCACATCACTTTGACCTTGATCGCCACTGTAAGGAACTATAACGCTAAACACGTAGAAAGAGTAGTGGAAAAAATAAGTTCTTTCCAGAAGATCCATGCAAAGGAAAAATACATAATAAGTTTAATGAAAGGGGTTATACCTTTGGTGTGTGAACATGAACTCCCAACAACTAGGATCTTAGCATGAACAAATGTTTGCACCTCTTTCGGTATTGATACAAACAAATCTTCCATCTGTCTCACAAACTCAAGAAGTGGAGAAGAAAATCAACTAAAGGTTGTGCTAGCAACCCTTTTGGTGGATTTCAGCCAAGAGTGGAAGAGGGAAGAAAAAGAGTAAGAACACAAAAGTCTCATCATGAAAATGAATCAAAACCCCTTTTATACTCATTCATGAAATTGCCTTAATGTCAATTTCCTTAATTGACATTAATATTTGTCTTCATCCAATGAATCCAATATATCCAATGTTCAAAATTGACCACTCTTCATCCAATGCATGATCAATTCTAAATTGAACACTCCTCTTCCTTTGTAAATTTAAATTCATCAAATCACTCAATAAGTCCAACTCATTAATCATCAGTCTGAATTGACTCAATGAGTCTAATTCAAATCAAACTCAATTCAATAGTTGTATCCAATTGAGTCTAACTCAATGAGTTCAATTTGAATTAGACTTAATCTAATGATCCATCATATGAACCTATTTCCAAATTAACTTATTCTTTGTGTGTGATCCAATAGGTTTTCGTAACGTTGATAATATCTCTAAAACTATTTTAGATACATAAATAATGAGTGAAATCTAGTAAGACATCATTGCTACCCAAGTGATGAGAATGTCAAGATCCAATCTAACCTTTCTGTCTATTATCTTGTATGACTCAATCCTGACCCCACGGGTCATCTGAGATGGTAAGTGGTGGAATGCTTGCCACGTGAAGTCGCAGGGTCGAACCGTAGGGTTGTTTGGGGCGTAAATCCCCAGACCCTGTGCAACTCACCCCACCACCACTTGCCCTCTTGGCTACCGTGATTTACCCCCCTCGTGATGGCCTAGGGTCGGGTGCGTTGGGGATGAGCGATTTCGCCTTTTTGTGACTTGTATGACTCAATCCTTTTATCCTTGATATTTAGATTGATCAATGAGGCATAGACCGTGTCATCCTCTTATCAATCTTTGTGTTTCTTAATCTCTAAGTAGACACACTCAAACAAATAAGCTCAATATCTCATATTGACTTATTTGAGCATGGCCATGTATTCTTGTATCCTACTAATCAAGGGGCCCACAGATATCGTTTCTGTCATATGGAAGGGATAGATCCTATCTACATTACTCACATCCCTCCGCATAACTTATTGTATACCTAGTGATCAACTTTATAGTCTACCTTGTTATAGGTGACGTTTACCGATACCAAAGTATACAATTCCTTATTTAGGAAACCATAGTGACTTTAGGTCTAAAGACTATTCATACCAATAGTCACATGAGAATATTTATGACACTCATATAATGATCCATTAAACATTCTCATGCTGAATCATTTAGTACATATTCTCTAATATATACATGTGTATCAACTTGATATCTCATATTCATGACTTGTGAGATTAAGTCATCCATTAACCTACATGCTAGTCTTAACGCTTTAATATTGTCCTTGTATATTAATGTTTGACTAGAAATAGTTAAGAGTAGCGTTATATATATATATACAATATCTCACTATTAATTTAACCAATTGATATATTGTAAATTAGAACCTCATACTCTAGGACATTATTATATTTATTCATTCGACACTGAATTGAAGTAAAAATAATAACCAACTTTACCTTTTATTAATAAGTGAAATATGTTACAAAACGTGCCCTTATTAATCATCTCATATTTGGTACTAGGGCTAATACTAAAAATTGTAGGACCCCTTGGTGGCCAGCTAGAGGGGGTGAATATCTCTGCAAACAAAAATGACCTTTCTCGAAATTTTATAGCTTAATTAAATTTAACACTTGTATAAACAAAAATTAAGAAACTAAAAAGAAGAGGCACAATGGATTTACTTGGTTACAACCAGGGAGATTGTTAATCCAAGAAAGATGCAAAGCTCAGTAAAAATCTCTTTTGGGCGGAGAAGCCTCTTACAGTAATTAAATCTCATAATTATCAATCTAAACTCAAAAGGAAATGATAACAAGTGTCCTATCTTAGCTTCTAGGATTAGAGATATATTTATAACCCTGGTTAGAGTGCTTTGAAGGGGATAAACTTTTATCCCCGTCACAACGGAATGTACCACGTCGCGTTCCAGATAATTTTTGGTTCTAGGCTCCCGGAGCAATTCCGGCCGCCCAGACTAGGTTCGGGCGCTCAGACCAGGTTCGGGCACCCAGACCAGGTTCGGGCACCTTGACCAGAAAGTCAACTTCTAGTTGACTTTTTGGTCTAGGTTATATGCTCTAGCTCCGATCGCTTGGGTTCGGGTCTTCCGCTCCTGCTCTTCTCATTTGGGTGATCTCGGCCATCCAGATTATGGCTCACCCGAACCCAACTTCCGACCTTCTCGAGCAATCTTCTGTTCTGGCTTCTTATCCCTCTGAAACATCGCGCGCCTCCTTCTCGTTCGCCCGTGTACTCTTCCGCAATACCTCGTCCCTAAGATGCACCGAGCCCGTCGGCTTTCTTCCATGCTATCCTTCTCGCTAGCTGCGTCTTTTGCTCGACTTCCTGTGCTCCTAAGTTCCTACATACTTAGATACAGGAGTTAAAAACCAATAGGACCTAACCTGACTTGGTTGATCACATCAAAACTACCTTGGGATACTAATAATCTCCTCCTTTTTTATGTGATCAAACCCAAGTTAAGTTAGTGTAAACCATAAATAAATAGCAGTTATAATTTTTGCAAAAAAATTGAAAGTACAAAAATTTAGTACAAACCGGAGTCCGAAAATTATCCGAAATCAAAAATTAAAATTGTAGCCTCCTTCTAGACTTAATCTTTACTACTCTCCCTTTTGATCACATTAAAAGTGGGGTATGTTAAACATATTACTTGGAAAGTCTAAAAAGTCTAAGGGAAAAACAAAACAAATAGGAAAAGTTAAGTTTCAAAAACTTTAATTTAAAAAAAAAAATCCTTTGAGAATAAAAACTTTAGCAAGGGTTGAAAAAAAAATTTCATAGAAAGTTTAATTTTTGACAAAATTTGTATTTTGATCACTAGTTCATAAAAAATATCTAACGAATTTTTTTTTCAAAAGATTATTAACATTAAAAACACTTAAGCAAATGTTAATGATTACACTTTATAAATTTTTATAACAAGAATTTAAAGTATTACTTAAATGCTTCACAATATGTCAATTAAATATTCGATTCAGTAATTGACTTCTAGGCTGTGGCGAGATACTAGGCCTTCTTGGTTATTAGAGCATCAACTACTTCTAGACAAAACCTCTTAAAAAATTTAAACATTTAATTTTCTTTCTGAAAGCCCTAAGTCCAGAAAAATAGTTAACCTAAATATGATTTTAGAACCCAGTACAGGTTCCTACCTACTTGATTTATCAAGAATTTCTTAGGAATATATTTCTGTGATATCTTCCTAATTTGGCCCTTATGATATTTAAAATATTAGTTTAAACTATTATATCTCCTAATATTTTGATTATTTGAGCATGCATGATTTTTCCAATATTCTATTTCTATTTTTAATTTGTCATTTTCTAATTTTAAATTATCAAACAAATCTAGGGGGCATATATTGGCTAATTGTCTTTTCAAGTCTATATATATATTTTTAATTTTACTAAATCCTTGGAAAGAATCTTAATAAATTTAAATAATTTTTCAAGAGATAAGGCACGTACCTGACTTATCTATCCCCCTTCATTGTAGCTTTTCTCTGATGATCCTCCCCCTTCATCAATGCTCATCTCTGAGCTGCTTTCATCTTCTTTTTAATGGTCTGCCATTAGGGCTAGTTTGGCGTTGGCTTCGATTTCGGATTCGGATGATGTGCCGTCCCACATCGCCTTTAGATTATGATTGGATTTCATTGATCTTTTGCCCTTTTCTTTCTCATTTTTCTTAAGTTGGATCTCAACATTCTTGGCACTTGGGTAACAATGATGTCTTGCTAGATGCCACTCATTGCTTATCTATCTAAAATGTTGACTTGGATACATTGCTAACATTAAGAGAACCTATTGAGTCACACACAAAGAACAAATTGATTTGGAGATGAGTTCATATAATGGATCATTAGATTAAATCTAATCCAAATTAGACTCATTGGGTTAGACTCAATTGGATCCAATTATTGGATTGAGTCTAATTCGAATTAGATTCATGGAGTCAATTTGGATTGATGTTCACGGAGTCAATTTAGATTGATGAGGTTTAATGACTTAGACTCATTGGGTGAACTTGAATTCACCATGGAAGATGAAAGGTCAATTTTGAAAATGACCATTGACTGATAAAGAATTCAAATATTGATTTGAATTCTAGAAGGAAGAACAAAAGACAAATGACCTTTGGTATTCATTAGATGGATATAAATATGATTTATGAATGCAATTTTCATAAGATGAAACTTGTTGTGTCCATTGAGCTTCCTCCTTCTCTTCCTCCCTATCTTGGCCGAACCTCCTTTCTTGGTTGCTAGCACAACCTTAGGTGGTTTTCTTCTCCAATCCTTGAGTTCGTGAGATGGACGAGAAGCTTGTTTGTGTGGATACCGTTAAAGGCATGAACATTTGATCGTGCTGAGATCCTAGCTGTCGAGAAATCGAGTGCACGCATCAAAGGTATAACCTATAATCATGAAACTTAGTATATAGTTTTTCCTTCACATGGATCTTTTGGGAGAGGATCTAGTAACTTTTTCACTGGCTTTTCGCGTGTTTAGCACACTAGATGCCTACATTGATCACACCATCACTAGACAAACAAGTTGAACCTCTGCCATGATCTCAAAGGGAATTTGGGGAAAAGATTGATCATTCCTTCCCTGGACCCCCATTAAGAATTCCTTTTCCACGAAGGCAAGTGGGGGTCTATGATACTAATAGGGTTGAGTGTAGATTTCTTGATGTATATATAGATGAGGACTCTTCAGATGAGGAGTGTAATGTTAATGTAGTGGTTAGCAAGTTTTCAGATCTACCTCCTAGGTTTATAGGACATTGTAGTAGAATTGAATTTTTAGATGATGAATGTGATAGGGTAGATCATCTTAAGATTGCAAGTGAAGTTATTGAGCCTCATATTGTTGATTCTCCTACTAAGATATTGATGTTGGAATGTTCTTCACAGTATGTGATGTTGTTAATGATATGGAAGGAAGTGTAAGGAGCTGTGTTATGGAAGCAACATCTTGAGAATCACTTCCTTTGTTTACACAACCCAAGTTTTTGAGAGTTGTAAGAATTGAACATGTTGTGGATCAATATGTAGGGACTTATACAGTGAGAGCAGAGTCTCAAGAGTCACCACTTTTAGTTGCACCAACACCTGAGCTAGATCTAGAACTATTATTTGATTCAGAAGAAGTTATATCTACATGTTTAGAAGTTTCAGGTATCTCTCAGCAAAGAAAGGTTAGTATTTCTTGTGATCATTTTTGGAAAACTATATAGAGGTACCTATAATTGACTTTGTTGGATGTGATTCAATTTTTATTACTTATTCAGCTTATCTTGATATGATTCTAGTTCTATCTTATATAACATGCTTGTGGGAGATTTGCTTTTCTTTTGGGTGTGTAGTTTTCACTTGGGCTAAAAATTAGAAGCTCAATCTGAACCATCTTCAACCACCTGAAAGAACTTTTAAGAAGACGACGATGGAGAGAGAGTTACTTCACATTATAACTCATATATTGAATGCTCTCTCCATAATAAGAGTGTAACGACCCAATTTTCCCTATTTCAAGTTCTAAAAGTCCATAAAAATATTTGAAAATACTTTTAAAATATTCTAGAGATTTTTAGGAATTTTTAGAGTATTTTTACGTAATTTTTGGAGGTCGTTTAGTAGGGTTACAAAAAGAAAAAAGTTTTAAAAAAAAATGTTGAAGGTGAGATTCGAACCCACGATCTCGGGTCGGACTGACCCAAGCAAAACCGGCACAACCAGCTGAGCTACACGGTTTTTGTTAATCATATATGGAGCGATATATATTTAACTAGTAGTTAGAAACAGTAAAATAAATTGAAAATAAAAGGGGCGCGGCTGAGAATCGAAGCCCAGACCTGTGGCTTCGAGCAAACTCAACGGACCAACTGCGCCAGCGGTCTTTGCTGATCAGATATGTAGCGACAAGTATATAAGGTAAAGTTAGAAACGAAAATAACCTAAAGTATAAGATTTAAATCTTATTTCGAAAACCTAAAATTTTCTCTCATAATTCCCGATCCTTCACGCGCGACGGCGTTCCTGTGCTCGGGCGGAAACAACGCCGAGCCTAGGGCATCGATTTCAACGACCGACCGAGCATCTTTTTGTGAGATCTTCACACGGTGGTGGTCACCTCGTCGAGGAGAGTACATGGGTGTCAAGGGCTCGCCGAAACAGCCACACCTCCGAAGCCCTAGAGGTCGTCTCCGTCGGTTGTAAGTGCAAGAACAAGGGGTGAGTTGCTTCTCACCTGCAGTAGGAGTAGTTCCGATTCGTTTGGTGTTCTCTTGTTTGTTCGAGTTTTACTGTGAAGCATGATCAGGGATTTTTGTTTTCTGCCGTGAGGGGTTAAGGAAGATGAAGAGGTTTTTGTTTGGATTTGGATTTTGACAAGCTCTATAGCATAATTTTGTGCAGCCATAACTAGATGAGTGTATGCACCCCCTTCACTAGATAAGTTTTCTGAAGGAACTTTGTTAAGACAATGGTATTTGAAACATTGTTATATAAGTGTTGATCGGATTATATATAGCCTTGAAAATTTTAGTTTTGTTGTTTAAGCAGTGAGCATGAAAGGAGATAGATTTGTTTATCTCAGTTTTAGATTTTATTCTTTCTTTCTCCTTGCTGCAATGAAAGAGAACAGGCAAGTGTCAAGAAAATCCAGATTTTTGTATCAAACATCTAGTTTTCTTTGTGTAGCAGTAGGCATGAACAGTCTTACTTTCTGTGGTATTTGCAGTAGATATGGACAACTCCAATTGGAGTATAGAATAGCCTTTCTTTGGTGTATTTTTGCAGATACGGCAGTTTCATTTGGAGCTTAGAACAACCCTCCTTCTTGTGTAGATTTCCATGTTTCATTTAGTTCCTTAACAATAGCCTATGTTAGTTATCATGTGTACGTGTACAGAAGTTTTTGTTTCTATCAGTTGAGAATGTGCAGTATCTTAGTTTTGATTCTTCCTTGCTAACGTTACTGCTGTTGGTTTTTGAACAGGTTTTGATTGAGTAGATTTATCTTTAGTTTCGTTTGCTATTTTAATAAGCAATGAACATAAGATAGTTTGATTAAATTTTGAGCATGTAGTTAGTTTTCTTTATTGCTGTTAGATTTAAGTTTGAGCTTTACTTAGGTTTTAGATTGATTTCGATTTAGATTTCCTTGTTATCTTAATTAACCTCATAGTTTTCTTAGCATTTAGATTATTTCCTTACTGTTTAGTTTTCGTTTGCTGTTAGTAAAGCATGAGAAATTTTCTATTTGCTAATAATTAAGCATGATCAGTTACCTTTGCCATTAGATGTGCACGGTGATACTTTCTAGTCTCTTTTACTATTAGAATATCTTGAGCATGCAATTATTAGTTTCTTTGCTTTTACCTAAGCATGAGTTTCTGTCTTTAAGAACTATAAGCAAGAAAGACTAAGGTCTAGACTTGATTTCAATTCCAGAAGATTGAATATCAAAAGCGCACATAAAGTGTTTGCTTAAATGCCAAGTAAGAGCAAGTATAAAGAAGTTATAGTTAAAAGAAAGTATTTTACTTTTAATGGCATGTACCGGACACGAGGTCCAGGACACAATGTCCTTTGGGTGGGCTCCTAGATCGCCCCTAGGCACAAGATCACCTAGAAGTACCTTAGTAGTTTCGGGATTAGCTACCTCGACTCTTACTAAGGATGCGCACAAATTGGTACTATGCCAGGCCCAAAAGAAGTTTATTATTATTTTGAAGTATTAAAGTATAAGTTTTGAAACAAATGAAACAAGCTTCAAATATGTTTAGAATTAGAAAATTTAGTTTCTTGTTATTTGAAGCATTCAGTAGTAGTTTTATTTGTTTCTTGCTATTAGATTATTCAGCATGTTTAGTTTTATTTGCTTTCAGCATGCTGTTATAGTTTTATTCTTATGAGCATGTTTAGCTTTACATGTTTAGTAGCTTTACATGTTTAGTATGCTTCTCTTATTGGTTTATGAGCATATTTAGCTATACAATGATTAACATTTCAGTTAGCATGATTTCCTTTGCTATATATGAGCATGAGTAGTTTTATATGTTAGCATTCAGTTTTAGCATGTTTTTATTTATATACATGCATATCGAGTTTTTGTGAGTAGATAACGCTCACTAAGCTTTATGCTTATAGACTGCATTTTCTCCTACTGCAGATAAAGGGAAAGAAAAGATACAGTGAAGGAAGGCGACAAGGAGATGCAAGAGGAGTGTGTGATGTGTGGACTATGGAGGTCCTTGGGACTTAGCTAAGGAATTCATTTAGTTTAAGAATGTGATTAGTTTGATTTCTTATTAAGTTGATAAGGAAAGGATGTAGTAAGAAGTTATGTTTTCGGTTTTTCATTATCTGCATAATTTGAATTATTAAACTGCGTGGTTGTGGTTAGTTTTCATTTCTTATTAAACTGCGTGGTTGATTGAAATATATTTCCAGCCGCCTGTGGCTGAGTATATTATGGTCACCGGTACAGAGGAGATTCTGCGGAAATTTTTCGGTAGGGTTTTCCATGTGATTTTTAATAAACCGGTTAAGTAGAGTTAGTAGATAAGTAACGGTCACTCTTAGAGAGTAGTAGTAGTAGTAAGAAGGGTGGTCGTTACAAAGAGCCCTTAGTAGGAGGGTACTAAATTATCTTACCCCTCCGAGGTCACGTTTTAAGTGATCTAAATAAGGTGATGGAGCTTAGGCCCTAAAACAAGCGTTTCTTGGCAGGTAACCCAAGTTTCTTTCTTGTTATTATTTCAGTTTATGTTCTTTTCTCTTTTATTAACCCAATCCCTTAGTTTTTCTTGTCCATACTTCTTTTTTAGGATACAATGTTTAGAAGGCTTGAGGATAATGGAGTAATTTCAGAACTTGATTGACCCATTAACTTGGCACATCTCACTTGGTAACTCCTTTAACCTTAACCCTCTTTCATATTTGACTTTGTTTTTATTGAGATAATGAAGAGTTTAAGTCTGGGGGATGCATACTTATATACATATGTGTTGGGTTATAGTTTAGATTTTGATAATAAAATTTAGATTTGGTCTAGTTTGAATTTGTAATAGTTTGCTTTTGAAATTTACTTTCTTAGTTAGATTATGACTTGAGTTACACTATCCACACTATTACTGTTGACTTGTCTGACAGTAAACTTTTAGCACGTTTATTATCTAGAGGTCATGATTTATGTTTTTTTGGTGCTAGTATATTTAGTGATTTGTTTTCTCTATCTCTAGTGAAACAAAATGAGCATGACATTTGTTTGATAACAAAATTTTTTGCACATTCATTATTTAGATTCATGTTATTAAGGGAAGGAAGGTGACAAGGAGATGCATGAGGAGTGTGTGATGTGTGGACTATGGAGGTCCTTGGGACTTAGCTAAGGAATTCATTTAGTTTAAAATTTGATTAGTTTGATTTCTTATTAAGTTGATAAGGAAAGGATGTAGTAAGAAGTTATGTTTTCGGTTTTTCATTATCTGCATGATTTGAATTATTAAACTGCGTGGTTGTGGTTAGTTTTCATTTCTTATTAAACTGCGTGGTTGATTGAAATATATTTCCAGCCGCCTATGGCTGAGTATATTATACTTGTATTATGGAAAATGGTCACCGGTACAGAGGAGATTCTGTCGAAATTTTTCGGTAGGGTTTTCCATGTGATTTTTAATAAACCGGTTAAGTAGAGTTAGTAGATAAGTAACGGTCACTCTTAGAGAGTAGTAGTAGTAGTAAGAAGGGTGGTCGTTACAGTTGGTATCAGAGCAAGTCCCATTCTCCAGTATCACACATCAGCATCATCCTTGCCGTCTTCAAGTAAGAAAGTATTTAAGTTTTCTTTCTTATGCTTTCTTTATTATTTGCAGTATAGAGTATTTGCTTGTATGCGCTTTAGTAAGATAAAAGTTTGTTTCTCTTATATTCATATACCTAAGTTTGGTTAGAAAGGATAAAGAATATATCAAGTCTTTCTTTTCTTTGCATAATTAGATGTCAAGAAGAGAACGCCCCCGTACCGCTCGTACTGAGGACCAGGCTCAGGAAAACGAAGAGCCCAGAGCAGTTGAACCAAGTCTCGCTGAAGTTGTTGCTCAACTCCAGAGACAAGTAGCAGAGCAGCAGCAAGTGATCGTCAATCTGATGGCGAATCAGCAGCCAGTCCCTCCCACTCCTCCAACAATCACTGTGGAGATTCCAGTGGTGACTGAGGTTCCACCAGCCGTCCTGGAAGTCCCCACAGCACCTAGAAGACAAGAAACATATCTGATACAGTGGCTGAAACTGAAGCCAGAGAGTTTCTCAGGCACGACTGAGCCCTGGGATGCTCAGGCTTGGTTCAAGACACTGGAAAGCACCATGGAGCTTCTTGACTGGCCAGAAGTCGAGAAGGTCAAGTGTGCCTCATTCTACCTATCTGGAGATGCTCGTATGTGGTGGGAGAGATTTAAAAGCAAGAGAGCAGTTAATCAGATGAGCTAGGCTGACTTTGAAGCAGAGTTTTACTAAGAGTTCTTCCGCCAACGGATCACCAATAAACAGTATGAGGAGCTTATAGAATTCAGACAAGGTGATCTACCAGTAGAAGAAGCGGTCAAAAGATTCGACAGGCTAGCTCGTCTTTGCCTAGAGTTAATAAGTACAGAGAAAGAACGAGTTAGACGAATGCTGAGACCAGAAAGGACACTTAATATGAGTAATGAAACTCACCGACCACAGATTGGTGAAGAGCTGGTCAGCAGGGAAGTGGAGCTTGAGATTGAATTGGTTCCTGGTACCGGTCCAATTTCAAAAGCTCCGTATCGCATGTCTCTAGCAGAGTTGAAAGAGTTACAAGCACAACTACAGGAGTTACTTGACAAAGGCTCCATTCGCCCTAGTCACTCACCTTGGGGAGCTCCTGTGTTGTTTGTCAAGAAGAAGGATAGATCTATGCGCATGTGCATAGATTATAGGGCTCTGAATCAAGAACAAGTATCCACTGCCCTGAATCAATTGAGAGGGGCAACAGTGTTCTCCAAGATAGACCTGCGCTCTGGGTACCATCAGCTAAAAGTAAAAGAAAGAGACATACCCAGAACGGCTTTCAGGACCAGATACGGACACTACGAATTCGTAGTCATGCCTTTTGGTGTGACTAATGCACCTGCAGTTTTCATGGACCTGATGAACAGAGTGTTCAGAGAATACCTTGACAAATTTGTCATTATGTTCATCGACGACATTCTAATCTACTCCAGAACCCCAGAGGAGCATGACACGTATTTGAGGATAGTACTGCAGACTCTTCAGCAAAAGCAGCTTTACGCTAAACTCTCAAAGTGCGAGTTCTGGTTAAATCAGGTGGCATTTCTAGCTCACATAATTTCTAAAGAAGGCATTCAAGTGGACCCAGCTAAAATAGAAGCAGTCAACAACTGGAGTAGACCTAAGAATGCCAGGGAGATCAGAAGCTTCCTTGGTTTAGCTGGGTACTACAGGAAATTTGTGGAGGACTTTTCCAGGATAGCCTCTACACTAACAGCCCTCACCAGAAAGAACAAGAAGTTTGAATGGTCAGATAAATGTGAGCAGAGTTTCCAAGAGCTCAAGAAGAGACTAACCAGTGCTCCTATTCTGACTGTTCCAGAAAGTGACAGGAGTTTTGACATCTACAGTGATGCTTCCAAGATGGGCCTAGGAGTTGTACTCATGCAAGAAGAAAAAGTTATAATTTATGCTTCCAGACAACTCAAAGATTATGAGAAGAACTACCCCACTCATGATCTTGAGCTGGCAGCTGTGGTCTTTGCACTGAAACTCTGGCGACATTACCTGTATGGAGTCCAGTGCAGAGTCTTCACAGACCATCAGAGTATTAAGTACTTCTTCACTCAGAAGGACTTAAACATAAGACATCGTAGGTGGCTGGAGTTGGTCAAAGACTATGACTGTGAAATCCTCTACCACCCAAGCAAAGCTAACAAAGTGGCAGATGCACTAAGCAGAAAGTCCAGTGCATCCTTGATGTCCTTGTCATCATTAGCCCTGCCGCTGTAGAAGGAGTTGTCAGGTTTCAGACTTGAAATTATATATGGGCAACTCTCTGCATTGACTCTAGAGTCAACCCTGCTTGAGGATATACAAAGAAAGCAAAGTGAAGATCCAGATATCCAAAAGATCAAGCAAGGGATACAGAAAGAAGAAAATTTAGAGTTTCGAGTATCAGACAGTGGAATTCTTTATCAGGGGAGTCGCCTTTGTGTCCCCAATGATGAAGAGCTGAGAAAGAAAATTTTAGAGGAAGCTCATAGTACACCCTACTCCATGCATCCTGGTTCTACCAAGATGTATCAAGACGTGAAACAGAGATTCTGGTGGTTTGGACTCAAAAGAGATGTAGCTAAATATGTCAGTACCTGCCTGACATGTCGGAGGGTCAAAGCAGAATACCAGAGACCAGGAGGAGTTCTACAACCTCTTCCTATACCAGAGTGGAAGTGGGAAGATATATCCATGGACTTCATAACAGGTCTCCCAAGAACCACGAATGGATATGATGCGATATGGGTGATAGTGGACAGATTGACCAAGTCTGCTCATTTTCTAGCCATTAAGGTGTCTCACTCTATAGAGCAGTTGACACAGCTGTATGTTAAAGAGGTGATCAGACTTCACGGAGTTCCTAAATCTATTGTTTCTGATAGAGATGGGCGCTTCACCTCTCACTTCTGGGAGTGTGTTCAGAATGCACTAGACACCAAACTCAAGTTTAGCACAGCTTTCCATCCACATACTGATGGACAGACAGAGCGAGTAAATCAGATTCTAGAAGATATGCTCAGAGCTTGTGCACTAGATTTCAAGGGAAGTTGGTGCAAGTACCTGTGCTTAGCTGAATTTTCTTACAACAACAGCTATCAGGCCACCAACAAGATGGCTCCTTATGAGGCATTGTATGGCAGGAAGTGCAGATCACCCATTTGCTGGCAAGAAGCAGGTGAAAGAAGAGAGATAGAAGTGGAACTGGGCATTCAGACAGAGCTGATAGATGAGACTACTCAGGCTATTCAGAAGATCAGACAGAGAATTGAGACTGCCCAGAGTAGACAGAAGAGTTATGCTGACACACGCCGTAGGCCACTTGAATTCCAAGTAGGGGATTCAGTCTTTCTCAAGGTCGCTCCTATGAAGGGTGTGATGAGATTTGGTAAGAAGGGCAAATTAAGTCCTCGTTATATAGGACCTTACCTGATCACAGAAAGGATTGGGAAAGTATCTTACAAGCTGGATTTACCACAAAACATGTCAGCAATACACAATGTATTTCATGTCTCCATGCTAAAGAAGTATCTCCATAATCCGAGCCAAGTGATTCAGCCTCAGTCAGTGCAGATCCAAGAGGATCTTAGTTATGAGAGCAGACCTACACAGATAGTGGACAGAGCGGTCAAGAGACTAAGAAATAAAGAAGTGCCACTAGTGAAGGTTATCTGGTAGAACCAGAAGCACGAGGAAGTCACTTGGGAGCGGGAGGATAGTATGAGACAGAAGTATACAGAGCTATTCTAAGTTCGAGGACGAACTTTTTATAAGGTATGGGAAATTGTAACGACCCAATTTTCCCTATTTCAAGTTCTAAAAGTCCATAAAAATATTTAGAAATACTTTTAAAATATTCTAGAGATTTTTAGGAATTTTTAGAGTATTTTTACGTAATTTTTGGAGGTCGTTTAGTAGGGTTACAAAAAGAAAGAAGTTTTAAAAAAAAATATTGAAGGTGAGATTCGAACCCACGATCTCGGGTCGGACTGACCCAAGCAAAACCGGCCCAACCAGCTGAGCTACACGGTTTTTGTTAATCATATATGGAGCGATATATATTTAACTAGTAGTTAGGAACAGTAAAATAAATTGGAAATAAAAGGGGCGCGGCTGAGAATCGAAGCCCAGACCTGTGGCTTCGAGCAAAACTCAACGGACCAACTGCGCCAGCGGTCTTTGCTGATCAGATATGTAGCGACAAGTATATAAGCTAAAGTTAGAAACGAAAATAACCTAAAGTATAAGATTTAAATCTTATTTCGAAAACCTAAAATTTTCTCTCATAATTCCCGATCTTTCACGCGCGACGGCGTTCCTGTGCTCGGGCGAAAACAACGCCGAGCCTAGGGCATCGATTTCGACGACCGGCCGAGCATCTTTTTGTGAGATCTTCACACGGTGGTGGTCACCTCGTCGAGGAGAGTACACGTGTGTCAAGGGCTCGCCGAAACAGCCACACCTCCGAAGCCCTAGAGGTCGTCTCCGTCGGTTGTAAGTGCAAGAACAAGGGGTGAGTTGCTTCTCACCTGCAGTAGGAGTAGTTCCGATTCGTTTGGTGTTCTCTTGTTTGTTCGAGTTTTACAGTGAAGCATGATCAGGGATTTTTGTTTTCTGCCGTGAGGGGTTAAGGAAGATGAAGAGGTTTTTGTTTGGATTTGGATTTTGACAAGCTCTATAGCATAATTTTGTGCAGCCATAACTAGATGCAGTGTAGGCACCCCCTTCACTAGATAAGTTTTCTGAAGGAACTTTGTTAAGACAATGGTATTTGAAACATTGTTATATAAGTGTTGATCGAATTATATATAGCCTTGAAAATTTTAGTTTTGTTGTTTAGGCAGTGAGCATGAAAGGAGATAGATTTGTTTATCTCAGTTTTAGATTTTTTTTCTTTCTTTCTCCTTGCTGCAATGAAAGAGAACAGCCAAGTGTCAAGAAAATCCAGATTTTTGTATCAAACATCTAGTTTTCTTTGTGTAGCAGTAGGCATGAACAGTCTTACTTTCTGTGGTATTTGCAGTAGATATGGACAACTCCAATTGGAGTATAGAATAGCCTTTCTTTGGTGTATTTCTGCAGATACGGCAGTTTCATTTGGAGCTTAGAACAGCCCTCCTTCTTGTGTAGTTTTCCATGTTTCATTTAGTTCCTTAACAATAGCCTATGTTAGTTATCATGTGTACATGTACAGAAGTTTTCGTTTCTATCAGTTGATAATGTGCAGTATCTTAGTTTTGATTCTTCCTTGCTAACGTTACTACTGTTAGTTTTTGAACAGGTTTTGATTGAGTAGATTTATCTTTAGTTTCATTTGCTATTTTAATAAGCAATGAACATAAGATAGTTTGATTAAATTTTGAGCATGTAGTTAGTTTTCTTTATTGCTGTTAGATTTAAGTTTGAACAACCCTTATAGTTAGCATTTCAGATTTAGATTTCCTGATTTAGATTTCCTTGTTATGCTGCCATGAACCTCAATTTTATGTTTTTCCTATGCTGTTTAGATTATTTCCTTGCTGTTTAGTTTTCGTTTGCTGTTAGTAAAGCCTGAGAAATTTTCCATTTGCTAATAATTAAGCATGATCAGTTCCCTTTGCCATTAGATGTGCACGGTGATACTTTCTAGTCTCTTTTGCTATGAGAATATCTTGAGCATGCAATTATTAGTTTCTTTGCTTTTACCTAAGCATGAGTTTCTGTCTTTAAGAACTATAAGCAAGAAAGACTAAGTTCTAGACTTGATTTCAATTCCAGAAGATTGAAAATCAAAAGCGCACATAAGGTGTTTGCTTAAATGCCAAGTAAGGGCAAGTATAAAGAAGTTATAGTTAAAAGAAAGTATTTTACTTTTAATGGCATGTACCGGACACGAGGACCAGGACACAAGGTCCATTGGGTGGGCTCCTAGATCGCCCCTAGGCACAAGATCGCCTAGAAGTACCTTAGTAGTTTCGGGATTAGCTACCTCGACTCTTACTAAGGATGCGCGTAAATTGGTACTATGCCGGGCCCAAAAGAAGTTTATTATTATTTTGAAGTATTAAAGTATAAGTTTTGAAACAAATGAAACAAGCTTCAAATATGTTTAGAATTAGAAAGTTTAGTTTCTTGTTGTTTGAAGCATTCAGTAGTAGTTTTATTTGTTTCTTGCTATTAGATTATTCAGCATGTTTAGTTTTATTTGCTTTCAGCATGCTGTTATAGTTTTATTCTTATGAGCATGTTTAGCTTTACATGTTTAGTAGTTTTACATGTTTAGTAGCTTTACATGTTTAGTATGCTTCTCTTATTGGTTTATGAGCATATTTAGCTGTACAATGATTAGCATTTCAGTTAGCATGATTTCCTTTGCTATATATGATCATGAGTAGTTTTATATGTTAGCATTCAGTTTTAGCATGTTTTTATTTATATACATGCATATCGAGTTTTTTTGAGTAGATAGCGCTCACTAAGCTTTATGCTTATAGACTGCATTTCCTCCTACTGCAGATAAAGGGAAAGAAAAGATATAGTGAAGGAAGGCGACAAGAAGATGCAAGAGGAGTGTGTGATGTGTGGACTATGGAGGTCCTTGGGACTTAGCTAAGGAATTCATTTAGTTTAAGAATGTGATTAATTTGATTTCTTATTAAGTTGATAAGGAAAGGATGTAGTAAGAAGTTATGTTTTCGGTTTTTCATTATCTGCATGATTTGAATTATTAAACTGCGTGGTTGTGGTTAGTTTTCATTTCTTATTAAACTGCGTGGTTGATTGAAATATATTTCCAGCCGCCTGTGGCTGAGTATATTATACTTTTATTATGGAAAATGGTCACCGGTACAGAGGAGATTCTGCCGAAATTTTTCGGTAGGGTTTTCCATGTGATTTTTAATAAACCGGTTAAGTAGAGTTAGTAGATAAGTAACGGTCACTCTTAGAGAGTAGTAGTAGTAGTAAGAAGGGTGGTCGTTACAAACAGCCCTTAGTAGGAGGGTACTAAATTATCTTACCCCTCCGAGGTCACGATTTAAGTGCTCCAAATAAGGTGATGGAGCTTAGGCCCTAAAACAAGCGTTTCTTGGGAGGTAACCCAAGTTTCTTTCTTGTTATTATTTCAGTTTATGTTCTTTTCTCTTTTATTAACCCAATCCCTTAGTTTTTCTTGTCCATACTTCTTTTTTAGGATACAATGTTTAGAAGGCTTGAGGATAATGGAGTAATTTCAGAACTTGATTGACCCATTAACTTGGCACATCTCACTTGGTAACTCCTTTAACCTTAACCCTCTTTCATATTTGACTTTGTTTTTATTGAGATAATGAAGAGTTTAAGTCTGGGGGATGCATACTTATATACATATGTGTTGGGTTATAGTTTAGATTTTGATAATAAAATTTAGATTTGGTCTAGATTGAATTTGTAATAGTTTGCTTTTGAAATTTACTTTCTTAGTTAGATTATGACTTGAGTTACACTATCCACACTATTACTGTTGACTTGTCTGACAGGAAACTTTTAGCACGTTTATTATCTAGAGGTCAAGATTTATGTTTTTTTGGTGCTAGTATATTTAGTGATTTGTTTTCTCTATCTCTAGTGAAACAAAATGAGCATGACATTTGTTTGATAACAAAATTTTTTGCACATTCATTATTTAGATTCATGTTATTAGGGTACTAGTGCTCGTATGTTTATTGATCTACTTTTTTCTATCTTCAATAGTTGGACATGAGCATTGTATTTTATTGAAAGGATTTGATTCTAATCTAGCTTAAGGATCTCTTTACACTTTGCCTTATCTTGATAGTTGAAGGTTCTGGAATTAGTTATGATTCATTAAACTTGATGAGTTAAATTCCCATGATGATTTCTTAAATACATCTTGGTCATTAGATTGATGCTCGAATCATTAAAGCTCATTTGGAAAAATATAAATCCCACCAGTTTCATCTTTACAAATATGCAATTGAAGAAAAAAATTTTAAAAAAAATTGAGAAGCAAATGATGAAATAAGAGATTGAAAAATTGTTATCGTGAATAGAAACTAGTTGTTTGTGCCTTTAAGCCCGAGTTAGGTTACTAGAAAAATGAATGCTAGATTTCTCTTGATATTGACCATATTCTTTAGACCTTGGGTAGAGTTAGGAAAGAGAAATCAAGCAGTGTTTATTGCTGGGGATAATAGGAAAAGATAATTTGATGACAACTTGACTAAGATTAGGAATTGATACTTGAGAGATTTTGGCAACGATTTTCACCTAGCATGGAGAACTTATTCTTAGGTTAAGTTAAATCTATTTATGATCATGCTCATTATTAAAATTGTTTGATAGAGTTAAATTGATTCACCAAGGATTATGACACACTTACTCCTACACATGCTTCTAGACTACAGAATTTATTTGATAACAATCGAATGCTTACTTGTAGATTATCCTTGATTATGCTCATTAGTTTTGCTAGTTTGATGGAATTAAATAAAATCACTAAGGATACACATTTTTAGCTCATGAATCTAGATTGCAGAGTTTGCTTAAGGACAAGTAACGGTTTGAGTCTGGGGTGTGATGTGTATAGATTATATATGTTATTTTATATTGTTTAATGTATATCTTTAAGTATTCATTGACTATGATATATTCTCTTGCACATTTTTCTACCATATTTCAATATAATTACTATTTTTATGTCTAGAGAGCTGCTCAATGTTTATTTTTACTTTTAGGAGCATTTTAGAGAGGAAATGGAATCCAAAGACACAAAAGAAGATCAATTGAAGAAGGCCATGACCCAACCCTGTCTACCCCAAGGAAAGAATAGCAAGGATTAGAGTGCCCAAGTCATTTCAAATGCAAATTGGGCTTGGCCATGCCGTGAAGAATGACCAGAAGCAGTGAAGGCAAGAGGTCATGCCAAATGGCAAGGCCAAGGAGAGGACCAGCGCAGAAATACTTTAGCCTGTGCCAAATGGCACGGCTAGGAGTTTGCTCGTGCCTTTCTCCAAAATAGACACAGCTAGAGTCGTGCCTTGAGGCATGACCATGCCTCCAGAATTGTAGGTTTAAAGAAATATCCGTGCTAAAGGGTATGGCCTAGAAGCAAAAATGCAGAGTAGCCCTACTTTGGCCGTGCCAAATGGCATGACCAAGCTTTATGGACAGAGCCAAGTTGGCTTAGGTCATGTCATAAAGCACAACCATGAAGCCAAACAATGTTTTGGTCGTGCTAAATGGCACAACCAAGCCATTTTACCAGAGATAAGTTGGCTCTAGCCGTGCCAAATGGCACGACTAGGAAGCTGAAGGGTTTTTAGCCGTGTTCTAAGGCACGACCATCCCCGTGCCCTGACCTCTATAAAAGGGGTACTTCATCCCCTTGCAAAAGGGAGGAAGATCCAAGGCGAGAAGGGACTACTTAGGTCAAATCCTTGCATCTGGGGATGTCATCTGGGCAATCCGAGGCCATTCCACTACTCCATCCTCATCGTCACTCCAGGATCTTCATCCAAGGGCTTCACTCGACACCAAGGATAAGTTATCTACCCTTCTTAGGGTTCTGAAATTTTTATGGATTTAGCTCTTAGATTGTAGATTTTTCAATTATGGAATAGATTTCTATTATTCTATGACATAGAAAGTAATTGTAATGTGTGGATGTTGCAAACTCTATTTAATTACCAATTTCCTTGTTTGATGAAGCTTGTTTGACACTTGTTCTATTTGATGAAATGCTAACAAGTAGGCTTTCCTTATGAACATGAATTATCTATCTAGATTGCATTTCCTTATGTGTAGATCTAATTTCTGAGTTAGGTACATTGTTGTGTATCTATGTTTAGGCATGAACCTAAATTTTCATTAAATTAAGACATAGGTTGTTGCCTCTTTTGAGTGTACATTCTGATATAACTCAGCATGACCTTAGCATGACCTTCTATATAGAACACAACCTCCTAAGAGAGAATAATTCTATGTATAAATAAGTCTACCATTTGACCTAATGGGCTTTCCCTAATCATATGTCATGCAAGTGACCTATGTAATATAGAAATATACACCCAGGGGAGGCCTTGTGACATGAGGTACTCTGCTGAAAATCCGGACTTTCTAAGTTCTTCACTTGATGGCATACTTGGTTATTGGTAGGGGGAAGTAATCTGATACACTGTCATGCGGTGGTATTCAGTAGTAATTTAGACTATCCTATAAACACACAATTGGAAAACTAGGAAAGGGCGAATTCATAGCACAACATTCACCATCACAATGAAATCCACGACCTAGAACATTTTCTAAACTAAGAACTTTCTCAATTATCTTTCTTTTCTATTATTTTTCACATCTTAGTTGAAAATCCAAAGCCAACGATTATCGATTGCCGTGTAGCTTAATTCGAAGTGTAAAACTAATTAGCATTTAATCTTTAGTTCCCGTGGGATCGACTTATATAAATTTTATTACTTGATGACAATCGTTCGCTTGTAACGCATCACACATCAATCTAAATTTGCAATACATCTGGGTGATACCCGATGTATAGAGACTTGAAGCATTTTTGTTGGTGGATAGCATAAGAAAAGACATCGTGGATTTTGTAACTCGATGTCTAGTATATCAACATGTGAAGGCTGAACATCGGAGATCAGCTGGTTTACTCCAAAAGATACAGATACTAGAATGATAATGTGAGCATTGTTAGTTAGAGCCCTAGAGCCAATCATATGATGATTGTTGTATGGACTCGATATATCATATTTCTATATATTTATAAAGGAATTTCTTTATGGTTATTATAACTAAGTATAATAGCGTCCTTGAGTAGAAGATTCTTATCTATATCAATCGATTGGTTGAATCGATAGTGATATGATATAGAGAACACTACTCTTAATCATTCCTAGTCAAGTATTAACATTCAGGAACAATGTTAATGCGATGAGACTAGCATGTAGGTCAACTCGATGACTTGATCTCACAAGTCATGGATATAGAGATATCAAGTTGACACATGGGTATGCATTGGAGAATGTATACTGAATGACCCGCCATGAGAAAGTATCATGGATCGTTATATGAGTGTCATATACTTTCTCATGTGACTATTAGTATGACTATGAGTCCTTGGACCTGAAGTCACCATGGTTCCCTACATAAGGAGTTGCATATTTTGACGTCGTCAAACGTCTCCCATAACTGGGTGGATTATAAAGGAGATTACTGGGTATGTAACAAATTATGCGGAGGGATGTGAGTGATGTAGATGGGATCTATCCCTCCTATATGACGGGAGTGACATCATGATTCATGATAGAGTGAGATCACTAAGTTCATGGTCATGTCCAAATGAGTCAATATGAGATATTGAGCTCATTGATTAGAGTGAGTCTACTTGGAGTTCAAGATATAAATTGATTAGAGGATGACACGGTCTATGCCTCATTTGATCAATTTAGATGTCAAGGATAGAAGGACATTGTCACATATTGTGAGAGTCACAATTAGTAGTCACAAAGGTGATGTTGGATCTTAACATTCTTGTAACTTGGGTAGTAATGATGTGTTGCTAGATACCGCTCATTACTTATGCTTCTAAATGGGTTTAGGAGCATTTCCAACGTTACAAGAACCTATAGGGTCACACACAAAGGGCAATTAGATGGAGAATAGGTTCATATGATGGACCAAGAGAATTAGGTTCATATGATAAACCAAATTGGATTAAGAGTAATCCAAATTAGACTAATTGAGTTGAACTCAATTTGATTCATGTATTGAATGAGTCTAATTTAGATTATGACTCATTGAATCAATTTAATTTAATGAATAAAGATTCATTAAATCAAATTGACTTGAATCAATGGTTAGATTTGATCAACCATGGGAGATAAATGGGTCAAGTTTGACTTGACTTGAGAGGAAAGATGAAGGGTCAAGTTTGACTTGACCAAATGCCAACTCATGAGTGACTTGGCATGGGCCGACCAATGATGGTGTTCCACATAGTCAAGGCCACATCATTGTGTGCCACCTCATGAGGAAGACCAAGAGCCATGACTCTTGGTATTACATGGAGGTTTAAAACCCCTCATTGAGTGGTCGGCCACATTAGTGCACATTAGTGTGGTGAGTGAATTCTCATTCAAGCCTTCTTCTTCCTCCTCTCTTCTTTCTTGATCTCCCTCTCCTCCATTGCCGTGACTCCTTTGGGGTGCTAGCACACTCTAAGGTGTTTTCTCTATTTTCTTGTCCGTGTGGATACGTATAGAGGAGTGTACGCTTGACACTCTCGAGATCCGACAACCTTTTGGACGAGCAGGATAAGCGAAGGGCTTCGCAACAAGGGTAACACTTTTTTTCATGTAGATCTAAGGAAGATCTAGGTTAGAAACATGTACATGATTTATTTTATATATCTTCGCATGGATCCGTGGCAAGACTTCGAGGTTTCCGCAATGCAAAAAATGATTTTTACGGCTCAAAAGTCCCAACAGTGGTATCAGAGCCACGTGCGAAGCATGTACAAGTTCATATTTTAATTTTATGAAAATATTTCAAATCTGTAAGTTTCTGTAAGTTTTCTATTTTTATATATTTTATGAGTATTTTGCTCGTAGAAGCGAAGCAACAAGTGCTTGGACACTTGTAGGCTTCGACTACCAAGAAAAACCTTCCGAAATGGCAAGGTCTCGCATAAATTATTTTGGGATAGAGGCTTAAGTTGCTGATAGATCAAGATGGGACACTCGCGATATCATTTCTCGAGAAGGGGCGCTTCTCCTAACCCCGCAAGGGGCATTGTCCCACGATCGCGCCCGAAAAATCGCTAAACAGGACAGCTGGGAAGTTGTGTCTCATAAAATCGATAAAATCAGTAGTAAAATTATAGAAATTTATGTAAAACACATAATTTAGAATTTTGTGTGATTTTGTGATGGTCATGGCCCAAAAACCCCAATATGATTGGTTAAAATGTGTTGTAATTCATAATATGGCCTGCACGTCATTTTTGTGTTGAGCGTGTTGTATATGTTATATGCGACCTGCGCGTCGTACCTCTCTTTTATATTCTTGTTGTAAATAGATTTTAGACTCAAATTTAACTCGAGTTTCACATTTGTAATGTACAAAATGAAGCAGTGGAAGGTCCACTCAAGAAGGAGTTATGAGGAGGGTGATTTCAACACATGGCGGTCAAAGGGAGGTGCTTGAAGAAGTTGTTGACCCTAGGTTGACCGTCCGATCTTTTCATTGGCTTGAAAAAATCGTAGTAGGGCCATGACCTCATCACAAAATAATTAATTATCTATCATTGCTTGTGTATGTGATGCATGATAATGTAGGGTAATTAGTACCTTGATGCGTATATGATACACATTCACGATTAGATTAGATCTTAATCAAGTCAACTCGAAATGCCTACCAAGTTTTGATACCCATCACTACCTCGATCATTTGTTGTTGTTGAATCTACCAAAGCAGAGCAATGCATATTATCTTAGTAGGGTGTGGAGGGACAACCTTGGTCCTGTTGGATCGAGACGCGCTAGAGGGGGGGGGGGGTGAATAGCGCTCGTGGCTATTTTGTTCGATTATCAGAATCGTAAGAATTATCGGAGTAATTAAGCAGTGGAATAAAACAAAACAAGCACACAGAGACAGGAGGATTTTTACTTCGTTCGGAGCCTTGATCGACTCCTACTCGAAGGCCCGCGATCCTTGATCGCTTCCGGTGGGCAACAACTATAAGCTCGATAAAAGGATTACAAGATGAAGTACAAGTAAATGGAGAAACTAGTTATACCGACGACAAGAGTAGAATTTTGGAGCTTCGGGTCATCGGAGACTTGTAGCAGCACTTCCGGGCGTCTTTCGGAGCAGCACGTTGAAGAGAGAAGACTTGGAATGTGTTTTCTTGAAGTGCTGGTCGAAACCCCCTTATAAAGGGTGTTCAAGGCGCCTCCATGCTGCCTGGTCTTCCGCGTGGATCAAATCTGACCTGGTCGAATTTCATCCATTCAAGGTGCCTTAAACCTCACTCAAGGCGCCTTCCAAGGCGCCTTCTGCCTTCTGGCTTCGGCTTGCACCCGAGGCGCCTCCAAGCTCCATGGAGGCACCTCGGACACTGTTCATCCGAGGCTTTAGGTTGCTCCTTTGCACCTGCAAGATATGTTAGTCCCAAACACTATCCTGCAACACAAAGTTAGCACAATAAATATGATAAATGAAGTATAGACAGTCTCCAGACTGTCCGAGTCTGATTTCGGGTTTCCAGCCGGAAACCCTAGGTCGACCCGACGCCTACTGTTCCCTCTATGGGGAACGCGTCCTCACCTACTCCACTCAGGAGATTTACCTCTTGCCAGTACGATCCTCCAGATCGACTGGACTTTTGAACAGCACTCGATGCTTCCAGACTTTCTGCTGGACATCCGCTTCCCCGGCTAGTCCAGTCTTTCACTTGGTTCGCGATACCAGGACTTTCTACCTAGGGTTACCACCCCCTAGGACTTTTGCCTGAAGACATCGACCTACCAAGACTTTCCGCATAGGGTTACCACCCCCTAGGGTTTTACCCTTTGCCTAACCGCAGCTAGGACTTTCCTGAAATCCTCAAGTAGACTTGTTAGACTACAAAACATCTTAACTTTGAATTCTTTTGCCATTATCAAAACACGAGTTCGATCGTCGGATGCTTCCCGCACCAACAATCTCCCCCTTTTTTATTATGACAACTCAAATTCAAAGTTAAGTAAACAAACGAATAGATAGACATTTTTAACACAGGCAAATCTGCTAAGTATAGATGTACAAAGTAACTAAAGCAAATTTGCCTTATATGCTCCCCCTTAATATAAAGACTCCCCCTTAATAAAAGCTCACTTTTTAAAATTTGAATTTCTTTCAATTTTCTTTAATTCTTTGAATTTTCTTCTACTCTCCCCCTTTGCCATATATCAAAAATCAGTTGAAAGCAAGTTTTAAGATTTTAAGAAAACAATCTTTTTGAGAGAAGGAAGAAGAAGGCTTGTGAAACTTAGTTAAACGAAATATTTTCCACCTAAGTTTAAAAGGCTAATATATGGATTATTTCGAATGATGTCTTTAGCCACTTTTGAGACTTAGTTGTTTTTAGAAAGACATACCTAACTAAAGTTAGAAAAACTTAGCTAGATTTTTTTTTTAAAATTTTGGAGCCAAGTTGTTTGTAATGAAATTTAAAGTCTCAATTTACTTAGAAAAAGTCTTTTGAAAGCCATGAGTTAAATTTTGCAAGTAAAGAATTATGCTTTTTAATACTTTCAACTTAGAAAAGTATTTTAGCATTTAGAGTTAAAATTTATAAGGTGGCTAAGTTTGAGAAAGTTTGAAGGTTGCTATATGAGTCACTTTAGCTAAGCCTTTTGCAAACAATGAATTTTGAGAATGTAGGTTCAGTTTAAAAGGTACTTAGCGTTAAAACTTAATTTTGAAAAGATAGGAGTAAGAATTTTTTTTTTTTTTTTTTGGACTAAGAGGGAGTGACTAAATGTTTAATTTAGGTTATTTATTTTAGTTGGTCTTTAAGTCCAAGCATGAGGTTAAATAGATTTTAAGTTATCCAGATTGTTTTGTTAAGGTATCAGAGCCCTAAAGTATTAGCATGCTCAAACTTCAAATCTCCATTTCCTTCAGGGCTAATTCCATATTCTTGTAAGTCTAGTAAATTTATGGAGCAAGATTTTCAAGTTAGTTTTTCAAGTATTTTTCAAAGGATTTTGAAATTAGTTTTCCAAAGATTTTTCAAAGGTTTTTGAATAAGTTTTTCAAATATTTTTTAAAGGATTTTGAAATAAGTTTTTCAAATATTTTTCAAAGGATTTTGAAATAAGTTTTCCAAATTTTTCAAAGGATTTTGAAATAAGTTTTCCAAATATTTTTTAAAGGATTTTGAAACTAGTTTTTCAAGTATTTTTCAAATGATTTTGAAATAAGTTTTCCAAATTTTTCAAAGGATTTTGAAACTAGTTTTTCAAGTATTTTTCAAAAGATTTTGAAATAAGTTTTCCAAATATTTTTCAAAGGATTTTGAATAAGTTTTTCAAATATTTTTCAAAGGATTTTGAAATATGTTTTTCAAATATTTTTCAAAGGATTTTGAAATAAGTTTTCCAAATATTTTTCAAAGGATTTTGAGATAAGTTTTTCAAATATTTTTCAAAGGATTTTAAAATTAAGTTTTTCAAATATTTTTCAAAGGATTTTGAAATAAGTTTTTCAAATATTTTTCAAAGGATTTTGAAATTAAAATTTTCAAATATTTTTCAAAGGATTTTGAAATTAATTTTTTCAAATATTTTTCAAAGGATTTTGAAATTAAAATTTTCAAATATTTTTCAAAGGATTTTGAAATAAGTTTTTCAAATATTTTTCAAAGGATTTTGAAATTAAAATTTTCAAATATTTTTCAAAGGATTTTGAAATTAAAATTTTCAAATATTTTTCAAAGGATTTTGAAATAAGTTTTTCAAATATTTTTCAAAGGATTTTGAAATTAAAATTTTCAAATATTTTTTAAAGGATTTTGATATAAGTTTTTCAAATATTTTTCAAAGGATTTTGAAATTAAGTTTTGAAAAGATTTTAAAATGATTTTGAAATTAAATTTTGAAAAGATTTTAAAATGATTTTGAAATTAAATTTTGAAAAGATTTTAAAATGATTTTGAAATTAAATTTTGAAAAGATTTTAAAATGATTTTGAAATGATTATGAAAATAAGTTTTGAAAAGATTTTTAAAATGATTTTGAAATGATTTTTGAAAATAAGATTTTCAAATGATTTTGAAAATAAGTTTTGAAAATATTTTTAAAATGATTTTGAAATGATTTTGAAAATAAGTTTTGAAATGATTTTTAAAATGATTTTGAAATGTTTTTGAAAATAAGTTTTGAAAAGATTTTTAAAATGATTTTGAAATGATTTTGAAAATAAGTTTTGAAAAGATTTTTAAAATGATTTTGAAATTAAGTTTTGAAAAGATTTTTAAAATGATTTTGAAATGATTTTGAAAATAAGTTTTGAAAAGATTTTTAAAATGATTTTGAAATTAAGTTTTGAAAAGATTTTAAAAATGATTTTGAAATGATTTTGAAAATAAGTTTTGAAAAGATTTTTAAAATGATTTTGAAATGATTTTAAAAATAAGTTTTGAAAAGATTTTTAAAATGATTTTGAAAATAAGTTTTGAAAAGATTTTTAAAATTATTTTGAAATTAAGTTTTGAAAAGATTTTTAAAAGAATTTTAAAATGATTTTCAAAATAATTTTTAAAAGATTTTTAAATGAATTTTTAAATTATTTTTCAAGTAATTTTGAAATTAAATTTTAAAAGATTTTTTTAATAATTTTGAAAAGATTTTTAAAATGATTTTGAAATTAAGTTTTGAAAAGATTTTTAAAAGAATTTTAAAATGATTTTCAAAATAATTTTTAAAAGATTTTTAAATGAATTTTTAAATTATTTTTCAAGTAAATTTGAAATTAAATTGAATTTGAATTAATTATCAGTTTGTTTTTAATTAGTTAGTCATCTCACCCGATCTGAATTTTCAATCAATGAATCCTATAATTTTTGTGAGATGAATTGAGGTTCAATTTAAGGGTTTGGTTTAACTTTGTGTTAGATTCAGGTTTAGCTTTGTGTTCAACAAGTAAGCATTCTTTGGATAGACTTCTGGGCTATGGTGAGTCACAAGGAACTCATTAAAGTAACCATGTCTTCGAGGTTTTCCAAATAGTCCTACCCATTGAACTTAATACTAAACCTTGGTCTAACTAGTTAGGATCCATTTAAGGGTAGCTTCGGTCAGTTCCACTTGGCCAAATGCACCAGGTCGAAGCCATATCTTCCTAGACATGCGATGCCCAAGCTTCCCTAACTTACTATCATCCAAAAACTTCACCAGTACCGTGGGTCGAGTTAAACCTAGCCCATTTTTTCTAACCTTAATTACCCTGCCGGGTAGTCTACTCTTGTTTTCCCATTTCGGGTAGATTAAGTTCAGTTACCTAGTCGGGTAATTTAGTTAGGGGTGCCAGCTATTCTGGATCCTCCTTCTAAATTTTTATTTGATTTAAATTGAATTTTGATTTAAGTTCGAATTTTGAATTTTGAATATTGAATTTTAATTTACTTTCAAAATTTGAGATTTAAATTTAATTTAATTTCGAATTTAGAATTTGTAATTTGATTTTTGAATTTTATTTTAATTTCGAATTTAGAATTTGTAATTTGAATTTTGAATTTAATTTTGAATTTTTAAATTTGAATTTTTTAATTTTGAATTTTGAATTAAGTTGGTTTGATTAATATTGTTTTTCTTTTTGCTCCCCCTGGATCATGGCCTCGATATTGTCTATCGAGGTAGTGTATTTGATCCTTCGGAACCCAGTATTGGCCAAGTCCAACTTGATTGATCAATTTGGACTTGGGGACCCATGCTTGGACTACCTTTATATTATTTCTATTAACTAATGATAAATACGATTTGTATTTCGTTTTGGTCTTAAATCCAAGTCCGACTTTGTTGTAAACGGCTCGCTGTTTTCCAAGAATCAGATACAGATTCTTGGAACCCAAGGTGAACCGTTCCAACGTGTTCTTGAGTTCTTTAATTTGAGCTTTCAGATTGGAATTTTCTTCCTCAAGTTGTTGGACTTGAGTTGAACTTCCAATTTGAACTGACTCAGTTAAAGAACTCGAGTCAGTCGCTTCCTTAAGGGTTGTTATCTCCTTTTGGAGCGACTTAACCCGGACGTTGGATTTAGCCAACTTCTTAAGCAAGTATGGAATTAAATTTTGCGAGTCATCTAAGTTAATACTAGACATTAAAGCACTTATAGTGGTTTTGGGTCCTTCTGAAACGAATACGGATCCGTGGCTTCGCTCGGACTCGGTGTCTGATTCGCTCTCGATTTTTGAATCGGACTCGAACTCGGACTCTGTTTCAACAACATGTGCTAGTACTGGTAGAGCGAGGAGGCTTGCTTGTTCTTCTTCATCGGATTCAGATTCGTCTGATGACTCGGACCATGTTGCCTTTAACACTTTCTTCGTCTTTTTCTTTCTAGCTTCCTCTGTCTTGCTTGTACCTGCAACCAATGTAATACCTTCCTCGACCGAAGTAGTATCATACTGTTCATCTAATTCAAATAAATCATCTATTAAATTATGCTTACTTACTTGGGTACCTTCGTGTAACTGAATCAGAATCTCCCACAGCTCCTTGGCGCTTGAGAATGGGCCGGCACGATTCAGCTCCTTATTCGTTAAGCCGCACTGAAGTGTATACGTTGCTTTTGCTTTTGCTTCTACCTTTTTGATAAGGTTTGCGTCCCAGTTCTCGAACGGTAGTGGCATGCCGGCGCCGTCAGTTGGTATTTCGAGCCCGGTCTTGGTGATCATCCAGACATCGAACTCAGTTTGTAGGTACGACTCCATTCGGCCTTTCCAGTAGCCGAAGTCTTCGCCGGAGAAGAGCAGTGGTCGAGTGGTGCTATAGCCTTCTTGATGGGTCATCTTAGAAAGACAATCTCGCAAAATAAACACAATAAAACTTGTTCCAAGACTTAGTCTTGGATTAGTAGTGCGGGAGAGAAATAAAAATAGTAATTCAGGAATTTTGAGAAAAATTAATAAAAAATTAATAAAATATTATTAAAATAATATTAAAAAATATTACTACAAATTTTTGAAAATGCAATATTTCGCTAATTCCAACCAATGGTGAAAAGATGAAAATTAATATTTCAAAAATAGTTTTGGAGGGAAAAAACGAAAGGCGTAAGGTTATATTTTTAACCTATATAAACGACAAAGCCACGAAAAGTGCTTGACTGGTGGTTGCACCAATTCAAAGCGACCCCGCTCTGATACCAATTGTTGGATCGAGACGCGCTAGAGGGGGGGGGGGGTGAATAGCGCTCGTGGCTATTTTGTTCGATTATCGGAATCGTAAGAATTATCGGAGTAATTAAGCAGCGGAATAAAACAAAACAAGCACACAGAGACAGGAGGATTTTTACTTCGTTCGGAGCCTTGATCGACTCCTACTCGAAGGCCCGCGATCCTTGATCGCTTCCGGTGGGCAACAACTATAAGCTCGATAAAAGGATTACAAGATGAAGTACAAGTAAATGGAGAAACTAGTTATACCGACGACAAGAGTAGAATTTTGGAGCTTCGGGTCGTCGGAGACTTGTAGCAGCACTTCCGTGCGTCTTTCGGAGCAGCACGTTGAAGAGAGAAGACTTGGAATGTGTTTTCGTGAAGTGCTGGTCGAAACCCCCTTATAAAGGGCGTTCAAGGCGCCTTGAAGGCTGTTCAAGGCGCCTCCATGCTGCCTGGTCTTCCGCGTGGATCAAATCTGACCTGGTCAAATTTCATCCATTCAAGGTGCCTTAACCCTCATTCAAGGCGCCTTCCAAGGCGCCTTCTGCCTTCTTCAAGGCGCCTCCAATGGTGCTTCGCAGCCAGCTCAGCTTTTGCACCCGAGGCGCCTCCAAGCTCCATGGAGGCGCCTCGGACACTGTTCATCTAAGGCTTTAGGTTGCTCCTTTGCACCTGCAAGATATGTTAGTCCCAAACACTATCTTGCAATGCAAAGTTAGCACAAGAAATATGATAAATGAAGTATAGACAGTCTCCGGACTGTCCGAGTCTGACTTCGGGTTTCCAGCCGGAAACCCTAGGTCGACCCGACGCCTACTGTTCCCTCTACGGGGAACGCGTCCTCACCTACTCCACTCAGGAGATTTACCTGTTGCCAGTATGATCCTCCAGATCGACTGGACTTTTGCTCAGCACTCGATGCTTCCGGACTTTCTGCTGGACATCCGCTTCCCCGGCTAGTCCAGTCTTTCACCTGGTTCGCGACACCAGGACTTTCCACCTAGGGTTACCACCCCTAGGACTTTTGCCTGAAGACATCGACCTACCAAGACTTTCCACATAGGGTTACCACCCCCTATGACCTAGGGTTACCACCCCCTAGGGTTTTACCCTTTGCCTAACCGCAGCTAGGACTTTCCTGAAATCCTCAAGTTGACTTGTTAGACTACAAAACATCTTAACTTTGAATTCTTTTGCCATTATCAAAACACGAGTTCGATCGTCGGATGCTTCCCGCACCAACAGGTCCCGCCTATCAAAGCTTGGGTGAGTACAAACTTAATTAGATTGAGCATAACTAGTTAACTCAATTTGATCGGGTAAAACTATAGGCATTTTCCAACGGTTGGACGATAGGATAAAAATCACATTTATACTAAATCTTGGGCGATTTAGCCAAAGCTAACTCAAGTTTTAATATAAATGAGATTTATGATCCTATATACAAGAGTTGCATAGAGATGTAATTGATAAATTCGTTATCTACCGATCATACTAAGTCTTGGGCGATTTAACCAAAGCTAACTCAAGTCATAGTATGATGTGAATCTTGCCCCATGAAAATTATAGCGAATTGGTATGAATCTAGTAGTGTGGTTTGACCACATCCATGATTTGATTCTACAAAAGCTCTATAATTCAGTGGGAGTATCATTTAGTTAAAAGCCTAATTAAATAATAAATGGAATATGATATTTACTTTCTGCATTATTTCTGTTGTAGATTGTCATGTCAACAAACACGAACACCTTCTCCCTGCGTTCTGCCCTTGACAAGGACAAGCTCGATGGAGATAATTTCCTGGATTGGTACAGGAATATGATAATCGTTCTCACTCAAGAAAGAAAACTGTACGTCCTGGAGCAGCCCATTCCCGAGGCACCTCCTGCCATTGTCATGCGAGCTGACCGAGATGCTTATAAGAAGCATCATGATGATGCATTAGATTTGTCATGACTCATGCTCGCAACCATGAACTCTGAGCTTCAGAAGCAACATGATATGGTTGAACATCTTCATCAACTATATCAAGGACAAGCGAGGCACGAGAGATTCGAGATTTCCAAGGCACTGTTTCAGTGCAAGATGCAAGATGGGACTCCCGTAGGTCCATATGTGCTCAAGATGATTGGGTATATAGAGAACCTACAGAGGTTGGGATTCCCACTTGGCCAAGAGCTGGTCACAGACTTGATCTTGCAATCCTTGCCAGAGAGCTCACTACAAGAAAAACCCTCATAGATATCGGTGGAACAACAACGGTTTTAAGCAAAAACCGATGTCTTTGAGTATTTTACACCAGTTTTTCCAAAAATCGATATCTATGAGGGCAGATTTTCGCTCATAGACATCGGTTTTTTAGCCGATGTCTATGAGCGTCTTTTTTTTCGTTAATAGACACCGATTTTAACAGCGGTTTTTAAAACCCGGTGTCTATGATAAATAAAATAATTTAATTTTTCCACCAATACTTAACCAAAATTTACAACACTTCCCTCTTCCCTCCAAACCTAAACCTTCCTCTTCCTAGATCGCGCCGTCCTTCCCCTTCCTAGATCGACGCCCTTCCTCTCCCGATCAGGATCAACACATGACTCCCTTGTGAGGTCTGCGGAATGCCCCGCTTTCCCAAACGACCACATCCATATCCTCTTTCCCCTTCTCTTCTCCTCTCCCTTCTGTCTTTGCCCTCTTGCGGGTTGCTCCATCTCTTAGGGTTTCTTCTCCTCATGCTTTCTGGTTTCTCCGTTGATTCGTCGGTGGCCTTTTCCCCAGAAATCATCTTGATTCAGTTGCTGTTTTCACTGCTGGTGCTCGGATTTGTCTCCTCGGGGCTGCTCCTTCGTCGTCTGCACTCATGGCGGCTCTCGTCAAACGCGGAGGTGATCCCTTGTTGATCCTTGTGTGCTTAGCTTGTTTCTTAGTGTTTTCTTGGAGGAAATCGGTCGGCTCTGGGCTAGATCTGTTGGGATTTTTGAGTTCCTTGTTGGAATTTCTTTACACTGGTTGTTTTGATGGCTAGACTTTCTTTTGAGGGATTTAAAGCTTGTTAAATTAAGGTGATGGTGTAGATCTATTAATATATTTTAGTATTTACTTTTATTCTTGTTAAATTAAGATTTTATTCTTTTGAGGGGTTTTGAGTAGGACTAGGGTTTCTCTACTCATTCGTTCTCGAGTCAGCGGCGGATCGTGAGACAGCCGACGAAGATGAAGACCATCCTGTCCTCGCAGACGATGGATATCCCTGAGGACGTCACTGTGAAGGTGAACGCTAAGATCGTGGAGGTGGAGGGCCCGCGTGGCAAGCTCACCCGCGACTTCAAGCATCTCAATCTCGACTTCGAGCTCATTGAGGGCGGGAAGAAGCTGAAGGTGGACGCTTGGTTCGGATCTCGGAAGACTACGGCCGCCATCCGCACCTCCTTAAGCCACATCGATAACCTGATCACTGGGTCACAAAGGGGTACCGCTACAAAATGCGGTTGGTCTATGCCCACTTTCCCATCAACGCCTCCATCACTCCCAACAACAGCTGCATTGAGATCAGGAACTTCCATGGGGAGAAAAAGGTCCGATTTTTTTTTTTATCCTTATAGTCAGTGTAGTTTTATTTCTCTATTTCATGACTAGTTTCACGTCCAATCAAGCTTTACATTTTTTTTTGTTTGAAATTTCCCTTGTATTTTTAAGAAAACTAGGTCATGAGAGTGGGCAACGAGAGATTTGTTTTAGGTTAGCTACGGAAATATAGACATTTCGATTTGGTTCATGGAAAATTGCTTCAATTTGCGAAGATTATAGATGCATATATTAGACGTTTTGATTCAGTTCATGGTAATTTGCCAAGATTATAGATGCAAATATTAAACATTTGGATTTGGTTCGTGGCAATTTGTGAAGATTGTAGATGCACATATTAGATATTTCGATTTGGTTCACAGCAATTTGTGAAGATTTTAGTATTTTCATAGATCTATTAATAAAAATTTAGTATTTTTTATAAACAAAGATATTTTCCTTTGTTTTGGTAGACTTGCCTTTTTTTTTAAAGCTCCTCCGTTTTATTTAGGTGGTTATTGAATTTTAGCAATTCATGTTTACAAAGATTTCACGATGAAGATTACTTGAATGATTATTTGTATTATATGCAGTACTGGATAAACTTGAATTGGTTTGGACCTTTTGATGTGATTAACAATTCAATTTTAATTATTGTTCCTATTTTAATTATTTTACATGTTCTTAACGTAAATTTTGTTTCTCTGGTATCCCAAAGCTCTTAATGAATATGGCAACTTACGTGGCTAAATTTATTACTTGTCTGAAGTTACAATAGTATGCTGGTTTGTACAATTACCTCATCATTTTATATTCTTCCTGCACAGATTTTTGGAGGAGCAAAAAAGGTGAATGTAAGTCATGTGATTCACGATTTGTCTTTTGGACCAAAGTATCCAGGGATCCATAATCCTCTTGATGGAACTGCAAGGATACTAGATGATACAAGTGGAACGTTCAAGTATTATATAAAGGTTGTTTCTGCCCTTTCATCTAATTTCAGGATTGTACTACGATGTTTTTTTTTCTTGACATCTGAGGCTTTTCTTATATCTCATTAAACAAAAATTTTATCTTTTGGTTTTTCAACCTACCGTTTTTGGTTTCATTTATTGGATTAACCTGCATTAGCAAAAGTAGCACTCATTTACTTGTATTTTTCTGTGATTTCACCTGAGAAATTTACTCTCCCTGTAGTGAGATAAATATATACTGTTAAACCTCACGTCCTGGCGTTTACATTACTACTTAGTCTGTTATGATTTTGTCAAACTCTAGCCACATCTTATTTTCTACACAGTTTGTGTAGTGATCTATAACCTTTTTGATTTTGCTCTTTTAATTAATATAATATGCAGAACACTAGTTTTCGATTGTCTTTAGATTCAATCTTGTAGTACTACCTTTTCCTTCTAAAAGACAAGAAAGAGGTTAATTGGTAATTCAATGCAGATTGTTCCAACGGAATACAGATACCTCTCTAAAGAAGTGTTGCCTACAAACCAGTTTTCTGTCATAGAATACTTTGTGCCAATGCGTGACTTTGATAGGTCATGGCCAGGTCAATGTCTCAAGCGTCATACTTATTTAACATACAAAATGATTTTTTTTTTTTTTGGGTAGAATTTTAACCCCATTTTTCCCTTTTCCTTTGAACAACTATTTTCTTCTTGTATGATCTGTCACCTATTACGGTGACAATAAGAGAAGAACGACATAGTTTTCTTCATTTCCTAACTCGGCTATGTGCCGTGCTTGGTGGCACATTTGCTTTAACAGGTACATGCTGATCTTTCTGACACTTTTTAATTTTTTTAAAATTTGCAAGATTTTTCTTGTACACATCCAGATATTTTTTTCCATATCTTTTGTTTAATTGATGTCGGTATATCGTCAGTAATTCATGTTAGTTACTTGAGGCCATTATAGTAATATGTGGGCTTCCTTGGAATTGGTTATGACATTGTTCTATTGTTCATGTGTTACTTTTCCATTGATATTCTGATTTTCTTTTGATGCCTTGGAGTTGGATAAATATTATTCCTTTTGCTTTGATTCTGTTTAATTTTTACCAAGATTGTAGTTATATCTAAGAGGTCAAGGAATATGCAGGCCAAGGTTCTAGGTGCTCTCTAGCCCACATTTTGCACCTCCTTTGAGCTGGAGCATTGTTTTTTTTTTTGGAAGAATTCATGTTCCTTTTCAATCTCATGTTTAATGAACCTTTCAATAAATTAGTGTTAATGTATTCGGATCACAGAATGTGAATTCACATCTATTGATTATGTGGAAGTTTAATTATAATCATGCCTCCTCCATGCTGCTTAGATTTATGAGGTTTAAGAACGAAGGAAGATTTATGTGAATTCACGGATCTGAAAAAGTACATCAGAAGTTTCCGCCAGAGCCATGAAATGATGCCACCAATGACTGTTAAGGCAAAAATTAATTTAAGAGCTGATTTTTTTTTTCTACCACCCAATATGATGCATCAAAATTTGTTGAAATCCTCGTTACCAAGAGGTTGTTGAAGAGCATAATGATTTCTCTCTGTTTCTTGAAAGGTTCTTTAAAAGATGTCAATTGTGCATCAACAACATGAATTTTAGGGTAGAAAATTTCTCTGCTTCCACTAGGGATAGGACACTAAATATTTGATAAATTATGGTACTTTTAGATTCTCACAAGGTCTCTTGTTGTAGATTTTGATGTATCAACTCTGCAAAGGAATTTCATTCTGTCATGGTCATGGAGTGTTGCACAGGTTGGAAAAAACTCATTCACCATCTTGTTTCAGTATGTTAAAGATAAGATCTTGTTGAATAATTTGCTCCTTAATTTTGCAGGGATCTTAAGCCTCACAATCTTTTAATGGACCGCAAGACTATGATGCTAAAAGTTGTGGATCTTGGACTCAGTCGTGCTTTCACCATTCCCCTCAAGAAATACACGCACGAGGTCACATATCTTTTAGCTTGTATTGGAAAGCATAGCATTTGAAAATACCTAGCTTTCTAGTTTTCACGGTAAAATTTGTTTGAATGTAAGATATCTGATATGACATTTTCCTTAAGTGTTTAGTCACTGCAGAACTTATCTGATAACCTATGCTTGTGGTCTAATTCTACATTTCATCTCTTAAAAACTAGTTTTTCTTTGAGGTTTCTACGTATCTGATCTCCCTTCTTTATGTTCCACTACCTTTTTTCCATATCAGAAGCATTCAAGTGTTTCCCCTTTATCTTTTCCTTACAGGTCGATCTGAGTTCCTCTGTTATTCTTGGAATTTCTTAGATCGAATTGGAGCATTGCTCATGTTAGAACATTATTTTTTATCAAATGGCAATTCTTTGCTCTGCTAGTAACACTAGAGTGGCTGTTGCACTCTGTCTACTGCTCCTCATCAATCTGTACACTTGAATTAGAAGGAGAAAATTATCTATGTTATATTCTAAGCAGCATATACTAAGTGTCATATATGAAAGTTTTATATTCTATGTTATATTCGTTATCTTCCACAGCAGCCTTTAAAAACTCAGTATTCTATTTTATTTGATACATGTACACATTTGTTTTAGTTGTTTGACATATGATGGATTTATGTGTTTTTACAGTTTACAAATCTCAAGTATTCCAGAGTTGAAATTGATGAAGTACGGTTCGAGTGGGCTGAATGCATGCTAGATTACATTTGAAGTACGGTTCTACCTTGATGTGTTAAAAGAATGTTCTACCTTGATTTTGATATCTATTAGCTAGCTTTTGATGTAAAAAGAATGTTTGAGTATTTTATGGATATTGTTGTAAGAAGATTATTTATATAATTTGTGAATATTTGTGTATTTTATGGATATTGTTGAATGAAGAATATTTGTATAATTTGTGAATATTTGTGCATTTTTTTTATTATTGTCGGTTTTTCATTATTTCGGAAATCAAATTTGTGCTGTTAAAAAATATACATATTACATCGATTTTCCACCGCTGTAAAATCGGTGTTATTAACTAATATCACATCGGTCATTTACCGCTGCCAAAACTGGTATTATTAACATACAATATTACATCGATTTTACACCGTTGATGAAACGGTGTCGTTAAGTGATACTACACCGGTTAATAACCGATTCGAAGACCGGTGTCGTTAAGTGATACTAAACCGGTTTTAACCCGATGTCTAAAATGACAGACTTTTAACATTGGCTTCATAGACATCGGTCAAAAATGAAATAGACACCGGTGGAAAACCGATGTCTATGAGGGTTTTTGTTGTAGTGGCTACAGTCAATTTGTCATGAGTTACAACATGAACGAAATTGACAAGTCACTGCCTGAGCTGCTAAGCATGTTGAGAACTACTGAGCTTAACCTTAAGAAGGTAAAGCCCAACTCCATTTTGATGGTGCAAAAGTATAAAGGCAAGGCCAAGCCTAAAGGTAAGGGAAAGTCCCAAGCCAAGGGCAAAGGCAAGATAATGAAACCTAAAGGAGGGGTTGCCAAGGATGCTACCTGCTTCCACTGCGATCAGACCGGGCACTGGAAGAGGAACTACAAAGTATATCTGGAGGATCTTAAGAAGAAGAGAAGTGAGACTTCTACTTCAGGTATATATGTTATAGAAGTCAATCTATCTATTTCTGCATCGTGGGTATTGGATACCAGATGTGCTTCTCACATTTGTACTAATGTGCAGGCGCTGAGAAATAGCAGGGCATTGACGAAGGGCGAGGTGGACCTACGAGTAGGCAATGGAGCACGGGTTGTTGCTGTTGCTGTAGGAACTTACTATCTATCTTTGCCCTCTAGGCTTGTACTAGAATTAGATGAATGTTGTTATGTGTCTGCTCTTATAAAGAACATCATTTCAGTCTTTTGTTTGGACAAGAAAGGCTTTTCTTTTGTAATAAAGAACAAATGTTGTTCTGTTTATTTAAAAGATATGTTCTACTTTAGTGCACCTTTGATAAACGAACTCTATATTCTAGACTTAGAGAACCCCATCTATAACATAAATACCAAAAGGTTCAAGTCAAATGATATGAACCAAACCTATCTCTGGCATTGTCGCTTAGGTCATATAAATGAGAATCACTTATCTTAGCTCCATAAAGATGGTTTGCTCGACTCATTTGATTTTGAATCATATGAGACATGCGAGTCATGCCTACGAGGCAAGATGACCAAGACTCCCTTTAGTAGACACAGCGAAAGAGCGACTGAGTTGTTAGGACTTATATATAGTGATGTATGTGGCCCTTTCAATGTCGGTGCCAGAGGTGGTTATAGGTACTTCATTACATTTACTAATGACTTCAGTAGATATGGTTATGTGTATCTGATGACACATAAGTCACAATCCTTTGAAAAGTTCAAAGAATTCAAGAATGAAGTACAAAACCAGCTAGGCAAGAGTATTAAGATATTTCAATCAGATCGAGGTGGAGAATACCTTAGCCTTGAGTTTCGTGACTATCTAGCTGGGTGTGGGATTCTATCCCAACTCACTCCTCATGGAACACCACAGTGGAATGGTGTATCTGAAAGGAGGAATCGTACCCTATTAGATATGGTACGGTCGATGATGAGTTACACATATCTTCCTATGTCTTTTTGGGGATATGCTCTAGACACAACAGCCTTCACACTTAACCGTGTTCCATCCAAGACTGTGATAAAGACACCATATAGGATATGGACTGGGAAAGATGCCTAGATGTCTTTTATGAGGATTTGGGGTTGTGAGGCTTACGTTCGACGTCATGTCTCGGATAAATTAGGATCCAAATCTGATAAGTGTTATTTTATAGGATATCCCAAGGAAACGAAGGGATATTACTTCTACATTCCAGTCAACACAAAGTATTTGTGGCTAAGACTGGGGTATTTCTAGAAAAGGACTTTGTTTCTAGAAAAACTAGTGGGAGTACATTCAATCTTGAAGAAGTTCAAGATATGGACCATAGCACTGAAGCCTTGATGAAAGTTGAACTGGAACCACAAAGTGTAGTGGATGATGAGATTGTTGCTCAAGAAGTTGAGGAACAACAACCAGTTCAAGTAGACCTACCTCTTCGTAGGTCTGATAGGGTACGTCGTCCGCCTGAGAGATACTCATTTCTCTTGTCTGACCATGACGATGTTATGCTCGATGAGAATGAGCCTACCTCCTATCAGGAAGCTGTGATGAGACCAGATTCTGAGTCATGGCTAGAGGCCATGAGATCCGAGATAGAATCCATGTACACCAACCAAGTATGGACTTTGGTTGATCCACCTGAAGGGGTAAAACCCATTGGGTGTAAGTGGGTCTTTAAGAGAAAGACTGACATGGATGGACTTATTACCAATAAGGGTCACTTGGTAGCTAAAGGTTTTAAGTAAAGTCATGGTATTGACTATGATGAAACTTTTTCTCCAATAGCGATGTTTAAGTCCATTCGGATCATGCTTGCTATTGCAGCATACCACGATTATGAGATATGGCAGATGGATGTCAAAACCACGTTTCTGAATGAAAACTTGCTCGAGGATGTGTACATGACACAACCTGAGGGTTTTGAAGATCCACAGCATACTAGCAGAGTATGCAAGCTGCATAAGTCCATTTATAGACTAAAGCAAGCTTCTCGGATCTGGAATCTTCGATTCGATGATGCGATCAAATAGTTTGGTTTCATCAAGAATGAAGATGAACCCTGTGTCTACAAGAAGGTTGTTGGGAACACAGTTGTCTTCCTTGTATTGTATGTGGATGACATACTACTTATTGGAAATGACATCCCTTTGCTGAAGTCTGTAAAGACTTGGCTGGGGAATTGTTTCTCAATGAATGACTTAGGTGAAGCAGCCTGTATTCTAGGCATAAAGATCTATATCGATAGATCTAAGAGATTGCTTGGCCTAAGTCAAAGTACATATATTTACACGGTATTACTACGGTTTGCCATGCAGAATTCCAAGAAAGGTTTTCTGTCGATGTCACATGGTGTGAGTCTTTCGAAGACTCAAAGTCCCTCTTCTAGAGAAGAGAGAGATCGCATGGATAATATCCCTTATGCCTCAGCCATAGGATCTATTATGTACGCTATGCTATGTACTTGTCCTGATGTTTCGTATGCTTTGAGCATGACGAGCAGATACCAGTCAGATCCAGGTGAGCGTCACTAGATAGCGGTAAAGTTCTTAAGTACCTGAGAAGGACTAAAGACTATTTCTTGATATTTGGAGGCAATGACGAGCTAGCTGTAAAGGGTTCAGTGATGCCAGCTTCCAAACTGACCAGGATGATTATAGATCGCAGTCTGGGTTCGTATTTTACTTGAATGGTAGTGCTGTGAGCTGGAAGAGTTCGAAGCAGAACACAGTTGCTGATTCTACAATAGAGGACGAGTATATTGCTGCATTAGAAGCAGCAAAGGAGGTAGTTTGGATCTGCAAGTTCATTACTGAGCTTGGGGTGGTTCCAAGCATAGCCGATCCTATAGAGCTCTATTGTGACAACAATGGAGCAATTGCACAGGTTAAGGAACCTCGCTCACACCAGTGGACCAAACATATGCTACGACGCTTCTATCTCATTCGAGAGATCATCGATAGAGGAGATGTGAAGATTTGTAGTGTACCCACAGAGGCTAACATCGCTGATCCCTTGACCAAGGCTTTGGCACAGAGAAAGCATTATGGTCACACTAGGTCATTAGGCCTTAAAGCCTACACTGATTGGCACTAGTGCTAGTGGGAGATTGTTAGTTAGAGTCCTAGAGCCAATCATATGATGATTGTTGTATGGACTCGATGTATCATATTCCTATATATTTATAAAGGTATTTCTTTATGGTTATTATACTTACTTGTATTGGTGCCAAATAACTAAGTATAATAGCGTCCTTGAGTAGAAGGTTCTTATCTATATCATTCTATTGGTTGAATCGATAATGAGATGATATAGAGAACACTACTCTTAATCATTCCTAGTCAAGTATTAACATTCAGGGACAATGTTAATGCGATGAGACTAGCATGTAGGTCAACTCGATGACTTGATCTCACAAGTCATGGATATAGAGATATCAAGTTGACACATGGGTACGCATTAGAAAATGTATACTGAATGACCCGCCATGAAAAAGGATCATGGATCGTTATATAAGTGACATATACTTTCTCATGTGACTATTAGTATGACTATGAGTCCTTAGACCTGAAGTCACCATGATTCCCTACAGAAGGAGTTCCCTACTCGATGACTTGATCTCACAAGTCATGGATATAGAGATATCAAGTTGACACATGGGTATGCATTGGAGAATGTATACTGAATGACCGGCCATGAGAAAGTATCATGGATCGTTATATGAGTGTCATATACTTTCTCATGTGACTATTAGTATGACTATGAGTCCTTGGACCTGAAGTCACCATGGTTCCCTACATAAGGAGTTGCATACTTTGGCTTCGTTAAATGTCACCCGTAACTGGGTGAACTATAACGGTGATTATTGGGTATGTAACAAATTATGCGGAGGGATGTGAGTGATATAGATGGGATCTATCCCTCCTATATGACGGGAGTGACATCATGATTTTTGATAGAGTGAGACCACTAAGTGCATGGCCATGCACAAATGAGTCAATATGAGATATCGAGCTCATTTGATTAGAGTGAGCCTACTTGGAGTTCAAGATATAAATTGATTAGAGGATGACACGGTCTATGCCTCATTTGATCAATTTAGATGTCAAGGATAGAAGGACATTGTCACATATTGTGAGAGTCACAATTAGTAGTCACAAAGGTGATGTTGGATCTCAACATTCTTGTAACTTGAGTAGTAATGATGTGTTGCTAGATACCACTCATTACTTATGCTTCTAAATGAGTTTAGGAGTATTGTCAACATTACTGTAACACCCACGAAATAATAAGCTATTCCTATGGGTATTTTTCTTTTAGAATAAAAGGGAAATGGAAATAGAACCAAAAAGAAATAAAAAGAAAGAGAGGTTAAGGTTTGAACCTTGAACCTCCCACAAATGATAAAGTTAAATTGGTGTATAATAACCACTAGAATCATGAATGACATATGAATAGCAAAGAATGGAAATTATAGATAAAGGTAAAGAGTATGATGAAATATGGGAACAAGAGAAAGACAAGTGGCTTTCCTCTTCTTTCTCTTGGTTAAGAAAAGAAGCAAATAATGGACAAGTTGCCTTTTTCTTCCTTCTCTTGCTATTTTTGTGGGAATGAAGAGAGTGAGAAGATAGAGAAGGCAAGGGGATGAATTGGGACACTTTTCATCCTCATTGGGAATAAATAGGAATGAGAGAAGAGAAGGGAAAGAAAGTTTAGTTAATCCTTCCTCCTTCTTCTTCCTCCTCCTTCTTTCTCCTTCTTTCCTCCTCTACCGAGACCTAAAGTCCCCTCTCTCTCATTTCCAAAATCCAAGCTAAGGTTTCTTCCTAAGAAAACTAGTTCACAAGAAGGAGTCCTCAAGGTCTACTCCTTACAAACAAGAGAAAACAAAAGGAAGAACAAGAAGGGGGAAGCTTTCTTCTTCCTCTTCACAAGGGTACCATCTTCCTTAGGGAAAACAAGCAAGAGGATGTAAGTATTCCCTCACCTGTGGTACAAGTTGTTTATGTGTTTTCCATGAGGTTAGGATGCTTAAAAACCTAGGATCATTTCTTGAAACATTCGGCCAAGACTTGAATAAAGGATTTAGAGAGGTTTAAGACCTAACTAAGCATGCTCACTAAGTTCTTATGATATGTACCCTAGTATAGGAGTTAGTTAATGTTTCTTATGCTTGTATGCTTACTTAAAACTTAGATCCATACTCTTGAAACTTTCGGCCAAAGTGTGAATAAAAGATTAGGAAGGCTTAAGACCTAAACTAAACATGCTGACTATGTCCTTATGATATGTACCCTATGATAAGAGACTAGTTTGGTGTTCTTATACTTGTATGTTGCTTAAAACTTAAATTCATGCTCATGAAGTGTTCGGCCATGATAGAAGTAATTGCCTAGAAGAGGTTAAAAATTTAGTCTACCATGATCATGACTTGCTTATTAATATGTTATGAAGAGTACTTAGTGTTTTCACACTTGTATGTTGATTGGAACCTAAATGCATGCCACCTTAGGGAATTAGGGTTTCGACCATGATAGAAATGAAGACCTAGAAGTGTTTAAAATTTAAGCTATCATGCTCATGACTTTCCTTATGAAAAGGTATGAAGGTTTCTTAGGGTTTCATGCTTGTATGTTGTTTGGAACCTCAATGTATTGCCCCTTAGGGCTTCGGCCATGATGAGAATTAAGACCTAGGAGAGCTTAAAATTTATTCTAACATGCTCATGACTCTTCTTATGACATGATATAAAGCTAACTTAGGGTTATCATGTTTGAATGTTGCTTGAAATCTAGATACATGTCTCCTTATGTTTCGGCCATGATGAGTTTTAGGGTCCAAGGAAGCTTAAAATTAAATCTAGCATGCTCATGAATTCCCTTATGATATGATATGAAGTTAGCTTGATATTCTTATGCTTGTATGTTGTTTAGAACTTAGTTTCATGCTTCTAAGTTTCGGCCATAACCAAGTTAAAAGACCTAGGAAGCTTAGAACCTAAACCAAATATGCTCATTATGTTCTTAATGATTTATGATATGAAATTGGGTTAGGGTTCACATGCTTTTATGTTGTTTATAACCTAGAACTAGGCATGGTAACTTTCGGCCATAACAAGACCAAAGACCTAGGGAGCTTAGAACCTAAACTAAATATGCTCATTATGTTCTTAATGATTTATGATATGAAATTGGTTTAGGCTCACATGATTTTATGTTGTTTATAACCTAGGGCTAGGCTTGGAACTTTCGGCCACTACATGGAATTAGGGTTAGAGACCCATTTATGATTTTACTATGTGTCTCACATGCTACGATATGAATGAAGAGAAGCTAGTTAAGGGTTTCCATGTATGATTATGATTCTTATGATGCTCATTTATGTATGCTTATGAACCATGCATGATAATGACTCTTATGATGTGTTTTATGCTCAAGTATGCATGCTTTATGATATGACAAGTAATATGCTCATTTATGTATGCTTATGAACCATGCATGATAATGACTCTTATGATGTATTTTATGCTCAAGTATTCATGCTTTATGATATGACAAGTAATATGCTCATTTATGTATGCTTATGAATCATGCATTATGATGACTCTTATGATGTTCTATATGCTCAAGTATGCATGCTTTATGACATGATAAGTAAAGGCCTAAGAGTTGCTTCCCTATTAAGTGGGACTAAGAGCACTCTTTATGATATGATAAGTAAAGGCCTAAGAGTTGCTTCCCTATTAAGTGGGACTAAGAGCACTCTTTATGATATGACAAGTAAAGACCTAAGAGTTGCTTTCCTATTAGTTGGGACTAAGAGTACTTTTCATGATATGATAAGTAACTATGACATTTTATTTTACTTTGTATGACTTGTACCAAGGGTGAGCTCCATAAGCGCCCCTTGGTCGACGGACTATGAACGGGTCTAGTAAAAAGGGATGGGCTCCTTAGTACGCCCCTAGGTTAATAGTCATAGTACGGACCTAGTTCCCTAGTAGGTTTGGGGCTAGCTACCCTGTCCTAGGGATTGCGCGCATTTATGTATGTATGTGGTACAAGCCGGGCCCTCATGATGATATTATGTTCAAGTATTATATGATATGTTTTAAGACATCTTGCACATGACATGACACATGTTTTAAAAGACATCTTGCATGATATAATAAGTTATGATATGATATGCTCTTATGATTTATATGATATGATGCTCTTTTATTTATGATATGATATATCATGATGTTTCTTTATGATATGATATGCTCTTATGATTTATATGACATGATGCTCTTCTATTTATGATATGATATATCATGATGTTTCTTTATGATATGATATGCTCTTATGATTTATATGACATGATACTTTTATGATTTATAATATGATATAGCATGAGGTTCTTTATGAGATGATATGTTATGATGCTATGTTTACATGATATGATGTTTAGATGATTATGTCTCCATTGCTATCTGCTTATGTGATTATGTTATGAAATATGTTTTTGTGAGTAGGAAAAGATCTTACTAAGCCTGTGTGCTTATAACTTACTTTCCTTGTACCGCAGATAAAGGCAAAGAATGGATAAACTAGGGGAGCCGCAGGAGGGGCAAGAGATGTGTGTGGTGGTGGCTCGGCTAAGAAAAAGAAAAAGACCTGCTTATGTTATTTTATGTTGACATGAACTAAGTTTATTTATGTTAATGTTTCGCATGATTTCATGATACTTATTCATGTTTATGATAGAATTTAACATCGTGACCTCATTCATTAAAAGAATATAAAAAAAATAAGTTCTTCCGCTGTTTTACTTTAGAAAAGAAATTTTAAATATGCATGTATGTTTTGCATCTATGCAAGTAACCCGCCCTACTAGTAGGAGGGGCGGGCGTTACAAGTTGGTATCAGAGTCAAGTTAGCCTTTCCGCTACACACACATCCAGGCTCCATCCTGCCGCTCCAAGTAAAAATTTCTGTACTTACTCTATTCTATTCATGCATGATAAGAAATGTTTTTTTTTTAGTATGCATGAACCTAAGTATCACTGATATGGATTGTGTTTATGTATGATAAGTGATGTTTAATGTGCACGAATATAAGTTGGGATGACCCTAGACTTATGCTAGCCTTATTATTATTTATGGAAATAGATATGGCTAGAAGACGCGGTAACAGGACCGAGGAGACAGTGACTCCACCAGATCTGACCCAAGTGGTCACAGACCTCCAGCGTCAGATCATGGAACAACAACAAGTGATCACTGCTTTGATGGGTTAGCAAGGAAATCCTGTCACCCCACCAGCAAATCAGAATGCAGTATCCGTCATACCTATAGCTGCACCAGTACCACTGGTAGTCCCTGCCCAAGTGATCCGACAGGAGACCTACTTGATACAGTGGCTAAGGCTGAAGCCGGAGAACTTCTCGGGTACTTGTGAGCCATGGGACGCCCAGGCCTGGTTCAAGACAGTGGAAAGTATAGTGGAACTGCTGGACTGGCCTATACCAGAAAAGATCAAGTGCGTATCATTTTGCTTCTCTGGAGACGCAAGAATGTGGTGGGAAAGAGTTAAGGCCAAGAGACAAGTTAATCAGATGAACTGGACGGACTTCGAAGCAGAGTTCTTCGAGGAATTCTTCCATATACGAGTAACAAACTGGCATTACGACGAGTTCACCGAGTTTCGGCAAGGTGACTTATCAGTTAACAAAGCAGTGAAGCGCTTCAACCGTCTCGCACACCTCTGCCCAGAGTTGGTCAGCACGGAAAGAGAAAGGGTCAGACTAATGCTAAAGATGCTCCGATCCAAGATAGCTTTGAATGTGGCTGGCGGAATTAATAGATCGTAGACTACAGAAGAGCTGGTCAACAATGCTTTGATCACCGAATACTATCAGAAGGCAATGAACGAGAATAAGAATCAAGCACAGACAGAAGGACAGAAATCTCAAGGTACCAGAGCAAACTGGAAAGGAAACTCTAATGGAAAAAGGAAGCAATGGAACAACACTAAAGGATGTTCAGCGAATAAGCAACCTAAGTACCCTCAGTGTACCATTTGTGGGAAGCAGCATTTCAGACTATGTCACAAGGGTACGAGAAAGTGTTACAGTTGCGGACAGGAAGGACATATGGCCAGAGACTGTCCTATCCAGTCCCAAACACCATCCCAGCAGTATAACCAGAACAGGAATTCCCCCTCACAGCTACACCAGATGCAAGATGCCATTGAAGGGACTCCAATTAGCCAAGGGAGATTGGAGGCCCCGCCAGCTACGACAAACCCCAGGGTGTTCTCTCTTACCAAGGATGACATGGCCAGTGCTTCTACAGTTGTCACAGGTCAGCTACCTATTTTCAGTCAGTATGCTAATGTGTTATTTGATACTGGGGCGACACATTCGTTTGTTTCTACACCCTTAATGGAGAAGTTAGGGATACCACCACAAGCTGTAAATGGCAAATTCCTAACGACCCTACCTTCGGGAGAAGTAATGCCATCTACTCATATGCTACGAGCCGCACCCATCAGAATCATAGGCAGAGAACTCTACTGTGATCTGATAGTGCTTGACATGCAAGATTATGATAGTATATTGGGCATGGATTTCCTGAGTAAGTACAGAACTTCGATCGAGTACCATAAGAGAAAAGTGGTCTTCCAACCTGAAGGCGAACCGATGTTCGAATTCATTGGGAAACCAAGAGACGTTATGGGTCACTGGGTCGAAAACATGTCCGGACAACTCTCTACCCTGACTATAGCACCGACACTATTCGACAATATATTGGAGAAGCAAACCAATGACCAAAGCCTCCAGAGGATTAAACAAGAGGTCTTGGAAGGAAAGAATGATGGATTCCGTATCACGGACAGTGGAATATTATACCTCAGGGATCGGTTATGTATTCCCGAGGGTCCAGAGTTGCGAAAGAAGATACTGGAAGAAGCCCATACAACGCCCTATGCGATGCATCCTGGATCCACTAAGATGTACCAAGATCTGAAAAAGAAATTCTGGTGGTCCGGTATGAAAAGAGACGTGGCTCAGTATGTCAGTACCTGTTTGACCTGCTAACGGTTTAAACCAGAACACCAGAGACCTGGAGGATTACTGCAGCCAATTCAAATTCCAGAATGGAAATGGGAAGATATCTCTATGGATTTCATCGTGGGATTACCCAAGACGACGAACGACTACGATGCCATATCGGTAATCGTGGACAGATTGACAAAATCCGGCCATTTCCTAGCAATTAAGATGACCTACTCTATTGAGCAATTGGCTCAATTATATGTCAAGGAAATCATTAGATTACATGGGATTCCTAAGACCATTATTTCTGACAGAGATGGTCGCTTTATTTCACATTTCTGGGAATGTGTTCAGAAGGCCCTTGGCACAAAGCTATTGTTCAGTACTGCTTTCCACCCTCAGACCGATGAACAAATAGAAAGGGTGAACCAAGTACTAGAAGATATGTTACAAGCTTGCGCCTTAGACTTCAAGGGGAGCTGGTACCGATATCTATGCCTAGCAGAATTCGCCTACAACAATAGTTACCAAGACACTATTGGAATAGCACCCTACGAGGCTTTGTACGGGAGGAAATGTAGATCCCCTATATGTTGGTACGAAGGCGGTAAAAAGAAGGAGATGGGTTTTCGAATGGAGTTCATTGACAACACCACCCGTGCTATACAGAACATCTGCCAAAGAATAGAAACTGCTCAGAGTTGACAGAAGAATTACGCAGATAAGCGATGAAGGCCATTGGAATTCAGTGTCGGAGACTCAGTATTCCTCAAGGTAGCTCCTATGAAAGGAGTAATGAGGTTCGGTAAGAAGGGAAAGCTAAGCCCACGCTATGTGGGACCATATCAAGTTCTGAAAAAAATTGGCAAGGTAGCTTACGAAATAGAGCTGCCTCAGGAGATGTCATCCATCCACAACGTGTTCCACGTTTCGATGCTAAAGAAATGTATTCCGAGCACAGACCAAGTGATCGAACCACAGACAGTACAAGTGCAAGAGGACCTAAGTTATGAGAGCCGACCGGTTCAGATATTAGATCGAGATATCAAAAGACTAAGGAACAAAGAGGTACCTTTAGTAAAGGTCCTATGGCAAAATCAACAGTTCGAACAAGCCACTTGAGAAAGAGAAGACGATATGAAACGGAAGTATCCGGAGCTATTCTAAGTTCAAGGACGAACTTTCTATGAGGTATGGGGTACTGTAACACCCACGAAATAATAAGCTATACCTATGGGTATTTTTCTTTTAGAGTAAAAGGGAAATTGAAAATAGAACCAAAAAGAAATAAAAAGAAAGAGAGGTTAAGGTTTGAACCTTGAACCTCCCACAAATGATAAAGTTAAATTGGTGTATAATAACCACTAGAATCATGAATGACATATGAATAGCAAAGAATGAAAATTATAGATAAAGGTAAAGAGTATGATTAAATAAGGGAACAAGAGAAAGACAAGTGGCTTTCCTCTTCTCTCTCTTGGTTAAGAAAAGAAGCAAGCAATGGACAAGTTGCCTTTTTCTTCCTTCTCTTGCTATTTTTGTGGGAATGAAGAGAGTGAGAAGATAGAGAAGGCAAGGGGATGAATTGGGACACTTTTCATCCTCATTGGGAATAAATAGGAATGAGAGAAGAGAAGGGAAAGAAAGTTTGGTTAATCCTTCCTCCTTCTTCTTCCTCCTCCTTCTTTCTCCTTCTTTCCTCCTCTACCGAGACCTAAAGTCCCCGCTAAGGTTTCTTCCTAAGAAAACTATTTCACAAGAAGGAGTCCTCAAGGTCTACTCCTTACAAACAAGAGAAAACAAAAGGAAGAACAAGAAGGGGGAAGCTTTCTTCTTCCTCTTCACAAGGGTACCATCTTCCTTAGGGAAAACAAGCAAGAGGATGTAAGTATCCCCTCACCTATGGTACAAGTTGTTTATGTGTTTTCCATTAGGTTAGGATGCTTAAAAACCTAGGATCATTTCTTGAAACTTTCGGCCAAGACTTGAATAAAGGATTTAGAGAGGTTTAAGACCTAACTAAGCATGCTCACTAAGTTCTTATGATATGTACCCTAGTATAGGAGTTAGTTAATGTTTCTTATGCTTGTATGCTTACTTAAAACTTAGATCCATGCTCTTGAAACTTTCGGCCAAAGTGTGAATAAAAGATTAGGAAGGCTTAAGATCTAAACTATAAACATGCTCACTATGTCCTTATGATATGTACCCTATGATAAGAGACTAGTTTGGTGTTCTTATGCTTGTATGTTGCTTAAAACTTAAATTCATGCTCATGAAGTGTTCGGCCATGATAGAAGTAATTGGCTAGGAGAGGTTAAAAATTTAGTCTACCAAGATCATGACTTGCTTATTAATATGTTATGAAGAGTACTTAGTGTTTTCACACTTGTATGCTGATTGGAACCTAAATGCATGCCACCTTAGGGAATTAGGGTTTCAACAATGATAGAAATGAAGACCTAGAAGTGTTTAAAATTTAAGCTATCATGCTCATGACTTTCCTTATGAAAAGGTATGAAGGTTTCTTAGGGTTTCATGCTTGTATGTTGTTTGGAACCTCAATGTATTGCCCCTTAGGGCTTCGGCCATGATGAGAATTAAGACCTAGGAGAGCTTAAAATTTACTCTAACATGCTCATGACTCTTCTTATGACATGATATAAAGCTAACTTAGGGTTATCATGTTTGAATGTTGCTTGAAATCTAGATACATGTCTTCTTATGTTTCGGCCATGATGAGTTTTAGGGTCCAAGGAAGCTTAAAATTAAATCTAGCATGCTCATGATATGATATGAAGTTAGCTTGATATTCTTATGCTTGTATGTTGTTTAGAACTTAGTTTCATGCTCCTAAGTTTCGGCCATAACCAAGTTAAAAGACCTAGGAAGCTTAGAACCTAAACCAAATATGCTCATTATGTTCTTAATGATTTATGATATGAAATTGGGTTAGGGTTCACATGCTTTTATGTGGTTTATAACCTAGAACTAGGCATGGTAACTTTCAGCCATAACAAGACCAAGGACCTAGGGAGCTTAGAACCTAAACTAAATATGCTCATTATGTTCTTAATTATTTATGATATGAAATTGGTTTAGGGCTCACATGATTTTATGTTGTTTATAACCTAGGGCTTGGCTTGGAACTTTCGGCCACTACATGAAATTAGGGTTAGAGACCCAATTATGATTTTACTATGTGTCTCACATGCTACGATATGAATGAAGAGATGCTAGTTAAGGGTTTCCATGTATGATTATGTTTCTTATGATGCACTATATGCTCATTTATATATGCTTATGAACCATGCATGATAATGACTCTTATGATGTGTTTTATGCTCAAGTATGCATGCTTTATGATATGACAAGTAATCTGCTCATTTATGTATGCTTATGAACCATGCATGATAATGACTCTTATGATGTGTTTTATGCTCCAGTATGCATACTTTATGATATGACAAGTAATATGCTCATTTATGTATGCTTATGAATCATGCATTATGATGACTCTTATGATGTGTTATATGCTCAAGTATGCATGCTTTATGACATGATAAGTAAAGGCCTAAGAGTTGCTTCCCTATTAAGTGGGACTAAGAGCACTCTTTATGATATGATAAGTAAAGGCCTAAGAGTTGCTTCCCTATTAAGTGGGACTAAGATCACTCTTTATGATATGACAAGTAAAGACCTAAGAGTTGCTTCCCTGTTAGTTGGGACTAAGAGCACTCTTCATGATATGATAAGTAACTATGACATGTTATTTTACTTTGTATGACTTTTACCAAGGGTGGGCTCCATAAGCGCCCCTAGGTCGACGGACTATGAACGGGTCTAGTAAAAAGGGATGGGCTCCTTAGTACGCCCCTAGGTCGACGGTCGTAGTACGGACCTAGTTCCCTAATAGGTTCGGAGCTAGCTACCCTGTCCTAGGGATTGCGCGCATTTATGTATGTATGTGGTACAAGCCGGGCCCTCATGATGATATAATGTTCAAGTATTATATGATATGTTTTAAGACATCTTGCACATGACATGACACAAGTTTTAAAAGACATCTTGCATGATATAATAAGTTATGATATGATATGCTTTTATGATTTATATGACATGATGCTCTTTTATTTATGATATGATATATCATGATGTTTCTTTAGATATGCTCTTATGATTTATATGACATGATGCTCTTCTATTTATGATATGATATATCATGATGTTTCTTTATGATATGATATGCTCTTATGATTTATATGACATGATGCTTTTATTGTAACGCCCCGTCCCTCCTGCTATGGCGACGGGGGTTACTTGGACACATACATGCTTAATACAGCGGAAGTCTTACTTAGAGAATTTAAAAACTTTTCTTACTTTAACATTACCATAGACTTAAAAGATCCACATAGCATACCCATCATAATTTTTTTAAGTCTCAATACCCAAACACATACTTAATGTCATGGAGTCATAAAGTAAAAATATCAACATGGCATATTTCTTATAAAACAAAAGCAGGTCTTTTCCTTTAGCCAATCCACTACCACACACACCTTCTAGCCCCTCCTGCTGCTCCCCTAGTACATCCATTCCTTGCCTTTATCTGTGGTACAAGAAAGTAAGCTGTGAGCACTCATGACTCAGTAAGTTCCTTTCCTACTCATAAAAATCGTAAAGCATATTAAAATCACAAGTCAAAAGGCACAAAGACAAATTTATCATATCAAGCAGCATATCATGGCATATCGTAACATAACATAAAATAACATAGCATAATATAATGTGATCATCAAATGTATCCTGACATAGCATAACATCATCATAAATATCATGGCATAATCATAGAGTATAGCAAGGTAAATTCCTAAACATACATCATGCAACATATGCAACATGTCTTTTAAAAACTTATAATATACATACTTAAACATAATCTCAACATGATTAGGGCCCCAACTTGTACCACATACATAAATGCGCGCGTCCTATGTAGGTCCAAGGTAGCAAGTCTTGAACCCTACAAGGCATACATACTAGACCCGTTTCTTAGTCCATCGACCTAGGGGCACTTAGGAGCCCATCCCTAATGAGGCCCGTTTCTTAGTCCATCGACCCCGGGGCGCTTATGGAGCCCACCCTTGGTACAAGCCATACATAAAGTAAAATAGCATGTCATACATATCATAGTTCTTATCCTTTCATGCATATCATGTTTCTTAACATATCAAAAAACATGCATATTTGGGCACACAGCACATGCATGAATCATAGCGTACATCATGAACATATCACTTATCATATCATAAAGCATGCATAGTTGGGCACACAGCCCATGCATGGATCATAATCTTGCATAATGAACATGTCATTTTATCATATCATAAAGCATGCATAATTGGGCACATAGCACATACATGGATCCTAAGCATACATAAAAGAGCATATCACTTATCATAAGAAGACATAACCATTCATGGAATCATTATATAACATTTCTTGATTCATTACATAGCATGTGAGGTACATCTAGGTCACTAAACCCATATGGCCGAAAGTCATGAGTAGGGCATGATCTCTAAACAACACACAAAAAATCTCATGATATCTTCACATACTAGCATAAGAAAGGTCATAAGCATGTTAACCTAAATTTTTAAGCCCTCCTAGGTTTCTAATTCTTTCATGGCCGAAACCTTCATGAAGAGCAATCAAGTTCTAAGCAACATGCAAACATGTAAACCCTAGACACATATCATATCATATTTCATAAGGAACAACTTAAGCATGTTTAGTTTGGGTTCTAAGTTCCTTAAGCTTCTAACCTTATCATGGCCAAACCCTAGCATGTCTCATTCTAAGTTACAAGTAGCATGAAAGTGTTGAACCTTAAGCCAATATCTTATACATTTTCATGAGGAACATCATAAGCACATTTGTTTTAAATTTCAAACTTCCTAAACCCATTAACTCAAGGTGGCCGAAACATATCAATCATGGAACTAGGTTTTTAGTGGCATAAGAGCATGAAAACCACAACTACATTTCATAGCATACATCACAAGAACATCATAAGCATATACAAGTTGGGTTCTAAATTTCTCTAGGCCTTTAAACTAGTAGTGGCTGAAACATATCAAGCATGGAACTAAGTTTCTAGGGGCACAAGAGCATGGAAACCACAACTACATTTCATAGCACTTATCACAAGAAACATTATGAACATATATAAGTTGGGTTCTAAATTTTCTCTAGGCCTTTAAACTAGTAGTGGACGAAACATATCAAGCATGAAACTAAGTTTCTAGGGGCACAAGAGCATGGAAACCACAACTACATTTCATAGCATTTATCACAAGAACATCATGAGCATATCTAAGTTGGGTTCTAAGTTTTCCTAGGCCTTTAACCCAAGGGTGGCCGAAACATGTGAGCTTGGTTTTGTTTTTTCATATGGCCTAAAAGCATGGAAACCCTACACAATTTTCATGGCAACATTACAAGGAACAACATGGGTAAACTTAGTTTAAAATCTAAGCATCCTAGCTTTAAAACTTAGTGTGGCCGAAAGTTACATGTAACCAATCTTCTATGTAACAAGCAACCATAAGAACATCAACTAGCTTCATATCATTTTATCAAGAAGGTCATGAGCCTCCTAGACTTGGTTTAAACTTTCCTATACTTCAAATCTCATCATAACCGAATCTTCATAAGCATGTAATAGGATTCATAATCAACATACAATCATGGCATAACATTATAGCTTCATATCTTGTCTTAGGAAAAATCTTAGCATGCTTAGTTTTTAGGTTTAAAACTCTCCTAGGCCTTTAGTTCTTCCATGGCCAAACATTCATGAGCATGGAAATGGAGTTTCAAACAACATACAAGTAAGAGAAAAAGTTAACAACATCATTATCATAGGGTACATAACACAGGAATAAGGAAACATGCTTAGTTTGAGTCTTAAGCTTACCTAGTCCTCTTGTTCATGCTTGGCCGAAAGTTTAGGGTTCATGGATCTAAGTTTTCATTGTTCATTCTAGCATGGAAACCTTAGATTAACCTCTTATATAAGATACATGTCACAAAAATAAATAATAAGCATATCTAGTTACAATTTTCTTAAACACTTCCTCTTGTCTTGGCCGAAATTCTCATAAAGAAAACCTTAGGTTTTTAAGCGATCTATCTTCATGGAAAAACCATATAAACTATTGTACCACAGGTGAGGGGAAGCTTACCTAGTGTTCCCTTGTTAATCCTTAAAGAAATGGTACCCTTGGTGAAGAGGAAGGAGGCTAGCACTCCTTTTGATTTCTCTTGCTTGGAAGGGTGCACCTTGAAGGCTCCTTCTTGTAATTTAGTTTCCTCTTAGGGAGAAACCTAAACTTGGCTTGTGGAGATGAGGGAGGAGGGCTTCTAGTTTCAGCAATGGTGAGGGAGAAGGAAGAAAAATGAAATCCTTTCCTTTCTTTCCTTTTTATGCTAAGTGGGTGGAAGATACAAAGATGAACTTTGCTTCCCTTTTTCCTTAATTCATGCAAGTATTTTTCTAATGAGAATATGTCCTCATTCCTTTCTCTTAATTCTTCTCTTCATTATTCTCTTAAACTCCACGAAAATAGAGAAGGAAAAGGAAGAAAGACAACTTGTCTTTCGCTTTCTCCTTTTCTTAACCAAGAGGTAAACAAGAGGAATAAACCTACTTGATTTTCTCTTGTTCCCTTACTTAATCATATCCTCACTTTTAACTACAATTCCCATCATTTTCCATTCATATGTTATTCATTATCCTAGTGGTTATCATACATAACTTTATTTCTATCCTTTGTGAGAGGTTCAAGGTTCAAACCTTCACCTCTTCTTTTTATTTCTCTTATTTCTTTTTCTTTTGATTCTTCTTTTATGCTCTAAAGCAAATAACACCCATATACTTATCTTATAATTTTGTGGGTGTTACATTTATGATTTATAATATGATATAGCATGAGGTTCTTTATGAGATGATATGTTATGATGCTATGTTTACATGATATGATGTTTAGATGATTATGTCTCCATTGCTATCTGCTTATGTGATTATGCTATGAAATACGTTTTTGTGAAAAGGAAAGGATCTTACTAAGCCTGTGTGCTTATAGCTTACTTTCCTTGTACCGCAGATAAAGGCAAAGAATGGATAAACTAGGGGAGCCGCAGGAGGGGCAAGAGATGTGTGTGGTGGTGGCTCGTCTAAGAAAAAGAAAAAGACCTGCTTATGTTATTTTATGTTGACATGAACTAAGTTTATTTATGTTAATGTTTCGCATGATTTTATGATACTTATTCATGTTTATGATAGAATTTAACATCGTGACCTCGTTCATTAAAAGAATATAAAAAAATAAGTTCTTCCGCTGTTTTACTTTAGAAAAGAAATTTTAAATATGCATGTATGTTTTGCATCTATGCAAGTAACCCCGCCCTACTAGCAGGAGGGGTGGGCATTACAACTACAAGAACCTATAGGGTCACACACAAAGGGCAATTAGATGGAGAATAGGTTCATATGATGGACCAAGAGGATTAGGTTCATATGATTAATCAAATTGGATTAAGAGTAATCCAAATTAGACTAATTGAGTTGGACTCAACTTGATTTATGTATTGAATGAGTATAATTTAGATTATGACTCATTGAATCAATTTAATTTAATGAATAGAGATTCATTAAATCAAATTGACTTAAATCAATGGTTAGATTTGACCAACCATGGGAGATAAATGGGTCAAGTTTGACTTGACTTGAGAGGAAAGATGAAGGGTCAAGTTTGACTTGACCAAATGCCAACTCATGAGTGACTTGGCATGAGCCGACCAATGATGGTGTTCCACATCATCAAGGCCACATTATTGTGTGCCACCTCATGAGGAAGACCAAGAGCCATGACGCTTAGTATTACATGGAAGTTTAAAACCCCTCATTGAGTGGCCGGCCACATTAGTGTGGTGAGTGAATTATCATTCAAGCCTTCTTCTTCCTCCTCTATTCTTTCTTGATCTCCCTCTCCTCCATTAACGTGACTCCTTTCGGGTGCTAGCACACTCTAAGGTGTTTTCTCTATTTTCTTGTCCATGTGGATACGTATAGAGGAGTGTACGCTTGACACTCTCGAGATCCGACAACCTTTTGGACGAGCAGGATAAGCGAAGGGCTTCGCAATAAGGGTAACACTTTTTGTTCATGTAGATCTAAGGTAGATCTAGGTTAGAAACCTGTACATGATTTATTTTATATATCTTCGCACGGATCCGTGGCAAGACTTCAAGGTTTCCACAACGCAAAAAGCGGTTTTTGCGGCTCGAAAGTCCCAACAAGCATATCACGATGGATGTTGTGTGGGACTACCCAAGACATGGAGAGGATATGATACGATTTGGGCAATGGTTGATCTTTAACCAAATTTACACTCTTTCTATTGCTCCATAGAATGGACCCTTTGGATTATTTAGTAGGGTTATACAACAGAGAGCTTATCAGACTTAATGGGTTAGGTCTGAGTATTATATTAGATAGAGATCCAAAATTCAACTTATGATTTTGATAGTGTTTATAGTAGGACATGGGTATGGAGCTGTATTTAGTACAATTTTACACTCTTAAATAGATGGGCAATCTAAGTACACTATACTGATGTTAGGGGATATGCTGAGAGCATGAGTTATGAATTTTGAAGATAGTTGATTTACCCATAGTTGACTAGATTGATTTACCCACAGTTGACTGATGTTAGCGAATGCATAGTAAGCTCAGTGGAGTCATGGGAGTAGATCATAATGCATAAAAGCGTCCCTTTCGAGAAGGAATTGTTAATGATAGTAGGATGAACTAGTATATGGGTGTGCTACTTAGTTATTACCCTTAGATGTGAATCCCTGAGTTTGAGTAGAAAATTTGAGGACCAAATTTTATTATTCAGAGAGAATGTGAGATAAGAAAAGTAAATAATAAGTGTTATTGGAGAAATAACCTTAAAAAATTTATTAGCATTTTTTAGAAATTTTTTAAAATTTAAACGGAGTTTGTAGGACAAATTTAAGGGGATAAATCTATTAGGCTTAGAGAAATCTTGTTTGGAATATCAACTAAATGGGAGTTGATTAATTTAATTAACATAAGGTTTAATAAATTAACACTAAGTATAAATAATAAAACATAGGTTTAATTTTTACCTTAGCCTTCTTCCCTCATTCTATCTAATCCCCTCCTCCCTCTCCCTCTTGCGTCCCTGTGCCCCCTTCGACTCACAAGATGCCTGCCCCCAGCACTGCAAGCCATCGATGCCTCTGGCCTTGGGAGATCTGTTGCCGCCTTCCCTATCCTAGCCCTAGACACCTAGCACTCCCTAAAGGCTGAGAACTCGAGCCAACGATGGGCTATGGGTGGGTCGATGGCTTCTCGAGCCCTATCCTAATCCACTTCCCTACTCAAGTCATCACCACACATGGTTAAGACCTTGTTGTTGCCAAAAACCACTCTATCCAGAAGCTCATGCACGTGTGTCATTCTTGCACGGGTCTTCCAGCCACCATTCCAACACCCACACGTCACTAGGGTAATCACTGGCTAGAGTTTCGTTTCTTCTCCCTCTCTAAATTTAGAAAGGAGGATAACCATCAGTGATGCCATATTCCCTTAAAATTTGATGAGGGGAGTTCCTTTTCCTAACTATTTCATCCAAAATTCTTCACCGAGCCATTGTCGATCTAATTTGGATAAGATATGCTCTATATTAGATTAATTGTGGATTTATTACGTTTTGTAATGGATTTAGGAAGGATAAAATATAGAGGTTGTTTTGAGGTGATTAACTTTCTGTTAACGATGAAGTTGATGATGTTAATTATTGGGTGTGCAAGAAAGATGACTGATTCTTGTTATTGGATTATCAATTTGATAATTAGATTTGTCTTTATTGATAAAGGGAAGAGGGGTTGATTATGTTGGTGCAGGGTGCACCAGAATCGAACTTGAGTTTGGATGTTGTCAAAGGTTCAAGTTAAGTCATGTTGTGATCTAACAAGTTGATTAAGTGTGCAGGATGTTTTCTCAACTGGGAAAGTCTTAGCAAATCATTGAAGCTAGGCAGGAAGCCCAATGAAGAAATCGAGAAGGTTTCAAATTGAGATCAAAATAGTATTACTGTCAAATACTACTCATGCATCATATAACTATGCTAACCTTTGTTTTGTAAGAATATATACTGTTTAACTCTATTTTACAAGAATATATACCGAATCCAGGGATTGGTCGACCGAACTAGGAAAACTCGGACTAGGGATCAGATTAGAGTTGAGTTTGGTCAATACCTGATCGATCGACCAAACCGATCGGTCGACCAAACCTTGATGACATGGTAGAGATCAGATCAAGCCTAAGCAAAGAAGGAAACTAAGTTGATCGATCGACCGAACCCTGGGATCAGTCTACCGAACGATCACCTAGGTAATGATGAATTAAGTGTGAATATTGGAGAATAGGGAAAGTTCACTATTCGATCTACCAAACAATGTGATCGGTAGATCGAACCATTAAAGCTCATAAATGCACATGGATCGAATCTCAACAAAGAAGGAAATCACATGGTTCAGTTGATCGATAGGAGGTTTGGTCGACCGAACAGATCAATCGACCGAATGGTTTATTAGTCGACCGATCAAAGCTTATATAAGCAAAGTTTGAGATCCGAGGCAAGGCATTTATTTTCAAGTCAACGTCGTGCAAAGCTCATGTTCATTCTACTACTCTGCTCTTCACCTTCACAAACAAGTTGCGCCTTCTAAAAGTGTCGACCAAGCATCATCTTCTACCTAGTGTTGGTATAACTTTTACTTAAGCTTGCATTGTTTTAATTTACAAAAGATAGTAGTGTGTTATGATCTTACATTCTTCATATTGTATACATTGCTTCTTTCCGAATATTTTGGAAAAAGAGTTTTAGTGGATTACCTAATGGTGCAATCAAGGATTGCGGGTCTTGGAGTAGGAGTCGACCTAGGCTCTATACTAAGTAATCAAAATGAGTTATTTATTTTCCGCTGCAAAAGGAAAAGTTTTTAACGTGCAATATTCCCCCCCCCCCCCCCCCCCCTAATCGCATCTTTTGTCTCTTCAATTGGTATTAGAGCCTAGTAGCTTTGAAATTACTTAATTATTTTTTGAGCAAATTTTAAAAACTTTTGCTTTTTTCCTTTAATTTTTTTTTACACTCAATTCTTTATCCCTCACTACTAATCCTAAGACGAGATTCTTGAAATTTTTCTTCCTTTTTATTCTTTGATAGCAAGGATGTCGAACTCCTACCAAGAAGGGTACAACACCGCCCATCCTCCATTGTTCAAAGGGAAGAATTTCAGCTATTAGAAGAACAAAATGTAGAGCCACCTCAAGTCCGACATCGAGCTTTAGTTCATACCCAATGGATACACTCCTCCGATGGTACATGGAAAGCCAATAGAATTAGACAACTGAACTCTCTCGATGATCAACAAGGCACAACTAATTTCAAGGCAATCAACACCATCCAATGTGGGTTAAGCATGGAAGAACTGAACTGAGTCTGGTCATACGAAAACACAAAATAACTATGGGACCATCTGATAAAGCTATATAAACTAACTGATGAATCTAAGGTAAATAAAAGAGATTTACTGTTAAATAATTTATTTAATATTAAAATGCTCCTCAGAGAGATGGATACTCAACTACATGCTCGACTAAAGGATATCCTCAATGGCCTACATTTGATCAGACATAATGATGTGCATAAATTATATACACTTTTATGCACATCTACTTGTATTTTATTAGCATAATGTATGTTTATTACACCCTATTTCATTATAATGTCATACTTTCATTATATTCTGTTTAGAGGCATGCTCTTTGCATATTTTCATTGACAGGATGTGATTTGGAGCAAAAATGGAGCTTAAATGGAGTCTAGAGTTTCCAAAGTGTCCGGACTGTGTAGAACTCACACGGGCATGTGAAAATCAAGTTTTTCCATGTTCTGACTGTGTGAAATCCACACGGCTGTGTGGAGGCCGTGTGGGGGTCATGTGGAGGCCGTGTGGAATCCACATGGTCGTGTGGAATTTTTAGTATTGCAGACTGAAACTTAAACAATCATAAATTTCTACTCGGTTGGAGTTATGAGTTGTTCCAGATATCAAATGTAGATAATTTCAATAAGTACAACTCTTATGAAGACTTAAACCAGAGAAAACCATGTCTTGAAGGTCTAAAATGTGTTTCTATGAGACACGACCTTGGCACATGGCCGTGTCAAATCCTGCATTTTATGCACTATACACCAAGAGTAAAACAAGCATAACTTTGTGCTCTATTGGAGTTTTGGGCTGTTATTTATACCAAATTGTAGCTAACGTCATGATCTACAACTTTGATGAAGACATCAACTTAATAGTACCATGATAAGAGGTGATAAAATAGTCTATAAGGTTAGGTCATGTGAGCCACACGACCGTGTCACCCCATAAGCACAACCAGAGCTAGGCAGTGTGAGCCACACGTACGTGCAACATTTCCAAAGAGCAAGAACAACTAGGTCGTGTGAGAAACACGACCATACAGTATTTCCAGAGGTCAAAAAGGGTTAGGTCATGTGAGCTACACGATCGTGTAGCCCATTCAGAATTAAAGCAGAACATGGTCGTGTGAGTCATATGGTCGTGTCACTAGTCCAGAGAAGAAACAAGACATGGTCGTGTAGGCCATATGACCGTGTGGACGGGCCATGTCATGACCCATTTCTAATCCTATAAAAGGGGTTTTTCTCCCCTTTTCTTTTGGCTTGGGGCTCACCCCCATTGTTTGGGGAAGAGTTCTCCCCTTTGGGAGGCCCTAGATCTTTCATCTTTGCTGATCAGTCCTCCTCCAGAGCAAGGGAGCGCTTCCAAGGATGCTGCGCCTCAAAGATAAGAATTCTCTTCTCTCTATCTCCATGTATTGAGTTGTAGATTTCTTTACTTATTGTCTTTGGTTGTAATTCCCTTGTAATAGAATATATCTCCAGATCTAAGATGTAGGAAGTAGTTGTGATGTGTTGTGATGTATGAACTATATATTTGGACATTTTTCTATGCTAAGAAGTGTTTATATAATACTCTGTTGTGTATTGTACCTTGTATATATTTGACGAAATATCTGTGAGGACAATTCATATAGACATAAGGGATTTGTCTTTATGTTAAGGTTGCTACTAGATTGGATAACTGGGGGATCCTTGTGACAGAAGGATACCCATTCAACTGGACATATTATGTCCTTCGTGACAGAGGACATTGATACTTACCCAATTTCTAGAGTCAAAAGATCTTAATATAGGGACTGATCCTTGTTAGGAAGATTAATTATACTTTAGAGGGTACTCCCAAATTAATGTTAGGAAGTGATCTATGTAATCTAGGAACATGGACCGAGGGCCCTGGTGACAAAAGGATAGTCATATAATCGGACTTCCTAAATTACCTCTTCTACTTAATTGCATTAATATACCATTAGGAAGTGACTTGTGTAATCCAGAAACGTGGACCAAGGGCCCTTGTGACAGAAGGATAGCCCTATAATCGGGCTTCCTAAATTACCTCTTCTACTTAATGACGTTAGAACTTGGGTAGACTCTTCGGTGCAATCTCACGGGGGTATATTGAACTCTAGTTAGAACTCCTATGTGAGTGTAAGCATGGAGTTAGGGAGATGAACAATACATAGGGACATTAACTAGCATCGCAACGAAACCCAAATCCTAGTATCTATTCCCCTTCATTCACTTACGCTTTTTTACTCTCTCTCCTCTCTTTTCTTTCTCTCTAGCGTTTGTGAACCATTTTAGATTGTCTAGATAATTCGTTGTGCAAAATTAACTAGTGCTTAATCAACAGTCCCTGTGGGATAGATAATCTTTTGTATTACTGATGACGTAACCGTGCACTTGCGGTTCGTAACACATAACCTAGAGAATCGTGACATGATAAGGTACGCACTAAACACCTTCCTGAGAAACACTTTGTGGGCATCAATAGTAGATGCATACAAAGTTTCAAGGGATCTTTCAATTCTTGAATTATACTAGAATTATACGAACAGTCTAACTTAAGGAAAGAAAGGGATTTCTTTATATGCAGGATCAAGTAAAGAAACTAAGACTAGAATCAAGAATGAACCAGAAAGTGAGCTTGACTCAGACTCAACCAATGAAGAAGAGCTGGTCAATATGGTCTGAAAACTACTAACAAGAAAGAAGTTCAAAGGAGCATTAAGAAGGCACCAATCAACCAAACACAACACAAATAAGAAATGATTTCTTATTGATGCAACAAGAAGGGGCATTTCAAAAACGGATACCCTAACCAAAAGGAGGAAAAACCAAAATCAACAAGAAGGAAGAAGGCCCTCCAAGTGACATGGGAAGAGTCATCCTCTTAGGAGTTCGATGTGGAAGAACTGAAGAACTCGAATCATCTTGATCTTATAGCCAGAAATGAAGATTCCGATTCCGAGGAAGAGTACGAGTCCGAGACAGACGCTGAGTCTGAGAGAAGCCACGGATCCGTATCTGTTTCTAAAGGTCTTGATATGGTAACTTTTTATTCCAAGTCAAACTTTACTTAAAGTAGTTAAATGTTTGTTTAAAAATTTGACAAAATCCAAAAAAAATAACTTACTACTTAAAGAAGTAGACCACCTTAAGGAGCAAGTTAACTTGAGTAACTCGATTAACCAAGTTCAATTTGGAACTTCAACTCAAGTTGCAAAACTTGAGGAAGAAAATTCCAACTTGAAAGGTCAAGTCGAGTTACTCAAGAAAATGTAGAAAAAGTTAAGTATCTAAACATGGTACTTGGGTCACAACAAGCCGTGTATAACAAATCGAGACTTGGCTACAAACTAAATAAAACCAACAAACCATACTTATCTTTAATTAGTCAAAATGTTAGAAATCAAGTCCTAACATAGTTCCTAAAAAATGCTTAACCAAAATAATCAAACCAAATCAATATTTGATCCCTAAGAGTCAAATTGACTTAAATAGACCATATCTAAGCTATGACTCAGGGGAAGCAAATAGAAAAACTTTTCAACCATCTTATTCATTAACTATGCATGCTTAGGATTAGATTTACTTTTCTGCTTAATTTAGAATGGTCCATTAAAAAGGTTTACCAAACCCTAATAACATAGCATCAGAATAAATTGGGATGATAGTACATCTAGAAAACTTTGTTGAATGCATGTCTAGGCTAAATCTTGTGTATTCTACTTAGTGCACTAGACTTAGTGGATCTGACCGAAGCTACCATAGTCAAACATGTGTTAGTTAGACCAAAACCTACTATTAACTTTTGGGGAAGGACTATTTTAGAAAGTATTCAGAAAGTGGTCCATTATTGATACACAAGAAGGTCATATGTCTCACCACTGACTGAAAACTTAGGAAGCTTGCTTGATTAACCCAAAGTTAAGTTTGAATCTAACATGAGTTAAACAACATTTTTGTTAAGTTTTTTTAACTTAATCAATTAAAACATTAATTCTAAATTAATCAAAATTAATTAACACTTTAATTTTGAGTAAATTAAAATTTAATCAACATGAATTCTGAGAAAATTAAAATTCAAATCAATTAAAAACTTAAATCTAAAATTAGTAATTAAAACTAACCTTTACTTTAAATTAAAATTAAACTAATTAAATCTAAATTAAAATTAAACTAAAACTAAATTAAAATTAAACTTAAATTTAAATTAAACAAAAAACTAAATTAAAATTAAATCTAAATTAAAGTTAAACTTAGATTAAGATTAAACAGAACTTAAATTAATATTAAACTAAAACTAAATTAAAATTAAACTAAACTTAACTAAATTAAAATTAAATCTAAATTAAAATTAAACTAAATTAAAATTAAACCTAAATTAAAAATAAACATAAACTAAAATTAAACTAAATTAAAATTTAAAACTTAATTAAAAATTTAATTTTAAACTTTTTAAAAAACTTAATTTTAAAACTTAATTAAAAATTTAATTTTAAACATATTTTAAAAAAAGGTTCAATCGATCGAACCCTTGATTCAGTCAACCTAACTTAGAGTAAATTTTGTAAAATGGTAAATATGTTTTCAATTTATAATAGAATTCCTGGTTCAATCGACTGATAATGTAAATTCATCATCAGCGATAACTCTAAGGTCGATCTATCATCAATTATTTGTTTGATCGAAAACTCATTTTTGTCGACCGAAACCTTATTCAACCAATATTCAATTTATCAATCGACCAATCGTATTTTTTGGTTGACCAAAAATTGACTCACCTACTTCCTACTGGTCAATAAATCGGTGATTTTAAGGAATCGACCGACCGATCCATTTATCGGTCGATCGAACGTAGTTTATAAATATGAAACACAGGCAAAAAGCTTATTTCATCCAAAACCCTTCTCCAATTTCATCTCTCTCATTCTCATTGCTTCCTATAGCCTACCTCGGACTCGGATCATGCCTCGATATGATTTAGAAGTCTCTACTTTTCATTTATGATAAAGTTTATTTATCTTTTTATTTTATTATTGTAGCGAAAAACTTTATAAACGTGCCCAAAAAGAGGCTAGCTTCTCTAACCCCAACCAGGACCCTATGTTTTCCACAGAGGACCTATATCAAGCTTTTAGCAATAAAACCTTCCTAGTTGTAGGAACTCAATGTCTCGATCTACCCTTCTACCAGATCTATTGTCCTGAAATAATTGATATAATTCAGTATTACTCCTTAGATAGTCTGGTTCTTTGTAGACATGCATACAATCCCACACTTTGTATTGAATTCTATCATAATTTATGTGAGATTGATGCTTAACATTTTACGACTAGAGTTGCATCAAGGGATATGTTGTTTGAGTTTGACATATTTTCTAGTTTCTTACGCATTCACCCTTCACTTAATTGGATTTTTCCTTAGCCTTGTTACCTTGACACTTTACCCGATCCAATTTCTCATTTAACTCTTGATGTCATGTATGCCAATTTCTTCCAAGGTCCACGACCAAGGAAGATGTCATCAATTTCGCTCACACCAAACGACAACGCTCTCTACAAAATGGTTGTTTCTTGTATTCATCCTCTTTAATATAGAGATCAAGCAGTCCTATGTCCAGTCCATCTTTTTCTGATATATGTGCTTAAGAATAAATTAGATTTAGATTTTAGTTATTAGGTCTTATGTCCATTATCTACTACTCTGGCTACAGTACATCGTTTAAAGTTCATATGATTCATTGTCACATCCTAACTGCTTTCATAGCTTCTTTGGGGGTAGGAGTTGAATGTGGGGAATTGAGAGAATTATCCAACTTTAACCTAGTTGGTTGATGCGTGTAGCTTATATATATTATTTCACACTATTTGATACACATCTACTTATATTTCATGTTTATGATCTATGTGTTTTGCATCCTTTTCTATCATATTTCAGCATAATTAATACTTTGCATCCAAAGATCCTATTAGAGTATGTTTTCATTTTCAAGAGCAGTCTAGAATGGAAAAGTATTCTAAAGGAGTAAAGAAAGCTCATTTGATGAAGATCGGGACCTAGTTTTATCTACTCGTGGAGAGAAAAATCGAGGAATGGAGTGGCCAAGGCAAAGGAGCAAGCAACAATCATTATGAAACTAACTTTGACCTGGTCATTCCTTGAGACACGTCCTAGAGGGGATGGTCGTGCCATTGGGCATGGCTAAGAAACAAGAAAGGAAGGTTGCCATGCCAAATGGCATGACCAAGGATGAGATCCAGAGTAGGGATGACTCTGGCAGTGGCAAAAGGCATGGCCAGAGAGCTTGCCCGTGCCACATTCCAAAGCTAGAATGGGTTTGGCCATGCCTTGAAGCACGACCACATCTCTAGATTTCCAGTTTGAAGAACAGGTCATGCCAAATGGCACGACCATGAAGGCAAAACAAGGCAACCTCTACCTGAGCAATGCCATAAAGCACGACTAAGTAGCCAAAGGAGAGTTTGGTTGTGCCTCTTAGCATGGCCAAGCTAATTAAGCCAGAGCCAACTTGGCTCTGGCCATGCCTCTAGGCACAGTTAGGTAGCCAAGATACGATTTGGTCATGCCTAGAGGCACGACCACCTCGTGCCTCACCCTTATAAAAGGGGCACTTCATCTCCTTCCTAAGAAAGGGGGGGGGGGGGGGGGATTGGTGGACAGGAGGAGACCATTTAGGTAAAATCCCTGTATCCAGAGTCATTATCTAGACAATCTAAGGTAATTCTGCTACTCCATCCTCATCAGCATTCCAAGATCTACATCAAAAGGCTCCACTCGATATCAAGGATAAGTTTCTACTCCCTTTCTTTAGGGTTTTGGAAATTTTTATATATTTGAGTCTTTGGATTGAATTTCTATTTGTTATGGAGTATATCTATACTATTCTAGGACGTAGGTTGAAATTGTAATGTGTGAAAGTTATAAACTCTATTGAATTGCCAATTCCGTAGTTTGATGAAGCTTATTCTATTTGATGAAATATTTGTAAGAAGACTACCTCTTATGGGCTTGAATTTGTATATCTAGATCGCATTTCTATATGCATAGATCTGAATTCTGTACTAGATATATTGTTGTGTGTCTAGAGTTGAGCATGAACCTGAACTTTCATTAAATAGATGTATAAATTGTTGTCTTGTTTGAGTGTGTAATCTGATATAGCTCGGCATGACTTTAGGATGCTTATTTCAAAGTTGCGTATCTAAAGTAACTATCCTTCTATATGAGTCATAACCTCCTAGGGGAGAATAACTCTATGTATGGATTAGTCTTTTACTTAACCTAATGGGCTTTCCCTAATCATATGCTATGCAAGTGACCTATGTAATCTAGAGACATATACCCGAGGGAGACCTTGTGATAGGAGGTGTTCTACTAAAAACTTGGACTCTCTGAGTTACTTCTTCACTTGAGGGCATACCTGGTTACTGACAGGGAAAGTACTCTGATACACTATCATGGGTGGGATTTGGTAGTGACTTAGACTATCCTGCAAACATATAAGTAGAGAACTAGGGAAGGGCGAATTCATAATATAACATCCACCATTATAATGAAACCAACAGCCTAGAACACTTTCTGAATTAAAGACTTCCTTGATTTTCTTCCTTTTACTTTACGATATTAGTTGAAAATCTCCAGACAAACACTTATCGATCTTGTCTAGTCAAACTCGAAGTATAGAACCGACTATTATTTAATTCTCAGTCCTCGTGGGATGGACATTTATAAATTTTATTACTTGACGACAACCGTGCACTTGCAGTTAACACATCATTGGCCTCTGTCAGATTTCCTTGGTTGTGATTTAGTCTAGCTCTTAGGGCCCGATTTACAAGTGTACTCATCCATGTTACGTTCTGCCTACTCTGGAAGAGCCTGATATTGAGGATGTTCCTATCGCTATAGAGGAGCCTCTTGTTCCATTTTTGGGCTTAGAGTATCCCCAGACTCTATATTTTGATGTAGCCTAGGTGACATTACCTTCCACTCCTCCACAATTTAGAGATCCATTCAGTCAGTTGCGTGACGACATCTTTGGTTGATTCAACTCGCTTCGGACTATGCTTCAGGGATAGCTAGCTGAGTTTTGTCAGGACATAACAAAATGAGTCAATACTTTGGAAGCACAACAAACTAAGATATTTGATTATTTTTGCTCTGTGCTTGATCCTCCACCCTCTCCATCTGTTGCTTGACCTGATGTATTTATTATTTCAACATTATGACTATGTGTGTATACGAATTTGGTACTTTTTGGTTATTGGCACTTTTTAGTTATACCTTTCATATTAAATCTTAATTGATTTATGCATGTGTTTTATAGAATATGTTTCTTTATTTCTTAACATATTTTTAAAAATTATTTTTTTTAGTTTTTTTCAAATTTATATTTTCAAAATTCCCCTTTCAAAATTTGTTTTCAAAATAGATTTCAAAATCTTTTATCTTTTTAGGTAGCCTAAGTCTTACCGTAGAATTGCATGTTCCTATAGTTTTAGCAACCAGCATCTCACAAGCACAGTACGATACTTTGCTTGTGTATTTTGAAACATAGAATGATGTTGGATGTTTAGGATTTAACCTAAGATTTCAGATATTTATGTCAGTACATCACTATAAATTTGGACTTTAAACAAAACACATTGATCAATTTGAGTAATCTAGCTAGTAACAAACTAGTTAGAATCAAACATTCAAATTGACCAACCTGAATCAATAGCTATTATCTTGTAGTAGTCAACTAAGTAAGAAGATTGGATATTTTATCATAAGAACATTTTTTTCTAGTTCATAAAACCATGCTCGGACTTTTGGATACTTATCAATTTTAGGGGATCTTCAATATCATTTTTTTTGAAAATTTTTTAGGACTAAGAATATCTACACATAATTTTTCAAAATTTATTCTTAACCAATTTTCAAAATTTAACAAATTTTCAATATAACTTTCAAAATTTTTCTTTAACAAATTTTAAAAAAAAATCAAAATTAACCTTTACCAATTTTCTAAATTATTATTGTTTTTAAAAATTATTTTCAAAATTTACCATTACCAAATTTTCAAAATTATTTTTCTTTTTCAAAATTTATCATTACTAAATTTTCAAAATTATTTTACTTTAACAAATTATTTTTAAAATTTACCCTTTACCAAATTTTTAAAATTATTTTAAAAATTTATCTTTAACAAATTATTTTCAAAATCTATCTTTTCTAAATTATTAAATATTTTTAAAATTTATTTTCTCAGAATTTATTTTTTCAAATATTTAACTTTAAAAAATACTTACAATTTTCATAATTTTTAATTTTTTTTAATCTAACGGTCTTGGATTCTTATTTAAATATTTTAAACAATCCTTTTTTCAAAACCATTTTTTAAATCTTACATCTTCAATGGTTCGAAATTGCTTTCAAAATTTGAAAATCCCCTAAGTCTTTTGGATTTTTCTCCTCGGGAATTTTAAATATTTTTTTTATAATTTCAAACTTGTTATTTGTGTTTCCCCTATTTTTAATGTGTGTCAAAAGGGGAGAGATAATAAATTCAGAGGGAGTTAGTAAACTCAGGGGGAGAGTTAAATAAAAAAAATGCTTACTTACTTATCTTTATATATGTTATTAACTTAAATGTGAACCTTGGTTGTCAAACATAAAAAAGACGGAGATTGTTGGTATAGGGTGCACCAGAATCGACCTGAGTTTTGATATTGTTAAAGGTTCAAGTTAAGTCATATTGTGATCTAACAAGTTGACTAAGTGTGTAGGATATTTTCTCAATTGGGAAAGTCTTAACAGATGATGGAAGCGAGGCAGGAAGCCCAAGTGGGTCGATAGGACCTAACACTTGGCAAGAAAGGTCGATAGGTCTGGAGGACTAAAGATCGAGAGGAAGTCGTGGTTAGTTGATCTGATGCTAAGTGGTAAGCCCAAACAGGTCTAGATGATCAATGTTTGATAGATAGGTTGAGATAAGCAACTGAAGAGGAGCGATGGTGAGGTCGTGTTCTAGAAAGGAACAACCTTAGGTCGTTGATCCAATTGAAGAAACCAGAAAGGCTTCCAAGTTGATATCAAAACAATATTCCTGTCAAATACTACTCATGCATCATATTACCATGCTAACCTTTATTTTGCAGGGATTATACTATTTAACTCTATTTTATAGGAACTAGCTTGATCGGTCGACCGAACCCAGGGATCGGTAGACCGAACTAGAAAAACTTAGACCAGGGATCATATCAAAGCAGAGTCTGGTCAATACCTGATCAGTCAACCAAACCAATAGATCAGTTGACTGAACCTTGATGACATGGCTAAGATCAGATTGATTCAAAGCAAAGAAGGAAGCCAGGCTGATCAATCTACCGAAGGATCACCTCATTAATGATGAATTAAGTGTGAATATCGATGAATAGGAAATGTTCACTATTCGATTAATCGAAAAATGTAATTGGCCGATCGAACCATTAAAGATCATAAATACGCAAGGATTGGATCTCAGCATAGAAGGAAATCACAGGATTCAATCGACTGATAGGAGGTTCGGTCGACCGAACAAATCAATCAATCAAACGGTTTTCCAGTTAACCGATCAAAGCTTATATAAGAAGAGCTCAAGGTCCGAGGCAAGGCATCTATTTTCAAGTCAACATCGTGCAAAGCTCCTATTTGTTATGCTACTCTATGCTTCACCTTCACAAGCAAGTTGCTCCATCCAGAAGTGTCGACCGAGCTTCATCTTCTACCTAGTGTCGGTATAACTTTTGTTTACGCTTGCATTGTTTTAATTTACAAAAGATAGTAGTGTGTTACTATCTTATATTCTTCATATTATACACATTGCTTCTTTTCAAAGATTTCAGAAAGAAGAGTTTTAGTGGATTGCCCAATAGTGCGATTAAGGATCGCGAGTCTTGGAGTAGGAGTCGACCTAAGTTTTGAACCAAGTAATCAAAATGAGTTATTTATTTTCTACTGCACCACTCTTGTTTAAATACTTCAAAAAAAAAATTTTAACATGCGATATTCACCCCTCCTCTATTGCATCTTTCAATCCTTTAGATTAATCAAGGTAATAGGGTAATGAAACCTTATCTTTAAGTATACTTGCATCAATGGATTGATTGTTGGGTGAATTGTGGTTGTTCATACATGAATTACTGTTGCATTCGGGGGAAATCTTATTTATTTGAGAAAATTGGGGTAATATTATTTAATTATTAATTAGGGATTAATTGATGATCGTGGTGTATTAGGGTTTCCCTAATTATTTTGGGATTGAGTTTAACTAGATGTTGCACATGCGATTAGCTAAAATGTATATTATATGATTATAGGACTTTGATTCGAGACAAACATCTTAACGTGTGATTGGTTTATCATGATCAACAAATAAAGGTGGGTACTTCTTTCTTAACCTCTATAGTTCATTGAACTTAGTGCATGATTTAATTGATGGATCAGATTGCTTTACCTTAAATCTGTTGGATCGAAAAGTGCTAGAGGGGGTGAATAGCGCTCATGAATTTCACTTTCATTTCGAAAAACTTTAATGAGTAAACACGCATCGGAAAAGTAATAAACACAGAAGCAACTCTAACACTATTTCTTTTACTTGGTTCGGAGCCTGTGGTGACTCCTACTCCAAGGCCTGCGATCGTTGATCGCTTACAGTGGGGAATCACTATAAGTTCAGAAATCCTTTACAAGTATGCAGTTACAAGTACAAGTATTGAACTGGAAAGATTACACCGACAATACAAGAAAATGATGGAAGTAGCCATCGAATGTTGGAATAGCAGAGCGTTGTTACGGCGTTTGAAGCAGCACACTGGAGCACAAGTTGTTCTATTTTTGGTTGTTTTCAAAGTGTTGCCTGAGGCTCCTTTTTTATAGCCTCTTCAGATTTGATCCAGATACTCAAAACTCGGGATTAGGTTTGACCCAAAGCGGATCAGTCGACTGATCCCCATGTTTGGTCGACCGATCAGATGATCTCTGCTCATCTGATCTGATCACCCCGCTTCGATCAGGTCAACTCATATCCTTGGTTCGGTCGACCGATCCCTTGATCGAACCCAGTCAATAATCTGGAGATCTGATCCAATTGTATTGGGGTTCGATCGACCGAACTGGTTGTTCGTGTTGGTTCTTCGGGCCGCGAAAACCGCTTTTTCGCGTCACGGAAACCCCGAGTCACCCAAAGCCGTAGATCCATGCAAAGATTCGTAGACAAAAACTTTTCGAAAAACCTTTTCTTGTACGAGTTTGTAAAACCTTTAGATCTACACTAGATAAGGGTTATACCTTCGAAGCGTGCCTTTCGCTTATCCCGCTCGTCCAAGGAGTTGCCGGATCTCTAGACCGTCAAGCGCCGGTCCTCTAGAAGTATCCACACGGACACGTAGGTGGAGAAAACCTCACACAAAGTGTGCTAGTACCTTGGTGAGATTCGGCCAAGCAAGGAGGAGAGGGAGAGGGAGAGCTTGAGAGGAAGAAGGAGGAAGATACCCCACCTCAATGAAAAATGAATTCACATTATTCACAAAGTGGCCGGCCACTTTCTTCTAATGTAACTCCCCATTAAATGCAATTAATATGAAGTTAATAAGAAAATGGCTTTGTAACTTCCATGAGGTGGCATCCATGATGATGTGGAATATCATCATTGGTCCACCTAATGCCAACTCACCAATGAGGTGGCAAAAGGTCAAGTCAAAATTGACCTTTTGTCTTCCTTCTCTAGTCAAGTCAAACTTGATTCAATCTCTACCATGGTTGGTCTAATCCAACCATTTGATTCGAGCCAACTTAATATAATGAATCTAATTCATTAAATTAAATTGATTTAATAAGTCATAATCTAAATTAGACTCATTAAATACATGAATCAACTTGAGTCGAACTCAAGTTAGCCCAATTAGAATTACTCTTAATCCAATTTGATTCATCAAATGAATCTAATCCTCTTGGTTCATCATATGAACCTAATCTCCATCTAATTGTCCTAAGTGTGTGACCCTATAGGTTCTTGTAACGTTGACAATGCCCTAAACCCATTTAGGAGCATAAGTAATGAGCGGTATCTAGAAACACATCATTACTACCCAAGTTACAAAAATGTCGAGATCCGACATCACCTTGTGACTACCAATTGTGACTACTCACAAAATAATGACAAGTGTCCTTCTATCCTAGACATCTAGATTGATCAATATGAGGCATAGACCGTGTCATCCTTTAATCAATCTAAATCTTGAACTCCAAGTAGACTCACTCGATCAAATGAGCTCAACATCTAATGTTGACTCATTTGGGCATGGCCATGCACTAATTAGTGGTCTCACTCTATCAAGAATACCGATGTCGCTCCCGTCATATGGGAGGGATAGATCCCATCTACATCACTCACATCCCTCTACATAATTCGTTATATACCCAGTAATCGCCTTTATAGTCCACCCAATTACGGGTGACGTTTGACGAAACCAAAGTACATAACTCCTTATGTAGGGATCCATGGTGACTTCAGGTCTAAGGACTAATAGTCATACTAATAGCCACATGAGAAAGTATATGACACTCATATAACGATCCATGATACTTTCTCATGGCGGGTCATTCAGTATACATTCTCTAATGCATACCCATGTGTCAGCTTGATATCTCTATATCCATGACTTGTGAGATCAAGTCATCGAGCTGACCTACATGCTAGTCTTATTGTATTAATATTGTCCCTGAATGCTAATACTCGACTAGGAATGATTTAGAGTAGTGTTCCCTATATCATCTCACTATCGATTCAACTAATCGATTGATATAGGTATGAACCTTCTACTCAAGGACGCTATTATACTTAGTCTATTTGGCACTAATATAAATAAGTATAATAACCAAACAAATGCCTTTATTAATATACAAGAATATGATATACATGAGTGCATAGAATCATCAAATGATTGGCTCTAGGGCTCTAACTAACAATCTCCCACTAGCACTTGTGCCAATCAGTATAGGCTCTAAGTCCTAAAGACCTAGTGTGACCATCATGCTTCCTCTGTGCCAAAGCCTTGGTCAAGGGATCTGCGATGTTAGCCTCTGTAGGTACTCTGCAAATCTTCACATCTCCTCTATCGATAATCTCTCGAATGAGATGGAAGCGCCGTAGTATATGCTTGGTCCGCTGTTGTGAGCGAGGTTCCTTCGCCTGTGCTATAGCTCCATTGTTGTCACAATAGAGCTCAACTGGGTCAGCGATGCTAGGAACCACCCAAAGTTCAGTAATGAACTTGCGGATCCAAACCGCCTCCTTTGCTGCCTCTGAAGCAGCAATATACTCGGCTTCTGTTGTAGAATCAGCTACTGTATCCTGCTTCGAAATCTTCCAGCTGACAGCACCACCATTATTGCAAAATACGAACCCTGACTGCGATCGGTAATCATCCTGATCGGTCTGAAAGCTGGCATCACTGTAACCCTTTACAGTTAGCTCATCATTGCCTCCATATATCAAGAAATATTCTTTAGTCCTTCGTAAGTACTTAAGAATATTCTTGACCGCTATCCAGTGACTTTCACCTGGATCTGACTGGTATCTGCTCGTCATGCTCAAAGCATACGAGACATCAGGTCGAGTACACAGCATGGCGTACATGATCGATCCTATGGCTAAGGCATAAGGTATCTGATCCATGCGGTCTCTCTCCTCTCTAGAAGAGGGACCTTGAGTCTTCGAAAGACTCACGCCATGTGACATCGGCAGAAATCCCTTCTTGGAGTTCTGCATGGCAAACCGAAGGAGTACCTTGTCAATATATGTACTCTGACTTAGGCCAAGCAATCTCTTAGATCTATCTCTATAGATCTGTATCCCTAGAATGCGGGATGCCTCACCTAAGTCCTTCATTGAGAAGCAACTCCCTAGCCATGTCTTGACAGACTGAAGCATAGGGATGTCCTTCCCAATGAGTAGTATGTCATCCACATACAATATGAGAAAGACAACTATATCCCCTACAACCTTCTTGTAGACACAAGGCTCATCTTCGTTCTTGATGAAACCAAACTGTTTGATCGCATCATCGAATTGAAGATTCCAGCTCCGAGAAGCTTGCTTTAGTCCATAAATTGACCTATGCAGCTTGCATACTCTACTAGAATGCTGTGGATCTACAAAACCCTCAGGTTGTGTCATGTACACATCCTCGAGTAGGTTTCCATTCAAAAACGCGGTTTTGACATCCATCTGCCATATCTCATAGTCATGGTAGGCTGCAATAGCAAGCATGATCCGAATGGACTTAAACATCGCTACTGGAGAAAAGGTTTCATCATAGTCAATACCATGAATCTGCTTGAAACCTTTAGCTACCAAGCGACCCTTATAGATAGGTCCATCCATGTCAGTCTTTCTCTTAAAGACCCACTTGCACCCAATGGATTTTACCCCTTCAGGTGAATCAACCAAAGTCCATACTTGGTTGGTGGACATGGATTCCATCTCGGATCTCATGGCTTCTAGCCATTTCTCGGAATCTGGTCTCATCACAGCTTCTTGATAGGTGGTAGGCTCATCCTCTATGAGCACAATATCGTCATGGCCAGACAAGAGAAATGAGTATCTCTCAGGCTGACGACGTACCCTATCAGACCTGCGAAGAGGTATGTCTACTTGAACCGGTTGTTGTTCCTCAACTCCTTGTGGAACAACATCATCCACAACACTTTGTGGTTCCAGTTCAATTTCCATCGAGGCATTAGTGCTATTGTTCGCATCTTGAACTTCTTCAAGATCGAACGCACTCCCACTAGTCTTTCTAGAAACAAAGTCCCTTTCTAGAAAGACCCCAGTCTTTGCCACAACTATCTTGTGCTGACTGGGAATGTAGAAGTAATATCCCTTAGTTTCCTTGGGATATCCAATGAAATAGCACTTGTCGAATTTGGGTCCTAATTTGTCTGAGACTTGACGTCGTACGTAAGCCTCACAACCCCAAATCCTCATGAAAGACACCTTGGCATCTCTCCCAGTCCATATCCTATATGGTGTCTTTATCACGGCCTTTGATGGAACTCGGTTGAGTATGAAAGCTGCCGTGTCTAGAGCATATCCCCATAGATATGTCGGAAGATCTGTGTGACTCATCATAGATCGTACCATATCTAATAAGGTACGATTCTTCCTTTCGGATACACCATTCCACTGTGGTGTTCCAGGAGGAGTGAGTTGAAATAAAATCCCACACTCAGCTAAGTAGTCACGAAACTCATGGCTTAAGTATTCACCACCTCGATCTGATCGAAGCACCTTAATACTCTTGCCAAGCTGGTTCTGTACTTCATTCTTGAATTCTTTGAACTTTTCAAAGGATTTAGACTTATGTGACATCAAGTACACATAACCGTATCTACTGAAATCATCAGTAAATGTGATGAAGTACCTATAACCGCCTCTAGCAGCAACATTGAAAGGGCCACATACATCACTATGTATGAGTCCTAACAAATCAGTTGCTCTCTCGCTATGCCCACTAAAGGGGGTTTTGGTCATCTTGCCTCGTAGGCATGACTCGCATATCTTATATGATTCTAAATCAATTGAGTCCAGCAAACCATCCTTATGGAGCTGGGATAAGCGCTTGTCATTTATATGACCTAAGCGACAGTGCCAGAGGTAGGTTTGGTTCATGTCATTTGACTTGAACCTCTTGGTACTAATGTTATAGATAGGGCTCTCAAGATCTAGAATATAGAGTCCGTTTATTAGAGGTGCACTACAATAGAACATATCTTTTAAATATACAGAACAACATTTGTCTTTTATTATAAAAGAGTATCCTTTCTTGTCTAAACAAGAAACTGAAACTATGTTCTTAGTAAGAGCAGGCACATAACAACAATCATCTAAATCTAGTACAAGCCCAGAGGGCATAGATAGCTGATAAGTTCCTACAGCAACAGCAGCAACCCGTGCTCCATTGCCTACTCGTAGGTCCACCTCGCCCTTTGCCAATGCTCTACTATTTCTCAGCCCCTGCACATCAGTACAAATGTGAGAAGCACATCCAGTATCTAATACCCATGATGTAGAAATAGATAGATTGACTTCTATATCATATATACCTGAAGTGGAAGTCTCACTTCGCTTCTTCTTAAGATCCTCCTGTTGGTTGCTACTCGGAAAGCCTAGAGGTTCCACTGTACAAAAATTTTGTACAAAGGTCTGAACCTTTTCCTAGCTACCATGTGTTCTTTTAAATTAAATTTTGGATCGCCTGTGGAACTTAACACGTTTGATCCAAAACTTAATCTATTTGTTCTTTTAGGTTTTGACTTGGATCTCCTGCGGAACTTAACACGTTCGACCCAAGTCACCTTAAGTTATTAATTCCATTAAATATTAATTTCCATAATCAGTTCCCAGTACTGACGTGGCGAGGCACATGGCCTTCTTGGATATGGGAGCAACCACCACCGACTAGACAAAACCTTTTATAGAAAGCTAATATTTAATTTCCTAAAATAACTTTAGGTTAACCGAAAAGAACAATCAAATCACAAGGAAAAGAAAAACAAAAGAACACTATATCGAAAACGAATTCGAAACTCTAGAATCGTATGCCTCTTGTATTTAGTATTATTTCCATAAATAACTAGCATGATGCGGAAAGGAAAAATTACTAGTTATACCTTCTAAAAGACCTCTTGATCTTCTACCGTATTCCTCTTCTAACCTCGGACGTTGTGTGGGCAACGATCTTCGAGATGAGAACCACCAAGCACCTTCTTCTCCTTTCTACAAGTTTCAGCCACCACAATTCTCCAAGAGAAGTAGAGGTCCGGCCACCACCACCAAGCTCCAAGGGATGCAAGAAATAAAACCACCTTTCTCTCCTTCTTCTCCTAGCTAGAACCGGCCACCATCAAGAGCTCCAAGAGAGGTTGCCGCCGGCCATAAGAAGAAGAGAAGAGGAAGAAGCTAGGGCCGACCACCAAGGAGGAAAAGAGAGGAGAAGAATAATAGAGTTGATCACCCATGAAGGCACCTCTACCCCCTCTTTTATAATCCTTGGTCTTGGCAAATAAGGAAATTTAATTAAAAACTTCCTTAATTCTTTTGCCATGAAAAAGAAAAATTTATTTAATTAAAAACAATTTTCCTATTCTCAATTTACATGGCCGGCCACCATCAAGCTATAAACAAGGAGAGTTTTAATTAATTAAAACTTCCTAATTTGTCTCCAGAAATTTATAAAAAATTTCTCCAATAATTTTCCCTTCATGGTGGTTAATAAAAAGGAAATTTTATAAATTAAAATTCTTCTTTTAAACATGTGGATAATTTCCAAAAGGAAAGTTATCTCTAAAAATTAAAATCTCTTTTCAATCTACAAATAAGGAAAGATATCAAATCTTTTCTTAATCTTTTGTAGAAACTAATAAAAGAGAATATTTAATTTTTAAACTTCTCTTTTAAATTATTATCATGGTTAAAAAGGAAAGTTTTTCTTAAAAATAAAATCTCCTTTCAATCTACAAATAAGGAAAGATTTCAAATCTTTTCTTAATCTTTTGTAGAAAGCTTTTAAAAGGAAAGATTTAATTTTTAAACTCTCTTTTAAATCATGTTATCCACATAAGAAATGATTTTAATAAAATCCTTTTTAATATGATGTGGCCGACCACCTAAGCTTGGGCTCCAAGCTATTGGCCGACCACCTTAAGGCCAACCTTTAGGCTTGGCGGCCCTAAGCTTGAGCTTCAAGCTTAGCTTGGCCCCTATTGGTTGGGTAAGAAGGTGGGTATGTGGTGAGTATAAATCTCTATATACAAGAGGCTACGATAGGGACCGAGAGGAGGAATTGGTTTTGGTCTCCTGATAAAATTAAGCATCCCGTGTTCGCCCCGAACACACAACTTAATTTTATCAATAATAATTCATTCCACTAGAGAACTATTATTGAACTACCGCACCAATCCCAAATTACATTTTGGGCTCCTTCTTATTATGAGTGTGTTAGTCTCCCTATGTTTAAGATATCGAATGTCCACTAATTAAGTGAGTTACTGACAACTCATTTAATTAATATCTTAGTCCAAGAGTAGTACCACTCAACCTTATCATCATGTCGGACTAGGTCCACCTGCAGGGTTTAACATGACAATCCTTATGAGCTCCTCTTGAGGACATTATCAACCTAGTATCTCTAGGACACAGTTTCCTTCTATAATCAACAACACACACTATAAGTGATACCATTTCCCAACTTATCGGGCTTATTGATTCATCGAACTAAATCTCACCCTTTGATAAATTAAAGAAATAAATATCAAATATATGTGCTTGTTATTATATTAGGATTAAGAGCACACACTTCCATAATAACCGAGGTCTTTGTTTCTTTATAAAATCAGTATAAAAGAAACGACCTCAAATGGTCCTACTCAATACACTCTAAGTGTACTAGTGTAATTATACAGTCAAGATAAACTGATACCTAATTACACTACGACCTTCTAATGGTTTGTTCCTTTCCATTTTGGTCGTGAGCTACTGTTTATAATTTATAAGGTACTGATAAGATGATCCTCTGTGTGTGACCCCACACACCATGTTATCTAGAATATAAATTAATTGAACAACTACATTTATCACAAATGTAGACATCTGACCAATGTGATTCTTATTTCTAGATAAATGTTTATACCAAAAGCTAGGCTTTTAGTATACACTCTAACACCTCCAAGTATACCTTGCAGTTCCTCTTCCAGTGCCCGGTCTGACCGCAGTGGAAGCAGGTAGCATCCTTGGCGACCCCTCCTTTAGGTTTCAGTGCCTTGCCTTAGCCCTTGGTTTGGGACTTTCCCTTACCTTTGGGCTTGCCCTTGCCCTTGTGCTTCTGGACCATCAGAATAGGCTTAACCTTCTTAAGGTTAATCTCAGCAGTTCGTAACATACTAAGTAACTCGGGTAGTGGCTTGTCAATCTCGTTCATGTTATAGTTGAGAACGAATTGACTATAGCTATCTGGCAAGGACTGCAAGATCAAGTCAGTGGCCAGCTCTTGGCCAAGTGGGAACCCCAGTCTTTGTAAGTTCTCTATGTACCCAATCATCTTGAGTACATAAGGACCTACAAGAGCCCCGTCTGACATCTTGCACTGAAACAGTGCCTTCGAGATCTCAAATCTATCATGCCTCGCTTGTCCCTGATATAGTTGGCGAAGATGCTCAACCATATCAAAAGCGCCCATCAACTCATGTTGCTTCTGAAGCTCTGAGTTCATGGTCGCGAGTATTAGACAGGACACATCTAATGTGTCGTCTTGATGCTTCTTGTAAGCATCTTTGTCGGCTCGCGGGGCATTGGCAGGAGGAGCCTCCGGAATGGGCTGCTCCAGAACGTACAGCTTACGCTCCTGGGTGAGAACTATTCTCAAGTTCCTGTACCAGTCCAGGAAATTCGCTCCGTTGAGCTTGTCCTTCTCAAGGACAGATCGCAGGGAGAAGGAATTCGTGTTCGACGTCATGGTTATCTACAATAGAAAATTTGCAGAAATAAATATCATATTCTTTAAAGATTATTTAATTAGGCCTTTAATTAAATGATGCTCCCACTGAATTCTATAATTCTTGTGAGACAAGATCCACATCATACTAACCCTTGAGTTAGCTTTGGCTAATACGCCCAAGGCTTAGAATGATCGGTAGGTAACGATTACCAATTACATCTCTATGCAACTCTTGTTTATAGGATCAATATCCGCATTTATATTAAAACTCGAGTTAGCTTTGGCTAATACGCCCGAGAGTTAATATAGATGTGATTTTGACCTATCTTTTCCAACCGTTGGAAGAATGCCTATAGTTGACTCGATCTAACCGAGCAACTAGGAATACTCAATCTATTTGAGTTTGTATTCACCCGTGCGTTGATAGGCGGGACCAAGATTGTCCCTCCATACCCTACCAAGATAATATGTATTGCTCTGCTTTGGCAGATTCAACAATACATGTGATCGAGGTAGTGATAGGTATCACGGCACGGTTAGGCATTTTAGAGTTGGTTCGATTTAGATCTAATCTAATCGAGAAGGATGCATCTTGTGCACGACTTAGATCTAATCTAATCGCAAGGGTGCATCATGTGCACGACTTAGATCTAATCTAATCGTTAAGGGACTAATTAATTAATTAATTATTAAACATGCATCAAATACATAACAATTAATTAATTAATCTATTTGTGATTTAGTCATGGCCCTACTACGATCTTCTCAAGCCAATGAGAAGATCAAATGGTCAACCTAGGGTCAACAGCTTCTCCAAGCTCCTCCCTTTGACCACCTTGTGTTGCTCGTGCCCGCCTCGGAACTCCGTCTCGTGTGGACCCTCCACCGCTCCAATTTGTGCATTACAATTTGAAACTCGAGTTACATTCGAGTCTAAATCTAATTTACAACAAGAATATAAAAGAAGGCACGACGCGCAGGTCGCGAATAAATAAAAACATACAACACGCGCAAACACATAACGGCACGCAAGCCGTATTATGAATTACAACACAACCAATCATATTGGGTTTTTGGGCCATGACTATCACAAAATTTATATATAATTCAAAATTATATATTTTCATAATTTTCTATAATTTTAAAATTAATTTTTAAAATTTTTATGAGTAAAATTTCCCGGCGGTCCCGTTTAGCGGTTTCGGGCGCAATCGCGGAACGGATCCCCTTGCGGTGCCCAGGGGCAGCGCCCCTACCCGCGATCTAACCATCGCGAGGGTTCCTTTGCGATCCAACAGCGCCTAAACCCGCTGTCCCAAAACGATTTGGGTCGAGACATTGTCGTTTCGGAAAAATCTTCCCGGCGGGTTCGTTTTTAGAGATTTCGGGTGCAATCGCGGAGCAAATTCCCTTGCGGGGTTAGGGGCAATGCCCCTACCCACGATCTAACCATCGTGAGTTGCTCCTTTGCGATCTAATGGCACCCGACCCCGCTGTCCCAAACGGATTTGGGGCAAAACGAAGCCGTTTAAAAGAAAACTTTCCGGTAGCCGAAGCCTACAAGTGCCGAGACACTTGTGCTTCGCTTCTACGGAAAAATTGATCATAAAAACTCTAAAAACTCAATTTTTACAGAAAATCACAGAAGGTATATTTTTCATAAAAAATACAAACGAACTCGTACAAGTCTTTGCACGTGGCTCTGATACCACTGTTGGGTTCTTCGGGCCGCGAAAACCGTTTTTTCGCGTCGCGGAAACCCCGAGTCACCCAAAGCCGTAGATCCGTGCGAAGATTCGTAAACAAAAACTTTTCGAAAAACCTTTTCTTGTACGAGTTTGTAAAACCTTTATATCTACACTAGATAAGGGTTATACCTTCGAAGCGTGCCTTTCGCTTATCCCGCTCGTCCAAGGAGTTGCCGGATCTCTAGATCGTCAAGCGCCGGTCCTCAAGAAGTATCCACACGGACACGTAGGTGGAGAAAACCTCACACAAAGGTGTGCTAGCACCTTGGTGAGATTCGGCCAAGCAAGGAGGAGAGTGAGAGGGAGAGCTTGAGAGGAAGAAGGAGGAAGATACCCCACCTCAATGAAAAATGAATTCACATTATTCACAAAGTGGCCAGCCACTTTCTTCTAGTGTAACTCCCCATTAAATGCAATTAATGTGAAGTTAATAAGAAAATGGCTTTGTAACTTCCATGAGGTGGCATCCATGATGATGTGGAATATCATCATTGGTCCACCTAATGCCAACTCACCAATGAGGTGGCAAAAGGTCAAGTCAAAATTGACCTTTTGTCTTCCTTCTCTAGTCAAGTCAAACTTGATTCAATCTCTACCATGGTTGATCTAATCCAACCATTTGATTCGAGCCAACTTAATATAATGAATCTAATTCATTAAATTAAATTGATTTAATAAGTCATAATCTAAATTAGACTCATTAAATACATGAATCAACTTGAGTCGAACTCAAGTTAGCCCAATTAGGATTACTCTTAATCCAATTTGATTCATCAAATGAATCTAATCCTCTTGGTTCATCATATGAACCTAATCTCCATCTAATTGTCCTAAGTGTGTGACCCTATAGGTTCTTGTAACGTTGGCAATGCCCTAAACCCATTTAGGAGCATAAGTAATGAGCGGTATCTAGCAACACATCATTACTACCCAAGTTACAAAAATGTCGAGATCCGACATCACCTTGTGACTACCAATTGTGACTACTCACAAAATAATGACAAGTGTCCTTCTATCCTAGACATCTAGATTGATCAATATGAGGCATAGATCGTGTCATCCTCTAATCAATCTAAATCTTGAACTCCAAGTAGACTCACTCGATCAAATGAGCTCAACATCTAATGTTGACTCATTTGGGTATGACTATGCACTTAGTGGTCTCACTGTTGGGTTTTTCGGGCCGCGAAAACCGCTTTTCGCGTCGCGGAAACCCCGAATCACCCAAAGCCGTAGATCCGTGCAAGGAAAAATTTCGAAAACAAAAATACGAGTTTTACACTACGATCTACAGTAGATCTACAAAGGAAAAACCATTTTACCTTCGAAGCGTGCCCTCGCAAATCCCGCTCGTCGAACGGTACGCCGGATCTCAAGAGTGTCAACGTAGACACTCCTCTAATGATATCCACACGAACAAGGAGTGTCTCCCACACTCAAAGGATGGAGAAGAGAGCCCCAAGTGTGCTAGCACTTTCTAGAGCTCTCGAATGGGATTGGAAAGAAAGAAAAGAAGAAGGTATAAAAGAAATATAATACACTCACTAGTAGTATCCTTCCTTTGTGACCTTCACTCTTCCTTTGCTCTTGGATTCACTCAACCATCTTCTCCTCCATCAAAAGTCACGGAAACCACCAGCAAAAAGAGAGAAGAAGCAAGGAAGAAGAAGATGTAATTACCACTCATCAATCACACACTAAATGAAATCATTTCATCCTTTAGTGTGGCCGGCCACACACATAACCCCCTCATTTAATGTGGCCGGCCACATTAAATGGAATGGGAGGTGTTGTAACCTCCATGAGGTGGCATGTGATGTGGCAAGGATGAGTCATCCTTATGATGTGGCAATACATCAAGTCAAACTTGATGTTTCAACATCTATTTGGTCAAGTCAAAATTGACCAATTTTCTTCCTTGTTGAGTTAAATCCAACCTTTGATTCAAATCAATTTCAATTTAATGAATCTCAATTCATTAATATAAATTGACTCAATGAATCAAATTTAAATTAGACACATTCAACAATTGAATCTAATTGAGTCTAACTCAATAAGTCTAATTTGAATCCAATCTTTGGTGCATCATATGAACCTAATCCAATTGGTTCATCATATGAACCTAATCTCCATCCACTTGTTCTTTGTGTGTGACCCAATAGGTTCTTGTAACGTTGGCAATGTTTCTAAACTCCTTTAGAAACATAAGCAATGAGCGGCATCTAGCAATACATCATTGCTACCCAAGTTACAAGAAATGTTGAGATCCAACATCACCTTGTGACTACTAATTGTGACTCCTCACAATATGTGACATTGTCCTTCTATCCTAGACATCTAGATTGATCAATATGAGGCATAGACCGTGTCATCCTCTAATCAATCTAAATCTTGAACTCCAAGTAGACTCACTCGATCAAATGAGCTCAACATCTAATGTTGACTCATTTGGGCATGGCCATGCACTTCGTGGTCTAACTCTATCAAGAATATTGATGTCACTCCCGTCATATGGGAGGGATAGATCCCATCTACATCACTCACATCCCTCTGCATAATTTATTATATACCCAGTAATCGCCTTTATAGTCACGGGTGACGTTTGACGAAACCAAAGTACATAACTCCTTATGTAGGGATCCATGGTGACTTCAGGTCAAAGGACTAATAGTCATACTAATAGCCACATGAGAAAGTATATGACACTCATATAACGATCCATGATACTTTCTCATGGCGGGTCATTCATTATACATTCTCTAATGCATACTCATGTGTCAGCTTGATATCTCTATATCCATGACTTGTGAGATCAAGTCATCGAGCTGACCTACATGCTAGTCTTATTGTATTAACATTGTCCCTGAATGTTAATACTCGACTAGGAATGATTCAGAGTAGTGTTCCTTATATCATCTCACTATCGATTCAACCAATCGATTGATATAGGTAAGAACCTTCTACTCAAGGACGTTACTATACTTATGTTATCTGGCACTAATACAAATAAGAATAATAACCAAAAAACCAAATGCCTTAATATATATACAAGAATATGATATACATGAGTCCATACAATCATCAAATGATTGGCTCTAGGGCTCTAACTAACACTCACTCTATCAAGAATACCGATGTCGCTCCCGTCATATGGGAGGGATAGATCCCATCTACATCACTCACATCCCTCTACATAATTCGTTATATACCAAATAATCGCCTTTATAGTCCACCCAGTTACGGGTGACGTTTGACGAAACCAAAGTACATAACTCCTTATGTAGGGATCCATGGTGACTTCAGGTCTAAGGACTAATAGTCATACTAATAGCCACATGAGAAAGTATATGATACTCATATAACGATCCATGATACTTTCTCATGGCGGGTCATTCAGTATACATTCTCTAATGCATACCCATGTGTCAGCTTGATATCTCTATATCCATGACTTGTGAGATCAAGTCATCGAGCTGACCTACATGCTAGTCTTATTGTATTAACATTGTACCTGAATGCTAATACTCGACTAGGAATGATTTAGAGTAGTGTTCCCTATATCATCTCACTATCGATTCAACTAATCGATTGATATAGGTATGAACCTTCTACTCAAGGACGCTATTATACTTAGTCTATTTGGCACTAATATAAATAAGTATAATAACCAAACAAATGCCTTTATTAATATACAAGAATATGATATACATGAGTCCATACAATCATCAAATGATTGGCTCTAGGGCTCTAACTAACAGTTCGATCGACCGATCAAGCCTATGTCTGACCATGCAGAATTGTTAGTTCCCTGCAAAACAGAGTTAGATAAGTACCAAACCATATCATATAATATCAAACAAATAAATTGATAGCCTTCGAACTGTCCAGTTCTAATTTTGGATTTCTTCTGGAAACCTTAGGTCGAACCGACGCCTACTGTTTCCTCACCAGGGAATATGTCCTTACCTATTCCACTCAGGAGAGTTTATCTGTTACCAGTTGATCCTCCAGACCAACTGGACTTTTGCTCAGCTCTCGAAGCTTCAGGACTTTCTGCTGGACGTCCACTCGACGATCCACCCAGACTTTCTGTTGGAACCCCAAGGTTGTTTTCGTGTGATCAACAAGTTAAGTTAGGTTCTGCGTGTTTCTAACCTTGTGTCTAAGAGTGCAAGAGCTTAGGAGCACAGGTAGTCGAGTGGAAGACGCAGCTAGCGAGAAGGATGGCATGCGGTGTGTCCGAGGGACGAGAAGCTGCAGAAGAGTACACCGTCGAACGAGTAGGAAGCGTGAGGTGGTACCGAGGGACGAAAGCCAGAGCGGAAGACTGCTCGAGGAGCAAGAGACGCAGCTAGCGAGAAGGACAGCACGCGGTGTGTCCGAGGGACGAAGACTGTGGATGAGTACGCCGGCGGACGAGAAGGAAACACGCGACGATTCAGAAGGACGAGAAGCTGGAGAAAAGCCCGCTCGAGAAGACTGGAAGTTGGGTTCGGGTGAGCCCTTTTCTGGACGACAGAGATCACCCAAGCAAGCGGATCCGGAGTAGAAGAACCGGACTGAGGCGGGACTGAATCGGAGAAGAGGTTTCGGACGAAAAAGTCAACTTATGTTGACTTTGGGCTCCGGGCGCCCGGAACCCTTCTGGGCGCTCGGACCTGATTTCTTGACCAGATTGTATCAAACACGATCTAAACGTTGGGGGACAAAGTTTTATCTTGGTTCCGGGCGCCCGGACCTGGTTTCTTGACCAGATCACGTTAAACACAATCTGAACGTTGGGGGATAAAGTTTTATCCCCCCAGGGCACCCGGAACCCCTTCCAGGCGCCCCGACCAAGGCTATAAATATAGCCTTGGTCCAGAAGCTTTTCAATCAGTTCAGAAATTGTAACAACGCTTGTGTGCTTCCACTGTTTAGATTAGCTTCTTTCATTTTGTGCCTACATTGCTGTAAAAGAGGCTACTCCGCCTGAAGGAGATAGTAGTGCGATCATTTTCCTTGGATTAACAACCTCCCCGGTTGTAACCAAGTAAACATCTGGTGCCTTGTCTTTTTCTGTTTTGATTTATTTCTTTTCAATTTTATCTGCAAGTGTTAGTTTAAAGTTCGAGAAGGGTGTTTTTGCTTTATTTTTTCAGGGCTATTCAACCCCCCTTCTAACCGGCCGCAACGGTCCAACAAGTGGTATCAGAGCCGAGGCGCTTCAGGAGGACTAACCGTCGAACAAAGCAACGAGATGGCCGGACCAAGCATACACTCGTCGAAATACGAAGGGGACTTTGCCGCCTAGAAAAAATTGATGCATGTATTTTTTACAACAGATTTCGAATTAGTTTTAACAATGAAATCTGGCTTTGTAGCTCTAGAAGGTAAGGAAAAATGTCAATGGATAAAAAAGGAGCAGGCTGAATACGTAGCGAATGGCAAAGCAGAATATCATCTGCTAAGCGTTCTTTCACCTCAAGAAATCAACAGGATCGGGCACTACGACTCGGCTAAGGAACTTTGGGAGAAGTTCCTTGAGCTACACGAAGGGAAGTCCGAAGCCAAGTTCGCCAGAAGAGATCTGCTTCGCAATCAGCTCACCAGCCTGCGACTTGGGGAAGACGAGACAGTCGCGCATCTACACTCGAGAATAAAAGAAATTACTACCGTACTTTCGAATCTCGGAGAAAAGGTAAGTAACCGAGATGCACTCAGGTACGCACCGAATTCCTTTCCTAGAAATACCAAATGGGCATCATTAGTAGATGCCTTTTACATTTCTAAAGATTTAGAAAAAATTTCGTTAGAAGAATTCTTTTCAACATTTGAAGTGCATGAGTCAAGATGTGCAGGAATGAAGGAGTCCAAGAACAACGTCGCCCTCAAAGCTTCGAGAGACGAACCAGAGTCCGAATCTTCTCTCGACGACGAGGAAATGGTGATGATGGTAAGAAGATTCAAGAAACTTTGTAAATTCAGATCTACTAACCATCCGCAGGGGAAGAAGCAAAGGACGATCCGCTGCGATCTTTGCGATGAAGAAGGGTACGTCAAGGACAACTGCCCAAGCTGAAGAACAAGGACAAGGAGAAGGGTAAAAAGCCTATCCAAAAGCGAAAGGCCCTAAAGGCGACGTGGGACGATAAGTCGTTGAAGTCGGAAGTCGAGGCATTCTCCGGACTTGCTTTAATGGCAAGTCATCAAAATGACGACTGCGAGTCAAGCTCTTCTGAAATGAGCATCAAGAGCATCTATGAAGGGGGAGCCACATCGGAAGCAAGCAGTAGTTCAAGGGGAGAAACGGAGAACAATCTCGACAAGGTAAGTCAGGTACGTTCTCTTTCTCCCGACAAACTTTTTAAGTTTGTTAAGTTATTAACTAAAGAATGCTATAAATTAGAAAAGGAAATAAAAAATTTAAAAATAATTTTAGCTGAATCCTGTCCTTTAGAAGAATTAGATAAATCAAAATTGGGAAATGAAAAATTACAATTAGAAAATCAAAATTTGAAAATTCAAATAGACAACTTGAAAAACTATGCATGTTCACCTAAAACAAATTTTAGAAGATTTAATAATTTAAATTAGTACTTTAAATATCACCAGGGATAAATTAGGAAGATCTCTAGAAAATATGTCCCTAAGAAATTTTTAATCAATCCAGTAGGCTGGAACCTTTATTGGGTTCCTAAGTCTTGCTTAGTTTAAATATTAATAAAAATTAGCGCTTTCAGTGAGAAAATTAAACAATGAATTTCTCTATGAGGTTTTGACTAAGGAAATGATTGTTGCTCTAATAAACAAGAAGGCTTAGTGTCTCACCACGACCTGGAAGCTAAAATATTGAAATAAATATTTCATTAACCTTCTGTCAAAGCATTAAAATTAGAATTAATTAATGCTTTTAAAGTTTTTCAAATATTTTTTTAATATTTTTATGCTTAGAAAAATTCTTTTACGTAAAATTTTAACTTAGGAAATCTTACTTAGAAAAATCTTAAGTTAGAATTTTTTTAATAATTTTTGCAAAGACTTAAATTTAAAAGAAAATTACTTAGAAATTTTTTTTTGATATTTGTTCTTAGAAAAATTCTCTTCTATACTTACAAAAATTTTCAGAAGATATTTTTTTTGCCTAAGTTAAAAGCTGTTCTGAAATTGAAAATTTCTGCTTAAGTTTTTTTAGGTTTTTTTTCACTTAGAAAATTTTCTTAAAATTTTACTTAAAATTTTCAGAGACTATTTATTATTGCCAATTTTTTTAAGTTTTAACCCTTAGATTTTTTCTTGAAACCCCATTTTTTGTGATCAAAGGGGGAGAAAGAAAAATATAAGTCTAGGGGGAGGTAGACCAAAATTTAACTTATTTTATTTTTTGCACTTAAATTGCAAATTTAGTTAAGTTTATTTTATGTCTATTTTTACCGTAGCTTAACTTGGGTTGCTCACACCAAAAAGGGGGAGATTGTTGGAACCCCAAGGTTATTTTGGTGTGATTAACAAGTTAAGTTAGGTCTTGTGTGTTTCTAACCTTGTGTCTAAGTGTGCAGGAGCTTAGGACCACAGATAGTCGAGTGGAATACGCAGCTAGCGATAAGGACGGCACGCGGTGCGTCCGAGGGATGAAGAGCTGCGGAAGAGTACACCGATGAACGAGAAGGAAGCGTGTGGTGGTACCGAGGGACGAAAGCCGGAGCAGAAGACTACTCGAGGAGCAAGAGACGCAGCTAGCGAGAAGGACAGCACGTGGTGCATTCGAGGGACGAAGACTGCTGATGAGTACGTCGGCGGACGAGAAGGAAACATGCGACGATTCCGAGGGACGAGAAGCCGGAGGAAAGCCCGCTCGAGAAGACCGGAAGTTGGGTTCGAGTGAGCCCTTTTCCGGATGACAGAGATCACCCAAGCAAGCAGATCCAGAGTAGAAGAACCGGACCGAGGTGGGACTGAATCGGAGAAGTGGTTCCGGACGGAAAAGTCAACTTCTGTTGAACCCTTCCGGGCACCCGAACCTAGTTTCTGGACCAGATTACGTCAAACGCGATCTGAACGTTGGGGGATAAAGTTTTATCCCCCCAGGGAGCCCGGAACCCCTTCCAGGCGCCACGACCAAGGCTATAAATATAGCCTTGGTCCAGAAGCTTTTCAATTAGTTAAGAAATTGTAACAACGCTTGTGCGCTTCCACTGTTTAGATTAACTTCTTTCATTCTATGCCTACATTGCTGTAAAAGAGGCTTCTCCGCCTGAAGGAGATAGTAGTGCGATAATTTTGATTTATTGCTGTAAACATCTGGTGCCTCGTCTTTTCTGTTTTTGATTTATTGCTTTTCTATTTTATCTGCAAGTGTTAGTTTAAAGTTCGAGAAGGGTGTTTTTGCTTTTATTTTTTTAGGGCTATTCAACCCCCCTTCTAGATGGCTGCAACGGTTCTACAAGTGGTATCAGAGTCGAGGTGCTTCAGGAGGACTAACCGCCGAACGAAGTAACGAGATGGCCGGACTAAGCATCTACCCACCGAAATATGAAGGGGACTGCGCCACCTGGAAAAAATTGATGCAGGTATTTTTTACAACAGATTTTGAATTAGTTTTAACAATGGAATCTTGCTTTGTAGCTCCAGAAGGAAAGGAAAAATGTCAATGGACAAAAAAGGAGCATGCTGAATATGTGACGAACGACAAAGCAGAATACCATCTGTTAAGCGTTCTTCCACCACAAGAAGTCAACAGGATTGGGTACTACGACCCGACAAAGGAACTTTGGGAGAAGTTCCTCGAGCTGCACGAAGGGACGTTCGAAGCCAAGCTCGCCAGAAGAGATCTGCTTCGCAATCAGCTCACCAGCCTATGACTTGGGGAAGACGAGACAATAGTGCATCTACACTCGAGAATAAAAGAAATTATTACCATACTTTCGAATCTAGGAGAAAAGGTAAGTAACTGAGATTCGCTCAGGTACGCACTGAATTCCTTTCCTAGAAATACCAAATGGGCATCATTAGTAGATGCCTTTTACATTTCTAAAGATTTAGAAAAAATTTCGTTAGAAGAATTCTTTTCAACATTTGAAGTGCATGAGTCAAGATGTGCAGGAATGAAGGAGCCCAAGAACAACATCACCCTCAAAACTTTGAGAGATGAACCAGAGTCGGAATCTTCTCTCGACGACGAGGAAATGGTGATGATGGTAAGAAGATTCAAGAAACTTTGTAAATTCAGATCTACTAACCATCCGCAAGGGAAGAAGAAAAGGACGATCCACTGCTACCACTGCGATGAAGAAGGGCACGTCAAGGACAGCTGCCCCAAGCTGAAGAACAAGGACAAGGAGAAGGGTAAGAAGCCTATCGAAAAGTGAAAGGCCCTAAAGGCGACGTGGGACGATACGTCGTTGGAGTCGGAAGTCGAGGCATTCTCTGGACTTGTTCTAATGGCAAGTCATTAAGACGATGACTGCGATCAAGCTCTTCCAAAATGAGCATCGAGAGCATCGATGAAGGAGGAGCGACATTGGAAGCAAGCAGCAGTTCAGGGGGAGAAACGAACAACAAGCTCGATAAGGTAAGTCAGGTACGTTCTTTTTCTCCCGACAAACTTTTTAAGTTTGTTAAGTTTTTAACAAAAGATTGCTGTAAATTAGAAAAGGAAATCAAAAATTTAAAAATAATTTTAGCTAATCCTGTCCTTTAAAAGAATTAGATAAATCAAAATTGAAAAATGAAAAATTACAATTAGAAAATCAAAATTTGAAAATTCAAATAGGCAACTTGAAAAACTATGCATGTTCACCTAAAACCAATTTTAGAAGATTTAATAATTTAAATTAGTACTTTAAATATCACCAGGGACAAATTAGGAAGATCTTTAGAAAATATGTCCCTAAGAAATTTTTAATCAATCCAGTAGACTGGAACTTTTATTGGGTTCCTAAATCTTGCTTAGTTTAAATATTAATAAAAATTAGCGCTTTCAGTGAGAAAATTAAACAATGATTTTCTCTATGAGGCTTTGACTTAGGAAGTGATTGTTGCTCCAATAACCAAGAAGGCCTAGTGCCTCGCCACGACCTGGAAGTCAAAATATTGAAATAAATATTTAATTAACCTTCTATCAAAGCATTAAAATTTGAATTAATTAATGCTTTTAAAGTTTTTTAAACATTTTTTTAAATATTTTTATGCTTAGAAAAATACTTGTACGCAAAATTTTAACTTAGAAAATCTTACTTAGAAAAATCTTAAGTTAGATTTTTTTTATAATTTTTGCAAAGACTCAACTTTTAAAAAAAAATTACTTAGAAATTTTTTTTTGATATTTTTTCTTAGAAAAAATCTCTTCTATATTTTTTTTACCTAAGTTAAAAGCTATTCTGAAATTGAAAATTTTTGCTTAAGTTTTTTTAGGATTTGTTTTCACTTGGAAAATTTTCTTAAAATTTTACTTAAAATTTTCAGAGACTATTTATTATTGCCAATTTTTTTAAGTTTTAACTCTTAGATTTTTTCTTGAAACCCCAATTTTTTTTTATTAAAGGGGGAGAAGGAAAAGTATAAGTCTAGGGGGAGGTAGACTAAAATTTAACTTATTTTATTTTTTGCACTTAAATTACAAATTTAGTTAAGTTTATTTTTACCCTAGCTTAACTTGGGTTGCTCATATCAAAAAGGGGGAGATTGCTGGAACCCTAAGGCTGTTTGATGTGATCATCAAGTTAATTTAGGTCCTGTGTATTTCTAACCTTGTGTCTAAGTGTGCAGGAGCTTAGGAGCACAGATTGTCGAGTGGAAGACGCAGCTAGAGAGAAGGACGGTACGCGGTGCGTCCGAGGGACGAGGAGCTGCGGAAGATTACACAGGCGAATGAGAAGGAAGCGTGCGGTGGTACAGAGGGATTAAAGCCAGAGCGGAAGACTCCTCGAGGAGCAAGAGACGCTGCTAGCGAGAAGGACTGCACGCGGTGCATTCGAGGGATGAAGACTACGGATGAGTACGCCGGCAGACGAGAAGGAAACAGGCGACGATTCCGAGGGATGGGAAGCAGGAGGGAAGCCCGCTCGAGAAGACCAGAAGTTGGGTTCGGGTGAGCCCTTTTCCGGATGACAAAAATCAGCCAACCAAGCGGATCCGGAGTATAAGAACCGGATCGAGATGGGACTGAACTGGAGAAGAGGTTCCAGACGAAAAAGTCAACTTCTGTTGACTTTGGGCTTTGGGGCGCCCGGAACCCTTCCGTGTGCCCAAAACTGGTTTGTTGACCAGATTACGTCAAATGTGATCTGAACGTTGGGGGATAAAGTTTTATCCCCCCAGGGTGCCCGCAACCCCTTCCAAGCGCCCCGACCAAGGCTGTAAATATAGCCTTGATCCAGAAGCTTTTCAATCAGTTCAGAAATTGTAACAACGCTTGTGTGATTCCACTGTTTATATTATCTTCTTTCATTCTGTGCCTACATTGCTGTAAAAGAGGCTTCTCTGCCTGAAGGAGATAGTAGTGTGATCATTTTCCTTGGATTTACAACCTCCCCGATTGTAACCAAGTAAACATTTGGTGCCTCGTCTTTTTCTATTTTTGATTTATTACTTTTCTATTTTATCTGCAAGTGTTAGTTTAAAGTTCGAGAAGGGTATTTTTGCTTTTATTTTTTCAGGGCTATTCAACCCCCCTTCTAGCCGGCCGCAACGGTCCTACACTTTCCACGTGATCCACGACACTGGGATTTTTAACTAGAGTTTCCGACTCTAGGACTTTTGCCTGAATACCTCAACCCACCATGACTTTCTGCCTAGGGTTACCACCCCCTAGGACCTAGGGTTACCACCTCCTAGGGTTTTCACTTTGCCTAACCGCAGCTAGGACTTTTCTTCATCTAGGGTTATCACCTCCTAGGACCTAGCGTTATCACCCCCTAAGGGTTTCCCTTAGCCTAACCGCAGCTAGGACTTTTCTTCATCTAGGGTTACCACCCCCTAGGGTTTTCCACCTACCTAACCGCAGTTAGGGCTTTTACCTAAGTACACATAGGACTTTCCTGCAATCTCATTCAAACACATTAGATAACAAGACAACATAACTTTGAACCCTTTGACATAATCAAAACATAAGTTTGATCGTCGGATGCTTCCCGCACCAACAATCTCCCCCTTATTGATTATGGCAACATGGTTCAAAGTTAAGTAAAAATATAACAAACAATAAATAAAGAAATTTAAACATGAGCATCAATGTAACGAAACTTATGCTATGCTATGCTCCTTTTATTTTGTTTAAATTCTTAATTTCTTAACTTTGACTATTATCTCCACCTTTGACATAAATGAAAAAGAATACTAAGAAGAGAGATCATTTGTTTAATATGTAAAATTATACTCCGTTTAACTTTAAGCTCCTCCTGAAGGGTAGTACTTTAAAAAAACTTAGCTGAGCTTTGAAAATAATTTCTTTGAAAAAGACAGTTCAATTTAGTTTTGGAAATGATTGTTTTGAAAAACACTTTAGCTAAGTTAGAAATATTTTGAGAATACTTAGCTTTTTTCAACAAACAACTTAGCTAATCTTTGAGAATAATTATTTTGTCATGTACTTAGCTTTTAAAAAAAATAAAAAAGCTTAGCTTTAAAAAGACTTTGATAAATTTAGTACTTAGCTTTAAAAATAAAGGGTTTTAAAATTTGAAGTACTCAACTTTAAAAAAGATTTCGATAAAAGATTAGTTTTAAAAAAATGATAAAAGTTTAATCTTTAAAAATATTTAATTATAAAAATACTTAAAAATATTTTAGCAAATACTTAGTTTCTATCTTTTCAAAGATAATTCATTTTTACAAAAATTGAACTTCCTTTTAGAAATATTTTGAAAAGTTTATCTTTGAAAAATAGCATTTTAAGAAAATAAAGATAAAAAATTAATATTTTAAATTTTTTTGCACTCCCCCTTAATTTATGCCAAAACAAATTTTTGGATCCTAGAGTCCAAGCATGAAAATAAAACATGAAAGTTATTATTTATTTTCCTAATTTTCTATCTCACCCATTTTATGTTATCAAGCATGTTCAGCTTATGAGTGTTTGTGAGATGAAGTTAACTTAATTTTATCAATATTGAAATATTAATTTATATTTTCAATGAGTTTGAATTTCAAATGAGTAAACATTTAAAAGTTAATTAAGTTTGAAATTGTAACTTGAAAATATGATTTGAAAATTAATTGAGGTTTTGGAAATTAAATATTATTTGAAAATTAATTATCATAAAGATTTTTAATTAAATTAATTATCATTAAAATTTTGAATTAAATATAATTTTGTAAATAATAATTTTGAAATTATAATTTACTTTGATTGAAATTAATTAGTCTTTTGAAAATAATTATGATTTTTGAAGTTAATTAAAAAATTAATTATGATTTAAACATTTTTGAAATTATTTTTTTAAAAATTAATTAAGTTAATTGAATTAATTTGGAACTACTTTAAACCCTAGGTCCATCTCACCCTTTTCTAAGTTATCAATCAAGGAACTTTAATAATTTTGTGAGATGGTTAACTTTATTCTTTAATTTAAATTCCATCTAAGGATTGATTTATATTTGAGTTAGACTCAGGTTTTAAAATAAATTAATTAAATATTTATTTCGAAGATCGGCTTCTAGACTATGGCGGGGCACTAGGCCTCCTTGGGTATGGGATCATCCACCACTTATAGACAAAGCCCTTCAAAGAAATTAAATATTTAATTTCTTTATTTTAACTCCTAGGTCTAACTTGTCAAGTGTAAATCATGCTTAGGTCCTTAACTATCCTAGTCTAAGCAATCATCAGACAATTCTATTTTATAATAAAAATGGATTTTTATTGGCTCCCCCTAGATCATATCCACGATATGGTCTATCAGGGTAATGGATTTGATACTTGGGGGCCTAATATAGTCCAAGTCCAACTCGATCAACCAAGTTCGACTTGGAGACCTATGCTTGGACTATGTTTCTATTTGATCTATTTACAATTGACAAATACGATTTAAATTTATGTTTACACTTAAATCCAAGTCCATATCTATTGTAAACGGTTCTTTGTTTTCCAAGAATCAGATTAAGATTCTTGGAAAGATATCGTAAAATAAATAATAAATGTTATTGGACGAAAAATCTTATTGGATTTTTTCAGAATTTTTAGAAATTTTTCGTGATTTAAATGGAATCCGTATGACTCGTTTAGGGGGATGGATTCGGGGTACAGTAAAAGTCTATTTGGAATACCCCTTAAGTGGGAATTGATTGAGGAATTAACTTAGATTTGATTAAATTTAACCCTAAGTAAATAAATTCTTATATCTTTCCTTTCATTCCCAATTCGTTTTCCCAACACCGCACGAATTTCTTCCTCCCAAGACCTTTCCTTGCGGTTTCTCTCCGGCGATTTCTCCTCTCCGCCTCTCGGTGTCGCCGGCGTAAGCAATCACCGGAGCTTTGGGAGGAAGTAAGTTTTTAGTTCTTCTTCACCTCTCTGTTTCCTCTCCCTCGAATTCTTTCTCTCTCGTGGGCAGACGACCCGACGGCGATGGCGACGGAGAGGCTTCTTCCACCGTGATCTTGTCATCACATGTCGTCGGAGGGAAGGCATCGCCGGTCTTGACGGTTCTGACCATCTCCGCCGGAGCGATCCTCTCTTCGGTTAGGCTTGTGCGCACGACAGCAACTTAGCAGGGGGGCTAGGGCACGCGAGGAATGGACTTGCGTTGGTTCCAACAGGTCTATTCCATTCATTTCTCCTTCTCGATCTGTTGATGGTGAGTGGTCTGTTACTCCATGATTGCTGGATCGAAGTGGGCGACATCACTTGGAAGTGATCGATTCAAGGTAAGCTTCATCCGGAATTGTGTGATTTCAAAGATCAGTTTCCCTTTGTGATGCTTGCTAGCTAATCTGGACTAGGAGGAGGAGTTGGATCAGTATTGTGGATCTTCCCCTGTGCCGATCACTGTCCTCCTCCAATTCTTACGACTAGGGGTCTTTGGTAGCTCTCGGGGGAAGAGGTAGGGGTTCGATTGAGGTAAGTATTCTCCTGTTTATTAGGGTTTGGCAATGTACTGCTTTATGGATCGGTTCTGGACTGATTCTTGGGAGATTTGGTGTGTGTGAATGCTCTTGTAGTTTCCAGACAGGGGATCAAGGTGCTGTGAGCTGTTGAATATACTGCCAAACCTCAAGGTAAATGACTTCCATTGAGGTGTTTCTGTTGGATTCAGTAGTATGTTGCTAAATCTGGTTTTTACAGGATGTTAGGGTTTGTTTTGCTTAGATATATTAGCAAGTATTGTTGAATCCATGTGGATATTAGATTAGGGATTTGGGGTTGGAAACTATGGATATGAGTGAGAATCTAAAGGTGAATCATGTTGGAGTTTGTGATTGATTGAGGTTTGTATTGGGTTGGTATTTGTGGATATAGTGATTGGTTAATATAGATTGTTATGTGATCATTCTTTGGATTATTGGATTGATTGTTGGTTGGGTTATTAGATGTCATGGTTTGGTTAGTTGTTGATGATGATAGGGTGTGATGTGGATTGGAGGAATTATTGTAGTTGGATTAATCGAGGTGAATGAACTATGTGGATTAGATTCATTTTTGTTTTTGGAGATTAGTTTGCATTTCTGTGATGAATGTGGGTAAGTTGTTCTGATGGATTCAGGGATAACCTATTCTAATTGGGTTGTATGATTAAGGATTGTTCGGAGGATTAATCAGAGATCGGATTTGATTGGAGTGATCCTATTGGGTTAGGGATTTTATTTAGCTATTTAATTCATGTGAATTTAGCTAAATAAAATATAAATATATTGATTTCTGCAGAACTTTGATATGGGATGATCATCATGACGTGAGATTTATTCAGGACACGATCCACGTATCAAGGCGGGTATTTCTTCCTTGGTCTCTATGTAGTTTTTCTTGATCTTAGTGCATGGCTATTATGTGATGGTTTAGGCTGTTTTTCCTTATATCGTATTTTGTTGGTTGCCTTCCTGCTTGATACTTATGCTTGATCTTTGAGATGTCCTAGTTATATCATATACAGTCTCTACTCTTGATTTCTACTCTGCTGAGATTACGCGTGTAGAGTATGTATTGTAGGGATTGTCGAGTGGTTGGATTTATCATGCTGATTTATGCATATAATGTGGATTGTATGTAGCTTGGTATGTGTTTTAGGAGTCATCATGTTGACCCTACATTTGCATGTTGTAGGTACACACGTGTTTGGTTATGTACTTTTGGAGGAGTTGTGTTGATTGTATGTTTATGGTTTATACACGTGTCTGATGTGTTTATTATTGGAGGATACATGTTGATTGTACTTATGTTCTGTGTATATGTGTCCAATGGAATTATTAGAGATTTTTGGTTGATCATACGTGGGTAGTTGTGTACATGTGTTTGGTGGCATGTGTGGATTTATCATGACGATTATATTCATATTGTAGAGTGCTTATGTGGTTTAGAGGTTGCATGGATGATGACGGTGTCTGTATCATGATTATATATATATATATCATGTTCATCATTCATTGCATACTGACGACTATCGTCTCCTTTGTAGTTAAGAGGGTTGTCAGTATTTTATAGTTGTCCACTCTACCACTGATGGAGAGTGGTAGCTGGGAGTGGAGCTATGTCCTGTCGCGCTTACTCAGCTGCTCAGTATTTTTACTCTGTCAGCCTCGACCACTCTAGAGTAGTGGATCTTGAGGGTACAGTAGTCAGGGGGCTTGAGTTGTGAGTGGTCAGGGACCTTTAGCTTTGTAGTTAGATAACTACATAGTATACTGTCGCCTCAGTCGCTTTATAGCGGTTACGTGTGTGAGGCTTGTACGATTTGTCACGGACCCAAGCCTCTCGGCCATACAGGGGTCGTGGTGTCTGGAGAGGTGGCGGGGGTGACCATGGAGCATGCATACACATTTGCATATGATGCGCGGTGCATCGGTAGATATATATTTGCATACATGCCTAGTAGATACTAGTTGCATGTGATTGTGGTTGTTGCACTTGTTTGAGATATGCTTGTTGCATATGGTTGTCATGCTGCATACATGTCATTTATTTTACATGTATATGCAGCCGTATTTATATTGCACAGGTGTCACGGGTATGTCTGTTGCAGATCCAGTGAGTTTACTGACCTTTGTACCTTGTGTCGATTTCAGATTGGGTATGTATTTATCATTATGTCAGTAGTGGTTTGTGCAGTTTGTATTTCAGTTATGATTATGTCTGGTTATTACGTTAGGTATGTTCAGATGCATTGATTATGATAGTATGATCATGTTCTTTATTTCCCTACTGAGACTGTATACTTTTGATCTCTATGTTTTATTTGTAGACTGTGCATTGTCTTTTCTATTACCCGCTGAGTTACCTCTACTCACCACCGCATGTATACATTTATGTTTTCAGGTAGCTTGTAGATGGTTGGTTTCGCTCGGAGTATCCTGTCTGCTGGGTCCTGTTGGTTGCTACTCGGAAAGCCTAGAGGTTCCATTGTACAAAAATTTTGTACAAAAGTCTGAACCTTTTCCTAGCTACCATGTGTTCTTTTAAATTAAATTTTGGATCGCCTGCGGAACTTAACACGTTTGATCCAAAACTTAATCTATTTGTTCTTTTAGGTTTTGACTTGGATCTCCTGCGGAACTTAACACGTTCGACCCAAGTCACCTTAAGTTATTAATTCCATTAAATATTAATTTCCATAATCGGTTCCCAGTACTGACGTGGCGAGCCACATGGCCTTCTTGGATATGGGAGCAACCACCACCGACTAGACAAAACCTTTTATAGAAAGCTAATATTTAATTTCCTAAAATAACTTTAGGTTAACCGAAAAGAACAATCAAATCACAAGGAAAAGAAAAACAAAAGAACACTATATCGAAAACAAATTCGAAACTCTAGAATCATATGCCTCTTGTATTTAGTATTATTTCCAAAAATAACTAGTATGATGCGGAAAGAAAAATTACTAGTTATACCTTTAAGAAAAACCTCTTGATCTTCTACCGTATTCCTCTTCTAACCTCGGACGTTGTGTGGGCAACGATCTTCCGAGATGAGAAACCACCAACCACCTTCTTCTCCTCCTAGCTAGGTTCGGCCGCAAAAGAAAAAGCTTCACCAAGGAAGAAAATCAAAACACTAACCAAGCTCCAAGAGATGCTCGCTTCCTCTCCTCCTTCTTCTTCTTCTCCAAGTAGTATCCGGCCACCACAAGAGCTCCAAGGAAAGAGAAGGGTTCGGCCACCACAAGAAGAAGTGAGGGAAAGGATGGCCGGCCACACCAAGGAACCAAAAGGGGGAGAGAAAATAATAGAGGTTGTATCTCATGAAGGCACCCTCACCCCTTCTTTTATATTCCTTGGCCTAGGCAAATTAGGAAATTTAATTACAATAAAATTTCCTCAATTTCCTTGACATGATTTAATTTAGAAAAATAAAATAAATTTTCCAAATCAATCTTCAATGGTCGGCCACATCATTGGAGAACAAATTGGACAAGTTTTAATCAACAATTAAAACTTCCTAATTTGTTTCCGGAAATTTAAAAAAAATAAAATTTCTCTTTAAAATCTCTTCATGGTTGATAAAAGGAAATTTCTATAATTTTAATTTTATCAACATGTGAATAATTTTTAAAGAGAAAATAAAACATCTCTCCAATCTACAAATAAGGAAAGAGATCTAATCTCTTTCTTTAATCTTTTGTAGATCTTTTACAAGAGAGATATTTTAATTTTAATTCCCTTTAATAAATTATTTCTTCCATATAATAAAAATTAAATTTAAAATCCCTTTTAAATCTAATTTGGTCGGCCCCCACTAGCTTGGGTTCAAGCTAGGGCCGGCCACCCAATAATATACCTAGGCCGGCCCTAGCTTGGTTCCCAAGCTAGCTTGGCCGGCCCCTTATTGGTGGGTATAGAAGGTGGGTATAGGTGGGTATATAACTCTACAAATAAGAGGCTACGATAGGGACCGAGAGGAGGAAATGGTTTTGGTCTCCCGATAAAATTAAGCATCCCGTGTTTGCCCCGAACACACAACTTAATTTTATCAATGATAATTCATTCCACTAGAGAACTATCATTGAACTACCGCACCAATCCCAAATTATATTTTTGGGCTCCTTCTTATTATGAGTGTGTTAGTCTCCCTGTGTTTAAGATATCGAATGTCCACTAATTAAGTGAGTTACTGACAACTCATTTAATTAATATCTAAGTCCAAGAGTAGTACCACTCAACCTTATTGTCATGTCGGACTAAGTCCACCTGCAGGGTTTAACATGACAATCTTTATGAGCTCCTCTTGAGGACATTATCAACCTAGTATCTCTAGGACACAGTTTCCTTCTATAATCAACAACACACACTATAAGTGATACCATTTCCCAACTTATCGGGTTTATTAATTCAACGAACTAAATCTCACCCATTGATAAATTAAAAAAATAAATATCAAATATATGTGCTTGTTATTATATTAGGATTAAGAGCACACACTTCCATAATAACTGAGGTCTTTGTTCCTTTATAAAGTCAGTATAAAAGAAACGACCTCAAATGGTCCTACTCAATACACTCTGAGTGTACTAGTGTAATTATATAGTCAAGATAAACTAATACCTAATTACACTACGACCTTCTAATGGTTTGTTCCTTTTCCATTTTGGTCGTGAGCTACTGTTTATAATTTATAAGGTACTGATAATATCATCTTCTGTATGTGACACCACATACTATATTATCTTCAATATAAATTAATTGAACAACTACAACTAAATGTAGAAAATTTGACCAAATGTGATTCTTTATTCATTATGAATGTTTACAAAGCTTAGGCTTTCAGTATACACTCCAACAATCTCCCACTTATACTAATGACTAAGCTGCCATATCTTCTACCATACATCTGATTCCCATTCCCTCCACATGCCGATCGAAAGCTTTCGCCGGAAGGGCCTTAGTGAAAGGATCTGCCAGGTTATCTGCTGATGCAATCTTGGCGATGACAACTTCTCCTCGCTTCACGATATCTCGTATCAGGTGGTACTTGCGCTCTATATGTTTACTTGCCTTATGAGCTCGTGGTTCCTTCGAGTTTGCAACTGCACCACTATTATCACAATAAATTGTGATAATTTTGGGCAAACCAGGAATCACATCTAAGTCCATTAGAAAGTTCCTGAGCCATACTGCTTCTTTAGCTGCCTCAGAGGCTGCTACATACTCGGCTTCCATGGTTGAGTCCGAAACGCATTTCTGCTTAACACTCCTCCATGAAATGGCTCCACCTCCTAAAGTAAACACATAGCCTGATGTAGACTTACTGTTATCCCTATCTGATTGGAAATCTGAATCCGTGTAACCCACAGGGAGCAGATCGTCTGCTTGGTAAACTAGCATATAATCTCTAGTCCTTCTCAGGTACTTCAATATATGCTTTACCGCAGTCCAATGTCCTTGTCCAGGGTTACTCTGATATCTGCCGACCATGCCCACGGTAAAACAGATATCAGGTCTCGTACATAGCATTGCATACACTAGGCTTCCTACAGCCGAAGCATAAGGAACTGCTTTCATGTCCTCTATCTCTTTTGATGTCTTTGGAGACATCTCTTTAGATAGAGCTACTCCATGTCTAAAAGGTAAGAAACCTTTCTTGGAATCCTGCATGCTAAAACGAGCAAGGATTGTATCTATATATGAAGCTTGGGATAGACACAACATTCTTTTCTTACGATCCCTTATAACTTTGATCCCAAGAATGTATGCACAATCTTCTAAGTCCTTTATATCAAATTGTTTGGACAATCATACCCTTACGCCCGATAATACCTTGACATTGTTGCTAATTAACAAAATATCATCTACATATAGTACAAGAAATACCACTACGTTTTCGTTAGACTTCTTGTATACACAAGACTCATTCGGACACTGAATAAATCCATATGACTGGATTACTTCATTAAACCGGATGTTCCAAGACCTTGAAGCTTGCTTCAGTCCATAAATGGACCGATTGAGCTTGCACACTAGATGCTCTTTGCCTTTTTCAATGAACCCTTCTGGTTGCTTCATATGGATGTTCTCTTCAAGACTTCCATTAAGGAAAGCTGTCTTGACATCCATTTGCCAAATCTCATAATCCATATGAGCAGCAATGGATAAGAGTATCCGGATAGACTTAAGCATGGCTACCGGTGAAAAGGTCTCCTCATAATCGATTCCCTCCTTTTGAGTGTACCCTTTTGCAACAAGCCTAGCTTTGAAGGTTTCTACCTTCCCGTCTGTCCCTCTTTTCCTTTTGTAGATCCACTTGCATCCAACGGCTTTTACACCATCAGGTGGTTCTACAAGCTCCCAAACCTTATTAGAGTACATGGACTCTAATTCAGAATTCATTGCCTTTTGCCAAGATGCTGCATCTATATCTTGGAGTGCTTCGTCATATGACCTGGGATTAGGTTCATGTTTACCCGGGATCAAGTCCGAAGACTCTCCCAAAAACATGAATCTTTCAGGCTGCCTCACAACCCTCCCACTACGACGAGGCAATGTCTGTGGTTGTGTATCATGTGTGACACGTGTTGCAGTCTCTTGTGGTACTTCATCTTGTACTGTTGGTACTGAAGTAGACATGTCCTCTCTAAGTTCTTCTAAAACAACTTTACTACTGGGCTTGTGATCCATTATATAGTCTTCTTCTAAAAACTGGGCATTGGTGCTAACAATGACCTTCTGGTCTTTAGGACTATAAAATAAACCACCTTTCGTTCCTTTGGGATATCCTACAAACACGCGAACTTCTGTACGAGATTCTAACTTATCAGCATCTGGTTTCAGCACATGTGCTGGACTACCCCAAATCCGAATATGTCTTAGACTGGGGTTTCGCCCATTCCACAATTCTATGGGAGTAGAAGAAACTGATTTAGAAGGTACTAAGTTCAGAACGTATACTGTTTCCAGAGCATATCCCCAAAACGAATTTGGTAATTCTGAATAACTCATCATCGATCTAACCATCTCCATAAGAGTCCTATTCCTTCGTTCTGCTACACCATTCTGTTGGGGTGTTCCAGGTGCAGACAATTGGGATTGAATCCCAGCCTCTGATAAGTAATTCCTAAACTCTCCTAAGAGGTATTCGCCACCACGATCAGATCGTAGTGTCTTGATACTTTTACCTAATCGTTTCTCCACATCAGCCTTGTATTCTTTGAACTTGTCAAAGCACTCGGACTTGCGGCGCATTAGGTAAATGTATCCATATCTTGAATAATCGTCTATAAAAGAGACAAAATATTCAAAACCTCCTCTTGCCTGGACAGACATAGGACCACACAAATCAGAGTGAACCAACTTTAACACTTCTTTGGCTCTATACCCCTTGGCCTTGAACGGCCTCTTGGTCATTTTACCTTCTAAGCAAGATTCACAAGTTGGAAATTTTTCCAACTCTAATGAACTCAAAAGTCCATCGGCTATAAGCCTCTGAATCCTACTTAAATTAATATGACCAAGTCTTAGATGCCAAAGATATGCTTGGTTCATTTCTGAAGGTTCTTTTCTCTTATTAGAATTAGAAGATGAGTTATAAATTTCCATGTTTTGCTTTGTGGAAGAAATTGGATTTAAAATATACAAATTGCCAACTAATGCACCAGAACAGATAATCACTTTATTTCTTTTAATAACTACATCGTTACTGAAAGAAACTGAATATCCATCTATAAACAGTTTAGAAACTGAAATTAAATTCTTTCTAAAACTGGGTACATAAAGACAATTTCTTAAAACCAAATTTCTATTTCTACTAAAAGACAAGTAGACGTCTCCCACTGCAATAGCTGCCACCTTAGTAGCATTGCCCATGTAGACAGTAATCTCCCCTTCAGATAGTCGTCGGGTTTCCTGGAACCCCTGCAAGGAATTGCAGACATGATCAGTGGCTCCCGTATCTACACACCAGGTGCTGGTAGATAACACCGCTAAACATGTTTCAACAACCAGAGCATGAGATATACCTTTGTTTTGGTTCCTACGAGGACAGTCCGCCTTCCAATGTCCTGCCTGCTTGCAGATGAAGCACTTGCCCTTCGGCTTCTTCACTCTAGCTTTAAATCCCGTACTCTGAGATTTATTCACTTTCTTTGCTGAGCCAGCTTGTTTCTTCTTCTTCTTTCCTTTCGGTTTAGAAGTAGAACCATTTTCAGCAAAGTGAATTTGAGAATTGTGACGAAATAATCCTTCTGCTTCTTGAAGTTCTGTCAGTAGTTCCCCTAATGAATAAATCCTTTTATTCATATTATAGTTCAGGCGGAACTGCTCAAAACTTCTAGGTAGCGTTTGGAGGATCATATCGATCTGGGTTTCCCCATCAATTTCTCCTCCAAGGATCTGTATCTCGTTCAGATAAGCCATCATCTTTAGGATATGATCCCTTACAGGAGTACCCTCTTGCATGGTGGCTGTCATTATCTTTCTCATAGCTTCTTGTCTAGAAGCCCTATCCTGATGACCAAAGAGCTCCTTGAGATTGTTCATAATATCATAAGCTGTTGGTAAATCTTGATGCTGATGTTGCAATACATTTGACATTGAAGCCAAAATGTAACACCGGGCCATCTCATCTACCTTTACCCATCTCTTATGATATTCAATCTCCTCTTGGGTAGATTCACCAGTGGGTGCATCAGGACAAGGTTCAGTCAGTACAAATTTATAGCTTTCAGCAGTCAGAACAATGTCCAGGTTCCTTTTCCAATCTATGTAATTAGGTCCAGTAAGTCTATTTTGTTGAAGTATGATGGACAGTGGGTTGAAAGTCATCCTAAGAATCACAAATAACTTTTGGTCAGAACTCTAAATTTAGAATAATATTGATTCCTCAAACAATACTATTTTAAATTAACCAACACCTCATCACACCGTGAATTTTATATTCCACGTTAGTGTGGACGTATACAAATTCAACATTTGTAAAAGGAGGGTTTTAACCCATTAATTTTATTATCTTGTCAACCTAACTTTTTGACAAATAAAATTAATAGTTGGTATTATTTGGTCACACAAATAATAATAGTGACTCCATTGGGGAGGATACTATTAGATGTGTCTAAGTGTATACCATCACTTGACACTAAGTCCATTAATAAGATTATGCCCCTTCCGTTGGGGAAGATCACACACTATTAATTAATTTCCTATAGTCATCCAAAAATGGAAGTCTGTTCTAGTGATCCACAAACAAGCTCATCCGTTATGGAGGAAGGCACTCAGAGTCAACGCGCAAGCTTGTTTGCATCACTTACAAACCAGTAATGGAGACCATGGGATTTATTTAAAAATCCCTCTCCCACTTAGTTATTTATAAATGAGGAATTTTAACTATACTAGCCTACTAAACTTGTAAACTAACATGCACACACAGCACAATATAAAAGCAATAAATAGAAAATTTAATTTTCAACTATTATGGCTTTTATCTCTTAATTGTCCTCCGTGTGTTGTCATCCCAAGCTGCTGCCATATTTGGCCACCGCCTCCGGGTCTAGCTGTCGCATCCATCTTGCTCCTAGTTCCGCTGCGCCTCTGGTCCTTAGAAGGTTCCACGCTTTGCAAGATTCGATCCGCGACATAAATAGAATTTTACATTTTTGATCCTATATTCCATAAAAGGAATGTACATGTATCTAGATCAAAAATAAAATCCTAATAAAACTAAATACAGCTCCTGCTGTATTTTAATACAATCATGCACACACATATAAATTGCCCTTGACATGTCCATGGGTCCAATCACACACATAATTAACTAAAAGCCATAATAGTTGGATCCTGCATCCACAAAGTTAGCACATCCTACTATTATCCTGCCTAAATTATGTATGACATGTGCATAATTAAACTAAATACCAAATACACAGAGGCAAAACCCTAGCTCTGATACCAATTGTTGGTTGCTACTCGGAAAGCCTAGAGGTTCCATTGTACAAAAATTTTGTACAAAGGTATGAACCTTTTCCTAGCTACCATGTGTTCTTTTAAATTAAATTTTGGATCGCCTGCGGAACTTAACACGTTTGATCCAAAACTTAATCTATTTGTTCTTTTAGGTTTTGACTTGGATCTCCTGCGGAACTTAACACGTTCGACCCAAGTCACCTTAAGTTATTAATTCCATTAAATATTAATTTCCATAATCGGTTCCCAGTACTGACGTGGCGAGGCACATGGCCTTCTTGGATATGAGAGCAACCACCACCGACTAGACAAAACCTTTTATAGAAAGCTAATATTTAATTTCCTAAAATAACTTTAGGTTAACCGAAAAGAACAATCAAATCACAAGGAAAAGAAAAACAAAAGAACACTATATCGAAAACAAATTCGAAACTCTAGAATCATATGCCTCTTGTATTTAGTATTATTTCCAAAAATAACTAGTATGATGCGGAAAGAAAAATTACTAGTTATACCTTTAAGAAAAACCTCTTGATCTTCTACCGTATTCCACTTCTAACCTCGGACGTTGTGTGGGCAACGATCTTCCGAGATGAGAAACCACCAACCACCTTCTTCTCCTCCTAGCTAGGTTCGGCCACAAAAGAAAAAGCTTCACCAAGGAAGAAAATCAAAACACTAACCAAGCTCCAAGAGATGCTCGCTTCCTCTCCTCCTTCTTCTTCTTCTCCAAGTAGTATCCGGCCACCACAAGAGCTCCAAGGAAAGAGAAGGGTTCGGCCACCACAAGAAGAAGAGAGGGAAAGGATGGCCGGCCACACCAAGGAACCAAAAGGGGGAGAGAAAATAATAGAGGTTGTATCTCATGAAGGCACCCTCACCCCTTCTTTTATATTCCTTGGCCTAGGCAAATTAGGAAATTTAATTACAATAAAATTTTCTCAATTTCCTTGACATGATTTAATTTAGAAAAATAAAATAAATTTTCCAAATCAATCTTCAATGGTCGGCCACATCATTGGAGAACAAATTGGACAAGTTTTAATCAACAATTAAAACTTCCTAATTTGTTTCCGGAAATTTAAAAAAAATAAAATTTCTCTTTAAAATCTCTTCATGGTTGATAAAAGGAAATTTGTATAATTTTAATTTTATCAACATGTGAATAATTTTTAAAGAGAAAATAAAACATCTCTCCAATCTACAAATAAGGAAAGAGATCTAATCTCTTTCTTTAATCTTTTGTAGATCTTTTACAAGAGAGATATTTTAATTTTAATTCCCTTTAATAAATTATTTCTTCCACATAATAAAAATTAAAATTAAAATCCCTTTTAAATCTAATTTGGCCGGCCCCCACTAGCTTGGGTTCAAGCTAGGGCCGGCCACCCAATAATATACCTAGGCCGGCCCTAGCTTGGTTCCCAAGCTAGCTTGGCCGGCCCCTTATTGGTGGGTATAGAAGGTGGGTATAGGTGGGTATATAACTCTACAAATAAGAGGCTACGATAGGGACCGAGAGGAGGAATTGGTTTTGGTCTCCCGATAAAATTAAGCATCCCGTGTTCGCCCCGAACACACAACTAAATTTTATCAATGATAATTCATTCCACTAGAGAACTATCATTGAACTACCGCACCAATCCCAAATTACATTTTTGGGCTCCTTCTTATTATGAGTGTGTTAGTCTCCCTGTGTTTAAGATATCGAATGTCCACTAATTAAGTGAGTTACTGACAACTCATTTAATTAATATCTAAGTCCAAGAGTAGTACCACTCAACCTTATTGTCATGTTGGACTAAGTCCACCTGCAGGGTTTAACATGACAATCTTTATGAGCTCCTCTTGAGGACATTATCAACCTAGTATCTCTAGGACACAGTTTCCTTCTATAATCAACAACACACAATATAAGTGATACCATTTCCCAACTTATTGGGTTTATTGATTCAACGAACTAAATCTCACCCATTGATAAATTAAAGAAATAAATATCAAATATATGTGCTTGTTATTATATTAGGATTAAGAGCACACACTTCCATAATAACTGAGGTCTTTGTTCCTTTATAAAGTCAGTATAAAAGAAACGACCTCAAATGGTCCTACTCAATACACTCTGAGTGTACTAGTGTAATTATATAGTCAAGATAAACTAATACCTAATTACACTACGACCTTTTAATGGTTTGTTCCTTTTCCATTTTGGTCGTGAGCTACTATTTATAATTTATAAGGTACTGATAATATCATCTTCTGTATGTGACACCACATACTATATTATCTTCAATATAAATTAATTGAACAACTACAACTAAATGTAGAAAATTTGACCAAATGTGATTCTTTATTCATTATAAATGTTTACAAAGCTTAGGCTTTCAGTATACACTCTAACAGGTCCTACGTCACATCTGAAGATCGTGTTTGTTTTCTTTTGTATATTCTTTTCTTATTTTTGGCATTGTATTTGTGTTTAGCCATGTGGCTATCTTATTCTTTTGGTGTTGTATTTGTGTTTAAGTCGTGTCGGCATACATTTTATTTATTTGGTTTGTGTGGGCATTCCTTCATTTTTCCGCTGTGTTTTAGTACAGCCGTGTTGGTTGTTTTATATATAACTGCGTGGTTGTGATTGTTTCATTCCAGCCGAGTGGACTGTTATTATAACTGTGTGGTTGTGTATATAAATATTCCAGCCGCATGTGGCTGATGTATTTTGCTTGTATTGATGCTTCAGATTGTCACCGGTACAGGGGAGATGATGTCGGATTTTTGTCTGGCAGAGACTCCTTTTGGGGCGTGACATGTAAACTATTCCAATGTGTTCTTAAGTTCTTTAACTTGAGTTTTCAAATTGGAAATTTCTTCCTTAAGTTGTTGGACTTGGGTTGAACTTCCAATTTGAACTGACTCAGTTAAAGGACTCGAGTTAGTCACTTCCTTCAGGGTTGTTACCTCCTTTTGGAGTGACTTGACTTGGACGTTGGATTTAGCTAATTTCTTTAATAAGTAAGAAACCAAATTTTCTAAATTAGTACCAGAAATAAGAAAGCTTATAGTGGGGTTAGGTCCTTTGAAAATGGATATGAATCCATGGCTTCGCTCGGACTCAGTTTCTGATTGGCTCTCGGTTTCTGAATCAGACTCAGTTTCGACAAGATGTGCTTGTACAGGTAGAGCGAGGAAACTTGCTTGTTCTTCTTCGTCGGATTCGGATTCGCATGATGACTCGAACCATGTTGTCTTCAACACCTTCTTTCTTCGTTGCTTCTGGTTTGGACAATCCAGCTTGTAGTGTCCCTTCAGGTTGCAGCCGTAACATATAACTCCAGTCATGACCTTCGTGTTTGTTTGAATCACCTTTTTCTTTTTGTACATCTTTTGTATGAGCTTTACAAGCTCGGCAGTAATCTCATCATCATCTTCGGAATCTGGTTCTTCTTCTGACTCTAGTTTGGTCTTGTGTCTTGCTTTTGGTGTAACATTCATAAATTTCCTCTATTCTAAAAGAGCAAAAAGAAATAGAAGAAGAGAAAAGAAATAAAAAATATATTCATAAATTTTCTAAATTAGTACCAGAAATAAGAGAGCTTATAGTGGGGTTAGGTCCTTCGGAAATGGATACGGATCCATGACTTCGCTCGAACTCAGTTTCAGATTCGCTCTCGATTTTTGAATCAGACTCGGTTTCGGCAAGATGTGCTTGTACTGGTAGAGCAAGGAAGCTTGCTTGTTCTTCTACGTCGGATTCGGATTCGTCTGATGACTCGAACCATGTTGTCTTCAACACCTTCTTTCTTCGTTGCTTCTGGTTTGGACAATCCAGCTTGTAGTGTCCCTTCTGGTTGTATCCGTAACATGTAACTCCAGTCTTGACCTTCGTGTTTGTTTGAATCATCTTTTTCTTTTTGTACATCTTTCGTACGAGCTTTAATTTACAAGCTCGGCAGTAATCTCATCGTTGTCTTCTAAATCTGGTTCTTCTTCTGACTCTCTTTTGGTCTTGTGTCTTGCTTTTGGTGTAACACTTGTAAATTTCCTCTATTATAAAAAAGCAAAAAGAAATAGAAGAAGAGAAAAGAAATAAAAAATATATTCATAAATTTTCTAAATTAGTACCAGAAATAAGAGAGCTTACAGTGGGGTTAGGTCCTTCAGAAACGGATACGGATCCATGGCTTCACTTGGACTTAGTTTCTGATTCGCTCTCAGTTTCTGAATCGGACTTGGTTTCGGCAAGATGTGCTTGTACTGGTAGAGCGAGGAAGCTTGCTTGTTCTTTTTTGTCAGATTCGGATTCATCTGATGACTCGAACCATGTTGTCTTTAACACCTTCTTTCTTCATTGCTTCTGGTTTGGACAATCCAGCTTGTAGTGTCCCTTCTGGTTAGAGCCATAACATGTAACTCCAGTCTTGACCTTTGTGTTTGTTTGAATCACCTTTTTCTTTTTGTACATCTTTCATACAAGCTTTACAAGCACGACAGTAATGTCATCGTCGTCTTCTGAATCAGGTTCTTGTTCTGACTCCAGTTTGGTCTTGTGTCTTGCTTTTGGTGTAACACCTATAAATTTCCTCTATTCTAAAAGAGCAAAAAGAAATAGAAGAAGAGAAAAGAAATAAAAAATATATTCATAAATGACTCGGGATAGGATTTGAACCCGAGACCTTTTAGTTGAGATTGGTTTAAGTAGTCATTAGGTGGTGGTAAAGCATCACATAAGCAATATGAAACAATTCATTATATGTAGATTATATGTGAAGAGATGCTCCAACTTCCACTTAGTATAAAAGGGATGGATGAGATCAAAACCTAAATTTTCATCTCCTCTTCTCCTTCCTCCTTTCAAGGTTCGGCCAAGAACCCTAGGGCTCCAAGTCTTAAGGCTTTTCAAGGGGAGAATCCATGGAGAGGGTCTCTCCCAAGGACGTAGTCCGCATGAGGGAGGGTGGCGTGGAGTTTAAAGCGTGCAAGAGAGAGGATTGTCTTCCCTACACCTTATAGTAGTAAAATCTAGCGAAAAGAAGTAAGTATCTGATGGAGTCAAAGAAAGAGAGCAACAAGCTAACAATATGGATCATTGTCAACTCACTCTAGATGTTAATGATGATTCATTATGCATCAATGGAGGCCCAATTACAAGGGCTAAGGGTAGAAAGATGAAGGAAGCACTTAATGTACTAATTGAAGATGTGAAGGCCAAAGCTACTGATATGGGTTAGGTTTTATGGGTCTCCAGATGAGGAAAGAAAAGGAAGAAAGAATCAAAGGAGGTAAGCCAATATCGGCCGGGACATGCCTTCAGAACAAAGATAGGCTAATATCGGTCGGGATATACCTTGCCGAAGGAGGACAGGCCAATATTGGCGGGTACATATCTTCAGAACAAAGATAGGCTAATAGTGGTCAAGGCATACCTTCCGGATAAAGGTAGAACAAGATCGGCCAGGACATGTCTTCAAGGTAAAGGCAGGCCAATATCGGTCGAGACATACCTTCCAGATGAAGCTAGAATAATATCGGCTAGGACATGTCTTCAAGGTAAAGGTAGGTCAACATCGGTCGTGACATACCCTTAGGATAAGGATAGATTAATATCGGCCGGGAATATTCTTTTAAGTAGATAGTTAACAAAGATCATTCATTCAATGTCTTAGAAACATGTTGAATAAAAGGCAGCTTACTGTTATTTTGTAACATAACAAGGAGGTGTCAAATAAAATAATTCATGACAGGTGTTATATAAAATAATTCATGACAGGTGTTTTATATTTTTCGGCGGGAAATATGCTTTCAGGTTATCTTGCAGGTGCTAAACGACAAAGAAGGTACATCTGGGGTACAAAAAAGATTCCTTAAAAATCATCTTCCGCAAGTACACACCTGACATCATCTCATAACAAATTCTAACAAACCGGGGTCCACTTCATGATTACGGAGGTTATATGAAGTGGTATAAAAGGGGGAATCCTCTCCGTTGGCTAGGTAAGTTCACATCATCGTGTACTTTCACAACCCTAATTTTCTAACTACTGTTCATCTTCTTTCTTCTTCCTTCACATCAAGAGAGATCACTAACTTGAGCGTCGGAGGGCCTAGCCAGGGATTCCCACCCCGGTCTTGGGTCACTGACGATAGTGTTGGCTGGTCTCTTGTGTGCAAGGGGTCTTGGAAGCTTGGGAAGTCCTACCTTCTCCCCTTCGGACTGGGATTCCCCCCTACTTATCAGATTTCCTTCGGTGGTTCTGGTTTTCTCCCGATCCACTTTGGGTTTCCCGGATCGAGGTTCTATCAGCGTTGTTCTTCATCAGCACGGTGGGTTTCTTTCTTCCGGATCTCCGTTGCGGTCAGCTTCTCAGACAGGATCAAATTTGGCGCCGTCTGTGGGAAACTCCACCTAAATCTGAGACTACGTGATGGAAGAGGCTGGGAAGTCGAACCTACTTACTATCAGTCGCGAGGATTTGGATCTCCTCATTAATTCTCATGTTCAGAAAGCCCTACAGCAACAGCAACAAAAACTGCAAGCTCATACTGGGGCCACTCTGCCGACGGCTCATCATCCAGCGATATCGACCACCGAGCATCGGAAAGGAAAGGAGCTAGAAGAAGAAGAACATGTATATTTTCCTCCAGTTACTGTTTCTCCAACTAGGCGTCCCCGAGCCTTCCTTCTCACTCCCTTGGATCCAGGGGGTAAGAGGCCTGTGTTCCAAGAATCCTCTGGCGAAGCACCAGACAGAGAAAAGCGTAAGATCAAAATGATGACTAGTGATAGCTCACCAGAGAAGGTCATCTCTCCATTCTCGCAAAGTGTATTAGATGACCCGCTTCCTAAGCGATATCAAAATCTTCAAATTGGAGAATATACTGGGACGACAGATCCAGAAGATCACTTGTTGAAATTTGAGAATGTAGCCTTGTTGCAATAATTCTCCGACGGAGTGAAGTGTCGGATGTTTCTCACTACTCTTGGGGGAGCAGCACAACGCTGGTTCAAAAGTTTACCTGAGAAGTCTATTCGAAAATTTAAGGATTTCAAGAAAGTCTTTCTACATCATTTCTCCAGCAACAAAAGGTATCATAAGACCCCATGGAGTCTATTTTCAATTAAGCAAACGTCTAAAGAATCCATTCGGGCATATATCAAAAGGTTCAATCAGGTAGCTATAGATGTACCTAATGCTACTACTGAAATATTAGTAAGTGCTTTCTCTCAGGGTTTAAATGATAATGATTTCTTTAAAGATTTGGTAAGAAATCCTCCTGTTAATTTTGATTCCTTAATTGAATGGGCTACTGAGTTCATTAACGTAGAAGAAGCCCAAGCTGCTTATAGGAAAGAAGGTGTTCCCTCTTCCCCTACTCATACTAAGGAGAAGGCTCCGACCCCCGTGCCCCCACCAAGAGGGCCTAGAATAACTCATCCACCTCATCGACAACCGGATTATCGTCCGCAAGCTGTACAACATGTAGAGATGCAGCCAGAGGCACCGAGAAGATGGTGCACTTATCATAAAACTAGCAGTCATCAAACTGATGACTGTTTTGTTTTGAGGAATAGACGAGTCAATAAAGAGCGATATCAGAGGCAGAACTATTACCGGCAGCAGTACCCCAGGCAGCAGAGTCCACCCAAACCGGAGTACCGCCCGGAGGGAAACCGTCAAGAAGCAATACCAGTCCCGGCGGGTACCAGCCAAGTATCAGAGAAAGCACCTTCGGAAACCACAATGACCCGTCAGGAAGAGAATAGAAACAATGCTGCTCGAGGCAATATTAACATGATTACGGGCGGACCCACTGATGGGGATTCTAACAGAGCCAGAAAAGCGCATGCCCGAAGATTGGAGATTCATGCAGTAGGGTGCAACATGGAAAGAGCGGCCGGTCCTGAAATAAGCTTCGGGCCCAAAGATCTGGATGGGGTAGAGATACCTCATGACGACGCATTGATCATCAAAGTTGTGATAGCCAACTACGCCATCGCTCGTACCTTCATAGACACGGGCAGCTCCGTCAACATTATATTCAAGAAGGCTTTTGATCAGCTGCAAATTGATCCAAGCGAGCTTCAACCGATTGCTACTCCTCTGTATGGATTCACAGGCAATGAGGTACAACCTTTAGGTCAAATGAAGTTGGCCATTTCTCTAGGGGAGGAACCCTTGATGAGAACCAGGAGATCTTATTTCATGGTGGTAGACGCTCCATCCTCTTATAATTTAATACTGGGTCGGCCTGCCTTGAATGAGTTTAGGGCGGTCGTTTCTACTTTTTGTCAGAAGATTAACTTTCCTGTGGAGGACCAAGTCGGAGAGGTGCGAGGCGATCAGAAGACATCCCGCAAATGTTACGTAGAAATCATTCGGACTGAGGCTAACACCGCTCGGAAAATTCAAAGAATGGAAGTTAATGCCATTCGGGAAAAGCAGCCCGTCCTGGTTTATGAAGAAAAGGAAGAAGTTCAGATCCAAACAGGACGGCCAGAAGCTGCCACCTATGTTGCGGCCGATCTTGATCCTGATCTTAAAGCTGAATTGGTGCAATGCCTGAAGAAGAATAATGATGTATTTGCCTGGACTCCCAAAGAAGTTTCGGGCATTTCTCTTGCTGTTATGGAACATTCCTTGCATGTCTTCCCGGATGCCCGCCCGGTCATGCAAAGAAAAAGGAGTTTTAGTGCAGAACAAAATCAAATCATCAAAGAAGAGATTACCAAACTTATGGAGGCAGGATACATTAGAGAAGTACAGTTCCCAAGTTGGTTAGCTAATGTGGTGTTAGTTTCTAAACCAGGAAATAAATGGCGAGTCTGCATTGACTTCCGGGATCTCAACAAAGCTTGCCCGAAGGATTATTATCCGTTACCTAGAATTGATCAGCTTGTTGACTCCACCGCCGGAAGCGAACTGTTAGTTAGAGCCCTAGAGCCAATCATTTGATGATTGTATGGACTCATGTATATCATATTCTTGTATATATATTAAGGCATTTGGTTTTTTGGTTATTATGCTTATTTGTATTAGTGCCAGATAAAATAAGTATAGCAACGTCCTTGAGTAGAAGGTTCTTACCTATATCAATCGATTGGTTGAATCGATAGTGAGATGATATAGGGGACACTACTCTAAATCATTCCTAGTCGAGTATTAACATTCAGGGACAATGTTAATACAATAAGACTAGCATGTAGGTCAGCTCGATGACTTGATCTCACAAGTCATGGATATAGAGATATCAAGCTGACACATGGGTATGCATTAGAGAATGTATACTGAATGACCCGCCATGAGAAAGTATCATGGATCGTTATATGTGTGTCATATACTTTCTCATGTGGCTATTAGTATGACTATTAGTCCTTTGACCTGAAGTCACCATGGATCCCTACATAAGGAGTTATGTACTTTGGTTTCGTCAAACGTCACCCGTAACAGGGTGGACTATAAAGGCGATTACTGGGTATGTAACAAATTATGCAGAGGGATGTGAGTGATGTAGATGGGATCTATCCCTCCCATATGACGGGAGCGACATCAATATTCTTGATAGAGTTAGACCACGAAGTGCATAGTCATGCCCAAGTGAGTCAACATGAGATGTTGAGCTCATTTGATTGAGTGAGTCTACTTGGAGTTCAAGATTTAGATTGATTAGAGGATGACACGGTCTATGCCTCATATTGATCAATCTAGATGTCTAGGATAGAAGGACATTGTCACATATTGTGAGGAGTCACAATTAGTAGTCACAAGGTGATGTTGGATCTCGACATTTCTGGTAACTTGGGTAGTAATGATGTGTTGCTAGATACTGCTCATTACTTATGCTCCTAAATGGGTTTAGGGCATTGCCAACGTTACAAGAACCTATAGGGTCACACACTTAGGACATTTAGATGGAGATTTGGTTCATATGATGAACCAAGAGGATTAGATTCATTTGATGAATCAAATTGGATTAAGAGTAATCCAAATTGGGCTAATTGAGTTAGACTCAAGTTGATTCATGTATTTAATGAGTCTAATTTAGATTATGACTCATTAGATCAATTTAATTTAATGAATTAGATTCATTATATTAAGTTGGCTTGAATCAAATGGTTAGATTAGATCAACCATGAGAGAGATTGAGTCAAGTTTGACTTGACTAGAGAGGAAGAGGAAGAGTCAAGTTTGACTTGACTCTTTGCCACATCATGAGTGAGGTGGCAAGATGTGGACCAATAGTGTTGTTCCACATCATCTTGTTTTGCCACCTCATGGAGGTTACAAGCCTCCATTGCATTTAATGTGGGTTAGCCACATTAAATGAGTGGAGGTTACTCATTTGCCACATCATTGTGAGGTGGCAAGATGTGGACCAATGGTAATGGTCCACATCTTCATGATGTGCCACATCATAGGAGTTACACAACACCTCTTAATGGCTTCACATTAATTGTGATTAATGTGGAATGGGAGTTACACTCCATGGAGTGGCCGGCCACACAAAAGTGGTGAATGAAATTTGATTTTCATTCAAGGTATTACTTCTTCTTCTTCTTCCTCAAGAGAGCTCTTTCCCTTTCCTCCTCTTGCCGTGACCACACCAGGTGCTAGCACACCTTTTGTGTGTTTTCTCCACCTACGTGTTCGTGTGGATACTTCTAGAGGAGTATCTATTTTGATACTCTAGAGATCCGGCAATTCCTTGGACGAGCGGGAACGCGAAAGGGCACGCTTCGAAGGTATAACTCTCATCTAGTGTAGATCTAGAGTCTTTGAAACTCGTACTCGTATTTTCGTTCGGTTTTCCTTGCACGGATGCGTTAGCCTTGGGTGATTCGGGGTTTCCGCGAAGCGAAAAGCGGTTTTTGCGGCCCGAAGAACCCAACAGTGGTATCAGAGCCACGTGAAAGGCGAGTACGAGTTTGTTTTTTGGTTTTATGAAAACTAATTTTTCAGTAATTTTCTGTAAAATTATGATTTTTGGGTTTTTATGAGTATTTTTCTCGAGTAATCGAAGCACAAGTGTTTAGTCGCTTGTAGGCTTCGGCTACCGGAAAGATTTTTCCAAAACGGCTTCGTTTCGCCCCAAAATTTTTTGGGACAGCGGCCTTGGGTGCCATTAGATCACTTAGGAGCAACTCACGATGGTTAGATCGCGGGTAGGGGTACTGCCCCTAACCCCGCAAGGGGATTTGCTCCGCGATTGCACCCGAAATCGATAAAAACAAACCCGCCGGGAAGATTTTTCTGAAACGGCAATGTCTCGGCCCAAATCATTTTGGGACAGCGGGTTTAGGCGCTGTTGGATCGCAAAGGAACCCTGGCGATGGTTAGATCGCGGGTAGGGGCGCTGCCCCTGGCCCCGCATGCGCCCGAAACCGCTAAACGGGTCCGCCGGGAAATTTTACTCGTAAAAATTGTAAAAATTAATTTTAAAATTACAGAAAATTATGAAAATATATAATTTTGAATTATATATTAATTTTGTGATAGTCATGGCCCAAAAACCCAATGTGATTGGATTGTGTTGTAATTCATAATACGGCCTGCGTGCCGTTATGTGTTTGCGAGTGTTGTATTATATTCGTGACCTGAGCGTCGTGCCTTCTCTTATATTCTTGTTGTAAATTAGATTTAGACTCGAATGTAACTCGAGTTTCAAATTGTAATGTACAAATTGGAGCGGTGGAGGGTCCACACCAGACGGAGTTCCGAGGCGGGCACGAGCAACACAAGGTGGTCAAAGGGAGGAGCTTGGAGAAGCTGTTGACCCTAGGTTGACCAATCGATCTTATCATTGGCTTGAGAAGATCGTAGTAGGGCCATGACTAAATCACAAATAGATTGCTTGTGTATGTGATGCATATTTAATAAGTAGTTAATTAATTAGTGCCTTACGATTAGATTAGATCTAAGTCGTGCACATGATGCACCCTTGCGATTAGATTAGATCTAAGTCGTGCACAAGATGCATCTTTTTCGATTAGATTAGATCTCAATCGACTCAACTCTAATGCCTAACCGTGCCGTGATACCTATCACTACCTCGATCAGATGTATTGTTGAATCTGCCAAAGCATAGCAATACATATTATCTTGGTAGGGTACGCAGGGACAATCTTGGTCCCGCCTATCAACGCATGGGTGAATACAAACTCAATTTGATTGAGTATTCCTAGTTACTTGGTTGGATCGAGTCAACTATAGGCATTCTTCCAATAGTTGGAAAGGTAGGACAAAATCACGTTTATATTAACTCTCGGGCGTATTAGCCAAAGCTAACTCGAGTTTTAATATAAATATGGATCTTGATCCTATAAACAAGAGTTGCATAGAGATGTAATTGGTAATCGTTACCTACCGATCATACTAAGTCTTGGGCGTATTAGCCAAAGCTAACTCAAGGGTTAGTATGATGTGGATCTTGTCCCACAAGAATTATAGAATTCAGTGGGAGTATCATTTAATTAAAGGCCTAATTAAATGATTTTAAGAATATGATATTTATTTCTGCAAATTTTTCTGTTGTAGATAACTATGACGTCGAACACGAATTCCTTCTCCCTGCGATCTGTCCTTGAGAAGGACAAGCTCAACGGAGCGAATTTCCTGGACTGGTACAGGAACTTGAGAATAGTTCTCACCCAAGAACGTAAACTGTACGTTATGGAGCAGCCCATTCCGGAGGCTCCTCCTGCCAATGCCCCGCGAGCCGACAAAGATGCTTATAAGAAGCATCAAGATGACGCATTAGATGTGTCCTGTCTAATGCTTGCGACTATGAACTCAGAGCTTCAGAAGCAACATGAGTTGATGGCGCTTACGATATGGTTGAGCATCTTCGCCAACTATATCAGGGACAAGCGAGGCATGAGAGATTTGAGATCTCGAAGGCACTGTTTCAGTGCAAGATGTCAGACGGGGCTCCTGTAGGTCCTTATGTACTCAAGATGATTGGGTACATAGAGAACCTACAAAGACTGGGGTTCCCACTTGGCCAAGAGTTGGCCACTGACTTGATCTTGCTGTCCTTGCCGGATAGCTATAGTCAATTCGTTCTCAACTATAACATGAACGAGATTGACAAGCCACTGCCCGAGCTACTTAGTATGTTACGAACTGCTGAGATTAACCTTAAGATGGTTAAGCCCATTCTGATGGTCCAGAAGCACAAGGGCAAGGGCAAGCCCAAAGATAAGGGAAAGTCCCAAACCAAGGGCAAAGGCAAAGCACTGAAGCCTAAAGGAGGGGTCGCCAAGGATGCTACCTGCTTCCACTGCGGTCAGACCGGGCACTGGAAGAGGAACTGTAAGGTATACTTGGAGGATCTTAAGAAGAAGCGAAGTGAGACTTCCACTTCAGGTATATATGTTATAGAAGTAAATCTATCTATTTCTACATCATGGATATTAGATACTGGATGTGCTTCTCACATTTGTACTGATGTGCAGGCGCTGAGAAATAGCAGAGCATTGGCAAAGGGCGAGGTGGACCTACGAGTAGGCAATGGAGCACGGATTGCTACTGTTGCTGTAGGAACTTATCAGCTATCTCTGCCCTCTAGGCTTGTACTAGATTTAGATGATTGTTGTTATGTGCCTACTCTTTTATAATAAAAGACAAATGTTGTTCTGTTTATTTAAAAGATATGTTCTATTGTAGTGCACCACTAATAAACGGACTCTATATTCTAGACCTTGAGAGCTCTATCTATAACATTAGTACCAAGAGGTTCAAGTCAAATGACTTGAACCAAACCTATCTCTGGCACTGTCACTTAAGTCATATAAATGACAAGCGCTTATCCCAGCTCCATAAGGATGGTTTGCTGGACTCATTTGATTTTGAATCATATGAGATATGCGAGTCATGCCTACGAGGCAAGATGACCAAGACTCCCTTTAGTGGGCACAGCGAGAGAGCAACTGATTTGTTAGGACTCATACATAGTGATGTATGTGGCCCTTTCAATGTCGCTACTAGAGGCGGTTATAGATACTTCATCACATTTACTTATGACTTCAGTAGATATGGTTATGTGTACTTGATGACACATAAGTCCGAATCCTTTGAAAAGTTCAAAGAATTCAAGAATGAAGTACAGAACCAGCTTGGCAAGAGTATTAAGATACTTTGATCAGATCGAGGTGGTGAATACTTAAGCCATGAGTTTTGTGACTATTTAGCTGAGTGTGGGATTGTATCCCAACTCACTCCTCCTGGAACACCACAGAAGAATGGTGTATCCGAAAGGAGGAATCGTACCTTATTAGATATGGTACGATCTATGATGAGTCACATAGATCTTCCGACATACCTTTGGGGCTATGCTCTAGACATGGCAGCTTTCATTCTCAACCGAGTTCCATCCAAGGCCGTGATAAAGACACCATATAGGATATGGACTGGGAGAGATGCCCAGGTGTCTTTCATGAGGATTTGGGGTTTTGAGGCTTACGTTCGACGTCAAGTCTCAGACAAATTAGGACCCAAATCTGACAAGTGCTATTTCATCGGATATCCCAAGGAAACAAAGGGATATTACTACTACATTCTCAGTCAGCACAAGGTAGTTGTGGCAAAGACTGGGGTCTTTCTAGAAAGGGACTTTGTTTCTAGAAAGACTAGTGGGAGCACGTTCGATCTTTGAGAAGTTCAAGATGCGAATACTAGCACTGAAGCCTCGATGGAAATTGAACTGGAACCACAAAGTGTTGTGGATGATGTTGTTCCACAAGGAGTTGAGGAACAACAACCAGTTCAAGTAGACATATCTCTTCGCAGGTCTGATAGGGTATGTCGTCAGCCTGAGAGATACTCATTTCTCTTGTCTGACCATGATGACATTGTGCTCATAGAGGATGAGCCTACCACCTATCAGGAAGCTGTGATGAGACCAGATTCCGAGAAATGGCTAGAGGCCATAAGATCCGAGATGGAATCCATATACACCAACCAAGTATGGACTTTGGTTGATCCACCTGAAGGGGTAAAACCCATTGGGTGTAAGTGGGTCTTTAAGAGAAAGACTGACATGGATGGACTTATCTATGAGGGTTTTGTAGATACACAGCATACTAGCAGAGTATGCAAGCTACATAGGTCCATTTATGGACTAAAGCAAGCTTCTCGGAGCTGGAATCTTCGATTCGATGATGTAATCAAACAGTTTGGTTTCATCAAGAACGAAGATGAGCCTTGTGTCTACAAGAAGGTTGTAGAGAACGCAGTTGTCTTCCTCATATTGTATGTGGATGACATACTACTCATTGGGAAGGACATCATTATGCTTCAGTCTGTCAAGACCTGGCTAGGGAGTTGCTTCTCAATGAAGGACTTAGGTGAGGCATCCCGCATTCTAGGGATACAGATCTATAGAGATAGATCTAAGAGATTGCTTGGCCTAAGTCAGAGTACATATATTGACAAGGTACTCCTTCGGTTTACCATGCAGAACTTCAAGAAGGGATTTCTGCCGATGTTATATGGCATGAGTCTTTCGAAGACTCAAGGTCCCTCTTCTAGAGAGGAGAGAGACCGCATGGATCAGATCCCTTATGCCTTAGCCATAGGGTCTATCATGTACGCCATGCTATGTACTCGACCTGATGTCTCGTATGCTTTGAGCATGACGAGCAGATACCAGTCAGATCCAGGTGAAAGTCACTGGATAGCGGTCAAGAATATTCTTAAATAATTATGAAGGACTAAAGAATATTCCTTGATATATGGAGGCAATGATGAGCTAACTGTAAAAAGTTACAGTGATGCCAGCTTCCAGACCGATCAGGATAATTAAAGATCACAGTCGAGGTTCGTGTTTTGCTTGAATGGTAGTGCTATGAGCTGGCAGAGTTCGCAGCAGTTCTACAACGTTTCCATCTCATTCGAGAGATTATCGATAGAGGAGATGTGGAGATTTGTAGAGTACCTACAGAGGCTAACATCGTAGATCTCTTGACCAAGGCTTTGGCACAGAGAAAGCATGATGGTCACACTAGGTCATTAGGCCTTAGAGCCTATACTGATTGGCACTAGTGCTAGTGGGAGATTGTTAGTTAGAGCCCTAGAACCAATCATTTGATGATTGTATGGATTCATGTATATCATATTCTTGTATATATATTAAGACATTTGGTTTTTTGGTTATTATGCTTATTTGTATTAGTGCCAGATAAAATAAGTATAGTAACGTCCTTGAGTAGAAGGTTCTTACCTATATCAATCGATTGGTTGAATCGATAGTGAGATGATATAGGGAACACTACTCTAAAACATTCCTAGTCGAGTATTAACATTCAGGGACAATGTTAATACAATAAGACTAGCAGGTAGGTCAGCTCGATGACTTGATCTCACAAGTCATGGATATAGAGATATCAAGCTGACACATGGGTATGCATTAGAGAATGTATACTAAATGACCCGCCTTGAGAAAGTATCATGGATCGTTATATGAGTGTCATATACTTTCTCATGTGGCTATTAGTATGACTATTAGTCCTTTGACCTGAAGTCACCATGGATCCCTGCATAAGGAGTTATGTACTTTGGTTTCGTCAAACGCCACCCGTAACAGGGTGGACTATAATGGCGATTACTGGGTATGTAACAAATTATGCAGAGGGATGTGAGTGATGTAGATGGGATCTATCCCTCCCATATGACGGGAGCGACATTAATATTCTTGATAGAGTTAGACCACGAAGTGCATGGCCATGCCCAAATGAGTCAACATTAGATGTTGAGCTCATTTGATCAAGTGAGTCTACTTGGAGTTCAAGATTTAGACTGATTAGAGGATGACACGGTCTATGCCTCATATTGATCAATCTAGATGTCTAGGATAGAAGGACATTGTCACATATTGTGAGGAGTCACAATTAGTAGTCACAAGGTGATGTTGGATCTCGACATTTCTTGTAACTTGGGTAGTAATGATGTATTGCTAGATACCGCTCATTACTTATGCTCCTAAATGGGTTTAGTGCATTGCCAATGTTACAAGAACCTATAGGGTCGCACACTTAGGACATTTAGATGGAGATTTGGTTCATATGATGAACCAAGAGGATTAGATTCATTTGATGAATCAAATTGGATTAAGAGTAATCCAAATTGGGCTAATTGAGTTAGACTCAAGTTGATTCATGTATTTAATGAGTCTAATTTAGATTATGACTCATTAGATCAATTTAATTTAATGAATTAGATTCATTATATTAAGTTGGCTTGAATCAAATGGTTAGATTAGATCAACCATGAGAGAGATTGAGTCAAGTTTGACTTGACTAGAGAGGAAGAGGAAGAGTCAAGTTTGACTTGACTCTTTGCCACATCATGAGTGAGGTGGCAAGATGTGGGCCAATAGTGTTGTTCCACATCATCTTGTTTTGCCACCTCATGGAGGTTACAAGCCTCCATTGCATTTAATGTGGGTTGACCACATTAAATGAGTGGAGGTTACTCATTTGCCACATCATTGTGAGGTGGCAAGATGTGGACCAATGGTAATGGTCCACATCTTCATGATGTGCCACATCATAGGAGTTACACAACACCTCTTAATGGCTTCACATTAATTGTGATTAATGTGGAATGGGAGTTACACTCCATGGAGTGGCCGGCCACACAAAAGTGGTGAATGAAATTTGATTTTCATTCAAGGTATTACTTCTTCTTCTTCTTCCTCAAGAGAGCTCTTTCCCTTTCCTCCTCTTGCCGTGACCACACCAGGTGCTAGCACACCTTTTGTGTGTTTTCTCCACCTACGTGTTCGTGTGGATACTTCTAGAGGAGTATCTATTTTGATACTCTAGAGATCCGGCAATTCCTTGGACGAGCGGGAACGCGAAAGGGCACGCTTCGAAGGTTTAACTCTCATCTAGTGTAGATCTAGAGACTTTGAAACTCGTACACGTATTTTCGTTCGGTTTTCCTTGCACGGATCCGTTGGCCTTGGGTGATTCGGGGTTTCCGCGACGCGAAAAGCGGTTTTCGCGGCCCGAAGAACCCATCACAAACATATCTCTATGTTGGACGCTTATCAAGGTTATCATCAAGTTCCTTTGGCCAAAGAGGATCAAGAAAAGGTAAGTTTTATAACATCTGAAGGTACTTATTGCTATAATGTTATGCGCTTTGGACTAAAAAATGCAGGAGCAACTTATCAAAGGCTTATGAATAAGGCTTTCCAGAAGCAGATTGGTAGAAATATAGAAGTATATGTTGATGACATCTTAATTAAATCTCTTCAAGCTGCTGATCTATGCAGGGATATAGAGGAAACTTGCAAGACTCTAAGACAATATGGGCTCAAGTTGAATCCCAGCAAATGTTTATTTGGCGTGAAGGGAGGAAAGTTCCTGGGATACATGGTGTCCGAACGGGGGATAGAGGCCAACCCAAGCAAGGTCAAGGCATTGCAGAACATGGAGCCACCACGCAACATGAGGGAAGCTCAAAGATTGACAGGACGAATCACAGCTTTGTCTAGATTTATTTCTAGATCGGCTGATCGTAGTTTTCACTTCTTTAAAATACTCAGAAGGCTAATAAGTTTCAATGGAATGAAGAGTGTGATAAGACTTTCCAAGAATTGAAAGACTATTTGGCTACCCTCCCTGTATTGGCTAAACCTATAGTAGGAGAGACTCTGTGGGTATATTTGTCGGCTAATGAAAACGCCGTGGGTTCTGTATTACTCAGGCAAGGAGGAAAAGAGCAACAGCCTGTATATTTTTCTAGCCATTTATTAAAAGGAGCTGAGTGTAGATACACTACACTAGAAAAATTAGCTTATGCTCTAATATTGACTGCTCGAAGGTTACGCCCATATTTCTTGGCACATGAGATTATTGTCTTAACCAATAGCACTCTTGGACGGGTGTTACTCAACCCAGAGGCATACGGACGGTTAATCAAATGGGCAATCGAGCTTGGGGAATATGACATCCAATATCAACCCTGCTCGGCCATCAAGGCGCAAGCTCTAGCAGATTTCATCATAGAAGTTCAAGGCCCGGAAGAAGAAGATATCTGGAAGATTTATGTAGATGGCTCTTCAACTAGACAAGGCAGCGGAATTGGTATCCTCCTTATATCCCCAAAAGAAGACAGACTTCAACTCTCCATCAGGTTAAATTACAGAGCTACCAACAATGAGGCTGAATAAGAAGCTCTAATAGTCGGCTTGCAAGCTGCTCGGCATGTAGGGGCAGCTCGAGTCCTTATATATTCTGATTCTCAGCTAGCATCCCAACAATTATCAGGTAATTTTGAAATCAATAATGACAGGCTTAAGTTATATGCTGAAACATTCGATAAATTGAAGGCTCAATTTCAAGATGTGAGCATACAAAAAATTTCCCGATCTGAGAATCAGGTGGTAGATGAATTAGCTAAATTAGCCTCTGCTGTAGTGCCATGGAATCTTGATCGACCAGTGGAACAGACTCTGTTAATCTCCTGTATTGAAAGAAAAACCGATATAGAAATTCAAGGTGATTGGCGAGCTCAAATCATATTATATTTACAACAAGGTCTTCTTCCGAAAGATACAGAACAAGTCAGGGTATTTAAGAAACGAGCTGCTCAATATACTATGGTAGGAGAGCAATTATATAAAAGAGATTTTTCTAGACCTTTGCTCAAGTGTGTGGGCACAGAAGATACACAATTTATTTTACAGGAGGTGCATCAAGGTTCCTGTGGTAGTCATATAGGGGGAAGATCTTTGGCTCGTAAAATTCTATTAGCAGGATATTTTTGGCCCACTTTACATGAAGATGCTAACAAGATGGTGAGAACTTGTGTTTCTTGTCTAAAGCATCAAAATATCTCACATCATCCTACACAGTTATTGAGAACCTCTATAGTTGCAAGTCCCTTTGATCAGTGGGGCATGGACATAGTAGGACCGTTTCCTATGGCAGCTGCACAGAGAAAATTCTTATTGGTAGCAGTGGATTATTTTTCTAAATGGGTAGAGGCAGAACCACTTGCTCGAATTACTGAAGATGCAGTTATTAAATTTTTATGGAAAAATATAATCTGCAGGTTTGACATTCCTCATAAATTGATCTCTGATAATGGAAGACAATTCCAAGGGGATAGGATTTTAGACTGGTGCAACAGTTATGGGATTACCCAGGCCTTCACCTCCGTGGCTTACCCGCAGAGCAATGGTCAAGCAGAGGTAACTAATAGGGAGATTATTAGAGGCCTAAAAACTAAGCTGGATCATGTCGGAGGTAGCTGGGTAAATGAGTTACCCAGTGTTCTCTGGGCATATCGTAGTACGCCTCATGAAGCTACAGGAATTACTCCTTTCCAGTTGGTCTATGGAGGAGAAGCAGTAATCCCCATTGAGGTAGGAGTAGAATCGGAAAGAAGACAATTGTATGATGAGGATAATAGAGACCGACGACTTATGGAGCTGGACCTGATTGGGGAAATAAGAGATAAAGCGGCTACTCGTCTTATATCATATCGACAGCGAATGAGACAAGACTATAACAAAAGAGTCATCCCCAGATTTTTCCAAGTAGGAGATTTGGTATGGAAGTGAGTTAAGCCTGTGGGGGATGTCAGCAAGTTAGCACCACAGTGGGGAGGACCTTATAAAGTGATAGAAAAACTCGCATCAGGCTCGTACTATCTCCAAGATGCTGAAGGAAGAATTTTGGAGCGCCCTTGGAGCGCTAATCATTTGCAACCCTATCGAGCCTGATTTGATCATATTACTTTAAATGTGTTCACAATTATTGGAAATCCCAGGTGAATTAAGATACCTGCAGTTTATGTACTTTGCTTCTTTTGATGAAAACCAAGCAAGATAAATATCGACGCGGGAAATAAATATGGTTCATGCAAATTCATAAGCATCAGAAGAATCCTTCTTTTTCTATTTTTCAAGCAGTAAAATAAGGGGAAATCCTAGGAATCCTATTCAGCTCCCCTCAAGGAAGTGTGATCCAACACGAGGTTAGCCTAAATATTATATTTCCATAAATCAAAGTCGATCGGGAAAATCCTATGATGTAACCCGGACGAGTCTTCATAGGAGAAACCGGAGACTATAAACCAAGACAAGTCAAAGTCGATCGGGAAAATCCTATGAAGTAACCCGGACGGGTCTTCATAGGAGAAACCGGAGACTATAAACCAAGACAAATCAAAGTCGATCGGGAAAATTCTATGAAGTAACTCGGTCGGGTCTTCATAAGAGGAACCGGAGACTCTAAACTATTCCAGAGAAAGAGTCGATCGGGAAATTCTATGAAGTAACTCGGTCGGGTCATCATAGGAGGAATCGGAGACTCTAAACTATTCCAGAGTAAAAGTCGATCGGGAAATTCTGTGAAGTAACTCGAACAAGTGTTCATAGGAGAAACCGGAGACTATAAACCAAGACAAATCAAAGCCGATCAGGAAAATTCTATGAAGTAACTCGGTCGGGTCTTCATAGGAGGAACCGGAGACTCTAAACTATTCCAGAGAAAGAGTCAATCCAGAAATTCTATGAAGTAACTCGGTCGGGTCTTCATAGGAGGAACCGAAGACTCTAAACTGTTCCAGAGTAAAAGTCAATCGGGAAATTCTGTGAAGTAACCCGAACGGGTCTTCATAGGAGGAGCCGGAGACTCTAAACTGTTCCAGAGCAAAAGTCAATCGGGAAATTCTATGAAGTAACTCGGTCGAGTCTTTATAGGAGGAACCGGAGACTATAAACCAGAGCCGATCGGGAAATTCTATGAAATACATCAGGCAGGTTTTGACAGAAGAAATCAGTGATTCTAAACTAGCGCAAGGCATAATTAATTAGGGAATCTCCTGGCTTCGAAGCCTAATTAAGCAGAAATTGAGAAGGGATTCTATACAGGAGCCCAGATATATGAAAGTCTTTACTCAAAATCCGTCTGGGATATTATACTCAGCTTGAAGATCAATAGTTTTACACAATTTCGTATCCAGTCTCAACTAAGATCATTCATCCTCGGGGAGATACAAAGCATACCGGATGTTACTTAAAGAAGAATCCATCAAGACAAGGCTTAACACCGAAAGATGAACAAGGAATTTTTAAATAGAGTTTATATTTAGCAATCAAAAGCATTTCAGGAAGGGGTGTTCTCAAACTAGCATAAAGAGGAAGCAAGTAAGTGTTAAATTTTCTTATACCCTGCAAGTACTTAATTACTCAGTATCAACCACACTTTTTCTCATTATCGGTTCTTACATTACAAGTTTTATAAATAAGTTTCTTAAACATTCGGAAAAAGACCTTTTAAATCCGCGGGCAGGTCTTCATTAAGCCTGCGGCGATTTAGGAAAGAGAGGGGAGGTTCTTGGGGTAATTAACCACCCTCTCTTAACTGTTGAAGAACTCCCGATACAGAATGGTTTAGAGAACCTACTATCCTACGAGCAAATTCTCGAGCAAAGGCTGAAGACTTCAAATAAGCCTGACGCCATTCCTCCCAGCGGTTCTTCTCTTGCTCCTTGTAACTTTGAAAATTAGCTTGTAGATTGGCGTTCTGATCTTTCAAAGCATTATTCTCTGATTTAAGTTGCTCCAATTCCTTTTGAAGCAATGACAATTCAACCTCTTGAGCTTTCCTTTTCTCTTGTTCCTGTAGGAGAGCGAAATCATGAGAGGCTAAGTCCTGAGCTTGGTCATAAAGACAGGCATTATGGAGTTTTTCTACTTTCTCTAAAATAAGGCTTTTTAGAGAAGCATTTGAAAGAGCTTTCTCTTTCAAAGCAATCTCTAGTCGAAGACCAGAGTGTAACCTATCCACCTGTAATTCTAACGTCCTCCTGGCAAGCTCTTTGTCTTTCAACAGCTGTTGACATTCCTCCAATTCTTGCTTCAAGGTTCCCTATTGTTGATTTTGCAAGGCCACTTTCTCTTGCAGCTGAGCCCCATCACTACTAGAAGAAGGCGAAGCAGCCTTCAATGTCTCCAGTTGAGCTTTCAACTTATTGTTCTCATGATCTTTAGCTGTAAGTAGTTGATCGATATGTAGACTTGTGGCGAGAAACTAAACAAGAAGATAGTGTCAGTTAAAGATGAAATTACAAAGCTAATAACACATAACTAGGAATACTTACAGCCACTGCCTGACGACTATGGCGATCCGCTCGATGTGGGAGACTAAGGCTTCGTAGTTGTTCATAACCCTGCATCCAAGATTCCGCCAATAAACCTTGCAGTTGCAAAGTGCCATAGCCAGGAGGATTAGAAGGCTGCCCCAATTGAGAAGGTAAGCCCGCAGCCACTTTAAATAAAGGAAGGTGATTAGAGGAAGCCGGAGATGGAGAAGAATAGGAGGCAATGGAAGGAAAAGGGATAGTAGAAGCAGGAGGAGCAGGGTAGGAACTAGATGGAATAGAAGGTAGCAATGTAGGAGGGGTGGTTGAAATTGTGGAAACACTAACAGCTGAGGAGCTGACACTGGGAGAAGATCTCCGGCAAGGTTTTCGTTTTGCTTGAGGCCTATAAGCCAAGGGAGGCAGGGCCAATGCCAAGGATGTAGAAGGCACAGGAGGGATAACGGTCATCTCAGAGGCAGGAGCAGGAGGAGCTGAAATAATAGAAGAAGAAGAGATAAGTAGACCATGCCTCATCATCCGAAGAGTAGGATTGGAGATGATATTGGAGGGAGTCATCGGTGCCTTACCTCTCTCAAAAGAAATAGGCGCCGGAACAAGAGGAGCTTGCACAAAAGTGCCAAAGAAATCGCCAAAGGGAGAATTCTTGGTAAGATTTGGCTTTTTAACTAAAGTAATAAAAGGCTCTTCTTCTTCCTCTTCCATGAGTGTGACACCCTCTACTCGCCGTTCTTCTTCGGAAAGCAAGCCCAAAGAAGAGGGATTAGGATCAGATCGCCGAGCCAACAACCATCTTTCTCCAAGACTATTGATAAAGGACTTGGTCATAGCAGAATTCCTGTACATAAAAGCTAGAAGAATAGCATCGGCTGAAATACAGAGGGTAAACATCATTGTCATAGAGGCATGCTGATCAGCAAAGGTGAAGTAAAATAATTACACTCACCAAAGGAACTATCCAAAGGAGTGTTGATGTTGCCTATCCCGAAGGGAAACATTAAGCCCTCTTCAATTAGGTGTGGCAAACTGAATTTCGCTCCCTGCAATTTAGTTAAAGCAGAAGCAATAGAGGGATCGTCAAGAAGATCATAGATGTCCGGAAGTGGAGGTAAATCATGTATCAATTGGATAGGAAACGGAGGGGGAGAAGGGAGATGCATGTAGAAGAATTTACGATACCATTCGCCCTGGGGAGGAATGCGGTTAAATAGAATGGCCTTGGGACGAGACTGAAACTTGAAAACACCCACATCTACTCGGCGAGGAATGAAGAAGTAATGAAAATGACGGGGAGACAAGGGGAAATCCAATAGTTTCGATACCCCAATGAAACCCATTAGAATAGAAAAAGATTGAGGGACGGGTTGGTTCAACGGGATATCAAAGTAATGGCTGACATTACAGAAAAAAGGATGAAGGGGAAATCTAAAACCTTGTAAGACTTGGTCCCTGAATATGGAAATACATCCTAGGGGGGGAAGATGTAGACCCTCATGAGGAGCAGGACGAGTGATATAGGAAGGGAAACCATAGGTTGCCTGTAAATCCACTTCTTCTGTATCTGTGAGGTCAGAAGAGCATGAGAGAAACCACGCAGGAGAAGAAACCGCCATAGGGAGAAGCAATCATAGAAAAAGGAATCAAGGAAGAAGACGAGAGAGGAAGAAAAATAGGAGAAAACCTCGTAAGCCCTTATCATTCTTTTTGCCTTGTGCTAAAACCCTTAAGATGAAACAGCAAAAGGGGGAAAAAGGTGCTTGGAGTATCAATCCTCATAAATAGGTAATAATAATAAAGAATAAAATCAGGAGAAAAAAGTGAAGTTAAAAAAGCTACCTCGGAAACAGGTGCGAGTTTCCTCAGAAATATTCTTAGGAAACCCTGACAAGGACAAATAGAAATTAGTACAATAAACTATAAGTTTGAGGTGTGGATATAATAAAATAGAAGTCAAGCATCGGATAGTAGTTAATAAACGAAATCCGTAGATGAAAATCGGACGGTTTTGACAAACCGGCCGAACTAAAGATCATTCAAAATATATTGATCAAAGGCTTATTATAGTTGTTAGCTAGAGCCCTAAAGCCAATCATTTGATGATTGTATTTTGGACTTATTGTATCATATTCTATATAAATAAAGGCATTTGGATTTTGGTTATTATACTTACTTGTATTTGTGCCAAATAAACTAAGTATAATAATGTCCTTGAGTAGATGGTTCTCACCTATATCAATCGGTTAGTTGAACCGATAGTGAGATGATATAGGGAACACTACTCTTAATCATTCCTAGTCGAGTATTAACATTCAGGGACAATGTTAATGCAATAAGACTAGCATGTAGGTCAACTCGATGACTTGATCTCACAAGTCATGGATATAGAGATATCAAGTTGACACATGGGTATACATTAGAGAATGTATACTGAATGACCCGCCATGAGAAAGTATCATGGATCGTTATATGAGTGTCATATACTTTCTCATGTGGCTATTAGTATGACTACTAGTCCTTAGACCTGAAGTCACCATAGATCTCTACATAAGGAGTTATGTACTTTAGTTTCGTCAAACGTTACCCGTAACTGGGTGGACTATAAAGGCGATTACTGGGTATGTAACGAATTATGCAGAGGGATGTGAGTGATGTACATGGAATTTATCCCTCCTATATGACGGGAGAGACATCGGTATTCCTGATAGAGTGAGACCACGAAGTGCATGGCCATGTCCAAATGAGTCAATATGAGATATTGAGCTCATTTGATTTAGTGAGTCTACTTTGAGTTCAGGATTTAGATTGATCAGAGGATGACACGGTCTATGCCTCACATTGATCAATCTAGATGTCTAGGATAGAAGGACACTTGTCATATATTGTGAGGAGTAACAATTAGTAGTCACAAGGTGATGTTGGATCTCGACATTCTTGTAACTTGGGTAGTAATGATGTGTTGCTAGATACCGCTCATTACTTATGCTCCTAAATGGGTTTAGGGCATTGTCAACGTTACAAGAACCTATAGGGTCACACACTTAGGACAATTAGATGGAGATTAGGTTCATATGATGAACCAAGAGGACTTGATTCATTTGATGGATCCAATTGGATTAAGAGTAATCCAAATTGGGCTAATTGAGTTAGACTCAAGTTGATTCATATATTCAATGAGTATAATTTAGATTATGACTCATTAAATCAACTTAATTTAATGAATTAGATTCATTATATTAAGTTGGCTTGAATCAAATGGTTAGATTAGATCAACCATGGAAGAGATTTGGTCAACTTTGACTTGACTTGAGAGGAAGATTAAAAGTCAAGTATGACTTGACTTTATGCCACCTCATTGGTGAGTTGGCATTGATGTGGACCAATGATGATGCACCACATCATCATGGTTGCCACCTCATGGGAGTTACTAGTGAGTGCTACCTCATGGAGGTTACATTCCCTCTTTGATGACAACTTAATGCATTAATGAGGGGGTTACATTTGGGAAATGTGGCCGGCCACAATTTGAATGAAAATGGATTCATTTTCATTCAAGTGATGATTATTGCATCTTCTTCCTCTCAGGCTCTCCCTCTCCTCTTCTTGCCGTGGCTGATCAAGGGTGCTAGCACACCTTTGTTTAGTTTCTCTCCACCTAATTAGTTCATGTGGATACTTCTAGAGGAGTGTCTATTTTGACACTCTCGAGATCCGGCACCATTTGGACGAGCGGGAACGCGAAGGGCTTCGCTACAAGGGTAAATGTCTAAACATGTAGATCTAAGTATAGATCTAGATAATAAACTCGTACTCGTTAGTTTTTCGTAAATTTTCTTCGCACGGATCCATGGCTAGGGGCTTTCGGGGTTTCCGCGACGCGAAAAAGCGGTTTTCGCGGCCCGAAAAACCCAACAGTGGTATCAGAGCCACGTGCGAAGCTTGTACGAGTTTATTTTTTTATTTTTTATTTTTTTTTTTGGTTTTATGAAAACTAAACCTTCTGTGATTTTCTATAAAATTTAGTTTTTTATGTTTTTATGGGTAATTTTTCCATAGAAGCGAAGCACAAGTATCTCGGCACTTGTAGGCTTCGTTTTGCCCCAAATCCGTTTGGGACAGCGGGCTTGGGTGCCATTAGATCGTAAAGGAGCAACTCACGATGGTAAGATCGTGGGTAGGGGTACTACCCCTAACCCCGCAAGGGGATTTGCTCCGTGATTGCACCCGAAATCGCTAAAAACGAACCTGCCGGGAAGATTTTTTCCGAAACGGCAATGTCTCGACCCAAATCATTTTGGGACAGCGAGTTTAGGCACTGTTGGATCGCAAAGGAACCCTCGCAATGGTTAGATCACGGGTAGGGGCGTTGCCCTGGCCCCGCAAGGGGATCCGTTCCGCGATTGCGCCCGAAACCGCTAAACGGGACCGCCGGGAAATTTTACTCGTAATAATTGTAAAAAATTAATTTTTAAAATTATAGAAAATTATGAAAATATATAATTTTGAATTATATATTAATTTTGTGATAGTCATGGCCCAAAAACCCAATATGATTGGATTGTGTTGTAATTCATAATACGGCCTGCGTGCCGTTATGTGCTTGCGCGTGTTGTATGTTTTTATTTTTCTATGACCTGTGCGTCGTGCCTTTCTCATATATTCTGGTTGTAAATTAGATTTAGACTCGAATATAACTCGAGTTTCTAATTTTAATGTACAAATTGGAGCGGTGGAGGGTCCACACGAGACGGAGTTCCGAGGCGGGCACGAGCAACACAAGGTGGTCAAAGGGAGGAGCTTGGAGAAGTTGTTGACCCTAGGTTGACCATTCGATCTTCTCATTGGCTTGAGAAGATCATAGTGGGGCCATGACTAAATCACAAATAGATTAAGTAGTTAATTGCTTATGTATATGATGCATGTTTAATAAGTAATTAATTAATTAGTGCCTTACGATTAGATTAGATCTAAGTCGTGCACATGATGCACCCTTGCGATTAGATTAGATCTAAGTCGTGCACACGATGCATCTTTTTCGATTAGATTAGATCTCGATCGAACCAACTCTAAATGCTTAACCGTGCCATGATACCTATCACTACCTCGATCACATGTATTGTTGAATCTGCCAAAGCAGAGCAATACATATTATCTTGGTAGGGTACGGAGGGACAATCTTGGTCCCGCCTATCAACGCATGGGCGAGTACAAACTCAATTAGATTGAGTATTCCTAGTTTACTCGGTTGGATCGAGTACAACTATAGGCATTCTTCCAATGGTTGGAAAGGTAGGACAAAATCACGTTTATATTAATTCTCGGGCGTATTAGCCAAAGCTAACTCGAGTTTTAATATAAATGCAGATTTCATCCTATAAACAAGAGTTGCATAGAGATGTAATTTGTAATCGTTACCTACTGATCATACTAAATCTTGAGCGTATTAGCCAAAGCTAATTCAAGGGTTAGTATGATGTGGATCTTGTCCCACGTGAATTATAGAATTCAATGGGAGCATCATTTAGTTAAAGGCCTAATTAAATGATTAAGAATATGATACTTATTTCTGCATTCATTTCTGTTGTAGAATTTCCATGACTTCGAATACGAACACCTTCTCTCTGCGATCTGTCCTTAAGAAGGACAAGCTCAACGGAGCAAATTTCCTGGACTGGTATAGGAACCTGAGAGTAGTTCTCACCCAAGAATGTAAACTGTACGTTCTGGAGCAGCCCATTCCGGAGGCTCCTCCTGCCACTGCCACGCAAGCAGACCGAGATGTTTACAAGAAGCATCAAGATGACGCATTAGATGTGTCCTGTCTTATGCTCGCAACCATGAACTCTGAGCTTCAGAAGCAACATGAGTTGATGAGCGCTTACGATATGGTTGAACATCTTTGTCACCTATATCAAGGACAAGCAAGGCACTGGAAGAGGAACTCCAAAGAATACCTGGAAGATCTTACGAAGAAGAGAAATAAGATTTCTACTTCAGATATACATGTTATAGAAGTCAACCTCTCTATTTCTTCATCGTGGGTATTATATACCGGATGTGCTTCGCACATTTGTACTAATGTACAAGCGCTGAGAAATAGCAGGGCATTGACGAAGGGTGAGATAGACCTACGAGTTGGCAATGGAGCACGAGTTGCTGTTATTGCTGTAGGAATTTATCATCTATCCCTTCCCTCTGGGGTTGTACTAGAATTAGATGATTGTTGTTATATGCCTGCCTTGACTAAGAACATAATTTCAGTTTCTTGTTTGGACAAGAAAAGATTTTCGTTTATAATAAAGAATAAATGTTGTTCTGTCTATTTAAACGATATGTTCTATTGTAGTGCACCTCTGATGAACGAACTCTATATTCTAGACCTTGAGAGCTCTATCTATAACGTTAGTACCAAGAGGTTCAAATCGAACGATATGAACCACACCTATCTGTGGCACTATCGCTTAGGTCATATAAATGACAAGCGCTTATCCCAGCTCCATAAGGATGGTTTGCTGGACTCATTTGATTTTGAATCATATGAGATATGCGAGTCATGCCTACGAGGCAAGATGACCTAGACTCCCTTTAGTGGGCACAGCAAGAGAGCGACTGATTTGTTAGGACTCATACATAGTGATGTATGTGGCCCTTTCAATGTCGCTGCTAGAGGCGGTTATAGATACTTCATCACATTTAATGATGACTTCAGTAGATATGGTTATGTGTACTTGATGACACATAAGTCCGAATCGTTTGAAAAGTTCAAAGAATTCAAGAGTGAAGTACAGAACCAGCTTGGCAAGAGTAATAAAATACTTCGATCAGATCGAGGTGGTGAATACTTAAGCCATGAGTTTCGTGACTATTTAGCTGAGTGTGGGATTCTATCCCAACTCACTCCTCCTGGAACACCACAGTGGAATGGTGTATCCGAAGGAGGAATCGTACCCTATTAGATATGGTACGATCTATGATGAGTCACACAGATCTTCCGACATACCTTTGGGGCTATGCTCTAGACACGGCAGCTTTTATACTCAACCGAGTTCCATCCAAGGCCGTGATAAAGACACCATATAGGATATGGACTGGGAGAGATGCCCAGGTGTCTTTCATGAGGATTTGGGGTTGTGAGGCTTACGTACGACGTCAAGTCTCAGAAAAATTAGGAACCAAATCCGACAAGTGCTATTTCATCGGATATCCCAAGGAAACTAAGGGATATTACTTCTACATTCCCAGTCAGCACAAGGTAGTTGTGGCAAAGACTGGGGTCTTTCTAGAAAGGGACTTTGTTTCTAGAAAGACTAGTGGGAGCACGTTCGATCTTGAAGAAGTTCAAGATGCGAATACTAGCACTGAAGCCTCGATGGAAGTTGAACTGGAACCACAAAGTGTTGTGGATGATGTTCCACAAGGAGTTAATGAACAACAACCAGTTCAAGTAGACATACCTCTTCACAGGTCTGATAGGGTACGTCGTCAGCCTGAGAGATACTCATTTCTCTTGTTTGACCACGATGACATTGTGCTCATAGAGGATGAGCCTACCACCTATCAGGAAGCTGTGATGAGACCAGATTCCGAGAAATGGCTAGAGCCATGAGATCCGAAATGGAATCCATGTACACCAACCAAGTATGGATTTTGGTTGATCCACCTGAAGGGGTAAAACCCATTGAGTGCAAGTGGGTCTTTAAGAGAAAGACTGAAATGGATGGACTTATCTATAAGGGTCGCTTGGTAGCTAATGGTTTCAAGCAGATTCATGGTATTGACTATGATGAAACCTTTTCTCCAGTAACGATGTTTAAGTCCATTCGGATCATGCTTGCTATTGCAGCCTACCATGACTATGAGATATAGAAGATGGATGTCAAAACTGCATTTCTGAATGGAAACCTGCTCGAGGATGTGTACATGACACAACCTGAGGGTTTTGTAGATCCACAGCATACTAGTAGAGTATGCAAGCTGCATAGGTCCATTTATGGACTAAAGCAAGCTTCTCGGAGCTGGAATCTTCGATTTGATGATGCAATCAAATAGTTTGGTTTCATCAAGAATGAAGATGAACCTTGTGTCTACAAGAAGGTTGTAGGGGATATAGTTGTCTTCCTCATATTGTATGTGGATGACATACTACTCATTGGGAAGGACATCCCTATGCTTCAGTCTGTCAAGACCTGGCTAGGGAGGTGCTTCTCAATGAAGGACTTAGGTGAGGCATCCCGCATTCTAGGGATACAGATCTATAGAGATAGATCTAAGAGATTGCTTGGCCTAAGTCAGAGTACATACATTGACAAGGTACTCCTACGGTTTGCCATGCAGAACTCCAAGAAGGGATTTCTACCGATGTCACATGGCATGAGTCTTTCGAAGACTCAAGGTCCCTCTTCTAGAGAGGAGAGAGACCGCATGGATCAGATCCCTTATGCCTCAGCCATAGGATCGATCATGTACGCCATGCTAAGTACTCGACCTGATGTCTCGTATGCTTTGAGCATGACGAGCAGATACTAGTCAGATCCAGGTGAAAGTCATTGGATAACGATCAAGAATATTCTTAAGTACTTAAGAAGGACTAAAGAATATTTTTTGATATATGGAGGCAGTGATGAGCTAGCTGTAAAGGGTTACAGTGATGCTAGCTTCCAGACGGACCAGGATGACTATAGATCTCAGTAGGGTTCGTATATTGCATTAATGGTGGTGCTGTCAGCTGGAAGAGTTCGAAGTAGGATACAGTAGCTGATTCTACAACAGAAGCCGAGTACATTGCTGCATCAGAGGCAGCAAAGCAGGCAGTTTGGATCCGCAAGTTCATCACTGAACTTGGGGTGGTTCCTAGCATTGCTGACCCCATTGAGCTCTATTGTGACAACAATGGGGCTATAGCACAGGCTAAGGAACCTCGCTCACACCAGCGGACCAAAGACATACTACGGCGCTTCCATCTCATTTGGGAGATCATCGAGAGAGGAGATGTGAAGATTTGCAGAGTACCTACAGAGGCTAACATCGCAAATCCCTTGACCAAGGCTTTGGCACAGATGAAGCATGATGGTCACACTAGGTCATTTGGGCTTAGAGCCTACACTGATTGGCACTAGTGCTAGTGGGAGATTGTTAGCTAGAGCCCTAGAGCCAATTATTTGATGATTGTATTTTGGACTTATTGTATCATATTCTATATAAATAAAGGCATTTGGATTTTGGTTATTATACTTACTTGTATTTGTGCCAAATAAACTAAGTATAATAATGTCCTTGAGTAGATGGTTCTCACCTATATCAATCGGTTAGTTGAACCGATAGTGAGATGATATAGGGAACACTACTCTTAATCATTCCTAGTCGAGTATTAACATTCAGGGATAATGTTAATGCAATAAGACTAGCATGTAGGTCAACTCGATGACTTGATCTCACAAGTCATGGATATAGAGATATCAAGTTGACACATGGGTATACATTAGAGAATGTATACTGAATGACCCGCCATGAGAAAGTATCATGGATCGTTATATGAGTGTCATATACTTTCTCATGTAGCTATTAGTATGACTACTAGTCCTTAGACCTGAAGTCACCATAGATCCTTACATAAAGAGTTATGTACTTTAGTTTCGTCAAACGTCACCCGTAACTGGGTGGACTATAAAGGCGATTACAGGGTATGTAACGAATTATGTAGAGGGATGTGAGTGATGTAGATGGGATCTATCCTTCCTATATGACGGGAGAGACATCGGTATTCCTGATAGAGTGAGACCACGAAGTGCATGGCCATGCCCAAATGAGTCAATATGAGATATTGAGCTCATTTGATTTAGTGAGTCTACTTGGAGTTCAGGATTTAGATTGATCAGAGGATGACATAGTCTATGCCTCACATTGATCAATCTAGATGTCTAGGATAGAACGACACTTGTCATATATTGTGAGGAGTCACAATTAGTAGTCACAAGGTGATGTTGGATCTCCACATTCTTGTAACTTGGGTAGTAATGATGTGTTGCTAGATACCGCTCATTATTTATGCTCCTAAATGGGTTTAGGGCATTGCCAACGTTACAAGAACCTATAGGGTCACACACTTAGGACAATTAGATGGAGATTAGGTTCATATGATGAACCAAGAGGACTTGATTCATTTGTTGGATCCAATTGGATTAAGAGTAATCCAAATTGGGCTAATTGAGTTAGACTCATGTTGATTCATGTATTCAATGAGTCTAATTTAGATTATGACTCATTAAATCAACTTAATTTAATGAATTAGATTCATTATATTAAGTTGGCTTGAATCAAATGGTTAGATTAGATCAACCATGGAAGAGATTTGGTCAACTTTGACTTGACTTGAGAGGAAGATTAAAAGTCAAGTTTGACTTGACTTTATGCCACCTCATTGGTGAGTTGGCATTGATGTGGACCAATGATGATGCACCACATCATCATGGTTGCCACCTCATGGGAGTTACTAGTGAGTGCCACCTCATGGAGGTTACATTCCCTCTTTGATGACAACATAATGCATTAATGAGGGGGTTACATTTGGGAAATGTGGCCGGCCACAATTTGAATGAAAAAGGATTCATTTTCATTCAAGTGATGATTATTGCATCTTCTTCTTCTCAAGCTCTCCCTCTCCTCTTCTTGTCGTGGCTGATCAAGGGTGCTAGCACACCTTTGTTTAGTTTCTCTCCACCTAATTAGTTCGTGTGGATACTTCTAGAGGAGTGTCTATTTTGACACTCTTGAGATCCGGCACCGTTTGGACGAGCGGGAACGCGAAGGGCTTCGCTACAAGGGTAAATGTCTAAACATGTAGATCTAAGTGTAGATCTAGATAATAAACTCGTACTCGTAAGTTTTTCGTAAATTTTCTTTGCACGGATCCATGGCTAGGGGCTTTCGGGGTTTCCGCGACGCGAAAAAGCGGTTTTCGCGGCCCGAAAAACCCATCAATAGTAAGGCAAATAATATACGTTACAATAATACCCAGTGAGACTTAATTACTATGCGGAAAAAGACATATGAGAATACAATGGTAAACCGGTCGAGCAAAACAATTCGACCAATATCAAGGATAGTATGACGAAGCCTTGTTAAATCGGGCGAGATGTAACTAAGCTATAAAATATCGGGCAGTATTTATCAATCTTAATATATACCGGTCGATCGTTAAGAAAAGACCCATAGGGAAATCTCGCGTTATGATAAACCAAATAACATTAGATACATTTACAGAAAACAGGTATTCATCCTGAGAAAGAGTAAGATTTACAACCCAAAAGGAGTAATCAAAGTCGCACGAGCTTATCAGTACTGAATCACAATAACTCGAACCTAAGTTAGAGTCAACTTGGGGTACAGATCAGGAGGTTTGTTTTCAATTAGTTTGCGTTTGTTTAAGAAATTAGGAGGAGGATCGCGAGATAAATAATTCTCTTCTTTTAATTGCTGAATCGCCCCTTGACCTCCTGCAGTAAAAGTGTATAGAATGGACCTCACGATCGGTCTGTTGAACTCGGGAGATTCAATCATGGCCATGGCTCACTCCTTATAACGAACATCCTCGCCCCCTTTGTAGACTACCAACGCCATCTGAGAGGTTTTTAATTCATCTTCTTTGACAGAAGCCTCAGCTTTAGCCGAATTAAGGGAAGTGGTCAAAGAGGCTACCTCATCCTCTTTCAGCTGTAAGGCTTTGAGCTTCTCAGTCAATTCTGCTTCATAATTATTCTTTAGCTCTCCTAGCTGGGAAGTCAAATCTCGATTGAGGTCCGTAACCAATTTAAATTTTGCCTGAAGATTTTCAATTTGTACTTCGAACTGTTCCTTGGCGGCAACAGAAAACTCGGCAGAAGACAGCTCGGTAACTTGCCGTTGCAGCCTCTTATTCTCCAATTTCAAGTTTTTGTTCTTAGTATATAGGTTGTGCAGTAATCGAGAGAAACCCATATTCTCTAGCCATCGCTGGAAGCATAATCATAGCTATGAGATAGTACTTCAGAAATAGAAAGCAGGAATCTATAAACATACCTTATTCTCTTTATGAGAAAAGCGGTCAATTGCCTCAGGAATGGAAAGCTCCCCAAAAAGGGGACGAACCTCATCCCAAGAGCTAGCAAAAGAACCCCCAGTAATATAGGGAGGACAGGAATGGTAGAAGAGCCAGCCGAGAAAGAAGAAGTAGGATCAGATGGTGGAGCAAAGATCAAGTAAGAGGAGGGCGAAGAAGGCAAAGACCCAGAAGTTGGTATAGATAAAGGAAAAGTAAAAGAAATATCTCCAGAGGCGCCGACATTGGAGAGAGGCGAGGCAGGAAAGTTGAGAGAAGGATAGAGCTCCGCCAGCGTCGGCTCGTCAGAAGGAAGGTTACCCGAAGCAAAGCCTTCTGAAACCAACTCATCAACAGGAAGAATGAGCCTCCTTTTTGAGGAAGGAGCCCTGGTTAGTTTGCGTCCTGGACGCTTGCCTGTGGAAACTTCAGCTATCAATTTACCCGAGCTACCAGGAGATGGGAGCTCAATTAAAGGAAGAGAGGTAGATGAGGAGACAGCAGCAACCACTGGAGAGGTAACAGTGGGTATAGGATTAGGAATGATCTCTGCAGTAGGATACTCAGGAGAACCTTCAGGAACCTCACGAGCCCCTGAAGAGCTAGGTACTTCGGCTAAGGAAGCCAGCTCTTCAATTGAGGGTGGAGGGGCGATAGCGGCCAGAAATTCGGCCTCCTTGGCACGAAGCAATTCTTCTTCCACACGTATTTCTTCGTCAATCAAAGCATCATAAAAACACTCCACTGTATAGAAAAGAGAAGTAGTTTTGGCAGTTATAAGCAAAAAGAAAGGAACAAGACATTACCTAAGGAAATGTGGGTATCAGGTTTGACGGGGCTTAAACCAAATAGGTACAGAAGCTCGACCTTCAACCACTTCGGGATCGAGAGTCGGTGACCTAATAACTTCTCACAATAAATAGGAAAAGAGGGAAGAAGATGAAACTCTCTAACGTCGGGCAAGGGAGGCAAGAATGATTTCCAAGCATGCGACCAAGGAATAGGTCCCGGAAACTTTAAAAAGAAAAAACGAGATTTCCAGGCTTTGAGAGACGACGGTATATCCCCAAAAAGGACCATTTTAGTTCGTGACTGGAATAAGAAGACACCAGGTTCCGAACACTTGGGATAGGAAAACATGAAGAAATTTTGAGGAGTAGGAGGAATCTCTCGTAGACGAAACAACATGTAAGTACCGCACAAATAGCGAAATGCATTAGGGGCAAACTGCTGCAAAGGAATATCAAAGTACCTACTTATCTCAATCAAGAAAGGAGGAATGGGGAACCTTAAGCCCCCTATCAATTGATCCTTGAAAAAAGTCACGCAGTTATCAGGAGGATGATGAGGTCGATTATTCGGTGTTGGGAGTATGATTCTATATTCCTTAGGAATTTCATATTGGCGACGGATGGATAATCTAGCATTCTTATCAAAGACAGAAGACATATGGACATACCAAGGAGCAATTGCTTCCTCAGCCATGAACAAAGGTATAGGTTAGGGAAACAAGGGATTACTTACTGGAGACAAGAAAGGGGATCGTCGTGAAACGGTGAGCACGAGGACTGGTTGGAGACAGCAACAGTAAAAGAACTCTAGAGAAGGGAAAAGGAAGGACGAGGTTTAAAAAGGAGACGAAAGGTTTAGGGTTTGGAAAACGCACGACTGTCGTCAGATCAGGACATTGGTATCTCAGCATACGCTGAGGATCACAATAGAAAGGCAAAAGACCTATGTGACGTGGCAGTCAGAAAAAGTATGTGCCATACCATCATGAAAACATCCACATCAGATGTGATAGGTTAGATCACGCTTGGGTTGGTAATGTCTCGGAGTACGTTTCTAAACACTCTCTCACCTGAAGTAGAACCAATCACTAGCCAAGAAGCTTCGAAAGAAGACGTATATAACTGGGTATAATAAAACAAAAGGGATTGGACTTTTGACTAAGCCCAGGTTAAAGACAAAAGTGTTTAAGGATTAAGATTTAGGTGAAGAATAGATTTCAAAATCAACGCCCTTGTGAAATGCAAACTAGTATTTGATCAAAATAATGTTGTATTAGCCAGTATGATTTTAAAATTGAGTCATGATACGCCCATAGTTAAGACAACCTCAGTCATGATTGCAGCATTACAGTTACTCTTGTAAATTACAGAAAGGTTTCATAGAATCATTTAATTCAATACAAGAGTCCATTGTTACATTTAGAATCTGATCAAATACATAACGATACATCTTCCCTTAGAACAGTAAGCCTTAGGCGAATAACCCAGTTCACAAACACAAGTTCTCACAACACTTAGAAATGTCAGTCCCACTGGATTCAAACTTACCATGGAGCGGAGATGAAAATAGCCCACTTCGTCCGAACTTGCCAAGGCACATAAGAGGCAATATGTTGCCCTGGACGAAGAAAGCAACAAAAAATAGAAAAGCTCAAGGGCGACGAGACAGGGAAACATTGATTCATTCCACAATGGAAAAATAAATGTAAAAATCACTTCCCTGTTAGTTAGAGCCCTAGAGCCAATCATTTGATGATTGTATGGACTCATGTATATCATATTCTTTTATATTAATAAAGGCATTTGTTTGGTTATTATACTTATTTATATTAGTGCCAAATAGACTAAGTATAATAGCGTCCTTGAGTAGAAGGTTCATACCTATATCAATCGATTAGTTGAATCGATAGTGAGATGATATAGGGAACACTACTCTAAATCATTCCTAGTCGAGTATTAGCATTCAGGGACAATGTTAATACAATAAGACTAGCATGTAGGTCAGCTCGATGACTTGATCTCACAAGTCATGGATATAGAGATATCAAGCTGACACATGGGTATGCATTAGAGAATGTATACTGAATGACCCGCCATGAGAAAGTATCATGGATCGTTATATGAGTGTCATATACTTTCTCATGTGGCTATTAGTATGACTATTAGTCCTTAGACCTGAAGTCACCATGGATCCCTACATAAGGAGTTATGTGCTTTGGTTTCGTCAAACGTAACTGGGTGGACTATAAAGGCGATTACTGGGTATATAACGAATTATGTAGAGGGATGTGAGTGATGTAGATGGGATCTATCCCTCCCATATGACGGGAGCGACATCGATATTCTTGATAGAGTGAGACCACTAAGTGCATGGCCATGCCCAAATGAGTCAACATTAGATGTTGAGCTCATTTGATCGAGTGACTCTACTTGGAGTTCAAGATTTAGATTGATTAGAGGATGACATGGTCTATGCCTCATATTGATCAATCTAGATGTCTAGGATAGAAGGACACTTGTCATTATTTTGTGAGTAGTCACAATTGGTAGTCACTAGGTGATGTCGGATCTCGACATTCTTGTAACTTGGGTAGTAATGATGTGTTGCTAGATACCGCTCATTACTTATGCTCCTAAATGGGTTTAGGGCATTGCCAACGTTACAAGAACCTATAGGGTCACACACTTAGGACAATTAGGTGGAGATTAGGTTCATATGATGAACCAAGAGGATTAGATTCATTTGATGAATCAAATTGGATTAAGAGTAATCCTAATTGGGCTAACTTGAGTTCGACTCAAGTTGATTCATGTGTTAAATGAGTCTAATTTAGATTTTGACTCATTGAATCAATTTTATTTAATGAATTAGATTCATTATATTAAGTTGGCTCGAATCAAATGGTTGGATTAGATCCACCATGGTAGAGATGGAGTCAAGTTTGACTTGACTTGAGAAGGAAGACCAAAGGTCAATTTTGACTTGACCTTTTTGCCACCTCATTGGTGAGTTGGCATTAGGTGGACCAATAATGATGTTCCACATCATCATGGGTGCCACCTCATGGAAGTAACAAAGCCACTCTCTTAATGGTTTCATATTAATTGTAATTAATGTAATTAATGTGATTTTATGGTTTCATATTAATTGCAATTAATGCAATTAATGTGAATTTTGAAATGTGGCCGGCCACTTGGTTTTTGGGTGAAGAAATTCATTTTTCATTCACTTGTGTGCATCTTCCTCCTTCTCCCTCTCAAGCTCTCCCTCTCCCTCTCCTCCCTTGGCCGAACCACATAGGTGCTAGCACACCTTGGTTTTTGGTCATCTCCATCTAGTGTGTCCGTGTGGATACATCTAGAGGACCGGCGCTTGACGGTCTTGAGATCCGGCATCATTTGGACGAGCGGGAACGCGAAGGGCATCGCATCAAGGGTAAACACTTTTTCCTCATAGATCTAAGTAGTAGATCAGTTTTTTGAACTCGTACAAGAAATAGTTTTTTGAATTTTTATACGAATCTTTGCACGGATCTATGGCTTTGGGTCCTTCGGGGTTTCCGCGACGCGAAAAAGCGGTTTTCGCGGCTCGAAGAACCCAATATTCCCCTCTCAAGCCGTATGAGCTCAGCGAGTGGAGCAATCAAGTTTAGCCCAAGGGTAACATGTGCTGTGCCCTTCACACAACACCCATGGGTCATTTGGCTGCCCCTCTATAAGTAGTAGAAATTTCTCTGAAGTTTCTTGGGTCCTTCAGAGCACCCGCATCTTTGGATAAAAGATCTAGACTGTGAAGCTTCATCTCTTAAGACAATCCCTTGAATTCCAGAAGTAATCAGAGCAAAAACCTCAGTGAACTCATATATGGATCTGACCTTGTCCACAAAAGTTGCCCCCAAAGAGGAGGATCCACGACCATGGCCTTAGCAATAAAAGGTGGCAAGGAAGGAAAATAATTGAGAGGGGTTGTGGGTGAAGAGAAGATTGTAACCCTATTTAAAGGAGAAAAAGGCTCACAGGATTGCTATACTTTATTAACACAGTGGTACACAAAATCTGTGAGGTCATTTCAAAATCTGGAACAGAGTCACGGGTAGGAAAAGACAAGACCATACTTATGTCTAGTCAGTCGTCTACACCTCCTTCGACTAGACTTGAGGGGAAGGCTAGTGATATGGGTTAGGTTTTATGGGTCTCCAGATGAGGAAAGAAAAGGAAGAAAGAATCAAAGGAGGTAAGCCAATATTGGCCGGGACATGCCTTCAGAACAAAGATAGGCTAATATCGGTCGGGATATACCTTGCCGAAGGAGGACAGGCCAATATCGGCCGGTACATATCTTCAGAACAAAGATAGGCCAATAGTGGTCAAGACATACCTTCCGAATAAAGGTAGGATAATATCGATCAGGACATACCTTCTGGATGAAAATAAGCCAATATCGGCCGGGACATGCCTTTAGAACAAAGATAGGCTAATATCGGTCGGGATATACCTTGCCGAAGGAGGACAGGCCAATATCGGCCGGTACATATCTTCAGAACAAAGATAAGCTAATAGTGGTCAAGACATACCTTCCGGATGAAGGTAGAACAAGATCAGCCAGGACATGTCTTCAAGGTAAAGGCAGGCCAATATCGGTCGAGACATACCTTCCGGATGAAGCTAGAATAATATCGGCTAGGACATGTCTTCAAGGTAAAGGTAGGTCAACATCGGTCGTGACATAACCTTAGGATAAGGATAGATTAATATCGGCCGGGAATATTCTTTTAAGTAGATAGTTAACAAAGATCATTCAATCAATGTCTTAGAAACATGTTGAATAAATGGCAGCTTACTGTTATTTTGTAACATAACAAGGAGGTGTCAAATAAAATAATTCATAACAGGTGTTATATAAAATAATTCATGACAGGTGTTATATATTTTTCGGTGGGAAATATGCTTTCAGGTTATCTTGCAGGTGCTAAACGACAAATAAGGTACATCTGGGGTACAAAAAAGATTCCTTAAAAATCATTTTCCGCAAGTACACACCTGACATCATCTCATAACAAATTCTAACAAACCGGGGTCCACTTCATGATTACGGAGGTTATATGAAGTGGTATAAAAGGGGGAATCCTCTCCGTTGGCTAGGTAAGTTCACATCATCGTGTACTTTCACAACCCTAATTTTCTAACTACTGTTCATCTTCTTTCTTCTTCCTTCACATCAAGAGAGATCACTAACTTGAGCGTCGGAGGGCCTAGCCAGGGATTCCCACCTCGGTCTTGGGTAACTGACGATAGTGTTGGCTGGTCTCTTGTGTGCAGGGGGTCTTGAAAACTTGGGAAGTCCTACTTTCTCCCCTTCGGACTGGGATTCCCCCCTACTTATCAGATTTCCTTCGGTGGTTCTGGTTTTCTCCCGATCCGCTTTGGGTTTCCCGGATCGAGGTTCTATCAGCGTTGTTCTTCATCAGCACGGTGGGTTTCTTTCTTCCGGATCTCCGTTGCGGTCAGCTTCTTAGACAGGATCAGCTACCATTGAAGAAGGTTTGACCAAGAGCAAGTCATTTGGCATAGTTAACCTAATTCAAGCCTTAGATGAGCTTAATTAGCAATTAAGTCTCATGTTTATGTATAAGCTTAAAATGGCTAAGTAGTCTACATAGGCCTTTACTAAATGAGCTTTCTTTTGGCGTTTTAGGGTTTTTTGGTCACCTTATAGCTACAAATAAAGGGGGTGATGACCACACATGTATCTTTGACATATTTTTCAATCTAAAGCACGGTGAGGCTCTCACTTGTTGGTTCTTCTTTGAATTAGAACTTATCAAGGCATTTCCTTGTGGCGTTCGAAGACTTATCAACCTCCATCCCAAGGTTGTGGCATCTACCATCTTCTATGCCAAGGTTCATGCTTTCCTAAGCATTGGGCCGAGGTTCTTTTCATCAATCTTATCGATTTAGTTCTTTCTTTCTTTTTCTTCCATTCGTTGTGGGTTCTTGAGATATCTTTCTCTTTGGATTCACATCATTTGGTATTAGAGCTTTGGTTTTTCTAAATCGATTTTATTATACTTTTTCTTTTGTGCTTGAATCATTGTTTATTTTTTTCAACATTATCTACTTATCGTTATCATCTCAATCTTAGTGAGTTTTTAGTCATCTTGTTGCTATAAAAAAAAAGAGGCCGAAATTCAAAAAAAAAAGGAAAAAAATATTTTCAGCAAAAAAAAAAAAGCTCGAAATTCGAAAAAAGTGGAAAAATATTTTCAGCAAAAAAAAAGGGCCAAAAATTTAAAAGAAAAGAAAAAAAGGTGGGTATAGAGAATTGTTATTTCTACACTTGCATTTTCCAATTCTGCATTTCTCTTTAAAGTCTTGCCTAGTATATTTGCATTTTTCAATTCCGTATCTTTCTTTAAAGTCTTACCTAGTATACTCCGCATCTCTTTAAAGTTTTGCCTAGTATACTTACGTTTTCCAATTCCGTATTTTCTTTAAAGTCTTGCTTAGTATACTCCGCATCTCTTTTAAAGACTTGCCTAGTATACTTGCGTTTTCCAATTTCGTATCTTTCTTTAAAGCCTTGCCTAGTATACTCTGCATTTCCTTTAAAGTCTTACCTAGTATACTTGTGTTTTCCAATTCCGTATCTTTCTTGAAAGTCTTGCCTAGTATACTCCGCATCTCTTTAAAGTCTTACCTAATATACTTGCGTTTTCCAATTCCATATTTTCTTTAAAGTCTTGCCTAGTATACTCCGCATCTCTTTTAAAGTCTTGCCTAGTATACTCCACATCTCTTTTAATGTCTTGCCTAGTATACTTGCGTTTTCCAATTCCGTATCTTTTTTTAAAGTTTTGCCTAGATTTAATTTAGGCAAATTTCCTTTCAGTCCTTAATATCAGTTTTCAATTCTGTAACTTGTATTTTTATATCAATTCCTATCTTTTATCCTAATATCCTTGGGAGTTTAAATTAGTCAACGAACGCTTTCAGGGAAATTGCCACAATTCTAAGTTCTTTAAAGAGCTAACATTAGTGAGTTGAGTGATTGAGTGTCAATAGATTACATTAATGGCGACAAGTGGAGAGGAAGCAAGACCAAGAGAAACACTTGAACAACGATCCTTGAGACAACAATTGGAACGCATGGAAATTAGATTCAATCAAATCCTCGACAGATTAGAGAGACAAGATATTGTATTTTCAGGATTGCAAAATAGCCATGCGGGTAGAGTTCCTACATGAAATTCAAGGCAATATAACCATGATGATCACAATGATGATGATGATGATGATGGCGTATCTGAGAACATTGATGATAGAGTTTCTAGTGATAGATCTGGTCATGCTAGAATTAGTGGTAGAAGAGGAAGAATGAATGATTATGTTGATAGAAACTTGGGAAATATCAAGATGAAGATTCCTTCATTTCAAGGCAAAAGCGATCCATACATATATTTGGAGTGGAAAAGAAAGTTGAATTAGTGTTTCATTGTCACAACTACTCTGAAGAGAAGAAGGTAAAACTAGCTGCTTTTGAATTTATTGATTATGCTATTATTTGGTGGGATTAAATTATTCTAAGTAGGAGAAGAAACAACGAGAGACCCGTTGGCACTTGGGAAGAGATGAAATCTATTATGAGAAAGAGGTTCGTGCCATCACATTACTATCAAAATTTTTACCAACGACTATAAAGTCTAACCCAAGGATCCAAAACTATGGAGGAATATCACAAGGAGATGGAGATTGCCATGATTCGAGCCAATGTGGAGGAGAACTGAGAAGCAACCATGGCAAGATTTTTACAAGGTTTGAATTCAGAAATTGCAAATGTAGTGGAGTTGCAACATTATGTGGAGTTGGAAGGTATGGTGCATATGTCCATTAAAGTTGAACGACAACTCAAAAGGAAGGGTTCAATCAAGCATGGTCAAAATTCATCCACTTGGAAATCTAGTTGGAATAGAAGAGATGATAAATTGACATCAAAGAGTAAGACCGAGTTTTTGAAGAATAAAGATACTGGTTCTCCATTGGTCAAAGGTAAAGAACCTATCCAATCTTCAAGAAATAGAGATATTAAATGCTTTAAATGTTTGGGAAGAGGACATATTGCTTCACAATGTCCAAACAAAAGAATTATGCTTTTGAAAGAAAATGGTGATATTGAAACTGAGAGTGAGTCCGAAGATGATAATGTCATGCCACCATTGATGGAAAGTGATGTAGAAGAGTATCCCATCGAAGGTGAAGCTCTTGTCACTAGGCGTGCTCTAAATGTGCCAGTGAAGGAAGAAAATGAAGAACAACGAGAAAACATATTTCATATCCATTGCCACATCAAAGACAAGGTATGTAGTATGATTATAGATGGGGGAAGTTGCACTAATGTTGCTAGTACTAGCTTGGTTGAGAAATTATGCTTACCTACCACTAAACATCCTAGACCTTATAAACTACAATGGTTGAATGATGGCGGGGAAGTTAAGGCCACTAAGCAAGTGTTGGTTTCATTATCCATTGGTAGGTATCATGATGATGTTCTTTGTGATGTAGTACCAATGCATGCAAGTCATTTGCTTTTAGGTAGACCTTGGCAATTTGATAGGAGGGGCATGCATGATGGTTTCACAAATAAATATTCTTTTAAGATGCATGGAAAAGAAAATCACTGTTTAATTTTCTCACTAAAAGTGCTAAATCTGATTAAAATTTAGATTAAGCAAGACTTAGGAACCCAATATGGGTTCCAGCCAACTTGATTAACTAAAAATTTCTTAGGGACATATCTTTTTGAAATGTTCCTAATTTGTCCCTTATGATATCTAAAATATCAATTTAAATTGTTAAATTTTCTAACATTGGTATTAGATGAGCATGCATGGTTTTTCAAGTTATTTACTTGTACTTTGAAATTATCATTTTATACTTTTAATTTTTTATTTATTTTCTAATTCAATTCTGTCGAATTCTTCTATTGGATAAGATTTAGCTAATATTATTTTCAAATTCTTAATTTCTTTTTCTAATTTATAGCAGTCGTTAGTTAACAATTTAATAAACTTAAATAGTTTATCGGGAGGAAGAGATCATACTTGACTTACCTTGTCGATCTCGTTGTTCGCTTCTCCCCCTGAATTGCTAATGTCTTCCAATGTGGCTCCCCCTTCATCGATGCTCTTGATGCTCGTTTCAAAAGAGCTTGACTCGCATTCGTCGTCTTGATGACTTGCCATTAGTGCAAGTCCGGAAAAGGCTTCGACTTCTGATTCGGATGACGTATTGCCCCACGTCGCCTTTAGGACCTTGCACTTTTGGACATGCTTCTTACCTTTATCTTTATCCTTGTTCTTTAGCTTGGGGCAGTTGTCCTTGACATTCCCTTCTTCATCACAATGGTCGCAGCGGATGGTTAGTTTTTCTAGACTTACAAAGATTCTTGAATCGTCTTACCATCATTACCATTTCCTCGTCGTCAAGAGAAGACTCCGACTCAGGTTCGTCTCTCGATGCTTTAAGGGCGACGTTGTTCTTGGGCTCCTTCGTACCTGCACATCTTGATTCGAGCACTTCAAATGTGGAAAAGAATTCTTCTAATGTAATTTTTTTTAAATCTTTCGAAATATAAAAGACATCTACTATTAGTTAGAGCCCTAGAGCCAATCATTTGATAATTGTAATATGGACTTGTTGTATCATATTCTTATATAAATAAAGGCATTTATTTTGGTTATTATACTTACTTGTATTGGTGCCAAATAAACTAAGTATAATAGCGTCCTTGAGTTGAAGGTTCTCACCTATATCAATCGGTTAGTTGAACCGATAGTGAGATGATATAGGGAACACTACTCTTAATCATTCCTAGTCGAATATTAACATTCCGCGATAATGTTAATGCAATAAGACTAGCATGTAGGTCAACTCGATGACTTGATCTCACAAGTCATGGATATAGAGATATCAAGTTGACACATGGGTATGCATTGGAGAATGTATACTGAATGACCCGCCATGAGAAAGTATCATGGATCGTTATGTGAGTGTCATATACTTTCTCATGTGGCTATTAGTATGACTACTATTCCTTAGACCTGAAGTCACCATGGATCCCTACATAAGGAGTTATGTACTTTGGTTTCGTCAAACGTCACACGTAACTGGGTGGACTATAAAGGCGATTACTGGGTATGTAACGAATTATGCAAAGGGATGTGAGTGATGTAGATGGGATCTATCCCTCCTACATGACGGGAGTGACATCGATATTCTTGATAGAGTGAGATCACGAAGTGCATGGCCATGCCCAAATGAGTCAATATGAGATATTGAGCTCATTTGATTTAGTGAGTCTACTTGGAGTTCAAGATTTAGATTGATTAGAGGATGACATGGTCTATACCTCATATTGATCAATCTAGATGTCTTGGATAGAAGGACACTTGTCATATATTATGAGGAGTCACAATTAGTAGTCACAAGGTGATGTTGGATCTCACTATTCTTGTAACTTGGGTAGTAAAGATTTATTGCTAGATACCGCTCATTACTTATGCTCCTAAATGGGTTTAGGGGCATTGCCAACGTTACAAGAACCTATAGGGTCACACACTAAGGACAATTAGATGGAGATTAGGTTCATATGATGAACCAAGAGGATTAGATTCATTTGATGATTCAAATTGGATTAAGAGTAATCCTAATTAGGCTAATTGAGTTGGACTCAAGTTAATTCATGTGTTCAATGAGTCTAATTTAGATTATGACTCATTGAATCAATTTAATTAAATGAATTAGATTCATTATATTAAATTGACTTGAATTAAATGGTTGGATTAGATAAACCATGAGAGAGATTAAGTCAAGTTTGACTTGACTTGAGAGGAAGATGAAGAGTCAAGTTTGAATTGACTTTATGCCACCTCATTGGTGAGTTGGCATTGAGTGGGCCAATGATGATGCTCCACATCATCATGGTTACTTAAGTGGGATGCCACCTCATGGGAGTTACCCAGAGTTGTGACTCTTGGCATTCCATGGAGGTTACAACTCCTCTTAATGTGGCCGGCCACATCAATTGCATGGCGAGTTTCATTTGTGAGTAATTCCCATTCATTCCATCATCTTGTTCCTCAAGCTCTCCTCAAGCTCTCCCTCTCCTTTCTTGGCCGAACACCATTGGTGCTAGCACACCTTTGTTTGGTCCCCTCCACCTAATTTTGTTCATGTGGATACTTCTAGAGGGTTGTCTACTTTGACAATCTTGAGATCGGGCAAACCATTGGACTAGCGGGATAGCGAAGGGCATCGCATTAAGGGTAACGCTCTTATCTAGTGTAGATCTAGACTTTAGAAACTCGTACTCATATTTTGTTTTATTTTTCTTCGCACAGATCCGGTGGCATGGGGTTTGGGGGTTTCCGCGACGCGAAAAAGCGGTTTTCGCGGCCCGAAAAACCCAAGAGTGGTATCAGAGCCACGTGCGAAGACTTGTACGAGTTTAGTTTGATTTTTATGAAAAATATAGCTTCTATGATTTTCTGTAAATTTAAGTTTTTATGGATTTTTATGAGTAATTTTCTCGTAGAAGCGAAGCACAAGTGTTTATACACTTGTAGGTTTCGACTACCGAGAAGTTTTTTCCGAAACGACAAGGTTTCGCCCCAAAAATTTTTGGGACAGCGGACTAAGGTGTAGTAGGATCGCTTATGGACACTCGCGATGCTTAGATCGCGGGTAGGGGCGCTGCCCCTGGCCCCGCAAGGGGTTTCGTTCCGCGATTGCGCCCGAAAATCGCTAAACTGGACCGTCGGGAATTTTTACTCGTAAAAATTGTAAAAATTGGTATTAAAATTGCAGAAAATTATAGAAAATACATAATTTAGAATTATGTATAATTTGTGATAGTCATGGCCCAAAAAGACCCAATTGGATTGGTATATTTTGTGTTATAATTCATAATACGACCTGCGTGCCGTCATGTGATTGTGTGTGTTGTATTTTTGATACGCGACCTACGCGTCGTGCCTTTCTCTATTTATTCTTGTTGTAAATTAGTTTAGACTCGAATGAAACTAGAGTTTCAAAAATTGTAATGTACAAAATTGGAGCCGTGGAAGGTCCATTCGAGACGGAGTTACGAGGAGGGTGCGAGCAACACAAGGTGGTCAAAGGGAGGAGCGTGAGAAGCTGTTGACCCTAGGTTGACTATTCGATCTTCTCTTTGGCTTGAGAAGATCGTAGTAGGGCCATGACTAATCACAAATTAATTTAATTAATTGCTTGTGTGTATGTGATGCATGATTAGTAATTAATTAGTGCCTAACGATTAGATTAGATCTAAATCGTGTACAAGATGCACCCTTTCGATTAGATTAGATCTATCGCGTATTTGATACACATCGACGATTAGATTAGATCAAAATCGTGGCAATTCTAATGCCTACCGTGCCGTGATACCTATCACTACCTCGATCACATGTGTTGTTGAATCTGCCAAAGCAGAGCAACACATATTATCTTGGTAGGGTACGGAGGGACAATCTTGGTCCCGCTTATCAACGCATGGTCGAATACAAACTCAATTAGATTGAGTATTCCTAGTTAACTCGGTTGGATCGAGTACAACTATAGGCATTCTTCCAATGGTTGGAAAGATAAGACATAAATCACATTTATATTAATTCTTGGGCGTATTAGCCAAAGCTAACTCAAGTTTTAATATAACTGCGGATAATGAGCCTATAAACAAGGGTTGCATAGAGATGTAATTAGTAAATCGTTACATACCGATCATACTAAATCTTGGGCGCATTAGCCAAGCTAACTCAAGGGTTAGTATGATGTGGATCTTGTCCCAAATGAATTATAGAATTTTAGTGGGGGCATCATTTAGTTAAAGGCCTAATTAAATGATTTAAAAGAATATGATATTTATTTTCTACATTTTTCTGTTGTAGATAACCATGACGTTAAATACGAACACTTTCTCCCTGCGATCTGTTCTTGAGAAGGACAAGCTCAACAAGGAAAATTTCCTGGACTGGTATAGGAATTTGAGAATAGTTCTCACTCAGGAACGTAAACTGTACATTCTGGAGCAGCCCATTTCGGAGGCTCCTCCTACCAATGCCACACGAGCAGACAAAGATGCTTACAAGAAGCATCAAGATGATGCATTAGATGTGTCCTGTCTAATGCTCGCGACCATAAACTCTGAGCTTCAGAAGCAACATGAGTTGATGGGCGCTTACGATATGGTTGAACATCTTCATCAACTGTATCAAGGACAAGTGCGACATGAGAGATTTGAGATCTCAAGGGCACTATTTTAGTGCAAGATGTCAGATGGGGCTCCCGTAGGCCCATATGTACTCAAAATGATTGGGTACATAGAAAACCTACAGAGCTTGGGATTCCCGCTTGGCCAAGAGCTGGCCACTGACCTGATCTTGCAATGCTTGCTAGATAGCTATAGTCAGTTTGTTCTAAACTACAATATGAATGAAATTGACAAGCCACTGCCCGAGCTGCTTAGTATGTTAGGAACTGCTGAGCTGAATCTTAAGAAGGCTAAGCCCCACTCTATTCTGATGGTTCAGAAACACAAGTGCAAGGGCAAGCCCAAAGGCAAGGGAAAATCCCAAGTCAAGGGCAAAGGCAAGGCACTGAAGCCTAAAGGAGGGGTCACCAAGGATGCTACCTGCTTCCACTGCGGTCACACTGGGCACTGGAAGAGGAACTGCAAGGTGTACCTGGAAGATCTTAAGAATAAGCGGAGTGAGACTTCCACTTCAGGTATATATGTTATAGAAGTCAATCTATCTATTTCTTCATCATGGGTTAATAGATACCGGATGTGCATCTCACATTTGTACTAATGTGCAGGCGCTGAGAAATAGCAGGGCATTGGCGAAGGGCGAGGTGGACCTACGTGTAGCCAATGGAGCACGGGTTGCTGCTGTTGCTGTAGGGACTTATTTTCTATCTCTGCCCTCTGGGCTTGTATTAGAGTTGGATGATTGTTGTTATGTGCCTGCATTAACTAATAACATAATTTCTGTTTCTTGTTTGGACAAGAAAGGTTTCTCTTTTATAATAAAGGACAAATGTTGTTCGGTTTATTTAAAAGATATGTTCTATTGTAGTGCACCTCTGATGAATGGACTCTACATTCTAGACCTTGAAAGCCCTATCTATAACATAAATACGAAGAGGTTCAAGTCAAATGACATGAACCAAACCTATCTCTGGCACTGTCGCTTAGGTCATATAAATGACAAGCGCTTATCCCAGCTCCATAAGGATGGTATGCTGGACTCATTTGATTTTGAATCTTATTAGACGTTCGAGTCATGCCTACTAGGAAAGATGACCAAGACTCCTTTTAGTGGGCACTGTGAGAGAGCGACAGACTTGTTAGGTCTTATACATAGTGATGTATGTGGCCCTTTCAATGTCACTGCTAGAGGCGGTTATAGGTACTTCATCACATTTACTAATGACTTCAGTAGATATGGTTATGTGTACTTGATGACATATAAGTCTGAATCCTTTGAAAAGTTCAAAGAATTCAAGAATGAAGTACAGAACCAGCTTGGCAAGAGTATTAAGATACTTCGATCAGATCGAGGTGGAGAATACCTTAGCCATGAGTTTCGTGACTACCTAGCTGAGTGTGGGATTCTATCCCAACTCACTCCTCCTGGAACACCACAGTGGAATGGTGTATCCGAAAGGAGGAATCGTACCCTATTAGATATGGTACGATCTATGATGAGTCACACAGATCTTCCGACATTCCTTTGGGGCTATACTCTAGACACGGCAGCTTTTATACTCAACCAAGTTCCATCCAAGGCCGTGATAAAGACACCATATAGGATATGGACTGGGAGAGATGCCCAGGTGTCTTTCATGAGGATTTGGGGTTGTGAGGCTTACGTTCGACGTCAAGTCTCAGACAAGTTAGGACCCAAATATGACAAGTGCTACTTTATTGGATATCCCAAGGAAACTAAGGGATATTACTTCTACATTCCCAATCAGCACAAGGTAGTTGTGGCAAAGACTGGGGTTTTTCTAGAAAGGGACTTTGTTTCTAGAAAGACTAGTGGGATTACGTTCGATCTTGAAGAAGTTCAAGATTCGGACCATAGCACTGAAGCCTCGATGGAAGTTGAACTGGAGCCACAAAGTGTTGTGGATGATGTTGTTCCATAAAGAGATGAGGAACAACAACCAGTTCAAGTAGACATACCTCTTTGCAGGTCTAATAGGGTACGTCGTCAGCCTGAGAGATACTCATTTCTCTTGTCTGACCATGATGACGTTGTGCTCATAGAGGATGAGCCTACCACATATCAGGAAGCTGTGATGAGACCAGATTCCGAGAAATGGCTAGAGGCCATAAGATCCGAGATAGAATCCATGTACACCAACCAAGTATGGACTTTGGTTGATCCACCTGAAGGGGTAAAACCCATTGGGTGTAAGTGGGTCATTAAGAGAAAGACTGACATGATTGGACTTATCTATAAGGGTCGCTTGGTAGCTAAAAGTTTCAAGCAGATTCATGGTATTGACTATGATGAAACCTTATCTCCAGTAACGATGTTTAAGTGCATTCGGATCATGCTTGCTATTGCAGCTTACGATGACTATGAGAAATGGCAGATGGATGTCAAAACCGCGTTTCTGAATGGAAACCTACTCGAGGATGTGTACATGACACAACCTGAGGGTTTTGTAGATCCACAGCATACTAGCAGAGTATGCAAGCTCATAGGTCCATTTATGGACTAAAGCAAGCTTCTCGGAGCTGGAATCTTCGATTCGATGATGTAATCAAACAGTTTGGTTTCATCAAGAACGAAGATGAGCCTTGTGTCTACAAGAAAGTTGTAGGGGATATAGTTGTCTTCCTCATATTGTATGTGGATGACATACTACTCATTGGGAAGGACATCCCTTTGCTTTAGTCTATCAAGACCTGGATAGGGAGTTGCATCTCAATGAAGGACTTAGGTGAGGCATCCCGCATTCTAGGGATACAGATCTATAGAGATAGATCTATGTGATTACTTGGCCTAAGTCAGAGTACATATATTGACAAGGTACTCCTTCGGTTTGCCATGCAGAACTCCAAGAAGGGATTTCTGCCGATGTCACATGGCGTGAGTCTTTCGAAAACTCAAGGTCCCTCTTCTAGAGAGGAGAGAGACCGCATGGATCAGATCCCTTATGCCTCAGCCATAGGATCTATCATGTACACCATGCTATGTACTCGACCTGATGTCTCGTATGCTTTGAGCATGACAAGCAGATACTAGTCAGATCCAGGTGAAAGTCATGGATAGCGGTCAAGAATATTCTTAAGTACTTAAGAAGGACTAAAGAATATTTCTTGATATATGGAAGCAAAGATGAGCTAGCTGTAAAGGGTTACAGTGATGCCAGCTTCCAGACCGATCAAGATGACTATCGATCGCAGTCAGGGTTCGTATTTTGCATAAATGGTGGTGCTGTGAGCTGGAAGAGTTCGAAGCAGGACACAGTAGCTGATTCTACGACAGAGGCCGAGTACATTGCTGCATCAGAGGCAGCAAAGGAGGCAGTTTAGATCCGCAAGTTCATCACTGAACTTGGGGTGGTTCCCAGTATCGCTGACCCTATTAAGCTCTTTTGTGGCAACAATGGAGCTATAGCACAGGCGAAGGAACCTCGCTCAAACAAGCGGACCAAACACATACTACGACGCTTCCATCTCATTCGAGAGATTATCGAGAGAGGAGATGTGAAGATATACAGAGTACCTACAGAGACTAACATCGCAGATCCCTTGACCAAGGCTTTGGCACAGAGGAAGCATGATGGTCACACTAGGTCATTGGGGCTTAGAGCCTACACTGATTGACACTAGTGCTAGTGGGAGATTGTTAGTTAGAGCCCTAGAGCTAATCATTTGATGATTGTATTATGGACTTGTTGTATCATATTCTTATATAAATAAAGGCATTTGTTTTGGTTATTATACTTACTTGTATTGGTGCCAAATAAACTAACTATAATAGCGTCCTTGAGTAGAAGGTTCTCATCTATATCATCGGTTAGTTGAATCGATAGTGAGATGATATAGGGAACACTACTCTTAATCATTCCTAATCAAGTATTAACATTCAGGGACAATGTTAATGCAATAAGACTAGCATGTAGGTCAACTCGATCACTTGATCTCACAAGTCATGGATATAGAGATATCAAGTTGACACATGGGTATGTATTGGAGACCACTAAGTGCATAGATCATTATATGAGTGTCATATACTTTCTCATGTGGCTATTAGTTTGACTACTAGTCCTTAAACCTGAAGTCACCATGGATTCCTACATAAGGAGTTATGTACTTTGGTTTCGTCAAACGTCACCCGTAACTGGGTGGACTATAAAGGCGATTACTAGGTATGTAACGAATTATGCAGAAGGATGTGAGTGATGTAGATGGGATCTATCCCACCTATATGACGGGGGTGACATCAATATTCTTGATAGAGTGAGACCACGAAGTGCATGGCCATGACCAAATGAGTCAATATGAGATATTGAGCTCATTTGATTTAGTGAGTCTACTTGGAGTTCAAGATTTAGATTGATTTGAGGATGACACGATCTATGCCTCACATTGATCAATCTAGATGTCTTGGATAGAAGGACACTTGTCATATATTGTAAGGAGTCACAATTAGTAGTCACAAGGTGATGTTGGATCTCAACATTTTTGTAACTTGGGTATTAATGATGTATTGCTAGATACCGCTCATTACTTATGCTCCTAAATGAGTTTAGGGGCATTGCCAACGTTACAAGAACCTATAGGGTCACACACTAAGGACAATTAGATGGAGATTAGGTTCATATGATGAACCAAGAGGATTAGATTCATTTGATGAATCAAATTGGATTAAGAGTAATCCTAATTGGGCTAATTGAGTTGGACTCAAGTTAATTCATGTGTTCAATGAGTCTAATTTTGATTATGACTCATTGAATCAATTTAATTAAATGAATTAGATTCATTATATTAAATTGACTTGAATTAAATGATTGGATTAGATAAACCATGAGAGAGATTAAGTCAAGTTTGACTTGACTTGAGAGGAAGATGAAGAGTCAAGTTTGACTTGACTTTATGCCACCTCATTGGTGAGTTGACATTGAGTGGGCCAATGATGATGCTCCACATCATCATGGTTGCTTAAGTGGGATGCCGCCTCATGGGAGTTACCAAGAGTTGTGACTCTTGGCATTCCATGGAGGTTACAATTCCTCTTAATGTGGCCGGCCACATCAATTGCATGGTGAGTTTCATTTGTGAGTAATTCTCATTCATTCCATCATCTTCTTCCTCAAGCTCTCCTCAAGCTCTCCCTCTCCTTTCTTGGCCGAACACCATAGCTAGCACACCTTTGTTTGGTCCCCTCCACCTAATTTTGTTCGCATGGATACTTGTAGAGGGTTGTCTACTTTGACAATCTTGAGATCCCGCAAACCGTTGGACTAGCGAGATAGCGAAGGGCATCGCATCGAGGGTAACGCTCTAATCTAGTGTAGATCTAGACTTTAGAAACTCGTACTCGTATTTTGTTTTATTTTTCTTCGCACGGATGTGGTGGTGGGGGGTTTCGGGATTTCCGCGCGCGAAAAAGCGATTTTTGCTGTCCGAAAAACCCAACATCTACTAGTGATGCCCATTTTGTATTTCTAGGAAATGAATTGAGGGTGTACCTTAGTGAATCTCAGTTACTTACCTTTTCTCCGAGATTCGAGAGTCCGGTGATGATTTCCTTAATTTCTTTAGTGTAGATGCACAACTGTCTCGTCTTCCCCAAGTCGCAGGCTGGTGAGCTGGTGGTGGAGTAAATCTCATTTTGCGAGCTTGGCTTCAGACGTTCCTTCATGCAGCTTAAGAAATTTCTCTCAAAGTTCCTTGACGGAGTCGTAGTTGCCGATCCGGTTGACTTCTTGTGGCAGAAGAACGGTTAGTAGATGGTACTCTGCTTTGCTGTTTCCCACGTAGTCGGCCTGCTCCTTTTTCGTCCAGTGGTATTTCTCCTTACCTTCCGGTGTTGTAAAATCGAATTCCATAATTAACATTAAATCAAAATCAGTTTTAAAAAAATACCTGCATTCACTTTTTCCAGCTAGCGAATTCCCCTTCGAACTTTGGCGAGTAGATACTCGGTCTGACCATTATCTCGTTGCTTCGTCCAGCGGTTAGTCTTCTTGAAGCGCGCTCGGAACAGTCTGGGGCGCTCGGACCAGTCCAGGGCGCTCGGACCAGTCCAGGGCGCCCAGAACCCTTCTAGGCGCCCGGACCGAAAGTTTATCCAGATCTCGGTCAAATCGAGATCTATGCATTGGCGATAAAGTTTTATCCCCCCTAGGGCGCCCGGAACACTTCGGGGCGCCCCTGTTGGGAAAGTCAACCTTGTTGACTTTTTTAGCCCGGGTCTTCTGCTTCGGCTCTGTTCGCCTTAATCCGAGTCTTCCGCTCGCTTGGGTGATCTCTGCCATCCGGAATAGGGCTCACCTGAACCCAACTTCTGGTCTTCTCGAGCAGGCTTCCACTCCGGCTTCTCGTCCCTCGGAATCACCAGTGTACTCATCTGCAGTCTTCGTCCCTCGGTCGAACCCCGTACCGACCTTCTCGCTAGCTGCGTCTCTTGCTCCTTGAGCAGTCTTCCACTTCAGCTTCTTGTCTGTCGGAACCACCGCACGCTTCCTTCTCATCCGCCGGTGTACTCTTCCGCAGTGCCTCATCCCTCGAATGCACCGCTTGCTATCCTTCACGCTAGCTGCGTCTTTTGCTTGACTCCCTGTGCTCCTAAGCTCCTACACACTTAGACACAAGGTTAAAAACCGTCAGGACCTAACTTAGCTTGTTAATCACACCAAAAAATCTTGGGGTTCAAACAGATTTCTATGCACATGTGTCTAGTGTGTACTATTGGAGGAATCATGTTGATTATACCTATGTAGGGTGAGCACAAGTGACTGTGTGATTATTGGAAATATCATGATGACTATACCAATGCAGTAGTATGTACACATGTCTGGTGTGTAAAATAGGTGTTTCTACTTACTGTATTTGTTATTTATTAGATACCTATTGGATCTATTCATAATTATAGACTTAAGTGATAGATAAATCACGTTCTAGATGTACCTATATTGATTGAGTTGTTGCATTAATGATGACTATACCTGTATCATGATTATTGACATCATGCTTATCTTTGTACTATATGCATGCTGACCACCAATTTCTCTCTTGTGTTTGAGTGAGTTATTAGTCATATTCATTGGCCTTTCGGCTACTCAGGGTGAGTGGTAGCTGGAGTTGGATTCATCTTGTCCTATTGTGATCGCTTGGTCATTCCAAGTAGTGGTAGCTGGAGTTGTGTAGATGGTGACCACTCGTTGTTTTGTGGCTAGATATCTACTCTACATCCTACCAGTCTCGACCATTCAGATGTAGTGGTAGTTGGAGACGCGAGTAGTCGTCATACTCCTATTGGGTAACTCGATGCAGGTGCGTTCCAAAACATATTTTGTAAACATGCATAGAGAAAAATAAAATAATAATAATTCCTAATTATTACATCACACACACCACACACATACAAGGATACAAAATTTTTAGACTTGTTCGCATAATTAAAATTTTACAGAAAGTAAATTTACGTTAGGTATACCTGACGGATGATGCAAGAAGATTCCAACGGATGATGCGGAGTGGGAAGGAGATTGACTAAGCGATGCTCGAGCCTTGCCTCTACTTATATCCACACCAAGCTATCTTCAAGATAACTTCAATAAGTACAAGTTGTGTCTTCGCTTCGATACTAGCCGAAGGTGGGAGACGGTTGAATCTAAGAGAGGTCCCACATTCCAATTCTGTGCCCGACGACGCAAGCAACTTGAAGACACAAAAGGGGAAGAAAGGACAACCCTTCATGGTTGATGTTCGAACAGCACAACAGGTCCTTACCTGCTGTTTGGAGACTGGAGGGTGGCCGAAAGTTCAACAACTACAATAGTTGTTGGCATTGAGGTTGTTGGTGGTAGCAACAAGAGGACATATTCGTCTTACTGCTGTCGAACGCTTGTAGGACCTGGTGGTGGCCAGAGATGGCTACTAGCAGGTGGTAGGAGCTTATCGAAAGGTAGTCATCAGGGACAGCCAGCGATGCAGTCCTTTAGTAGCCGAAGCAAGCAGCGGCACTCAGGCGCGGCAAGCGCGCAGGCAATGCTTGTAGCCAAGGGTGACGGTGTAAGGAGGACACTCCTCCTTTATCCTTACTGTCGGGCCACTGTGGCCAAAGGACTGGTGTCAGTAGCGATGTCAACAAAGCTTGGAGGTGGCAACCAAAAAGGGACAAAGCCTTGTGTTCGACGACTGCAGAAAAAGAGAGAGGGAGGAGAAAAGAAAAACACGAAAACCATATATCTTTTCTTTTATATACACCTCTTATTGGATTTGGATCAAATCTAAATCCATATCCTTTAACTCGTAATCTATACCAATAGCCTTAAATTTGGTTCAAGACCAAACCATGTTTGGTTCAAAACCAAGAACCCCTTTTAATTAAACTAAAGCAATTTAGTTTATAATTAAACTAAAGAGAGTCCAACTCATCTTCAAAAGATGTGATCGATCCTCACTTCTGTTGCATCACTCTAGTTCCATATTTGTCTTTTGTCTAGTCCAACCAGACATAATCTCTCTCGATCTGAGAATCCAATTCTCAAACTTGTTTTATATCTCTTAGATAAACTCATAGTGCGTGATAGGTTCCTGGTTATGTTAGCCATCCATAATTAACCATCAATTATGGAATGATTATGAGTGACATCTAGTAGTACATCATGATTTCCAATTAACCAAAAAATCATAGGTTGATCTCGAAACTACTTCTAAACCTTTTAGCAACTACAGTAAGTCGTGTCATGTTCCTTTAACTCATTTTATACCCACTTGATTCAGGACATGGTCTATGTGTCAATCCCCACTAGGCTGAATATATCATACCTAGCCCAAGTAATACTTCCTCATTCTGTCGATTCAAATTACTCTGACATGTGTCTAAAATATGTGTAGATTATATACACTTTTATGCATATTTTAACACACATCTACTTATAATTTATTAGCATAATCTATGTTTATTGCACCTTATTTCATTATAATTTTGTACTTCCTTTATATTCTATTCAGAGATATGCTCTTTTCTTGTTTTTCTTGATAGGATGAAATTTGGAGTGAAAACGGAGCAAAAGACGCACATTGGTGCAACTTGTGAAAATTCAGCTTAGGACGTGCGAAACCACAAACCGTGTGGTCTTGCCAGTGCCAAATCAAGCCCCAGCTGTGTGAACACACACGACTATTCAACAATCCAAAGGGAGGAAGACCATGGTCGTGCTAATATATACGACCCTAGGAACATTCCAGAGGCAAAACAACACATGGTCATATGAATCAACACGACCATGTCACATTCAGAGGTAAAATAGACCTCGGCCATGTAGATACACACGGTTGTGTGAGGTCTCCAAAGAGAAAGAAGAGCATGGTTGTGTGATCCCACACGTCCGTGCAACCATTCCAGAGGACAAGCAGGATATGGTCATGTGAAATCATACGATTGTGTCACCCTGGCCGAGACCAAGAAGGCTCCAGCTATGTGAATGTCATATGGTCGTGGCACGGGCCGTTCTAGGCCCATGCCCCTCCTTATTTAAAGGGGTTTTCTCCCCTTTTGGGGAACTTTTGGCTTGGGTTTGCCCCCATTCCTTAGAGAAGGGTTCTCCCCCTTGGGGGAACCCTAGATCTTCCATCTTCATCGATCTGTTTCACTTATGGAGGAAGGATTGAAAGCAAGAAGACCGGCGATGCATAGATAAGCATTCCTCTCTTCTCTATCTTGTGTTTAGAGTTATTAGATGCTTAATTTCATGTCTCTTGTTTGTAAATCCTTTGCAATGGAGTAGATTTCTAGATCTAGGATGTAGGATGTAGGATGTAGGAAGTAATTGTGATGTGATGTGATGTATGAACTATATATTTGGACATTTTCCTATGTAATAAAGTGTTTATATTATGTTCTATGTGTGTTGTGTCTTTTATATGTTTGACGAAATGTGTGTGAGGTCAATTCATGTAGATGTAGGGTTTTGTTCACCATGTAGAGGAAGAGCCTTAGATTGTAAGACCATGGGACCTTGTGATAGAAGGTATCTCATACTTTCTACGACATTTCCTTGAAACGGGGATTGATTCCCTACAAGGGAAACTAATTAGAGTTTAGAAGGTTCTCCCAAATTAATGTTAGGAAGTGACTTGTGTAATCTAAGAACTTATGACCGGGGGGCCCTATGACAGAGGACGACCCTTTAATTAGAATTCCTAAGTTACCTCTTCCACTTAATTGCATTAATCACCATTAGAAGGCAAATCGATTAACTTTAGTATTGTATGACCGAGGAACCCTAGTGATAGGAGTATCTCATTAACGAACATTTTAGAGCTACTTCTTTACTAATGGCGATAGAACTTGGGTAAACTCTTCGGTGTGATTTGCATGGGATTGTATGGGACTCTAGTTAGAGCCCTACATGAGTCTAAGCATGGAGTTAGGTAGATGAACAATGCATAGGGACATTAACTAGCATCATAATGAAATCGAAATCCTAGCATCTATTATTCACCATCCACCTTCTTCTCTACTATCTTATCTCTATCCTTCTCCTTAATCTTTCTCTTACTCTCTTTTCCATACAACACTTAATTGTCTAGATAATTCACCGTGGAAAGTTAACTACCTTAATCAACAGTCCTTGTGAGTTCGATATCTTTTGTATTATTGACGACGTAACCATGCACTTGTGGTTTGTAATAGTTTAAGAATCTCGTACTCTTAACATGTGATGCTTTGGCCAAAGACTTTGAATAATAATCCTAACGAGTGGTCATAGGGTATACGTCTCCTTGCAAGAAGCGGTGAATCCTCTATGGGCTATCAAACACCTTCGGGTACTTCATACCGATTCATCTCGGGTCTACATCTCCAAGGAGATGCTTGCTTAAGATGTCAAAGTATAAGCTTCCATGATCAAGGTGACTTGAATACCTCAAGTTAAAGGAAACTTTACTCGAGCTGCAGTAAGAGCTTCATTAACATATCCATATATGTAGAGAACCATATGATGTCTTACAACAGATCACTCCAATCAACTAGTATTGATAACTATCATCTACGTTTAACTCTCGACATCCCAATATCTCCAGCTAGTGAGAAATAACTGCTTGGTTAGACCAAGGAGTTTAACCCATGCTAGTCTATCAGAACTGATAATATCTAAACTCATCAATTCATTGACTAGGGAATATTCCAATACATTCATAATTGCACATGCAGAGATGCTCACAAGTTGTGATCCAATCATAAGTTCTCTCACGCTATGAATTATATTGTGGGCATACAGTAATGAGTTTAAGATCCAATCATGCACATAAAGAATGTGCACCCAAATAGTGAATCTATATTTATCAAATAAATAATAAAAATCATAAGGTGATTGCCTTAGGACATCCCTCAAAATCTAACAAGTCCTACCCTCTCTTTCACTCAGATGTAATGGCAACTGAAGTGGAGTGTAGGAGTAACACATACATGTGCGTATGCATATGATGAACGGTAGATCTTTTGGAGATATATTTTCTTTTGCATATATTTCTTGCATTTATTTAAGATATGATTATTGCATATGGTTATCATGCTTCATACATATTCATTTATCATATATGCATATGCTATCGTTTATATTGCTTAGGTGTTACGAGCAAATCTTTTGCTAATCTCTAGTGAGTTTATTGATGACTATATCGTATGGGTAAGGTCCAGATTGGGTATGTTTATTAATTATGACAGTTATGATTATGTGCATTTATTATATATAATCATGTTTTTATATCCTTACTGAGACTGTGTGCTTTGATCTCTATATTTTATATTGGTCATGCACTATCTTATCTATTACCCACTGAGTCATTGGGACTCACCATCTCCATTTATTCTTTTTTGTTTCTCAGGTAATAGATAGATGGTGTAGAGTTGCTTGGGGTATCCAATCTACCAGTCCCACATCATATCAGAAGATAGTGTTGGATCGAGACCACGCTAGGGGGGGGGGTGAATAGCGTTCGTGGCTATTTCTTTCGATTCATAAAACAAACGAGTAAAAGCGCAGCGGAATAAAGAAATAACAAACACAGAGAGACAGGAAGATTTACTTCGTTCGGAGCCTAAAGCGACTCCTACTCGAAGGCCCGCGATTTGATCGCTTTCTGTGGGCAACAACTATAAGCACGATAAAACTATTACAGATTAACTACAATTTAAAGCAGTAAACAGATTATACCGACAACAAAAGACCAAATCGAAGCTTCGGGTTGTCGGGGTGTCGTTGCAGCACTTTCTGGATCGAGTCGTTAGCAGCTTGTCGCAGGGAGATTACTTAGATTGTTGTGTTTTTGAAGCTGCACCTTGACCCTTCTTTTATATGATGTTCCGGGCGCCTGGATCCCTTCCGGGTGCCTGGAGTGTGACGTGGCCAGCCAACCAGGATGATGCACGTGTCAACTTCGCGCAGGGGATAAACTTTGGTCCCGGGCGCCCGGACAGCCTTTTTCCAGCAGGTTCCTCACCTGCAAACAAAGGTTAGTCCGAGCAAAATCCCCTGCAAGACAGTGTTAGAATAAGACAAAACATCATAAAGAAGAATTGACAGTCTTCGGACTGTCCGAGTCTGACTTCGGATTTCCAACTGGAAATCCTAGGTCGACCCGACGCCTACTGTTCCCTCTACGGGGAGCGCGTCCTCACCTACTCCACTCAGGAGATTTACCTGTTGCCAGTCGATCCTCCAGATCGACTGGACTTTTGCTCAGCACTCGATGCTTCCGGACTTTCTGCTGGACATCCACTTCCCGGCTAGTCCAGACTTTCACCTGGTTCGCGACACCAGGACTTTCCACCTAGGGTTACCACCCCCTAGGACTTTTGCCTGAAGCCATCGACCTGCCAAGACTTTCCGCATAGGGTTACCACCCCCTAGGGTTTTTCCCTTTGCCTAACCGCAGCTAGGACATTCCTGAAATACTCATTCAACCATGTTAGATTACAACAACCCTTAACTTTGAATCCTTTGCCATTATCAAAACTCAAGTTCGATCGTCGGATGCTTCCCGCACCAACAATCTCCCCCTTTTTGATTATGGCAACCCAAATTCAAAGTTAAGTGAAAAAACAAATGCATAAGTATATTAAGCAAGCTTAAGTATCTAAATTCAAATGAACGCTTAACTTAAGCTAACACTTAAACTTTTTGTAAACTTTTTATCTAAATTCAAATGAACGCTTAACTTAAGCTAACACTTAAACTTTTGTGAAGCTCCCCCTTAATACAGGGTTTCCTTTTTCTTTTGAATTTCTCTACTTTGAATTTCTCTACTCTCCCCCTTTGCCATATATCAAAAATGAGCTAGTTTTGAAAAACTAAATTTTTCAAGACAGAATTAAAAAACATTTTAACTTAGGCAAGGAAAGTGAAGGACAACACCTTAGAATTTATTTTGTTTGAATAGACATAGAAAAACATGAGCTCTTTTTGAGTCTATAGAGTCTATAGAAAAACATTGGTTTCCAAAATTTTCATAGAAAAATTTTCAAAATACAAGTTTCAACTTCAGAGATTTTCAAATAAATTTGCAAGGAAAAATAATTTTTAACGCTTTAACAACTTAATGAATTTTCAAAAGGGTTAAAAAAAATTTTCAAAGAAGAAGATATTTGAAAGTTAAATTTGGAGAAAATTTTGATAAAACTGCTTAAGGAATGTTTTTGAGATAAATTTCAGGAATACTTAAGGCAAAGGAGAAGAGATAACCTTAATTTAGTTTTAGTAAGGTTTCAGTGTTCTAAAGTCCAAGCATGAGTCAAGATTTGGTTTTGATCAGGTATCAGAGCCCTTAAGTACAAACATGCTTAAACTTTAATATTGCCTCCACCAACTGTCTAACCATTTAGCTACTTGCTGATTGCCTAGAGGGCAACAGTGTTCACCTGGTTAGTCAAGTCAAGTCAATTGATCCAGTTAGATTTGACTAAGACTGGAAGACTTGATTTGATTACTGTTAATTATGTATTTAATGCCCAGACTCATATTGATGCACAGAAATAAGCATTCTTGAGTCCAGGCTGTACCCCATGCATCTCACACCATTCTATGTTTTACAAACACAATCAAGGTAAACCTAGGTGTTTGTGAGATGCTCTGGCTGAGTCCTGGAGGAACATGATTTTTAAGGGTACAATCCTAGACTAAATCCAACTTTCGAAAGTCTAGTAAAGTAGGGATTTTGGTAAATCAATTTTGCCTAGAATTTTGAAAATGTTATTAAGAGACTGATCTATTAGATTGAGGTATAGTCAATCAAGTCTGAAGTAAAACAGTCTATTAGATAAATAACACAGTAACAAAATAGCTGCTATCTGCTGTACTAGGGTCATAATAAAGCTACAGTCAGAGCTACTAAGATGATGAGGGTGGTGGTCCAGAACCCAGCGACCGGAGTAGTGTCAAGAGCTCAGTGTGACGAGCTAGGTCGTCATCTCGTAGATCTCGGCGCAGGTCGGAGAGCTCCTGTCGTACGTCTCGTCTTAAGTCGGAGACCTCCTGTCGGACCTCTTGTCGAAGATCGGAGACCTCTCGCCGTATGGACTGATGAAACTCGGAGGTTTCGTGCTGAAGACTCGACATAGCCCTCTCTAGTTCGGAAACTCGATCGCCTAGAGTGCGGGGAGCTGGGTGTGGTGCTCGAGGTGGTGGTGGGGCAGGAGCAGCCTCCTCAAGAAATAGTGCTAACATGAACTCATCATGCTCCGCGTCCTCCGCCTGCTGGTGCTGTGCCCCTCTACGCCAGGACATGGTACCCTCATCGTCTATATGGATATGTGCTAGGGAGAAGTTCCTAGCTCCTATGATGTCAAACTCGGTCATGTAACGGATGTCACCTCTGGTGATATCAATGTGCAATGAGGACATGAAGGCTGTCAGTATGTGACAGTAAGGCATATGTACTCGTCTGCTGGTCACGTATCCAGATGCGTAAATAATAGTAGAAAATATGTGCAGGCTGATGTCTATGTCTAACCTATGACATATGGCATAGAGAAGAAAGGAGTGAAATGGACGCATCACCGCAATGTCGTGAGTGGTCAGCGGTAGAATACAAAGTACTATAACCCTATAATGGGCATAGTCCTGAATTCTAAGGTTAAGGGACCTAAACTGGGTCTCAGTGGGATCACGCTAGTCCTCGAAGAAATACGAATAGATCGTATCGAGGGTGATATGTGAGTAGGGATCTCCAAAAGGTAGCTCCCTAGGGGGATAACATAAAAAAGTGCAGGATGACTCTCGTAAGCCTAGAAACTCATGAATGGTAGTGGGAGATAGTGTGATGTCCGTGCCACCTGCCCTAGTGGTATAGGAGTAGTCGTCTACTTTCACTAGGTTGTTATAAAATTCGGCACATAAACTAATGTTTACTGGGCTGGTGCACTCAACGAGGTTTCGTAACCTATAGTGGTTTATAGCCTCGGAGACTGGGGTACACGAGCGTAAAAAGAACGATCTATCTATACATTTGGTCATAATGGCCATGTAATTTGTGGACATAAACTTAATCCTAAGTTATTCGGTGGGAATCCTAGGGTCAATGCTAGGGGTAGAAGGCCCAACACCAGATTTAGTAGACTTCCTAAATTTCAAACTAACATTACACTAAGAAAAAAAATTATAAGAAAGAAAGTTTAGGAGGGGATACAAATTTTACCGAGGAGCCATTGTAATAAATTTTAGAACTGACGACCTCGGTTGAGTTACGACTCCGGATCAATCGCGGAAAATTTTAATTTTCAAAATCTTCACAAATAAGCTAGGAAGCTAAGGAGGAAGATTTGGGTGCAAGGGTAGGGGGCGCCTGCTGCCCCCTATATATAAGGGGTTCCGGGCGCCCGGACGTGTTTCGGGCGCCCGGGGTCGTGTGAGGCGGGGCGCCCGGGATCGCTGCGGGCGCCCGGGGTCTGAATACTGGGGGCGCCCGCCCCCGGTTTTTGACCTTGTTTCGTTCAATTTTTTTTTTTAATTATTATTATTAATTTAACTTGATTAACACTGTTTAGGTTGGAGATATTTGACTTAATTTGATTTTGAAGGATGTTTAACTTAACTTTAAGTAAGATTTAAAATTTAGTTTGCTTAGTCATCTCACCCGATCTAAATTGTCAATCAGGGAATCCTATAATTGATGTGAGATGATTTATTGTTGAATTCAAAGGTCTGGCTTAACTTTGTGTTAGATTCAGGTTTAGCTTTGGGTTCAACAAGTAAGCATTCTTTGGATAAACTTCTGGGCTATGGTGAGTCACACGGAGCTCATTAAAGTAACCATGCCTTCGAGGTTTTCCAAATAGTTTTACCCACTGAACTTAATACTAACCCTTGGTCTAACTAGTTAGGATCCATTTTAAGGGTAGCTTCGGTCAGTTCCACTTGGCCAAATGCACCAGGTCGAAGTCATATCTTCCTAGACATGCGATGCCCAAGCTTCCCTAACGTACTATCATCCAAAAAATTTCACCAGTACCGTGGGTCAAGTTAAACCTAGCCCATTTTACCTAACCTTAATTACCCTGCCCGGTGGTCTACTCTTGGTTACCCTTATCTGGTATATTAAGTTCGGAGGTGCCAGATAATCTGGAGTCTTCCTTTTAATTTGATTATTTAATTTCAAATTTTGAATTTCATTTAATTTTTGAATTTATAATTTTAAATTTTGAATTTTGAATTTTGAATTTTGAATTTCGAATTTTGAATTTCATTTTTGAATTTATAATTTAATTTTTGAATTTAATTTTTGAATTTATAATTAAATTTCGAATTTTGAATTTAATTTTTGAATTTATAATTTAATTTTTGAATTTAATTTTTGAATTTATAATTTAATTTCGAATTTTGAATTTCATTTTTGAATTTATAATTTAATTTCGAATTTTGAATTTAATTTTTTTTTTGAATTTATAATTTAATTTCGAATTTTGAATTTAATTTTTGAATTTATAATTTAATTTCGAATTTTGAATTTCATTTTTGAATTTATAATTTAATTTCGAATTTTGAATTTCATTTTTGAATTTAAAATTTAATTTCGAATTTTGAATTTCATTTTTGAATTTATAATTTAATTTCGAATTTTGAATTTTAATTTTTGAATTTATAGTTTAATTTCGAAATATCGTTTTTCTCTTTGCTCCCCCTGGATCACGGCCTCGATATGGTCTATCGAGGTAATGTATTTGATCCTTCGGGACCCAGTATTGACCAAGTTCAACTTGATTGATCAATTTGGACTTGGGGACCCATGCTTGGGCTGTGTTACTACTTTGTTTGTTTATTAAGGATAAGTAAGATTTATATTTACTTTTATATCCTAGCCCAGTTCTATTGTAAATGACCCTTTGTGTCCCAAAAATTAAGTCCAAGTTCTTGGAGCCAAAAGAAAACCGTTCTAAAGTAGTTTTTAAATCTTTAACCTGATTTTTTAGACTTGAATTTTCTTCCTCAAGTTTATGAACTTGAGTTGGAAATTCAGTCTGACTCTGGTCAGGTAAGGTTTTAGTGTCAGCCACTTCTTTAAGGACAGATACTTCCTTTAGAAGTGACTTAACTTTCAGGTTTGACTTAGCTAATTTGCGCAATAAATAACTAACTAAAATGTTTAACCGGGAGATACTTACAGCGGGGTCTGGTCCTTCGGAAACGGATACGGATCCGTGGCTTTGCTCGGACTCCGCCTCGGACTCGCTCTTGCTTCCGGATTCGACGATTTGGTCCCGGGCCATTAATGTGAGTAGACTCGTCTGTTCGAGCTCGTCGTCATCGTCCTCCGATGAAGATTCGTCCCATGTTGCCTTAAGGACCTTTTTCCTTCTTTGCTTTTTGACCTCCTTCAGGTTAGGGCAGTTGGATTTGATGTGCCCTTTTTGGTTGCAGCCGTAGCATGTAACTTCAAACTTCATCTTTGAGTTCTGTGAACCTTCCTTCGTTTTTACTGCCTTTTTTAGATCTCTTTTGTTGAAGCCCTTCATTTTGTAGAGCTTCTTTACGAGGTTTACCAGCTCGGTTGTAATTTCAATGTCTTCATCGTCTGAGTCTGGTTCAACTTCTGACTCTGGTTCCGTTCTTCGTCGTGATCTCGGTTCCCGTGTTCGACTTGTACCTGCAACCAACGCAATACCTTTCTCGGTTGGCTGTGCATTAGTCTGCTCATGAAGTTCAAATTCACAAAATAATTCGTCTAATTTTATTGAAGACAGGTCCTTGGAAACTTTGTAGGTATCTACCATTGATGCCCACAATGTGTTCCTTGGAAATGAGTTTAAAACATACCTTATGACGTCCCGATTCTCTATCTTCTGTCCGATTCCGTGAAGAGAATTGAGGATGTCTTGGATTCTCGCATGTAGAGAACTTGCCGTCTCGCCTTCCTGCATCTTTAGATTATATAATTTATTAAGTAAAAGATCTCTTTTACTTACCTTGGTGTCGTTAGTGCCTTCATGGAGTTCGACTAGCTTTTCCCAGAGCTCCTTTGCGGAAGAGAACAGGCCGACTCTGTTGAGTTCTTCTTTGGTAAGGCCGCACTGGAGGGTGCAGGTAGCATTGGCGTCGGCTTCCACCTTTTTGATTAGAGAGGCGTCCCACTTCTCGCAGGGGGTTGGTTTGCCGTCGTCATCGGAAGGTAGCTGAAGTCCCGTCTTAATGATCATCCATGTTTCGAACTGAATCTTCAGATACGTCTCCATTCTTCCCTTCCAATAACCGAAATCATCTCCGGAGAATAGTGGGGGACGAACAGTACTGAACCCCTCTTGTTGAGCCATTTGTAATATGCAACAAAAACAACAAAAATATAAGTTCCAAGAGTACGTCTTGGATTAGTAGTGCGGGAATAAAGAATAGTAATAATAACGAGCTCGAGTGGTGTTGCACCAACTTCGGGCAAAAGCCGATTCGATAAAAGAATTAGAATAAAGCTTTAAGGCTAAATTCTAATTGACTCCGAAAAATATAAAATCGAAAGAAAAATTTATTTTGAAAGGTGGTTGCACCAATTCAAAACGACCCCGCTCTGATACCAATTGTTAGATCGAGACCACGCTAGAGGGGGGGGGTGAATAGCATTCGTGGATATTTCTTTCGATTCGTAAAACAAACGAGTATAAGCGCAGCGGAATAAAGAAATAACAAACACAGAGAGACAGGAAGATTTACTTCGTTCGGATCCTAAAGCGACTCCTACTCGAAGGCCCGCGATCCTTGATCGCTTTCCGTGGGCAACAACTATAAGCACGATAAAACTATTACAGATTAACTAAAATTTAAAGCAGTAAACAGATTATACCGACAACAAAAGACTAAATCGAAGCTCCGGGTTGTCGGGGTGTCGTTGCAGCACTTTCTGGATCGAGTCGTTAGCAGCTTGTCGCAGGGAGATTACTTAGATTGTTGTGTTTTTGAAGCTGCACCTTGACCCTTCTTTTATATGATGTTCCGAGCGCCTGGATCCCTTCCGGGCGCCTGGAGTGTGACGTTGCCAGCCAACCAGGATGCTGCATGTGTCAACTTCGCGCAGGGGATAAACTTTGGTCCTGGGCGCCCGGACCTGTTCCGGGCGCCCGGACCTCCGGGCGCCCGGATCCATCCCGGGCGCCCGGACAGCCTTTTTCCAGCAGGTTCCTCACCTGCAAACAAAGGTTAGTCCGAGCAAAATCCCCTGCAAGACAGTGTTAGAATAAGACAAAACATCGTAAAGAAGAATTGACAGTCTTCGGACTGTCCGAGTCTGACTTCGGATTTCCAACCGGAAATCCTAGGTCGACTGTTCCCTCTACGGGGAACGCGTCCTCACCTACTCCACTCAGGAGATTTACCTGTTGCCAGTCGATCCTCCAGATCGACTGGACTTTTGCTCAGCACTCGATGCTTCCGAACTTTCTGCTGGACATCCGCTTCCCGGCTAGTCCAGACTTTCACCTGGTTCGCGACACCAGGACTTTCCACCTAGGGTTACCACCCCCTAGGACTTTTGCCTAAAGCCATCGACCTGCCAAGACTTTCCGCATAGGGTTACCACCCCCTATGACCTAGGGTTACCACCCCCTAGGGTTTTTCCCTTTGCCTAACCGCAGCTAGGACTTTCCTGAAATACTCATTCAACCATGTTAGATTACAACAACCCTTAACTTTGAATCCTTTGCCATTATCAAAACTCAAGTTCGATCGTCGGATGCTTCCCGCACCAACAGATAGCTCTATAGGATCATTGCCCTAGAAGAAGAAGGGGGGGGGGGGTAAAATAACGCTCGTGGATTTTCACATTTTTTGTTAAAAACTAGAGAGTAAAAGGTAGTGACTCTTACTCCAAGGCCTACAATCGTCAATCATTTTTATTGGGAAATTCACTAGAAGTTCCAATAAGCATACAAGATTCATGTACAAGAACTACAATAATTTAAATGTTGTAAACTAAATTATATTGACACAACAAATCTAAAGATTCTCACTTTCGGTCATCGAAGAAGCATTACAGTGTTGTCAAGGGCTTTTCTGATCAGCGCACAAGAGTGAAAGTTATTCGGATTGATCTTCTCAAGATTCTAGTTGAACCCTCCTTTTATAGACCACTTCGGGCACCTGGAACCTCCCTTGGGCGCCCTCATAGGGCTAACATAGCGTGCTTTCGTCAAAACTTCATCTAGCATAACTACATCCATCTTCGGGCATCCGAACTAGTTCGGACACCTAGATTAGTGACATAGGTCGGCTAATCGAAGCGTGCACCACAAAAAGAAGATAAACTTTTGATGATCCGGGTGCCTCTACCCGACCGGGCACTCGAATTGTCTAGGTGCCTCGACAGCCACTTGAGTGCTCCCTCTTTTCTACTAATCAGGGGACCTAGAGCAACTCTAGGCACCTGTACGTCTTGGCGTTTAGACAAGCTCCGGGCAACTAGACTCCTCTTTTTTTCGGAAATCAACTTTCTGCAACACAAGGATAACACAATCAAAAATAATATATAAACTAAAGTGATTTTGATAGTCTCTGAATTGTATAGTCCTGACTTTGAGTTTTGTTAAAACTCTAGCTCAAATCAATGCCTACTGTTCCCTATTCAAGGAACGTGTCCTCACCTACTCTTCTCAAGAGAGTTTACCTTTTTCCAAACTGGTCCTCTAGATCGTTTGGACATTTACTTAAAACTCAAGACTTCAAGACTTTCACCTAGTGTCCTTAACCCTAGGATTCCCGCCTGGTGTCTGCAACTCCCATGACTTTCACTTAGTGTCCTCAACCATAGGATTTTACCCGATGTCCTTGACCTACTAAGACTTTGTCCAGTCCCATGGATTAGGACTTTATTGCCTAGTCGCAACTAGGACTTCCCCACTTGCCTAGTTTCCACAAGGACTTTCTTTGCCTAGGCTCAATTAGGATTTTCACTTTGCCTAAGATTACTTAGGACTTTCTTACACACTCAGGTAAGCTTGTTAGATAACAATTAACATTAACTTTGAACCTTTACCAATCATCAAAATTAGGTTCGATTATCTAGTGCTCTATGCACCAACAAGATCTTATTGTGTCTTTTTCATTTATTGCATTTCCTTGGTTTTTCTTTAAGGATTCGGTATTGTAATAATTCTGATTCGGACTTGGTGTAGCCTAGTGGCACCGTTTGTCATTTCTAATGGTTGTATAAAGCCTAGCTGGCTAGCAGTTTATCAATTTTGGTTTATGGGTTCTCCTTATATCTTCTGTTGTATTTTCATTTCATCTACATGGGATGAATATTATTCTATGTGGTTATGTTTTATTCCAGCCATATGGGTTGTAGGGTATTATAATTGTTCAACCATATGGCTATGTATCTAGGTTTTGTATATTGTCATAAGGGTGAGATGTTATATGTTTGCCGGGCAGGGACGCCTCCGGGGCTTGACAACTAGATTGCATTGAAACAAGCTTCTCAAAACTCAGAAGCAAACACAAAGGTAATGAATATATTAATTAGTGTTTTGCCTAATGAAATTTTGTGTCAATTAGAAAATTACAAGAATGCATTTGAGTTGTGGGCCAAATTCATTGAGCTTCATCAAGGCTAGAAAATCAAGGCAAAAGTGAGTTTGAATCTGAGTCCGAATCTGAAGAGTTATCTTGAGAGTTAAACTCAAAAGAGCAAGACAAAATCAACTTCATGGCACTAATGGCTGAGGAAGAGGCTGGTGTATCTAAACTCGAATCAGAACAAATGTCCAAGCCCGAATTTGAGACGGCAATGGTCAAGGGGAGAGAATCCTAATGAGGATTCAAATGGTAAAATTATCAATTCAAAATTTAAGGATCATATAATATGTTTTAAGTGTAGTGAAAAAGGACACTATAAAAGTAAATATCTAAAAAAACTGATTCACACAACTAGAGGCAAAGGAGGAACCGATGTCTGAAGTTCGAATAAGGAAGGACCATATGGAATGCTTCAAGTGTAAAAAGAATGATCATTACAAATTTCAATGCCTAGAGAGAAGACCCAAGAATTTAGGGGAGCAATTAAGATAAATCTATCTAAATTTAATGAAAATTTGCATGCTTTAGATTTTTCATATTTAGATTATATTGAAAAACTATAAATGCATGAAAGGATTTAGATTTTCTAATTTAAACAAAATAAGGATTTAGATTTAAAAATAATAAATAAAAAATTAATTAAAAATTCAAAAAATAAAAATAAGGATTTAGATTTAAAAATAACAAAAAATAAACAAAATTTAATTAGAAATTCAAAAAATAAAAATAAAGATTTAGATTTAAAAATAATTCTTTAATTTTAAAAACAAGAATTAGGAAAATAAATTTTTAATTTCTAAAAATTAAAATTCCAAATTAAGATTAAATAACATAGAAAATAATTTTTCTAAATTTAAAATCTCAAACATGAGAAAATTAGAAAAATAAAATAATCTTTTAAAAAATTAAATTGACAGACTAGAAAAGATTATTAATAATTTTATCAACTTGCAAACTCTAGACTTGAAATACTAGTCTAAATAAAATCAAAAGTTAAATTCCACAAATCAAGTTATAATCAAGTATAATTTAGTTATGAAACTAAAAGTTAAAATAATAATAATAATAAAAACATAAACAACAACAACAACAACAATACTAATACTAATAATAATAATAATAATTGATCCTGTCCAAACTTGGTGATGGCGGCTAGCTTGGGATGTGACTTCTTGGTGGACTGTGCGAAGAATATGCCCGATCTGTAAGGACAAAAACATCAGTGTCGAGCCGGTCCCTGGCGTTGGCCCTCCGACGATCAAGTCAATCACTGGCAATAGCAAAGAGGAACACAAACAGTAGGCGAGAGCTCTAAATAGTAAAATAGGTGCATGCGTGTAAGGTAGTTGGAGCCCGCCCCCCCCCCCCCCCTTTAAGTATAGCTACGGTTGTTGGAGTGTATACTGAAAGGCTAAGCTTTTGTAAACATTTGTTTTGAATAAAGAATCACATTTGGTCAAATTATCTACATTTGTTTGTAGTTGTTCAATTAATTTATATTGAAGATAACATAGCATGTGGTGTCACATGCAGAAGATAATGTTATCAGTACCTTATAAATTATAAACAGTAGCTCACGACCAAAATGGAAAGGAACAAATCATTAGAAGGTCGTAGTGTAATTAGGTATCAGTTTATCTTGACTGTATAATTACACTAGTACACTTAGAGTGTATTGAGTAGGACCATTTGAGGTCGTTTCTTTTATACTGACTTTATAAAGGAACAAAGACCTCAGTTATTATGGAAGTGTGTGCTCTTAATCCTAATATAATAACAAGCATATATATTTGATATTTATTTCTTTAATTTATCAATGGGTGAGATTTAGTTCGATGAATCAATAAGCCTGATAAGTTGGGAAATGATATCACTTATAGTGTGTGTTGTTGATTATAGAAGGAAACTGTGTCCTAGAGATACTAGGTTGATAATGTCCCCAAGAGAAGCTCATAAGGATTGTCATGTTAAACCCTGCAGGTGGACTTAGTCCGACATGACGATAAGGTTGAGTGGTACTACTCTTGGACTTAGATATTAATTAAATGAGTTGTCAGTAACTCACTTAATTAGTGGACATTCGATATCTTAAACACAGGGAGACTAACATGCTCATAATAAGAAGGAGCCCAAAAATGTAATTTGGGATTGGTGCGGTAGTTCAATAATAGTTCTCTAGTGGAATGAATTATTATTGATAAAATTAAGTTGTGTGTTCGGGGTGAACACGGGATGCTTAATTTTATCGGGAGACCAAAACCAATTCCTCCTCTCGGTCCCTATCGTAGCCTCTTATTTGTAGAGTTCTATACCCACCTATACCCACCTTCTATACCCACCCAATAGGGGACGGCCAAGCTAGCTTGGGAAACAAGCTAGGGCCGGCCTAGGTAAAAGTTTGGGTGGCCGGCCCTAGCTTGAATCCAAGCTAGTGGGGCCGGCCAAAATAAATTAAAAAGAATTTTAATTTTAATTTTTTTTATGTGGAAGAAATAATTTATTAAAGAGAATTAAAATTAAATTATCTCTCTTGTAAAATTTACAAAAGATTAAAGAAAGAGATTAGATCTCTTTCCTTATTTGTAGATTGGTGAGATATTTTATTTTCTTTTTAAAAATTATTCACATATTGATAAAATTAAAATTATAGAAATTTCTTTTATTAACCATGTAGAGATTTTTAAAGAGAAATTTTAATTTTAAAATTTCCGGAAACAAATTAGGAAATTTTAATTGTTGATTGTAACTTTTCCAATTTGTTCTCCAATGATGTGGCCGGCCGATGTAGATTTAATTGGGAAATTTTATTTTATTTTTCTCAATTAAATCATGTCAAGGAAATTGAGGAAATTTTATTGTAATTAAATTTCCTAATTTGCCTAGGCCAAGGAATATAAAAGAAGGGGTGAGGGTGCCTTCATGAGACACAACATCTATTATATCTCTCCCTCTTTTGTTTCTTGGTGTGGCCGGCCATCCTCTCCCTCTCTTCCTCTTGTGGTGGCCGAATCTCCCTCTTCCATTGGAGCTCTTGTGGTGGCCGGATACTACTCGAAGAAGAAGAAGAAGAAGGAGAGAAAACTAGCATCTCTTGGAGCTTGGTTAGTGTTTTGATTTTCTTCCTTGGTGAAGCTTCCTCTTTGTTGGCCGAACCTAGCTAGGAGGAGAAGAAGGTGGTTGGTGGTTTCTCATCTTGGAAGATCGTTGCCCACACAACGTCCGAGGTTAGAAGAGGAATACGGTAGAAGATCAAGAGGTTTTCCTACAAGGTATAACTAGTAATTTTTATTTCCGCATCATGCTAGTTATTTATGGAAATAATACCAAATACAAGAGGCTTACGTTCAAGAATTTTGAATATGTTTTTTCGATGCTGTGTTCTTTTGTTTTTTCTTTTCCTTGTGATTTGATTGTTCTCTTTGGTTAACCTAAAGTTATTTTAGGAAATTAAATATTAGCTTTCTATAAAAAATTTTGTCTAGTCGGTGGTGGTTGCTCCCATATCCAAGAAGGCCATGTGCCTCGCCACGTCAGTACTGGGAACCAATTATGGAAATTAATATTTAATGGAATTAATAACTTAAGGAGACTTGGGTCGAACGTGTAAAGTTCCGCAGGAGATCCAAGTCAAAACCTAAAAGAACAAATAGATTAAGTTTTGGATCAAACGTGTTAAGTTCCGCAGGCGATCCAAAATTTAATTTAAAAGAACACATGGTAGCTAGGAAAAGGTTCATACCTTTGTACAAAATTTTTGTACAGTGGATCTATAGGTTTTCCGAGTAGCCACCAACAATTGGTATCAGAGCTAGGGTTTTGCCTCTGTGTATTTGGTATTTAGTTTAATTATGCACATGTCATACATAATTTAGGCAGGTTAATAGTAGGATGTGCTAACTTTGTGGATGCAGGATCCAACTATTATGACTTTTAGTTATTATGTGTGTGATTGGACCCTTGGACATGTCAAGGGCATTTATCTGTGTGTGCATGATTGTATTAAAATACAGCAGGAGCTGTATTTAGTTTTATTAGGATTTTATTTTTGATCTAGATACATGTACATTCCTTTTATGGAATATAGGATCAAAAATGTAAAATTCTATTTATGTCGCGGATCGAATCTTGCAAAGAGTGGAACCTTCTAAGGACCAGAGGCGCAGCAGAACTAGGAGTAAGATGGATGCGACAGCTAGATCCGGTGGCGGTGGCCAAATATGGCAGCAGCTTGGGATGACAACACATGGAGGACAATTAGAGATAAAAGCCATAATAGTTGAAAATTAAATTTTCTATTTATTGCTTTTATATTATGCTGTGTGTGCATGTTAGTTTACAAGTTTTAGTAGGCTAGCATAGTTAAAATTCCTCATTTATAAATAACTAAGTGGGAGAGGGATTTTTAAATAAAGCCCATGGTCTCCATTACTGGTTTGTAAGTGATGCAAACAAGCTTGCGCGTTGGCTCTGAGTGCCTTCCTCCATAACGGATGAGCTTGTTTGTGGATCACTAGAACAGACTTCCATTTTTGGATGACTATAGGAAGTTAATTAAGAGCATGTGATCTTCCCCAACGGAAGGGGCATAATCTTATTAATGGACTTAGTGTCAAGTAATGGTATACACTTAGACACATCTAATAGTATCCTCCCCATCGGAGTCACTACTATTATTTGTGTGACCAAAAGATACCAACTATTAATTTTATTTGTCAAAAAGTTAGGTTGACAAGATAATAAAATTAATGGGATAAAACCCTCCTTTTACAAATGTTGAATTTGTATACGTCCACACTAACGTGGCATACAAAATTCACGGTGTTTTAAGGTGTTGGTTAATTTAAAATAGTATTGTTTGAGGAATCAATATTATTCTAAATTTAGAGTTCTGACCAAAAGTTATTTGTGATTCTTAGGATGACTTTCAACCCACTGTCCATCATACTTCAACAAAACAGACTTACTGGACCTAATTACATAGATTGGAAAAGAAACCTGGACATTGTTCTGACTGCAGAAAGTTATAAATTTGTACTGACTGAACCTTGTCCTGATGCACCCACTGGTGAATCTACCCAAGAGGAGATTGAATATCATAAGAGATGGGTAAAGGCAGATGAGATGGCGCGGTGTTACATTTTGGCTTCAATGTTAAATGTATTTCAACATCGGCATCAAGATTTACCAACAGCTTATGATATTATGAACAATCTCAGGAACTCTTTGGTCATCAGGATAGGGCTTCTAGACAAGAAGCTATGAGAAAAATAATGACAGCCACCATGCAAGAGGGTACTCCTATAAGGGATTATATCCTAAAGATGATGGCTTATCTGAACGAGATACAGATCCTTGGAGGAGAAATTGATGGGGAAACCCAGATCGATATGATCCTCCAAACGCTACCTAGAAGTTTTGAGCAGTTCCGCCTGAACTATAATATGAATAAAAGGATTTATTCATTAGGGGAACTACTGACAGAACTTCAAGCAGCAGAAGGATTATTTCGTCACAATTCTCAAATTCACTATGCTAAAAATGGTTCTACTTCTAAACCGAAAGGAAAGAAGAAGAAGAAACAAGCTGGCTCAGCAAAGAAAGTGAATAAATCTCAGAGTACGGGATTTAAAGCTGGAGTGAGAAGCCCAAGGGAAAATGCTTCATCTGCAAGCAGGCAGGACATTGGAAGGCAGACTGTCCTCGTAGGAATCAAAACAAAGGTATATCTCATGCTCTAGTTGTTGAAACATGTTTAGCGGTGTTATCTACCAGCACCTGGTGTGTAGATACGGGAGCCACTAATCATGTCTACAATTCCTTGCAGGGGTTCCAGGAAACCCGACGACTATCTAAAGGAGAAATTACCGTCTACATGGGCAATGCTACTAAGGTGGCAGCTGTTGCAGTGGGAGAGGTCTACTTATCTTTTAGTAGAAATAGAAATTTGGTTTTAAAAAATTGATTTTATGTACCAAGTTTTAGAAAGAATTTAATTTCAGTTTCTAAACTGTTTTTAGATGGATATTCAGTTTCTTTCAGTAACGATGTAGTTATTAAAAGAAATAAAGTGATTATCTGTTCTGGTGCATTAGTTGGCAATTTGTATACTTTAAATCCAAATTCTTCCACAAAGCAAAACATGGAAATTTATAACTCATCTTCTAGTTCTAATAAGAGAAAAGAACCTTCGGAAATGAATCAAGCATATCTTTGGCATCTAAGGCTTGGTCATATTAACTTAAGTAGGATTCAGAGGCTTATAACCGATGGACTTTTGAGTTCATTAGAGTTGGAAAATTTTTCAACTTGTGAATCTTGCTTAGAAGGTAAAATGACCAAGAGGCCGTTTAAGGCCAAGGGGTATAGAGCCAAAGAAGTGTTAGAATTGGTTCACTCTGATTTGTGTGGTCCTATGTCTGTCCAGGCAAGAGGAGGTTTTGAATATTTTGTCTTTTTCAAAGACGATTATTCAAGATACGGATATATTTACCTAATGCGCCACAAGTCCGAGTGCTTTGATAAGTTCAAAGAATACAAGACTGATGTGGAAAAACGATTAGGTAAAAGTATCAAGACACTACGATCTGATCGTGGTGGCGAATACCTCTTAGGAGAGTTTAGGAATTACTTATCAGAGGCTGGGATTCAATCCCAATTGTCTGCACCTGGAACACCCCAACAGAATGGTGTAGCAGAACGAAGGAATAGGACTCTTATGGAGATGGTTAGATCGATGATGAGTTATTCAGAATTACCAAATTCGTTTTGGGGATATGCTCTGGAAACAGCAGTATATGTTTTGAACTTAGTACCTTCTAAATCAGTTTCTTCTACTCCCATGGAATTGTGGAATGGGCGAAAACCCAGTCTAAGACATATTCAGATTTGGGGTAGTTCAGAACATGTGCTGAAACCAGATGCTGATAAGCTAGAATTCCGTACAGAAGTTCGCGTGTTTGTAGGATATCCCAAAGAACGAAAGGTGGTTTATTTTATAGTCCTAAAGACCAGAAGGTCATTGTTAGCACCAATGCCCAGTTTTTAGAAGAAGACTATATAATGGATCACAAGCCCAGTAGCAAAGTTATTTTAGAAGAACTTAGAGAGAACACGTCTACTTCAGTACCAACAGTACAAGATGATGTACCACAAGAGACTGCAACACGTGTCACACATGATACACAACCACAGACAGTGCCTCGTCGTAGTGGGAGGGTTGTAAGGCAACCTGAGAGATTCATGTTTTTGGGAGAGTCTTCGGACTTGATCCCGGGTAAACATGAACCTGATCCACGAACATATGACGAAGCACTCCAAGATATAGATGCAGCATCTTGGCAAAAGGCAATGAATTCTGAAATAGAGTCTATGTATTATAATAAGGTCTGGGAGCTTGTAGAACCACCTGATGGTGTAAAAGCCGTTGGATGCAAGTGGATCTACAAAAGAAAAAGAGGGACAGACGGGAAGGTAGAAACCTTCAAAGCTAGGCTTGTTGCGAAAGGGTACACTCAGAAAGAGGGAATCGATTATGAGGAGACCTTTTCACCGGTGGCCATGCTTAAGTCTATCCGGATACTCTTATCCATTGCTGCTCATATGGATTATGAGATTTGGCAAATGGATGTCAAGACAGCTTTCCTTAATGGAAGTCTTGAAGAGAACATCCATATGAAGCAACCAGAAGGGTTCATTGAAAAAGGCAAAGAGCATCTAGTCTGCAAGCTCAATCGGTCCATTTATGGACTAAAGCAAGCTTCAAGATGTTGGAACATCTGGTTTAATGAAGTAATCCAGTCATATGGATTTATTCAAAGTCCGGATGAGTCTTGTGTATATAAGAAGTGTAACGAAAATGTGGTGGTATTTCTTGTACTATACGTAGATGATATTTTGTTAATTGGCAACAATGTCAAGGTATTATCAGACGTAAGGGTATGGTTGTCTAAACAATTTGATATGAAGGACTTAGGAGATTGTGCACACATTCTTGGGATCAAAGTTATAAGGGATCGTAAGAAAAGAATGTTGTGTCTGTCCCAAGCTTCATATATAGATACAATCCTTGCTCGTTTTAGCATGTAGGATTCCAAGAAAGGTTTCTTACCTTTTAGACATGGAGTAGCTCTGTCTAAAGAGATGTCTCCAAAAACGTCGAAAGAGATAGAAGACATGAAAGCAGTTCCTTATGCTTCGGTTGTAGGAAGCCTAATGTATGCAATGCTATGTACGAGACCTGATATCTGTTTTGTCGTGGGCATGGTCAGCAGATATCAGAGTAACCCTAGACAAGGACATTGGACTGCGGTAAAGCATATATTAAAGTACCTGAGAAGGACTAGAGATTATATGCTAGTTTACCAAGCAGACGATCTGCTCCCTGCATGGATTTTGATTTCCAATCAGATAGGGATAACAGTAAGTCTACATCAGGCTATGTGTTTACTTTAGGAGGTGGAGCCATTTCATGGAGGAGTGTTAAGCAGAAATGCGTTTCGGACTCAACCATGGAAGCTGAGTATGTAGCAGCCTCTGAGACAGCTAAAGAAGCAGTATGGCTCAGGAACTTTCTAATGGACTTAGATGTGATTCCTGGTTTGCCCAAAATCATCACAATTTATTGTGATAATAGCGGTGCAGTTGCAAACTCAAAGGAACCACGAGCTCATAAGGCAAGTAAACATATAGAGCGCAAGTACCACCTGATACGAGATATCGTGAAGCGAGGAGAAGTTGTCATCGCCAAGATTGCATCAGCGGATAACCTGGCAGATCCTTTCACTAAGGCCCTTCCGGCGAAAGCTTTCGATCGGCATGTGGAGGGAATGGGAATCAGATGTATGGTAGAAGATATGGAAGCTTAGTCATTAGTATAAGTGGGAGATTGTTGGAGTGTATACTGAAAGGCTAAGCTTTTGTAAACATTTGTTTTGAATAAAGAATCACATTTGGTCAAATTATCTACATTTGTTTGTAGTTGTTCAATTAATTTATATTGAAGATAACATAGCATGTGGTGTCACATGCAGAAGATAATGTTATCAGTACCTTATAAATTATAAACAGTAGCTCACGACCAAAATGGAAAGGAACAAATCATTAGAAAGTCGTAGTGTAATTAGGTATCAGTTATTTTGACTGTATAATTACACTAGTACACTTAGAGTGTATTGAGTAGGACAATTTGAGGTCGTTTCTTTTATACTGACTTTATAAAGGAACAAAGACCTCAGTTATTATGGAAGTGTGTGCTCTTAATCCTAATATAATAACAAGCATATATATTTGATATTTATTTCTTTAATTTATCAATGGGTGAGATTTAGTTCGATGAATCAATAAGCCTGATAAGTTGGGAAATGATATCACTTATAGTGTGTGTTGTTGATTATAGAAGGAAACTGTGTCCTAGAGATACTAGGTTGATAATGTCCCCAAGAGAAGCTCATAAGGATTGTCATGTTAAACCCTGCAGGTGGACTTAGTCCGACATGACGATAAGGTTGAGTGGTACTACTCTTGGACTTAGATATTAATTAAATGAGTTGTCAGTAACTCACTTAATTAGTGGACATTCGATATCTTAAACACAGGGAGACTAACATGCTCATAATAAGAAGGAGCCCAAAAATATAATTTGGGATTGGTGCGGTAGTTCAATAATAGTTCTCTAGTGGAATGAATTATTATTGATAAAATTAAGTTGTGCGTTCGGGGCGAACACGGGATGCTTAATTTTATCGGGAGACCAAAACCAATTCCTCCTCTCGGTCCCTATCGTAGCCTCTTATTTGTAGAGTTCTATACCCACCTATACCCACCTTCTATACCCACCCAATAAGGGCCGGCCAAGCTAGCTTGGGAAACAAGCTAGGGCCGGCCTAGGTAAAAGTTTGGGTGGCCGGCCCTAGCTTGAACCCAAGCTAGTGGGGCCGGCCAAAATAAATTAAAAAGAATTTTAATTTTAATTTTTTTTTTATGTGGAAGAAATAATTTATTAAAGAGAATTAAAATTAAATTATCTCTCTTGTAAAATTTACAAAAGATTAAAGAAAGAGATTAGATCTCTTTCCTTATTTGTAGATTGGTGAGATATTTTATTTTCTCTTTAAAAATTATTCACATATTGATAAAATTAAAATTATAGAAATTTCTTTTATTAACCATGTAGAGATTTTTAAAGAGAAATTTTAATTTTAAAATTTCCGGAAACAAATTAGGAAGTTTTAATTGTTGATTGAAACTTGTGCAATTTGTTCTCCAATGTGTGGCCGGCCAATGTAGATTTAATTGGGAAATTTTATTTTATTTTTCTCAATTAAATCATGTCAAGGAAATTGAGGAAATTTTATTGTAATTAAATTTCCTAATTTGCCTAGGCCAAGGAATATAAAAGAAGGGGTGAGGGTGCCTTCATGAGACACAACATCTATTATTTCTCTCCCTCTTTTGTTTCTTGGTGTGGCCGGCCATCCTCTCCCTCTCTTCCTCTTGTGGTGGCCGAATCTCCCTCTTCCATTGGAGCTCTTGTGGTGACCGGATACTACTCGAAGAAGAAGAAGAAGAAGGAGAGAAAGCTAGCATCTCTTGGAGCTTGGTTAGTGTTTTGATTTTCTTCCTTGGTGAAGCTTCCTCTTTGTTGGCCAAACCTAGCTAGGAGGAGAAGAAGGTGGTTGGTGGTTTCTCATCTCAGAAGATCGTTGCCCACACAATGTCCGAGGTTAGAAGAGGAATACGGTAGAAGATCAAGAGGTTTTTCTACAAGGTATAACTAGTAATTTTTATTTCCGCATCATGCTAGTTATTTATGGAAATAATACCACCAATTATGGAAATTAATATTTAATGGAATTAATAACTTAAGGAGACTTGGGTCGAACGTGTAAAGTTCCGCAGGAGATCCAAGTCAAAACCTAAAAGAACAAATAGATTAAGTTTTGGATCAAACGTGTTAAGTTCCGCAGGCGATCCAAAATTTAATTTAAAAGAACACATGGTAGCTAGGAAAAGGTTCAGACCTTTGTACAAAATTTTTGTACAGTGGAACCTATAGGTTTTTCGAGTAGCCACCAACAACGGTGACGTGCAAGCACGTGTCCCCATGAGTATGGAGCTATAGAAATGTGCGAGCACATGTCCCTAGGCACCTGCATGTTTATATACTTATCCTATGAAAGGACGTGTCAGTAAAGCGTCTATGATAACTCACCTTAACGGGGCATGCAAACCTCTGATAAGATAGTGGAAGCTTCTGTCGTACGATCTGCCTGTTGACTATGCTTGGTGCCAGTGGCACTATCTCCCAAAAGGATATTGAGAGATATGTCAGTGATCCCTTTGCTCGGTTGAGCAGGATGGCCACTTAGCCAAGTACTCCCCGCTCGGCCTGACTGGGTCATTTTTCCATGGGGTAACGTGTAACGACCACCCTTCTTACTACTACTACTCTCTAAGGATGACCGTTACTTAACTACTAACTCTACTTAACCGGTATGATTAAAAATCACATGGAAACCCTACCGAAAAATTTCGACAGAGTCTCCCCTGTACCGGTGACCATATTCAACAATACATGCAATATATACTCAGCCACAATCGGCTGGAACACATATCAATCAACCACGCAGTATAATAAATCCAAAATAAAGAAAACAATACCACAACTCATCACACTATATCACAATTCATCTACTATGTCCTAATCACATCAAAATATCATGTACTATCTCAAATACTTCTAACATAGAAAAAGACAATAGAAACTAAAATAAAACTTCTTTCCTAGTCCCAAGGCTTCCATAGTCCTGGCATCACACATCCTTCAACCACCTCCTTGTCGCCTTCCTTTCTATATCTCTTCCTTTCCTGTATCTGCAGTAAGAGAAAGTGCAGTTTATAAGCAAAATTTGCTTAGTAAGCGCTATCTAACTCACAAAAACACGAATATACATGTATACAGAAAGATCTAGAAACTATATTCTCTAAACGAAAGTAAAGCATAAACATAACTGCTCATATCAAACTAATAGCAAAGAAAAGCTAAGAAATCTAGTCATGCAATACTAATAGCTAATCATGCTATACAAGGATAAAACTGCATGCTAGGAATAAAGATAAACATATGAAAGCTGCTCATCCAATAGGTAAACATGAAAAACTACTCATCTACTAAATAAACATGGTAGAATAAAGAACTAAACTTGTTGATTTTAGAACTATATGAAACTTATTTCATTTGTTCTAACTTAATCTTTAATACTTTATGTTTATGTAAAACTCGTTTTACTTGTTCAAAAACTTATACTTATAATACTTCAAAATAATAATCAACTTCTTCATGGGCCCAGGCTTAGTACCATCTTATGCGCATTCCCTAATAGGTTGGGGTAGCGAGCCACCAATCCTAAAAGAGCAGACCTCGGTCTACCAGGGCCAAGACCTCGGAATTGGACACCTAGATTTGTTTAACGACAACCTCGGAAGTCGGGTACCAACCTCTTCTTAAAAGTAAAATACTTATAATCTTAATTACTTCTTATTTAAATGCCTTGGCATTTTAATAGGCACCTTGTGTGCCAAAAATCCCTAAAGTCTTGACTTTAGGATCTACTTAAGGCCTTGGCCTTTTTCTTTCATTTCTTTAACTTTCTTATACTTTTCTTTATCTTTCTTATACTTTTCTTAAACCCAAAATACTGTTAGGTTATCTTTCGTATGAATCTATGAATGAAACTAACTATGTAACACATAATCATGCATAGAATACAAAAGAAATCTACACATATAATACTTATCAAAAATCTGCACTAATGCTTAACAGAAATCTGCATACTAGCTTAATAAAAATTTGCATAATAGCTTAACAGAAATCTGCATACTAGGTTAACAAAATCTGCATACTAAAAATTCTACATATTCAAGCTAACAACAACTCTGCATTTAATCTTAATAAAAATCTGCTCTTATAACTTAATAAAATCTGCACTTGTGTATTTAATAAAATCTGCACTTAATGAAATCTGCACTTAAAATTCTGCACGCTAAGCTAACAAAATTCTGCTCTACAAGCTCTAAGATTGCCTCGGCAATTAAACAATGAGCTAAAGTGTATAGTAGCTCCAAAGGATTGTTCACACTTAGTAATTCAACACAAAAACAAAAGCTAGTTAAGGTCACAAGCAACCTAAAAACTAAAACTACACATGCTCACAAATAACAGTAAACAAAAAGCTGTAGACTGTATTCTATCACTCTTAACTAGTTTCTTAAGGCTTCATTTCATATATATCTTTTCTTTGTGACTTACATTTTCCACTAAACATATTTCCTGCATCTTTCTATCTTCTTTTCGTGTTTCATATCAATTTAGTTCTTATAGGACTCAACTAAAAACTTCAAGTAGTACATGTATAATCCAAGTTTCATAGGAGAATGTTGTAAACACATCCACTTAACTACACTGAAACCTATCCCTTCAAATCTGCCCAGCATTTCCGAGCCAACACCAGTAGCGAAACACAATGGAAAACATTTTAAAACACTTCAATTCTGTCCAGAAATAGCATAATCTGTTCGTCATACAGCAAGAATCAAATTCAACTAATCCATACTCAAATCTTCTAACCACAATCTAATTCTTCAATACCTAACCAATCTTGGTAGGAATCTAACAGGAGACTGACAAGTTGCAAGTATCTGTTTAATTTAACTCTACACAAGGATCCCAAAAACAAAAGTAGAACCAATAAAGATGTACTAATCCAGAACCTGTAAAATTCCATAATTGACAAATCGTGCTCATAAAAATTCAACAGAATAATCTACATAGAAACAAATCCGAATTCCATCTACAAAGCTTAAGGTAAATAGCCCGCATGCTTGAACTTTACCATTCATGTTCTTCTTTGAAACTCACGGCAGCACACCCTAACCCAACCATCTTCACAGATAAATTCAGAAACAAAAAAGGAAAAGGAATTCGGAGCTATCCTACTGCAGGTGAGTAGCGACTTACCCTTCGTGTTCTTGAACACACAGCCGATGGGGAGAACTCTAGGGTTTCCAGAGAAGTGCCTCCTCGACGACTCCTTCGCATCCCCGTGTCCTCTTCGACAAGAGGGATTCGTAGATGTGAAGATCTCACAATGGAACCCCTTGGCCGACCACCGGAGGAGAAGCCCTAACCTCGCTGCGTTTCCACCCGAGACCGTCGTGCGCCGTCGCGAGCGTGAGAGGAGAAGAGGAATTCGGGTCGGGAGAAAATAAACCTAAGTTCTCTTTTATCTCTAGGGTTCTTATTATCTAACTACTGCTTATATATTATTCATCTCTTTCCTTAATTAACAAAAACTCGCTGGCACAGCTGGTTATCTGCGTTTCCGTCGAAACCCTAGGTCGCCAGGTCGAGCTTCGGCTCGGTCATTTTTATGCAACCTTTTTAAACCTAAGGTATTTCGATTTTAATTATAGCTTAAATACTATTTGATTCGGGTTTTATTAAGAAACCCGCGGCTGGTCTGTTGGTTAAACGAATCTCTGCTTAACCGAGGTTTCCGGTTCAAACCTCAACTTGGACATATTTTTGTCAAAACTTCTTTCGTTTTGTAAAAATACCAAACGACCTCCAAAAATTGCATAAAAATACTCTATAAATTCTAAAAATCTCTAGAATTTTTCTAAAACATTTCTAGATTTTAATAAGGTCTTTTAGAACTCTATATCATGAAATTTGGGGTGTTACATAACGCGACCTGACAGCTTGTGTTCGCCCGACTGGGCTAACGCCCCGATCGTCCTAACGCTCCTCTGCTCCATGATGAGCATCCAATAATCTTGGCTGGATGAGCCTTCTGCTTTGGTCAGATCATTGTCGATTGGTAGCCTCATTCTCAATCGACCATTCAGTTGAGACCGACTCCACCCCTTTAGGGTGTGCTAGCCGGTTACCTGACGTTGACCTTCTTGACTTTGACCTCCACATTGGTCTCTATCTCCATCCTTTGCCCCACACTTAGTAGGCCCCCCATTATCACCACATCATAAGCTTTTGCCTCAAGTCTAGTCGAAAAAGGCTATAGGTCCAACTAACTGGACGAGTAGCACCTTGGGTGACCTTCTGTCTATCGGGAACTCTCTGCGGCCTGGTTGTCGATCGGGAACTCGTTAAAACACCTGCCTTGAACTCAGCCCTGAGGACCCGAACTGTCGTTGCCTGACCAGGAATTATACAGGGCTAGGCGTCGGGGCCATACGTAGAGACTGAGCTGTCTGAGCATAGATAACCTGAGCAGTTGGTAATCAGTCAGGGACTAGTTAAAACTGTTGGAGTGTATACTAAAAGCCTAGCTTTTGTATAAACATTTATAAGAATCACATTGGTCAAGTGTCTACATTTATATATACCAAATGTAGATGTTCAATTAATTTATATTGTAGATAACATAGTATGTGGTGTCACACACAGAAGATCGTGTTATCGGTTCTTTATAAATTAAAAACAGTAGCTCACGACCAAGATGGAAAGGAACAAACCTTTGGAAGGTCGTAGTGTAATTAGGTATTAGTTTAACTTAACTATATAATTACACTAGTACACTTAGAGTGTATTGAGCAGGATCATTTAGGGGTCGTTTCTTTTATACTGACTTTATAAAGGAACAAAGACCATAGTTATTACGGAAGTGTGTACTCTTAATCCTAATATAATAATAAGCACATATATTTGATATTTATTTCTTTAATTTATCAATGGGTGAGATTTAGTTCGATAAATCAATAAGCCCGATAAGTTGGGAAATGATATCACTTATAGTGTGTGTTGTTGATTATAGAAGGAAACTGTGTCCTAGTGATCTAGGTTGATAATGTCCTAAAGAGGAGCTCATAAGGATTGTCATGTTAAACCCTGCAGGTGGACTTAGTCCGACATGATGATAAGGTTGAGTGGTACTACTCTTGGACAAAGATATTAATTAAATGAGTTGTCAGTAACTCACTTAATTAGTGGACATTCGACATCTTAAACAGAGGGAGACTAACACACTCACAATAAGAAGGAGCCCAAAAATGTAATTTGGGATTGGTGCGGTAGTTCAATAATAGTTCTTTGGTGAAATGAATTATTATTGATGGAATTAAGTTGTGTGTTCGGGGCGAACACAGGAAGCTTAATTTCATCGGGAAACCAAAACCAATTCCTCCTCTCGGTCCCTATCGTAGCCTCTTGTATATAGAGATTTATACCCACCTTCTTACCCAACCTATAGGAGCCGGCCAAGCCAAGCTTGAATCTCAAGCTTAGGGCCGGCCAAGCCTAAAGGTTGAGACTTAGGGTGGCCGGCCAATTGCTTGGAGCCCAAGCTTAGGTGGCCAGCCACATCATATTAAAAAGGATTTTATTTATAAATTTTTCTTATGTGGATTCCATGGTTTTAAAAGAGAGTTTAAAATATAAATCTTTCCTTTTATAGCTTTCTATAAAAGATTAAGAAAAGATTTGAAATATTTCCTTATTCGTAGATTGAAAGGTAGATTTTAATTTTGAGAAAACTTTCCTTTTTTAACCATGTTCATGATTTAAAAGAGAGTTTAAAAATTAAATATTCTCTTTTATAAGTTTCTACAAAAGATTAAGAAAAAATTTCATATCTTTCCTTATTTGTAGATTGAAAGGAGATTTTAATTTTAGAGATAACTTTCCTTTTTGGAAATCATCCACATGTTTAAAAGAAAGATTTTAATTTATAAAATTTCCTTTTTATAATCCACCATGAAGGGAAAAATTATTGGAGAAATTTTTATAAATTTTCGGAGACAAATTAGGAAGTTTTAATTCTTGTGTTAATTAAAACTTTCCTTGTTTTGGAGATTAGTGGCCGGCCATTATTTTAATGAGAAGAAAATTGTTTTTTAATTAAAATAAATTTTCTTTTTAATGGCAAAAGAATTAAGGAAGTTTTTATTAAAATTTCCTTATTCGCCAAGACCAAGGATTATAAAAGAGGGGGTAGAGGTGCCTTCATGGTGAACGACTCTATTATTTTTCTCCTCTCTTTTTTCTTCCTTTGTGTGGCCGGCCCCTCCTCTTTTCTCTCCTCTCCTTATTGTGGCCGAATCTTCCTTATTGGTGTAGTTGCTTTGGTGGCCGGATCAAGCAAGGAGAAGAAGGAGAGAAAGGAAGCCTAGTCTCTAGCATCCCTTGGAGCTTGGTGGTGGCCGAACCTCTTCATCGTTGGAGGAGTTATTGGTGGCCGGAACCTAGAAGGAAGAAGAAGGTGCTTGGTGGTTCTCGTCTCGGAAGATCGTTGCCCAGACAACGTCTGAGATAAGAAGAGGAATACGGTAGAAGATCAAGATGTTATTTTTGCATACGAAGGTATAACTAGTAATTGTTTTCCGCATCATACTAGTTTTCTTTGTATAGTTATTTTTGGAAATACCAAACACAAGAGGCATATGATTCTAGAGTTTTTGAAATAGTTTTTTTTTTCGAGTTTGTGTTTTCTTCTTTTTCGAATTTGTGATTCGATTGTTCTTTTTGGTTAACCTAGAGTTATTTAAGGAAATAAATATTAGCTTTCCTTAAAAGGATTTGCCTAGGCGGTGGTGGTTGCTCCCATATCCAAGAAGGTCATGTGCCTCACCATGCAGTCTTTGAAGCCAATTTTGGAAATTAATATTTATGGAATTAATAACTTAGGTAGATTTGAATCAATAGTGTTAAGTTCCGCTTGTGATTCAAATCTAAACCATTAAGAACAGATAAGTTAAATTTGGAATCAATGATGTTAAGTTCCGTCTGTGATTCCTAATTTAGCTTCTAAAGAACACAATAGGTTATTTAAGGAAAGGTTCGACACTTGTATAAAAATTTTTGTACAGTGGAACTGGTACGTTTCCTTGGACTAACCAACAATTGGTATCAGAGCTAGGGTTTGCCTCTGTGTGTTTGGTTTTCAAATTAGGTTATGCACATGTAATATATAATTTAGGTAGGATAATAGTAGGATGTGCTAACTTTATGGTTGCAGGCTCCAACTATTATGGCATATTTTTATTGTGTGTGATTGGACCCTTGGACATGTCAACGACATTTAATTGTGTGTGCATGATTGTATGTAACTAATACAGCAGGAGCTGTATTGGCCCTAGCTTTTAGAATTTTATTTTTCGATCTAGATTACATGTACATTCCATTTATGGAATATAGGATCGATAAATATAAAATTCTATATTTGTCGCGGATCGTATCTTAGCGAGGCGTGGTGCTATTGGAGGACCATAGGCGCAGCGGAATAAGAAGCAAGATAAATGCGACAACTCGACCCAATGGCGGTGGCTAAAGATGGCAGCAGCTAGGGTTGGAGCACACGGAAGACAGTGACAGAAAAAGGCCATAATAATTGGAAAAATAATTTCCATATTTATTGCTTTTATTTACTGTGATGTGTGTGTGCATGTAATGTATGCTAGCATAGGTTAAAATTCCTCACCTTAAATAACTAAGTGGGAGAGGGATTAGTATATTAATTCCACGGTCTCCATTACTGGTTTGTAAGTGATGCAACAAGCTTGCGTGTTGACTCTGAGTGCCTCCCTCTACAACGGATGAGTTTGTTTGCGGATCACTAGATCAAACTTCCTTAATGGATGGTTATAGGAAGTTATTTAGGATGTGTGTGATCTTCTCCAATTGAAGGGGCACAATTCTATTTAATGGACTTAGTATCAAGTAATGGTATACACTTAGACACATTTAATAGTATCCTTCCCAACGGAGTCACTACTATCACTTGTGTGACCAAAGGGAAACCAACTATTGATTTGTCATAAAACTAAATTGGCAAGATAATAAAATTAATAAACCCCTCTTACAAATGTTTGAATTTGTATACGTCCACACTAACGTGGCATACAAGATTCATGATGTTTGAGGTAATTTTATTTGTCAAAAAGTTATATTGACAAGATAGTCAATGGGTAAAACCCTCTTCTTACAAATGTTGATTTTGTATACGTCCACACTAACGTGGCATGCAAAACTCATGGTGTTTTGAGGTGTTGGTAAATTTAAATAGTATTGTTTGAAGAATCAATATTATTTTAAATTTAGAGTCTTGACCAAATATTTGATCAAAGATAGACCAACTATTAATTTTATTTGTCATAGGTTGATGAGATAATAAAATTAATGGATGAAATCTCCTTTTAGAATTTGTTTACGTCCACACTAACGTAGCATACAAAATTCACGGGGATTTTGAGATGTTGGTCTTGACCAAATATTTTTGTGATTCTTAAGATTTCAAATGTTAGTCAATCCCCTAGTTGTTATACTAAAGAATAAACTTAGTAGTCCCAATTGTAATAATTGGAAAACTTGTACATTAAGGTAGACTGTCCTCTCATAACTAAGAACAATAATGGTGTGTTTTATTAGTTGTTGAAACATATTTAGTGGTGTTATCTACCGGTACCTGGTGTGTAGATACAGGAACCACTGATTATGTTTGCAATTCATTGCAGGGGTTCCAGAAAATTCGACAACTATATAAATCACCGTCCACAAGGGCACTGCTACGAAAGTAACAGCTGTTGAGGTGGGAGATATTAATCCTATGATAGGAATAAAATTGAATTTTGAGAAATTATCTATATATACCAAGTTTAGAAAGAATTCGATTTCGGGTTTTAAACTATCAAAGAATAGATATTCTATCTATTTTGATAACAAACTTGTTATCAAGAAAAGTAGGAAAATTATCTGTTCTGGTACATTGGTTGACAATTTATAAATAACTCCCACGATGCAATAAATAGAAATTAATAACACATCTTCTAACTATTAAGAGAAAGCAACCTTCAGAAATGAACCAATTATATCTTTGGCATCTAAGGCTAGGTTATATTAAGCAGGATTCAAAGGATAAATGAACTCCTGGGTTCATTGGTAGTGGAAAATTTTCTAACCTGTGAGTCTTACTTGGAAGTTAAAATAACCGAGAAGCTTTTAAGTCTAAGGGGTATGGAGCAAAAGATATAATGGAATTGGTTCATTCTGATTTGTGTGGTCCTATAACTATCCATACAAGAGGTAGTTTCGAATATTTTGTCTATTTTATAGACAACTATTCGAGACACAGATAGATATACTTGATACACCGCAAGTCTAAGTGTTTTGATTAGTTCATAGAGTACGAGGCTGATGCGGAGAAATGTCAAAGTAAAAATATTGAGACACTACGATGAGATCGTAGTAACAAGTACCTCTTAGGAGAGTTTAGGAATCACTTATCAGAAGTCGGGATTCAATCCCAACTAACTGCACTTGGTACATCCCAATATAATGGTGTAGTAGAAAGAAGGTATAAGGATCTTATGGAATAATTAGATTGATGATGAGTTACCAAATTCGTTTTAAGGATATATAATGGAAACAGAAGTGAACATAGTACCTTCTAAGTCAGAACTCTCTACTCCCATAGAATTGTAGAGTGGGTGTAAGCCTACTCTGAAGCATATTCGGATTTGGGTGGTCTAGTACATGAGAGACATAGATAAGTTGGACATGAGTTCATTTGTTTGTGAGTTATCCTAGAAAAATGAAAAGAGGTTTATAGTCTTTAAAATCAGAAGGTCATTGTTGGCACCAATGCCCGATTTTAGAAAATGACTATACTATGAACCATAAGCCCATAAGTAAATTTGTTCTTAAGAAAATGACACGTCTAATCTAGTACCAACTGTACAAGATGAAATATCACAAGAAACTGCAACACGTATCACAATTAATACACAATTATAGACAGTACCTCATCGTAGTGGGAGGGTTGTCAAACAACCAAAAAGATTCATGTTTTGGGAGAGTCTTTGGACTTGATCCCAAATGAACATGAGCCTGATCCCGGACACATGATGAAGCACTCCAAGATAAAGATGCAGCATCTTAGCAAAGAGCAATGAATACAGATATTATGGAAGCTTGTAGAACCACCAGATGGTGTAAAAGCCATTGGCTAAAAATAAGTCTACAAAAGGAAAAGAGGGATAGACAGGAAGGTAGAAACTTTCAAAGCAAGGCTTGTTTACCGGTAGCCATGCTTAAGTCTACCTGGATTCTTTTATCTATGAGATTTAGCAAGTGGATGTCAAGACAGCTTTCCTTAATGGAAGTCTTGAAGAAAACATCCATATAAAGTAACCAGAAGGGTTCATTGCAAAGAGCAAAGAGCATCTTGTGTGTAAGCTCAAACAGTCTATGAACTGAAGTAAAGCTTCAAGGTCTTGGTACATTCGGTTTAATAAAGTAATCCAGACCTATGGATTTATTTTATAACTGAATGAGTTTTATGTATACAAAAAGTGTGATGGAAACATGGTGGTATTTCTTGTACTATACGTAGATAACATTTTTGGTTGTTGGAAATAATATCAAAGTGTTGTTAGAAGTAAGGGTATGATTGTCCAAACAATTTGATATGAAAGACTTGGGAGAATGCATATATTCTTGGGATCAAAGGGATCGCAAGAAAAGAATATATTTTACTTATCCCAAGTTTCATATAACGAAACAATCTTAGTTCGTTTTAGCATGCAGAACTCCAAGAAAGGTTTCTTACCTTTTAGGCATGGAGTAGCTTTATCTAAAGAGATGTCTTCAAAGACATCAAAGGAAATAAAGGACATGAAGGCAGTTCCTTATGCTTTGGCTGTAGAAAGTCTAATGTATGCAATGTTGTGTACGAGACTGGATATCTGTTTTGCCGTGGGCATGGTTAGCAGATATCAAAGTAACTCTGGACAAGGACATTGGTCTGTGGTAAAGCATATATTGAAGTACCTTAGAGGCACTAGAGATTATATGCTAGCTTACAAGGCAGATAATTTGGTCCCTGCAGGTTGCACGGATTTTGACCTCCAATCAGATAGGGATAATAGTACTATGTGTTAATATGTCATCTAGAAATGTGAAGATAGAAGATTATTTTTTAGAGTTTCTACAAGTTAATGATACATCTAGTTTGGGACTTTTTAATCAATTAAAAAATATGTTAAAATCACTTGATCTTAGTATTGAAAATATTAGACGTCAAGGTTACTATAATGGTTCTAATATGAAAGGAAAACACCAAGGAGTTCAAAAGAGGTTGCTTGGAATAGATCCAAGAGCATTATACATGCCATGTGCTTGTCATTGTCTTAATTTGACTCTTAGTGATATGACACATTCTTGTGTTAAAGCTGTTTCTTTTTTTGTAGTCCAATGCATATACACATTGTTTTCAAGTTCTCTTAAAAGATGGAAAGTTTTACTTGATAATGTAAAAGGATTAACTGTCAAATCTTTTTCAAACACACTTTGGGAAAGCCGTATTAAAAGTGTTCAAGCTATTAGATTTCAGGCTGTTGAAGTGCGAAGTACTTTATTAGAGTTATATAACATTTGTGATGATGCAAAGTCTAAGAGTGAAGCTAAAAGTATAATTAACTCAATTGAAAGTTTTGAATTTTTACTTGGTATGGTTATTTGGTATGACATTTTATTTGCTATAAACATGATAAGTAAGAAGTTATAATCAAAATCTATGTGCATTGATTCTGCTATGAAACAATTAGATGGTGTAATATCATATTTTGAAAAATATAGGAACGATGGTTTTGCAACAAGTTTGACTATTGCTAAAAGTCTTGCATCTGATATGAATATAGAGCCAATATTTTCAATGAAATGTCGTGAAAAATAAACAATTTGATGAGAAAGAAGATGATGAAATTCCACTATCAACGGAAGAATCTTTTAGAATTAATTATTTTATTATTTTTATAGACATGGCAATTTCTTCTTTGAAAAGTAGATTTGATTAAATGAAAACATTTGAAAATATATTTGGTTTTTTGTTTGATTCGAAAACATTAAAATCATTAGATAATGATGAGTTGAGAAAATGTTGTTTTAATTTAACATCCACTTTTACACATGAAAATTCATTAGATGTTGCGTTAGATGATTTGTTTACAGAATTAAAAATATTATAAGTGACTTTACCAAATAAGATAATGTCAGCAATTGATATTCTTAATTTTGTGAAAAATATAGATTGTTATCCAAATGTTGCAATTGCTTATAGAATATTGTTAACTATGCCTGTTACCGTAGGATCAACTAAAAGGAGTTTCTCAAAATTAAAATTGTTGAAAACATACATGAGATCAACAATGTCACAAGAGAGATTGAATAGATTAACAATTTTATCTATTGAAAGAGAGATTTTAGAAAATCTTGAAATTAATAATATTATAGATGATTTGGCATCTAGAAAAGCTAGAAGAAATCATTGTAAATAATTTTTACTTTATGAAAAAAAATTAAGGACCTATTTTTATCTTTTCACCCCGGGCCTCCTGATTGTTAGGACTGGGCCTGATGCTCGGTCGAGCGGGATAGCCGCTCAGCCGAGTACTCCCTCGCTCGGCTTGACTGGGCCACTTTTCCATGGGGTAATGCGACTTGACAACTTATGTTCACCTGACCAGGCTAATGCCCCAGTCGCCCTAACGCTCCTTTGCTCCATGATGAGCACTGATGCATGCCCAAGGGCTAAAGATAGGAGAGATCAATTATCACTTCCGGAAGGCCCAATTACAAGACTATGGGCAAAGCGTTTCAAGGAAGCACTAAATGGGCTAAACAAAAAATATTGGGAGGACTATGAGCAAGTAGAAACCAAGATAATCCCAACTGCTAGTCGTGGCCTAATCCACGTAATCGGACATAACCATCCATGACTGGCCATGCTTAATGGAAGAACGCTGATAAGCATGGGAACTCGTTCATGCATGAAGACTTAAGTATTTTAGATTGTTTAATGAAGCATGCGACTTGGGACTCTAATTGTGCATGCATTTATTTTGTTTTGGGTTCCTAGATTTCTTGCATGAGATATGCAACATTGGGACTCTAATTGTGAATGCACTTATCTTGTACTTTTCCTTGTTGACTCCCATTATATAAGGGAGGGACATCTTAATATGAAACAACTTAGTTTTTGGTGAGATTGTGTGCTCTCTTAGTTCTTGAAAGGTCTTTCTGAACTTATCGAGTTTACTCTCGTGGCGTTCAACCCATCGAAACTTATCACCCCGGGTGTGGTGTTTCTTTCCTTCGCAAGCTTGGTTCGTGCCAGTTCTAGGTTACGGGTCAAGACTCACACTCTTGTCATTTAGTTCTTGGGAGTCTATCCACCTTTGTCTCGGGTTCCATCACATTTGTTGGTGGGGTTCGTATCATCTGGTATCAGAGCTTCGGTTCAAAGGCAAGTGCAAATCTATCTTTACTTGTTGTTCAACCAAAAGCAAAAAAAAAAAAAAAATCATGGGGGAAAAAAAGAAGAGCGCAACTAAAATACAAAAAAAAGAATAAGAAGAAGAAAGCATAGAAAAAAAATTGCTTGTGTGAATCGAAGTAAATTGTCTTCAACAATTCTTTTCTTGTTTTCCTTATTCTCAAACTTCTACTCTTTCATTTTCTCTTAAAAGTCTACCATCATAAGTTTCGGTGGTATCTTTTGAATTGCTACATAATATTCTGATTTGTTCTAGAGTTTGATCAAGAACTGAGAGATATCATCAATTGAGAGCTACCACCCAAACATGAGTTGAGTGCTTGTGAGGTTTTCTATCATTTTGTAGTCATGTCCAACAACTAGGAGGATGGAGCAAATGAGGGGGCTAGGCCACTTCTGAACCTGCAATTACAAGAATTGATGTGGGAGATGCAGCGGATGATAAGGGCGGAATTAGAATCTATCCATGAGAGGTTGGATCGGGTGGAGGATGGGACACCAAGAAGACATCAACAAGACCGTATTACTAGACCACAACGAAGACATGCCCAAGGGATTGATGTCGAAGAAGATGAAGAGGTTATTGTGGAAGACTTTGATGAGCAAATCTACAATCGGGGCAAGATTGGATATCGAGGAGATAGAAACGGAACTAGAAGAAATAATGATTTAGGAGGGATTAAGATGAAAATTCCAACCTTCCAAGGAAGAAATGGCCCAAAAGCTTACTTGGAATGGGAAACTAAGATTGAAATGGTGTTTGACTGTCATGAATTCTTAGAGTTTAAAAAGGTGAAGTTAGCTGCCATTGAATTCACTGATTATGCTATTGTTTGGTGGGATCAAGTGGTGATGACTCAGAGAAGGAATAGAGAGCAACCTGTTGTAGGAGGATCGGTGGCCGACTTGAAGGGGGGTTGGATAGATGGCGCCCCCAAATACTCGCTACCTACGTGTTTGTTAGCACAGTGGAATACAAACAATACAAACACAAATACGAAAGCTAAGAAAGAAAACGCAAACCACTAACACGTTCGATTACCTGGTTCGGAGATAACTTGCTCCTACTCCAAGGCTATTCGTAAGGTGGGTGATCCCTCAATCCATCGGTGGATTAGTCCCCGAAAACTCCTGCTAGCACAATCCTCCTTGTCGGTGGAGAAACCTCGCAATAACTCGATCAAGAACATTTGGATTGCTAGAGAACTAGATGACTACTAATTAGACTTTAACCAAGTCTAATTTCGTCACCTTGGCTGGTCATCCCAAGCTCCTTCTTATAGAGCTTGGAAAAAAAATCAACAAGCTGATTTGCCCGTTACCAATCGACTGGTGCCAGCCCAACGGTACTCCAACGGATCTCTACCAGTCGACTGCTACAGTGCACCAGTCGACTGCTATAGTACACCAGTCGACTGTACAGCGCACCAGTCGACTGCTATGGCGTCATTGACTGCTACAGTGCCCAACGGGATTTTTTCCCGAGTACAATCTCTCATGCACTCGTACCCTCATGACTCACTTGACTCTTCTTTGCAGCCTTGACCTCTTGCCTTCAAGCCTACTTGCTTTGGCACTCATCCCTTGGATACATTCAAGCCCACGGCTCGTCCCTTGATGCCATCCTTCGCGTATGCCTCAAAGTCGCTTCCCTCGGCCCTTGTCCTTGCTGCCTTGTCTACGGTCCCTCGGATGCTCCATCCTTCACCGAACCCGAAGCTATCAAGATGAGTCATATGTGTACCCTGCAAACCTACACACTCACATACACATATCAAATAACAAGGGTAAACCTAACTTAAACCCTTTACCCAAACACCAAAACACATGGTCACACGGACCATTGGGATTGCTCCAACAATCTCCCCCTTTTTGATATTTGGCAATACGTTTAACTTAGGGAAAACATATAGCAAATAAACATGATAAAAAGAAATAATGGACTTACGTTGCCAAGGCTACACACTTGGACTTACACCGCCGAATGGACTTAGGTTGCCAAGGCTACACACTTGGACTTACATCGCCAAAACAAAATGCAACATGCATTGGAACCTATCCCAAGGCCCCCCTACACCTAAGCTCCCCAATGAGCTAGGATTTTACCACAGGGATATTTAAGAACTTATCACAAGCTCCCCCTACGCAAGGCACTTAAGGTTTTCCTAACTAAACCTTACTTCTCCCCCTTTGCCTAACATCCAAAAAGCTCTCCAACAATATCCCAATTGTTGAAAACTTGTCGTCCAAATTGACCCTAAACTCATGTATTTATCCCCCATGGATCCCATACATTTAAACGAGTTGACATGGTCAAGAACAACATTAAAAAACAATATCAGACTGGTATCAGTCGACTGCCCCTTGGTACCAGTCGACTGCCCCTATTGAATTCAACACACAAAAGCATTCTGTGTTCGAAATCTGCTGTTACCAGTCGACTGGTATCGGCACCAGTCGACTGGTATCGATAAAATGAGCTTACAGAGATATTCTGTGCTAAAAAATACTGTTACCAGTCGACTGGTATCTGTACCAGTCGACTGGTACCCTATTTCTGAAAAAAATCAACCTTTTCTGACCAACTTCAGAAATGCACCAGAAATTCCACAGACCTCTAAAAATTCCCAAATTTTGTGACGAGATCTATTTTACTAGTGTCTACTTGGGAAAAATATATTACAAAATGTATCTATCACCAATCTCAAGATTGACACAAAATCCAAAACTAGCTAAATGGTTCAATTGAACCTTGACCTAAAGTCCTAGTTTTGACTTCCTCTTGATGTATTTGCCCATACCAACCCATAATACATCCCTAGCATTGGTTTATATGGCATATATACATCCAAAATCAATTATTATGCTATATGACCCCAAATGTCATATTTCTTGCATGAAACACAAATCATGTGTGCCAAATCCCTAGGTTTGAGACTCAAGTCCGTCTCCAAACCATTTGGCACACTCCATGGCTCCTCTACACTCCCAAGTAGTACCCACCTGAGATCCATTTGCCATGGGTCCCAAATTGACTCTTTGAGCTCCCCCTAGAGCCCTTACCCTTAGCCACCTCCCTGGTGACTCATCTATAATTACTAGGCCACATCGGTGCACCTCCGGTGACACTTGGCCTACAAACCTAACCTTTTTAACCTTGGACACCTTGTCCTTGGTTAAATTCTTCTTACCTTTGAATGAATTTCCCTTGTAATTTATTGGTTTCTTCTTGCTATTGTCATATGCAACCCTAGCATAAGACTTTCCCTTAGCATTAGAGACACTAGATCGGTATCCTAGACCCGATCTATCATTGTTGGGTCTTTGGCTACCCAACACCATACCTAAACCCTTAGATCCAACATTGAATCTTTCTAGGGTTTTCTCCAATTTATCAAGCTTTACCTTTAAAGCTTGATTTTCCCTTTCTAGGTTCCTAACCCTAGAATTGACTTGTCCATATTGGACATTCCTAGACCTACCCATTTTTCTAGGCATATGTCTCCCCTTCTTGGGATTAATGCCTTGGGTTACCTTAGGTCTATCATTTCTAGCTTTATAATGAATTGGTCTCCTAGGGTTATAATCTACATTTACCCTATTTCTATCATGACATCTAAAGCCAAAATTATGCATGGGTAAATAATAGCAATTATTTCTAGCATGCATGGAGGAATTTAAATTTGACTTCAAATTTAAATTAGGGTTTACCTTACCCTTTACCTTTGGAGCTCCCCCTTGACATGAGCCTCCATTCTTCCTCCACTTCTTCTCCTCCTTCTTCAAATGCGCCAACTTTTTGATTTCTTTCTTCCTTGGGCATTTGGTGTGGTAGTGACCCCGCTCATCGCATGTGAAGCACACTACGTGCTTTTTCTCCTTCTTCTTCCTACAACTCAAATTAGATTCAAAATGAACTGAATTGACTTTAGGAGATACCTCTTTCTTACCCAATGGACATCTACTCTTGTAGTGTCCCTTCTCATTGCACTTGAAGCACACAATGTGATCTTTTGATTTTGCTTCGGTGGAGGTGCTCACTAGGTTGATTTCCAAGACTTCTTCTTCTTATTTACTTGTCTTGGATTCTTCTTCAACCTTTGAGGATGTATCCTCATCCACACTAGTGGATGACATTTCTTTATCCTTCTCCTCTTCGGAAGTTGAGTGCTCGTTATCTTCCGGTTGCTCCTCCTCATCTTGAGCCATTAAGCCCATCTCCTTGGGCTCTTCTTCTTCTTGTGTAGGCATAAGTTCTTTCCATTAAACCTTCTTTATCTTGTTCCACAAATCATGGGCATTCTCGTATTTACCTACACGGCTCATCACGTCATTAGACAAAATATCAATTAATATAGATATTACCTTGTCGTTTGCCTTTGACCATGAGGTTTGCTCCTCCGTCCAATGTTGTGGTCGGAGCTTCTTCCCTTTCTTGTCCTTCAGGACTTTGAACGACTTTTCGACCACCATCATGGTGTCCCAATCCGTGTCGAAGAAGACTTCCATCTTCATCATCCAATATATGATGCCCCCATGGCTTCCTCCTTCAAACTTTGGAGGTTCAATCAAGTCGGTCATCTTCTTGTTGTTGCTATTCTAGGGGGTTATTCCGGTGAAGTGCAAACTTAGCTATGATACCACTTGTAGGAGGATCGGTGGCCGGCTTGAAGGGGGGTTGGAAAGACGGCACCCCCAAATACTCGCTTCCTACATGTTTGTTAGCACAACAGAATACAAACAATACAAATACGAAAGCTAAGAAAGGAAACGCAAACCGCTAACACGTTCGTTTACATGGTTCGGAGATAACTTGCTCCTACTCCACAGCAGTCCATAAGGTGGACGATCCCTCAATCCGTCGGTGGATTAGTCCCCGGAAACTCCGGCTAGCACAATCCTCCTTGTCGGTGGAGAAACCTCGCCACAACTCGATCAAGAACACTTGGATTGCTAAAGCACTAGATTACTACTAATTAGGCTTTAACCAAGTCTAATTTCGTCACCTTGGTCGGTCATCCCAAGCTCCTTCTTATAGAGCTTGGAAGAAATTAGCAAGCTGATTTGCCCGTTACCACTCGACTGGTCCTTGCACCAGTTGACTTGTGCTAGCCCAACGGTACTCCAATGGCTCTCTACCAGTCGACTACTACAGTGCACCAATTGACTGCTACAGTACACCAGTCAACTGCTACATTGCACTAATAGACTGCTACAGTGCACTAGTCGACTGCTACAGTGTCGTTGACTACCACAGTTCCCCCGTTGACTACTACAGTGTCCATCAGGATTTTTCCCCGAGCACAATCTCTCATGCATTCGTACGCTCACGACTCACTTGACTCTTCTTTGCAACCTTGACCTCTTGCCTTCAAGCCTACTTTCTTTGGCACTCATCCCTCGGATGCATCCAAGCCCGCGGCTCGTCCCTTGATGTCATCCTTCGCGTATGCCTCGAAGTCGCTTCCCTCAGCCCTTGTCCTTGCTGCCTTATCTACGGTCCCTCGGATGCTCCATCCTTCACCGGACTCGAAGCCATCAAGCTGAGTCATATGTGTACCCTGCAAACCTACACACTCACATACACATATCAAATAACAAGGGTAAACCTAACTTAAACCCTTTGCCCAAACACCAAAACACATGGTCACACGGACCATTGGGATTGCTCCAACACCAGTGTCAACTTGGGAGGAGATGAAAATGCTCATGAGAAGGAGGTTTGTACCCAACCATTATTATAGAAGCTTATATCAGCGACTTCAAAGGTTATCTCAAGGCTCCAAAAGTGTGGATGAATATTTCAAGGAGATGGAGTTGTCCATGATCCGAGCTAATATCGATGAAGATCGGGAACCCACCATGGCCAGGTTTTTACTTGGTTTAAATCCATAAATTGCTGATATTGTTGAATTACAGCATTATGTTGAGCTGTCGGATATGGTCCACCAAGCACAAAAAGTGGAAGAACAACTCAAGAGGAGAGGATTGGCTAGGAAGGGAAAACTAATGACTACTCACAGCACATGGTGGTTGTCTCCAAGAAAAGATAAACAACCTCAAAATAAGCCAAAGTTTGAACCCTTCAAGAAGCCCAAACCCACACCATCTACTACTCAAGGTAACCGCGAGCCCATTTCCTCCAAAACTCGTGATATCAAGTGTTTTAAATGTCAAGGGTATGGCCATATAGCTAGTCAATGTATGAACAAAAGAGTGATGGTAATAAACACCCAAGGTGAACTTGAGTCGGAAGATGAGGATGAAATTGTTGAAGAAGTGCCACAAAAAGAAGATAGTGATGATGAACAACATGCTATTATTAGAGACTTATTGGTGGCCAGATGAGTTCTCAATCTACAAGCTAAGAAGGAAGAAGGTAATCAAAGGGAGAATTTGTTTCATATCCGTTGCTTTGTCAATAACAAGGTCTGCAGTGTTATTATTGATGGGGGGAGTTGCACCAATATGGCAAGTACTGATTTGGTGGAGAAATTATCACTACCAACTCGAAAACATTCGCGACCTTATCGACTCTAGTGGCTAAATGATTGCGGAGAAATCAAGGTAACAAAACAAGTCTTGGTAGTAATCTCCATTGGCAAATATGAAGATGAGTTGTTGTGTGACGTGGTTCCCATGCATGCATGCCATTTATTGTTGGGAAGACCTTGGCAATTCGATTGAAAGGTAAACACATGATGGCCTCACAAATAGGTATAGTTTTACTTTGAAAGGGCAACCTATTATTCTTGTACCATTGACTCCAAGACAAGTTATGGAGGACTAGTTGAGACTACAAAAAGGAAATGAAAAGAAGAAAGAAAAAGAAATTAAGAGAAAAAAATTGAGAACAAAGAAATCGAGGAAAAGAAAAATGAGAGGAAAGAAAATGAGAGGAAAGAGACAAAGGAAGTGGGCAAGGAAAAAAAATGAGAGAGAAAGAAAAATAGCTTTTATGGAAAAAAAAGTGAGATCAAAGGAGCTTTGTTTTCAAATCAACTACCCCTTATTCTTTTGTATAAGGAGGCACTCCTGAGCACTAACGAGCTTAACAGTTCTTTGCCTAGTGTTATTGTTTCTCTCTTATAGGAATTCGAGGTGATCTTTCCTGAAGAGGTTCCACATGGTTTACCTCCAATTAGAGGAATTGAGCACCAAATTGACTTCATACCCGGTGCATCCATTCCAAATCGACCAACCTATAGAAGCAATCCGGAGGAAGCAAAGGAACTTCAGAGGCAAGTTAATGAATTATTAGAAAAGGTGTATGCTCGAGAAAGCATGAGCCCTTGCGCCGTGCCTGTGTTACTCGTTCCCAAGAAGGATGGAGCATAGAGGATGTGTGTGGATTGTCGAGTCATCAACAACATCATGGTAAAGTATCACCATCCAATTCCTAGGATTGATGATATACTTGATGAATTGCATGGTTCTTGTGTGTTCACAAAAATTGATCTTAGGAGTGGATATCATCAGAATAGGATGAAGGAAGGTGATGAATGGAAAACTGGTTTTAAAACCAAGCATGGCTTATATGAATGTTTAGTAATGCCTTTTGGCTTATCTAATGCTCCTAGCACTTTTATGCATTTGATGAACCATGTTTTGCGTGCTTTCTTAGGAAAATTTGTAGTTGTGTATTTTGATGATATTTTGATTTATAGCAGAAGCTTAAAAGAGCATGTTACACATTTAAGGTTAGTTTTGAGTGTGCTAAAAGAAGAAAATCTTTTTGCTAACCTCGTTAAATGCTCCTTTTGTACGGAGAAAGTCGTGTTTCTTGGTTTTGTTGTTAGTACTAAAGGCATCGAGATGGAAGAGGAAAAGGTGAAAGCAATCCAAGAGTGGCCAACACCGACAATAATTAGCCAAGTGAGGAGTTTCCATGGTTTGGCCAGCTTCTATAGATGGTTTGTTCGTAATTTTAGCAATATTGCAACTCCTCTTACTAAAGTCATCAAGAAAAATGAGTCATTCAAGTGGGGAGAGGAGCAAGAGATAGCCTTCAACATTTTAAAAGAAAAGCTAAGTTCTGCTCCTTTACTATCCTACCAAATTTTTCTAAAACATTTGAAATCGAATGTGATGCTTCTGGTGTTGGTATAGGTGATGTGCTTATGCAGGAGATGAAACCCATTGCTTACTTCAGTGAGAAGTTGATTGGAGCCATTCTCAACTATCCCACATATGACAAGGAGATGTATGCATTGGTGAGAGCATTAGAGGCATGAAAACATTACCTATGGCCAAAAGAATTTGTGATTCACACAGATCATCAATCTCTAAAGCATTTGAAGAGCCAACATAAGTTGAACCGACACCATGCTAAATGGGTAGAATTCATTGAGACATTTCCTTATGTGATCAAATACAAGCAAGGAAAAGAGAACGTGGTTGCTGATGCACTATCTCGAAGGTATGCTTTACTGTGCACTTTAGATACGAAGTTACTTGGATTTGAATATATCAAGGATTTATATACTAACGATACATATTTTTTTGATGTGTTCAAAGCATGCAATAAAATTTCATTTGGTAAGTTATATAGGCATGATGGGTTTTTATTTCGTGAAAATAGATTATGTGTGCATATGTGTTCGTTACGTGAATTATTCACTAGGGAAGCCCATGGTGGTGGTTTGATGGGTCATTTTGGTGTTACTAAGACTTTAGGGGTTTTACAGGATCATTTCTTTTGGCCTCATATGAAACGTGACGTGGAAAGAATCTGTGAGAAGTGTATCACTTGCAAACAAGCGAAATCTAAATTGAAAACCCATGGCTTGTATACCCCTTTGCCTATACCTAGTGAACTTTGGACTGATATTTCAATGGACATTGTTTTGGGATTACCCCGGACCAAGAGGGGGAGAGATTCAATTTTTCGTGTATATATAGTAGATAGATTTTCCATAATGGCACATTTCATTCCATGTCATAAAACCGATGATGCATTGCATATAGCTAAATTGTTCTTTAAAGAGGTTATTAGGTTACATGGCATGCCTAGAACCATTGTCTCTGATAGGGATGCAAAGTTTTGAGTTATTTTTGGAAGACATTGTGGGGGAAATTAGGAACTAAATTGTTGTTCTCTACTACTTTCACTCCCAAACTGATGGGCAAACTAAAGTGGTCAATCAAACCTTGTCCTTTTTACTTTGTTCGGTCATTAACAAGAATTTGATAATATGGGAAGATTGTCTACCTCATGTTGAATTTGTTTACAATAGGAGCATACATTCTGCAACTAAATTTTCTCCATTTGAAATTGTTTATGGTTTCAATCCCTTGTCACCATTAGATTTGATTCCTTTAGCTGTAAGTGAGCACATAAACTTAGATGGTAAGCAGAAGACCGAATTCGTAAAGAAGATTCATGAATAAGCACGAATGAATATTGAGAAAAGAACTCAGCAATACATACAATAAGCTAACAAGGGGCACAAGAAGATTGTGTTTGAACTAGGAGAATGGGTTTGGTTGCACCTCAGAAAGGAGCAATTTTCGGATAAACGTCGTTCTTAACTTCTACCTCGAGGGGATGGCCCATTTCAAGTATTAGAGCGCATCAATAATAATGCCTACAAACTTGAACTACCAAGTGAGTATGACGTATATTCTACTTTTAATGTTGCTGACTTATTCCCGTTTGATGCAGGTGATGATTTGAGGACAAATCCTTTTCAAGAAGGGGAGAATGATGTATACCCAAGGGCTGAAGATAGGAGAGATCAGTTATCACTTCCGAAAGGCCCAATTACAAGACTGCGGGCAAAGCATTTCAAGGAAGCACTAAATGGGCTAATCAAAAAATATTGGGAGGACTATGAGTAAGGAGAAACCAAGATAATCCCAACTGCTAGTTATGGCCTAATCCATATAATCGGACATAACCATCCATGATTGGCCATGCTTAACGAAAGAATGCTAATAAGCATGGGAACTCGTTCATGCATGAAGACTTAAGTATTTTAGATTGTTTAATGAAGCATGCGACTTGGGACTCTAATTGTGCATGCATTTATTTTATTTTGGGTTCCTAGATTGCTTGCATGAGGCATGCAACATTGGGACTCTAATTGTGAATGCACTTATCTTGTACTTTTCCTTGTTCACTCCCATTATATAAGGGAGGGACATCTTAGTATGAAGCAACTTAGTTTTTGGGGAGATTGTGTGCTCTCTTGGTTCTTGAAAGGACTTTCTGAACTTATCGAGTTTACTCTCATGGCGTTCAACCCATCGAAACTTATCACCCCGAGTGTAGTGTTTCTTTCCTTCGCAGGCTTGGTTTGTGCCAGTTCTAGGTTACGGGTCAAGACTCATACTCTTGTCATTTAGTTCTTGGGGTTCTATCCACCTTTGTCTCGGGTTCCATCACATTTGTTGGTGGGGTTCGTATCAAGCACCCAATGATCTTGGTTACATGAGGCTTCTGCTCTGGTTAGATCATTGTCGGTCGGGAGCATCATTCACAATAGGTCATTATAGTAGAGACTGACTCAAGACCCTTCAAGGCATGCTGGCCGGTTACCTGACGTTGGTCTCTTTGACTTTGACCTCTACGTTGGCCTCTATCTTCGTCCTTTGCCCCAGACTTAGTAGACCCCCTTTTATCACCACATCAATAATAATAATAATAATAATAATAATAATAATAGAAATAATAATATTAACTGTTTAACTTGATTTGCTTGACATGTCATGTTCATGCATGCTTTAAAATACTTATGCCATATATTTTATCCTTATGATATTAGTTTTAATTGATAACTTAGAATGGTTAGTTTAAAAGGTTTAACTGACCATGACAATATAGCATTATAATGGATTGGGATGATAGTAGGCTAAGGAAGCTTTATGGATGGTATGCGTGTTAGAATGTATACTAAAAGCCTAGCTTTTGGTATAAAACATTTATCTAGAAATAAGAATCACATTGGTCAAATGTCTACATTTATGATAAATGTAGTTGTTCAATTAATTTATACTGTAGATAACATAGTATGTGGTGCCACATGCAGAAGATGATGTTATCAGTACCTTATAAATTATAAACAGTAGCTCACGACCAAAATAGAAATAAACAAACCATTAGAAGGTCGTAGTGTAATTAGTTATCAGTTTATCTTGACTGTATAATTACACTAGTACACTTAGAGTGTATTGAGTAGGACCATTTGAGGTCGTTTCTTTTATACTGACTTTATAAAGAAACAATGACCTCGGTTATTATGGAAGTGTTTGCTCTTAATCCTAATATAATAACAAGCACATATATTTGATATTTATTTCTTTAATTTATCAATGGGAGAGATTTAGTTCGATGAATCAATAAGCCCGATAAGTTGGGAAATGGTATCACTTATAGTGTGTGTTGTTGATTATAGAAGGAAACTGTGTCCTAGAGATACTAGGTTGATAATGTCCTCAAGAGGAGCTCATAAGGATTGTCATGTTAAACCCTGCAGATGGACCTAGTCCGACATGACAATAAGGTTGAGTGGTACTACTCTTGGACTTAGATATTAATTAAATGAGTTGTCAGTAACTCACTTAATTAGTGGACATTCGATATCTTAAACACAGGGAGACTAACACACTCATAATAAGAAGGAGCCCAAAAAATATAATTTGGGATTGGTGCGGTAGTTCAATAATAGTTCTCTAGTGGAATGAATTATTATTGATAAAATTAAGTTGTGTGTTCGGGGCGAACACGGGATTCTTAATTTTATCGGGAGACCAAAACCAATTCCTCCTCTCGGTCCCTATCGTAGCCTCTTATTTATAGAGTACTATACCCACTATACCCACCTTCATACCCATGAGAAAGGGGCCGGCCAAGCAAGCTTGTGGTTCAAGCTAGGGTCGGCCAAGCCTTGGTTCATGGGTGGCCGGCCCTAGCTTGAACCCAAGCTTAGGTGGCCGACCCCCATTAAATTAAAAAGAATTTCAATTTTAATTTTTATTATGTGGAAGATATAATTTATCACAGAGAATTAAAATTAAAATATCTCTCTTTAAAAAGATCTACAAAAAGATTAAAAGAAAGAGATTAGATCTCTTTCCTTATTTGTAGATTGGAAAGATATTTTATTTTTTCTCTGAAAATTATTCACATGTTGAAAATTAAAATTATAGAAATTTCTTTTTATCAACCATGAAGGGATTTTAAAAGGAAATTTTATTTTTTAAAATTTCCAAAGACAAAAAAGGAAGTTTTAATTGTTGATTAAAATTATCCTATTTGCTCTACATGAGGTGGCCGGCCACATACAATTAATTAGGAAAATTTATTTAATTTTTTTCTTAATTAATTGTTGTCAAGGAAAGTTAAGGAAATTTTATTATAAATAAATTTCCTTATTTGTCAAAGCCAAGGAATATAAAAGAAGGGGTAGGGGTGCCTTCATGGTGAACAACCTCTATTATTTCTCTCCCTCTTTTCCTTGGTGTTGTGGCCGGCCAACCTCTCTTCCTCTCTTCCTCTTGGTGGTGGCCGAACCTTCTCTATTGGCTTGGAGCTCTTGTGGTGGCCAAATACTACTCGGAGAAGAAGAAGAAGAAGGAGAGAAAACTTGTATCCCTTGGAGCTTGGTTGGTGTTTTGTTCTTCGTCCTTGGTGAAGCTTCTTTGTGTTGGCCAAACCTAGCTAGGAGGAGAAGAAGGTGCTTGGTGGTTTCTCATCTCAGAAGATTGTTGCCCACACAACGTCCGAGGTTAGAAGAGGAATACGGTAGAAGATCAAAAGGTTTTTCTACAAGGTATAACTAGTAATTTTTCTTTCCGCATCATACTAGTTATTTATGGAAATAATACCAAATACAAGAGGCTTACGATTCTAGAATTTCAAATATGTTTTTCGATGTTGTGTTCTTTTATTTTTTCTTTTCCTTGTGATTTGATTGTTATTTTCGGTTAACCTAAAGTTATTTTAGGAAATTAAATATTAGCTTTCTATAAAAGGTTTTGTCTAGTCGGTGGTGGTTCCTCCCATATCCAAGAAGGCCGTGTGCCTCGCCACGTCAGTACTGGGAACCAATTATGCAAATTAATATTTAATGGAATTAATAACTTAAGGTGATTTGGGTCGAACGTGTTAAGTTCCGCAGGAGATCCAAGTTAAAACCTAAAAGAACAAATAGATTAAGTTTTGGATCAAATGTGTTAAGTTCCCCAGGCGATCCAAAATTTAATTTAAAAGAACACATGGTAGCTAGGAAAAGGTTCAGACCTTTGTACAAAATTTTTGTACAGTGGAACCTCTAGGTTTTCTGTGTAGCAACCAACAGTGCGTAGGCTGAATCATATGTGTTCTACATGGTGCACTAGACTTCGTGGATCTAACTAAATTTACCCCAGTCAAACATGAGCTAGTTACACCAAAACTTAGTATTAAGTTCTTTGGGTTGGCTATTTTTGAGAAGTTATCTTAGAGGTGGTTACTTAATTGATGTCTATTGTGACTCACTATAGTCTAGAAACTTACCCTATAAACTCCTTGATGAACCCCAAGCTTTTAAATCTAACAAGGGTCATACTATTGGTGCAATCGACCTCTAGAGTTTTGATATTTGATAATATATGTAAGTCTAATCAGTTTGACTAAGGGTTGATTCAAACAAGACTTGATATTTGGAAGAGAGAAGTCTAGTCAAGACTAGATGACTAGCAAGGGTAGGTCCAAATCGAAGGATAGGTTGGTGAGAAGTCTACTGAATGACTAGTCCTAACTAGATGTTAGGCAAGGAGAATTTCTGGTGAGTTAAGCTAGGTAGTAGAAGTTCAAGTGAGTGGGTCCTAGTGAGTGAAACTAAGTTGTGGAAGTCCTGGTGAGTGAATGTAACGCCTAGTTGGAGGATCGGTGGCCGGCTTGAAGGGGGGTTGGATAGCTAGGCCACCCCCAAATCGATTTCTTCTCTACAATACGTTAGTTTGCGCAAGCGGAAATATAGAAACTAAAGCAATGAAACACAAACGAGAATACAAACGCTAACACGCTCGATGTAACGTGGTTCGTAGATTTCTTCCTCCTACTCCACGACGTGTCCTTGAGGTGGACGAGCCCTTGATCCTTTGGTGGATCAGTCCCCGGCAATCTCCGGCTAAAGCTTCTCCTTCTCGGTGGAGCAAACCTCTCACAATGTTCTCTTCCTCTTTACAAGATGAAACTTTGGGCTAGAAGGAAGAGAGTTGGCTTAGAAGCTTTGGGCAAGATTCAGACGGTTTACAAATGAGTATCAGTAACCTACTCAATGCCCCAAAACTCCCCTTAAATAAGAGGAGAGAGTTGATCACAAATCAACTCAAACCCCGACACCAGTCGACTGGTCCAAGCACCAGTCGACTGGTGTGCCGTTGGACTCAGCCAACGGCTCTTTGCAGAACCCCAAATTCTACCAACGGCTATATACCAGTCGACTGGTCTCAGGACCAGTCGACTGATGCTCGTAGCCGACAAGCACAGAACCATTCTGTGCATTCTGTGAATTGGGATCAGTCGACAGGTCTCATTACCAGTCGACTGGTCCCAGTACATTCACTCCTCTCATCCTTTCCGGAGTCGCCTTTGAAGTCCTCTTCCTCGGCCTTCTTCCCTCAGATGCACCTGAGCCCACAGCTCCTCTCCGTGCCATCCTTCACGCTGCCTTGAAGTCCACTTCCTTCGGCTCCACTCCATTGCTCCTCGTCCGGCGGTCCCTCGGATGTCTTCCACATCATCCTTCACCGACTCAAGGATCCGAGCCCTTGGATGAGTTTCCCATACTTGGCCGCACCAAGTACTCATGTGTTCCACCAAGTCCTGCAAGACTTAAACACATATCAAATACATATGAAAGTCTAACTTAAACTCTTTGACACACACATCAAAACCTAGGTCGATTGCACCAACAATCTCCCCCTTTTTGATGTGTGACAATATGTTTAAGTTAGGCACCAATAACAACTTTGAAAAGTACAAGCAATATGTAAATATGAAGCATAAAACCCAAGCTCCCCCTTAACACATGCTCTTAATCTTAATTTTCAAAGATTTTCACCCAAGTAGATTTCTAACTTAAACCTACCCATTTCTCCCCCTTTGACACCATCAAAAATATTATACTAGATACGTGCACATACTATGGTATCAGTTCCAACCAAATTTGAACCAAAAATTTTATTTTAAAGACCAACAGAATGCTGAAAGGCTGGTACCAGTCGACTGGTATCTACACCAGTCGACTGGCACAAACTGAACATCAATTTCAGCCTACGGCAGCCAACTTCAGAAATCCATAAAAAATTCTAGAAAATTCGAAAAATCATTAAATTTTGAACACATATCTCTTATAATGTTCTTTAACTAATAAAAATATGTTTTCAAGAAAAGTCAACCTATTTTCAAAAATTTTGACCAAGTTTCAAAAATATCGAAAATATGCAAGTTTGTATCAATTTCAAGCTCAGTTTTGCACTCATATGTTTTAAAATAGCTAGACCACAGTAAATAAAACATAGAATTGTTTTCAAAACATTTGAAATGTCCAACTATGATCTATGGGCAAGATGTCCATTAATTAAACATTTACTTTCCCCATAGTTGGCCTATGATCACTAAACATTTATACACTTCATAACTCATCAAAATGCCATAAGCATAAGTGAATTACTTGTATCATCCTAATATCTCACATTCATGGTTAGAAAATAATACAAATCATTGTGAGATAACGGTAAACTCTACTTAGCCCTCTTGATCATAAATCTCTATCAAGGCTAAGTCCTCCCCCTTAAGGTCTCAAGTCAACCATATAGGAAAAATTTGAATTATTAACTTCCATGGTTGACTTGCCATAAAATCCTCTTAACCCTTGAGGATTGATTTTGGCACCCAATAGAAATTCTTTCTAATTGGGTTGACCAAGTACTCTTTGGGTATCCATTTCCTATCTATGGTCTTTGTCTTGGATTGCCCCCTAGCAAGTAGACAATGATAGGTCTTTTCATTATTTTGTTCATTGTATCCTATCCCATTTTTCTTAAAACTTGCCCTTTGGCTGCCAATGATCATATTTAGAGTTTTTGAGCCAATTTCAAATTTTCTAAGGGCTATGGTGAGGTATTCTACTTTTTCCCTTAATTTCCTATTTTCCTCTTCTAAACATGAATCATTTGAACTTGTAGAGGAAGCATGCAAATCATCATCCCTAATAGGCAAGGATTCTAATTTTTCTTTAAGCATGCAAATGTCATTTTTCAAAGATTTGTTCTTTCTTTTTGCCTTAAACAAATCATCATTTGTGCTTGAAATTATTTTAATTAAAATATGGGGAGGAAGATTATGTACCTCACTTACCGAGAAGTCCGAATCCAAAGTTTGACCTCCCCCTTCACTTGAGCTCCCCTCTTCATCTTCACTTGAGCTCCTTCCTTCTTCTTGCTCGGATGAGGTGGAGGCTACATCATCAATCCCCATGAGAGCAAAATTAACTATGTGATGCTCTTCTTCCTCCGATGAAGATGAAGGATCATCCCATGTTGCTTTTAGGTTTTGAGCCTTCTTCCCCTTTTCTTTTGTCTTCTCCTTCTTCTTTTTCAAGAGAGGACAATCATCTCTTATGTGTCCTTCTCCTTGGCAATTGTAGCAAATTATCTTCCTTGTCCTACTTTTGCTTCTTGAGCTTTTCCTATCATGAGATTTGTTAGATGAAAATTTTCTAAAAGCTCTTCTCATTTTCCTTACCATATACGCCTCTTGATCACTATTCATTGAGGCGCTCGATTCTTCGGAGTCGGAGGATGGTGGGGAGGAACACTTCTTCTTCTTACCCTTTCACTTGTTTGCCACAAGGGCTACTCCTCTTGATCTATTTGCTTCTCCCTCTAATCCTTCAACCCTTGTTTCGTGAAGCTCCATGGTTGAGAAGAATTCATCTAGAGAGCTCTTCTCTAGATCCTTTGAAATGTAGAATGAATCTACAATGGAGCTCCATGTCGAGGATCTTGGGAAAGCATTGATAGCTTTCATTATGATGTCCCGGTTGGAGAGTTTCTCACCTACACTTGTTAGTCCACTTAAGATTTCTTTAAATTTAGCATGAAGTGTAGATACCTTATCTCCCTTCTCAAGCTTTACATTGTTGAGTTGAGTTCGGAGGAGATCTCTTCTTGCCAATTTAGCCTCCGATGTGCCTTCATGAAGCTCCACTAGCTTCTCCCACAACTCCTTGGCACTTGAGTAGGTTCCAACTCTTGTTACTTCTTGTTGGGGAAGAACATGTAGTAGATGATGGATGGCTCTCGAATTTTCTAGATGTTCTTCCCTTTGTTTCTTGCTCCACCTTGTTTTCTCAAGTATCTTGTTGTCTTGATCCCTAGGTACTTCGAAACCAATTTCCATGATTAGCATAATATCAAAATCGGTTTCGAAGAATACCTCCATTTTCTTCTTCCACCAAGAGAAGTCTCCTTCGAATTTGGGTGGATGAATGTTTGAGCCGGCCATTTGATGATTTCGTTCTTCATGGCGATTAGTCCGTTGAAGAGCAACCTCGCTCTGATACCAATTGTTGGAGGATCGGTGGCCGGCTTGAAGGGGGGTTGGATAGCTAGGCCACCCCCAAATCGATTTGTTCTCTAAAATACGTTAGTTTGCGCAAGCGGAAATATAGAAACTAAAACAAAGAAACACAAACGAGAATACAAACGCTAACACGCTCGATGTAACGTGGTTCAGAGATTGCTTGCTCCTACTCCACGACGTGTCCTTGAGGTGGACGAGCCCTTGATCCTTTGATGGATCAGTCCCCAGCAATCTCCGGCTAAAGCTTCTCCTTCTCGGTGGAGCAAACCTCTCACAAAGTTCTCTTCCTCTTTACAAGATGAAACTTTGGGCTAGAAGGAAGAGAGTTGGCTTAGAAGCTTTGGGCAAGATTCAGAAGGTTTACAAATGAGTATCAGTAACCTACTCAATGCCCCAAAGCTCCCCTTAAATAAGAGGAGAGAGTTGATCACAAATCAACTCAAACCCCGACACCAGTCGACTGGTCCAAGCACCAGTCGACTGGTGTGCCGTTGGACTCAGCCAACGACTCTTTGTAGAACCCCAAATTCTACCAACGGCTATGTACCAGTCGACTGGTCTCAGGACCAGTCGACTGATGCTCGTAGCCGACAAGCACAGAACCATTCTGTGCATTCTGTGAATTGGGATCAGTCGACTGGTCCCATTACCAGTCGACTAGTCCCAGTACATTCACTCCTCTCATCCTTTACGGAGTCACCTTTGAAGTCCTCTTCCTCGGCCTTCGTCCCTCAGATGCACCTGAGCTCGCGGCTCCTCTCCGTGCCATCCTTCACGCTGCCTTGAAGTCCACTTCCTTCGGCTCCACTCCATTGCTCCTCGTCCGGCGGTCCCTCGGATGTCTTCCACACCATCCTTCACCGACTCAAGGATCCGAGCCCTTGGATGAGTTTCCCATACTTGGCCGCACCAAGTTCTCATGTGTTCCACCAAGTCCTGCAAGACTCAAACACATATCAAATACATATGAAAGCCTAACTTAAACTCTTTGACACACACATCAAAACCTAGGTCGATTGCACCAACACTAACTAGATGTTAGGCAAGGAGAATTTCTGGTGAGTTAAGCTAGGTAGTAGAAGTTCAAGTGAGTGGGTCCTAGTGAGTGAAACTAAGTGGTGGAAGTCCTGGTGAGTGAATGTAACGCCCGCCCCTTCTGCTAATAGGGCGGGGTTACTTTACTTAACCATTACTATTGCGGAAACATACATGCATATTAAAATTTCTTTCGGAAGTAAAACAGTAGAAATATCTTGAAGTCATACGGGACAATAATATAATACACTTAGTTCATGTCAACATAACAAAATAACATAAGCAGGTCTTTTATTTATCTTAGCCAAGCCACCACCACACACATCTCTTTGCCTCTCCTGCATCTCCCCTAGGTCATCTATTCTTTGCCTTTATCTGCGGTACAAGGAAAGTAAGCTATAAGCACACAGGCTTAGTAAGATCCTTTCCTACTCACAAAATCCATATATCAAGCATAAACACATAAACATATAATCATGGAAATATGATCATCTAACATCATATGGTGAATACATAGCATCATAACATATTATCTCATAAAGAACATCATACTATATCCTATCATAAATCATCATGTCATATAAATCATAAGAGTATAGCATGTCATATCATTAATCATAAAGAACATCATGCTATATCATATCATAAATCATCATGTCATATAAATCATAAGGGCATAGCATGTCATATCATAAATCATAAAGAACATCATGCTATATCATATCATAAATCATCATGTCATATAAATCATAAGGACATAGCATGTCGTATCATAAATCATAAAGAACATCATGCTATATCATATCATAAATCATCATGTCATATAAATCATAAGGGCATAGCAAGTCATATCATAAATCATATCATGCAAGATGTCTTTTAAAACATGTATCATGTCATATGCAAGATGTCTTAAAACATATCATATAATACTTGAACATAATATCATCATGAGGGTCCGGCTTGTACCACATACATACATAAATGCGCGCAATCCATAGGACAGGGTAGCTAGCCCCCGAACCTACTAGGGATCTAGGTCCGTACTACGACCGTCGACCTAGGGGCGTAGTAAGGAGCCCATCCCTTTACTAGACCCGTTCATAGTCCGTCGGCCTAGGGCCGCTTATGGAGTCCACCCTTGGTGCAAGCCATACAAAGTAAAATAGCATATCATGGTTCATGTCATAACATAGCATATCATATCTTATCATATCATGAAGAGTGCTCTTAATCCCCAAAGGGAAGCAACTCTTAGGGCTTCACTTATCATTTCATAAAGAGTGCTCTTAATCCCAACAAGAAGGGAAGCAACTCTTAGGCCTTTGCTTATCATATCATAAAGCATACATATTTGGGCACATAGCACATCCTAAGAGACATTATTATGCATGGATCATAAGCATACATAAATGAGCATGTTATTTACCATATCATAAAGCATGCATACTTGAGCACATAGCACATCATAAGAGACATAATCATGCATGGTTCATAGGTATACGTAAATGAACACATCACCTATCATAGAAAAGACATGATCATGCATGGAATCATTAAATAACATCTCTTAATTCATAACGTAGCATGTGTGGCACATATAGGTTCCTAGACCCATAATGGCCGAAAGTTCAAGAGTATGAACTTAAACTCTAAACAACATACAAGCATAAGAATCTCATGTTAACTTCATATCATATCACAAGGAAGGTCATAAGCATGTTAATCAAATTTCTAAGCTTTCCTAGGTTTTGATCCTTATCATGGCCGAAGGTTCATGAAGAAGGAAAATAAATTCCAAATAACATACAAGCATGAATATCAAGCTATCTTCATATTATATCATAAGGAGATTCATGAGCATGCTAAATTAATTTTTTAGCTTCCTTGAACCCTAAAATTTGTTCATGGCCGAAACCTTCATGAAGAGGAAACCAAGCTCTAAGCAACATGCAAGCATAAATATCTAGCTAAATTCATATCATATCATAAGGAGATATATGAGCATGCTAGGTTAAATTTTTAAGCTTCCTTGAACCCTAAATTTGGATAATGGTCGAAACCTTCAAGAAGAGGAAACCAAGCTCTAAGACACATGCAAGCATAAATATCTAGCTAAATTCATATCATATCATAAGGAGATACATGAGCATGATAGGTTAAATTTTTAAGTTTCCTTGAACCCTAAATTTGGATAATGGTCGAAACCTTCAAGAAGAGGAAAACAACTCTAAACAACATACAAGTATGAATATCAAGCTAACATCAAAACATGATAACCCTAAGTTAGCTTTATATCATATCCTAAGGAGAGTCATGAACATGTTAGACTAAGTTTTAAGCTCTCCTAGGTCTTTCATTCGCATCATGACCGAAACCCTATAGTATAATACCACTTGGTTCCAACACATACAAGTATGCAAACACTTAGAATTTTTCATACCATTTCATAGAGAAGATCATGAGCATGATAACCTAAATTTTAACCTCTCCTAATCCATCATTTCAAGTCTTGGCCGAACACTTTATGAGTATGGCATTAAGTTTTAAGCAACATACAAGCATAAGGACACCAAACCAATCTCTTATCATAGCATACATATCATAAGGACATAGTGAACATGGTTAGTTTAGGTCTTAGGCTTTCCTAGGTCCTTCATCTACACTTGGACGAAAGTTCACACTTATAGATCTAGGTTTTAAGTAAACATACAACATAAGAACATTAACTAGCTTCTTATACTAGGGTACTTATCATAAGGACATAATGAACATGCTTATTTAGGTCTTGAACTTCCCTAATCCTTTTATTCATGACTTGGCCGAACACCTTAGGAGCATGAAATTAAGTTTTAAGCAACATACAAGCATAAGAACATCAAACCAATCTCTTATCATAGCATACATATCATAAGGATATAGTGAACATGGTTAGTTTAGGTCTTAAGCTTTCCTAGTTCTTTCATCTACACTTGGCCGAAAGTTCAACCTTGTGACCCTAGGTTTTAAGCATTCTAATCTTATGGAAAACATAAACAACTTGTACCACAGGTGAGGGGATACTTACATCCTTTCGCTTATTGATCCTAAAGAAAGTGGTACCCTGTGAGGAGGAAGAAGGAGTTTCTCTTCCTAGTTCTCCCTTTTGTTTTCTCATTCTTGTAAGGGGTAAACCTTGAGACTCCTTCTTAGGAATTAGTTTCCTTGGAGAGAAAACCTTAGCTTGGTTTTTAGAAATGAGGGAGAGAGGGCTCTATGTCTTGGTGGAGAAGGAAGAAGGAGAAAGAAGGAGGAGGAAGAAGAAGAAGGAAGGATTAACAACTTTCTTTTCTTCTCTCAATCCTATTTATTTCTCATGTAAATGAAACATGTCTACATTCATCCCCTTAACCCCTCTATCTCTACCCTCTCTTAATTCCCATGAAATTAGAGGAAAAGAAAGGAAGGAAAGCAACTTGGCTTTTGCTTGCTTCTTTCCTTAACTAAGAGGAAGAGGAGGTAAGCTACTTGGTTTTCTCTTGTTCCTTTACTTAACTATCTTCTTACCTTTAACTACAATTTTCATTCTTTTCTATTCATCTATTATTCATTACCCTAGTGGTTACCATACACTAATTTAACTCTATTATTTGTGGGAGGTTCAAGGTTCAAACCTTAACCTCACTTCCTTTTTATTTTATTTTGGTTTCTATTTCCATTTCTCTTTTTCTTTAATTCTAAAGGAAAAATACTCATAGGTATAGCTTATCATTTCATGGGTGTTATAGTGAAGATGGACCCTAGTGAATGAAGCTAGGTAGTAGAAGTCTTGGTGATTGAAGTTAGGTCCTAGTGAGTAAAGCTAGGTGGTGAAAGCCCTGGTGAGTGAAGCCAGGCAATTGAAGTCCAAATGAGTGAAGTTGGGCAACCCTAAAGGGAGGTAACCCTAGGTAATATGTGACCGACTGGTTTCTGATCGACTGCAAGTGGTGGACCAGACTAACGAATCCTGAAATCTTTTAACACTATTTTAATTTACTATTTTATCAATTGTGCTAACTCAGTGTTATAGGTAAGTCTTAGTAGACTAGCTTGGTCAGATACTAAGTAAGACCAGAGAAAGTCCAAATAGGTATGGAGGACCATATGTTTGGTAAGTAAGTGGAGGTAAGTCACTGGAGGAGACTGACTTAGTGAAGACGCATCCTGGTTGAGGGCACAATAGGTGTCGGTCCAATTTAGGTCCATTTTATAAATCTAAATTGAGACCCTAACAAGATCCTAGTTAAGAGGACAGAATCTAAGTCATAAATTAATCATATCATTATTGTGCTAACCTTGTTTTATATATTAAACATTTTCATGTTGGACTAGTACATTTTGCAAGGCAACGAGAGCACAAAAGGTCTAGGATGAACAGTACCTCAGGGGCCTTCCAAGCGACGGAAGGTGCCTTGAGTTATTGTTCATGGAAGGCGAATTCAAAGGCTTGGAAGGCACCTTCTAGAAGATAAAATCAGTAGGATGTGGATGTTATCATCTTCAAAGCAAAGGGGATACAAGTTGTTATTAGAGGCGCCTTCGAGGTGGTTGAAGGCGCCTTCCACAGGCTATATATGTCTTGTTCGAGCAGCGCACTAGATAGTACTTCAAATACAATCTTCGATGCATCCTTTTAACACTGTTTTAATTTGCTATTTTATTTATTGTACTAACTCAGTGTTGCAGGTAAGTATTAGTAGATCAGCTTGGTCAGATACTAAGTAAGACCAAAGAAAGTCCAAATAGGTCTGAGGACCAGAAGTTTGGTAGGTAAGTGGAGGTAAGCTACTAGAGGAAACTGACTTAGTGAGGACGCATCTCAGTTGAGTGGACAGTAGGTATCAGTCCAATTTAGGTCCATTTTAAAAATCTAAATTGAGATTCTGACTAGATCTTGATTAAGAGAACAAGATCTAAGTCATAAATTAATCATATCATTATTGTGCTTAAAAAAATAATTTTTGCAAAATCTTTTAACTTACAATATTTTGGAAATGATGTTTGAAAAAGAGTAATTTAAAATTGAAAATAAAAAATAAAAAATTATCTTTCAAGAAGATAACAGAGATATTATTGTGGTGCAAAACTTAAGGAATACCTTAGACATCAAAAAATTTATCATTTATGTAAGTTTCTTTTTAATGGATGAGAAAAGAGCGAGAAGAAGGGTTTAAGTTAGAAAAATAAATCTTTTGACTTGTTAAGTTGGGTTAATCAATCGACTTAACCTAAATATATTTGTCAAACATAAAAAAGGGGAGATCATTGGTGGAATCGCCCTCCAGGGTTTTGATATTTAACAAAAATGTTTAATGGAGTTTGGTCAAGGTTGAGTTAGTCAAATGAGAAGTCTAGTCAGGTCAAGATTGACTAGATGACTGACATGTGGAGAGTATTCTATTGAGTGACTAGCAAGTCCAAACAAATCAAAGTGACTTAATGCTTGGCAAGCGAAAACCCCTAGGAGGAGATAACCCTAGGTACCTATGGGGAGGTAACCCTAAATAAAGAGGAAAACCCTAGGGGAGGTAACCCTAGGTCTCAATGAGTGAAGTCAGGTGGTAAAAACCCTAGGAAAGGTAACCTTAGGACCTGGTGTTACGCTCCGCAAGTGTACGGAAATATCGTAAGTAATATAAAAGATTATCGTAACCACAGGGACTGGAATAAGCACTAGAAATGTCTCAATGCGAATTAGCTAAACAACTATCCAATCGTTTCAAATGCAAAGTAAGGGTAAACAAATCTAATATTAAAGATCAACAAACAAGAGTTTAGTGTTTTGGGTTATGATAAAGGAGATTCTAGGAGCTTCGGTTTCTTTGTAAGATTTCTTGAATGTAAATGGTTCACCAATTCTTTTCGCTCAATTGTCAAACACTTGTAGAAAGTTGCCGGTTCTCTCTTGCAATAGATAACCGGCTAAGGACCGAGAAATGTATCTAAATATGATCAATTAGATGTGAACCTACGTTGTCCTTACACAGAAGCGCACCTATTACTATGCCTTCCTCGGATATCAACATAGAAGCCCACAACTTATTAATCTATCAAGATACAAGAAACTAATCACAAAATCCATCCTACTCTCTTCAATATTCCTATTTCCTCTTCAAGATTATCTCTCAAACGTCCTTACACGGGCTTGCACCTGTCACGTGGATCCCTCGGATGATCGAGTGAGAGTTTATCTCTACAAAGTCCACAAGAAATCCAAACAATCAATCAAGAATGAGAATTAAGCACAAATCACCATTAATCATTCAAGATCTAATTTATACAAGCAAGACAATGTCATTGAAACAAGAAAAATGGCAAATCCATAAGAGATTACATCAATCCATCATATAAATACTCCCTTAATCCTAGAATACAAGATCTACTCCATGAATCGAGGAAGAAAACCCGAGGAAATAAAGATTACAAGCATTTCTTAAATCCCCAATCCAAGAAACCAAGAAGAGAGGGAAAGAGAAAACTTATCTACGAAGAAGCCTCGTCTTCGGATCCAATCCTCGCTCCGGAGTCGAAATTGTCAAGATCTCCCTTATAATCGCCCAGAAATCCTCCCAAGAATGGGAGGAAACCACCAAATCTTGCCTTCTCCCAAAGGGGGAGAGATCCCCTTTCAATTCGTGAAGGAAGGTTTAAATAGTGGAGGAAATCGGGCGCCACACGGCCCCACGACACGGCCGTGTGAGATTCACACGGCCATGTCCAGTTCCTTCTCTGCCAAAGCTGCACGGCCGTGTGACTCCACATGGCCAGGACCCTTCTGCTCTCTGGAAATGCTACACGGCCGTGTGGTGCACACGGCCACCACCTGCTTGGTCTCTGGAAACTTCACACGACCGTGTGATGCACACGGCCACCACCTGCTTGGCCTCTGGAAACCTCACACGCCCGTGTAGATCCACACGGCCGTGTAGATCCACACGGCCATGTAAGGCATCTGCTCTGATTTCTTCAAATCAAGACACGACCGTGTGAGATTCACACGGCCATGTCCTCTTCCCTTCCTGTTAAGACTACACGGCCATGTGTGGTACACGGCCTGATGATCTCTCCCTTCAATTACTTCCAAGCTTGCCCGAGGATGCATACTCTTCACCAATTTAGACTCCTGTGTACAGAAAATGCACAAAAAGTAGATCTCCGAACCAAAAGAGTAAATATGCTAAAAGGAAAACTGGAAGTATAAAAATGCGTAGATCAAGCATGCTCAAAGTATGTAAATGTGTGTAAAAACATGCATAAAAGAGTATATAATCTACGCACATCACCTGGTGAGAAAAAGAAAAATCTAGAAATAAAAAGAATTTTGGCAAAATCTTACTAAATAGGGCTCTGCTCACTTGGGTGATTTCGTCCATCCAGAATAGGGCTCACCTGAACCCCTTTTTCGGCCTTCTCGAGCAGTTTTTCGCTTCGTCTTCTCATCCCTTGGAAATGTTGCGCGCCTCCTTCTTGTTCACCAGCATACTCTTCCGCAGCGCCTCGTCTCTCGGACGCACCGAGCCTGTCGGCTCTCTCCTGTGTCGTCCTTCTTGCTAGCTACATCTTTCACTCTACTTCCTATGCTCCTAAGTTCCTGCACACTTAGACACAAAAAGGGCAGCCCGGTGCACGAAGCTCCCGCTATGTGAGGTCCCGGGGAAGGATCCATTGTACACAGCATTACTTTGCCTTTTACAAGAGACCGTTTCCAAGATTTGAATCTGTGACCTTTTGATCACAAGACATTAAAATAATAACATGACATAACTTAACTTGGTTGATCATATCAAAATCTGTTAGGAACTAGGGCGCTAAACACGCGAAAGTGCAGCGGAAAACATATACTTCCTTTCTAGAAGATCCATGCGAAAGGAAACCATATACTAAGTATTAATTCTTCTACATGAGAAAGTTATACTTTGCTGCATGCCCTTCGCAATCCCGACAGCAACGTTTCTTTAAATGCGGATCTCAGCGCGATCAGAACGTCCGCGCCTCTACGGTATCCACATGAACATGTTCTCCGTCTGTCTCACAAACTCACAACTTGGAGAAGAAACAACCTTCGTTGTGCTAGCAACTCTACAAGGTTGTTTTTGGCAAAGAGAAGAAAAGGAAGAAGAGCAAAACCAAGAAGAGCACACTCACCCAAAAGGTCACTTCATCTATATAAGGTGACTTCACAAAAGGCTTACTTTACCAAATAGGTTACTTCACCAAAAAGGTTACTTTACCAAAAATGTTACTTCACCTAAAGGGTTACTTTACCAAAAAGGTTATTTCACCTAAAGGTTACTTTTACAAATGACTTTTGTATTCATCCAATGAATATGAAATATTTTTGTCTCTTGATCTTCCTTTTGATTAATGATATATTAATTTCTATTAATATTCATTAATCTTAATGGATTGGATTTACAATATTGGATTAACCATTAACCCAATAAACCAATGAGTCTAACCCATTACTCAATAAGTCTAATCCGAATTCATTCGAGTCTAACTCAATGTCTATAATTTGGATTAAACTTAACCCCATAATCCATCTCCAAGTCAACGTGTTCTTTGTGTGTGACCCAATAGGCTCACGTAATGTTGACAATGTATCTAAAACCATTTTAGATACATAAACAATGAGTGACATCTAGCAATGCATCATTGCTACCCAAGTTACGAGAAAATCGAGATCCGACCAAACCTTTCCATGTCTATTATCTTGTATGACTTGGTCCCTCTATCCTTAATATCTAGGTTGATCAATGAGGCATAGACCATGTCATCCTCTTATCAACCTTTGTGTTTATTGATCTCTAAGTAGACACACTCAATAATATAAGCTCAATATCTCATATTGACTCATTTGCGTATGACCATGCTTTCTTGTGTCCTACTAATCAAGGGGCCCACAGATATCGCTTCTGACATATGGAAGGGATAGATCCCATCTACATCACTCACATCCCTCTGTATAATTCATTGCATACCCAGTGATCGACTTTATTATCCACCTTGTTATAGGTGACGTTTGCCGATACCAAAGTATACAACTCCTTATGTAGGGAATCGTAGTGACTTCAGATCAAAGGACTATTCATACCAATAGTCACATGAGAATGTTTATGACACTCATATAACGATCCATGAAACATTCTCATGGCGGGTCCTTCAGTATATATTCTCTAATATATACCCATGTGTTAACCTCATATCTCATATTCATGACTTGTGAGATCAAGTCATCCGTTGACCTACATGATAGTCTCAACGCATTAATATTGACCTTTGTATATTAATGCTTGACTAGGAATAATTAATGTTGGAGTGTATACTAAAAGCCTAGCTTATGTACACATTTATTTTGAAATAAAAGAATCACATTGGTCAATATCTGCATTTGTTAAATGTAATTGTTCAATTAATTTATATAGTAGATAACATGGAGTGTGGCGTCACACTCAGAAGATCATGTTATCGGTTCTCTATAAATTATAAATAGTTGCTCACGACTAACATGGAAAGGAACAAACCATCAGAATATTCGTAGTGTAATTAAGTATTAGTTTATCTTAACTAATAAATTACACTGATACACTTTAAGTGTATTGAGTAGGACCATTTAGGTAAATTCTTTTTGTACTAACTTAGTAAAAGAACTAGACATTAGTTATTATGGAAGTGTGTGCCCTTAATCCTAATATAATAACAAGCACATATATATAATGTTTATTTTTTTGACTTATCAAAGGGTGAGGTTTAGCTTGATAAATCAATATGCCTGATAAGTGTTAGTTAGAGCCCTAGAGCCAATCATTTGATGATTGTATTATGGACTTGTTGTATCATATTCTTATAAAAATAAAGGCATTTGTTTTGGTTATTATACTTACTTGTATTGGTGCCAAATAAACTAAGTATAATAGCGTCCTTGAGTAGAAGGCTCTCACCTATATCAATCGGTTAGTTGAACCGATAGTGAGATGATATAGGGAACACTACTCTTAATCATTCCTAGTCGAGTATTAACATTCAGGGACAATGTTAATACTATAAGACTAGCATGTAGGTCAACTCGATGACTTGATCTCACAAGTCATGGATATAGAGATATCAAGTTGACACATGGGTATGCATTGGAGAATGTATACTGAATGACCCCCCATGAGAAAGTTTCATGGATCGTTATATGAGTGTCATATACTTTCTCATGTGGCTATTAGTATGACTACTAGTCCTTAGACCTGAAGTCACCATGGATCCCTACATAAGGAGTTATGTACTTTGGTTTCGTCAAACGTCACCCATAACTGGGTGGACTATAAAGGCGATTACTGGGTATGTAACGAATTATGCAGAGGGATGTGAGTGATGTAGATGGGATCTATCCCTCCTATATGACAGGAGTTGTTAGGATGCATACTAAAAGTCTAGCTTTTGGTATAAACAGTTATCTAGAAATAAGAATCACATTGGTCAAATGTCTACATTTATGATAAATGTAGCAGTTCATTTAATTTATATTGTAGATAACATGGTGTGTGGTGTCACACATAGAGGATCATGTTTTCAGTACCCTATAAATTATAAACAGTAGCTCACGACCAAGATGGAAAGGAACAAACCATTGGAAGGTCATAATGTAATTAGGTTGTTAGCTAGAGCCCTAGAGCCAATCATTTGATGATTGTATTATGGACTTATTGTATCATATTTTTATATTAATAAAGGCATTTGTTTGGTTATTATACTTACTTGTATTGGTGTCAAATAAACTAAGTATAATAACGTCCTTGAGTAGAAGGTTCTTACCTATATCAATCGATTGGTTGAATCGATAGTGAGATGATATAGGGAACACTATTCTTAATCATTCCTAGACGAGTATTAACATTCAAAGACAATGTTAATGCAATAAGACTAGCATGTAGGTCAACTCGATGACTTGATCTCACAAGTCATGGATATGAAGATATCAAGTTGACACATGGGTATGCATTGGAGAATGTATACTGAATGACCCGCCATGAGAAAGTATCATGGATCGTTATATGAGTGTCATATACTTTCTCATGTGGCTATTAGTATGACTACTAGTCCTTAGACCTGAAGTCACCATAGATCCCTACATAAAGAGTTATGTACTTTGGTTTCGTCAAACGTCACCCGTAACTGGGTGGACTATAAAGGCGATTACTGGGTATATAAAGAATTATGCAGAGGGATGTGAATGATGTAGATGGGATCTATCCCTCCCATATGATGGGAGCGACATCGGTATTCTTGATTGAGTTAGACCACGAAGTGCATGGCCATGCCCAAATGAGTCAACATGAGATGTTGAGCTCATTTGATCGAGTGAGACTACTTGGAGTTCAAGATTTAGATTGATTAGAGGATGACACGGTCTATGCCTCACATTGATCAATCTAGATGTCTAGGATAGAAGGACACTTGCCATATATTGTGAGGAGTCACAATTAGAAGTCACAAGGTGATGTTGGATCTCAATATTCTTGTAACTTGGGTAGCAATGATGTATTGCTAGATGCCGCTCATTGCTTATGTTTCTGAAAGAGTTTAGAAACATTGCCAATGTTACAAGAATCTATTGGGTCACACACAAAGGACAAGTGGATGGAGATTAGGTTCATATGATGAACCAATTAGATTAGGTTCATATGATGCACCAAAGATTGGATTCAAATTAGACTTATTGAGTCAGACTCAATTAGATTCAATTGTTGAATAAGTCTAATTTAAATTTGATTCATTGAGTCAATTTATATTAATGAATTGAGATTCATTAGATTGAAATTGACTTGAATCAAAGGTTGGATTTAACTCAACAAGGAAGAAAAATTGGTCAATTTTGACTTGACCAAGTGGAAGTTGAAACATCAAGTTTGACTTGATGTATTGCCACATCATGAATGTTGACTCATCCTACATGGCATGACAAACCTTGCCACATCACCTCCACCTCATAAAGGTGTGCCACCTCATGGAGGTTACACATCTTATACCACTTAATGTGGCCGGCCACATTAAATGAGGGGGTTACATTGTGTGGCCGGCCACACACTAATGAGGAGGGGTTTTTCATTTGGTGTATTGATGTGTGGTAATTACTTCATCTTCTTCCTAGCTTCTTCCTTTCCTTCTCTTGCTGTTGCCGTGAGGTTTCATGGAGGGAGAAGGTGTGTGAGTTGTCATCCAAGAGAATAAGGGAAAGTGAAGGTCACAAAGGAGGATACTACTAGTGAGTGTATGAGATTCCTTGTTGTTTTCTCTTTTTCTCTCTTTTAAATCCTACCTGAGAGCCCTAGAAAGTGCTAGAACACTTGCGGTACTCTCTTCTCCATCTTTGAGTGTTAGAGACCACTTCTTGTTCGTGTGGATATCATTAGAGAGTTGTCTACGTTGGCAACTTCGAGATCTGGCGTACCTTGGACTTGCGGGATTACCAAAAGGGCACGCATCGAAGGTATAAAAGTTTTCTTTTATAGATCTACTGTAGATCGGAGTTTTAAACACGTACTCGATTTTTCGTATGTTTTTCTTTGCACGAGATCCGGTGGCTGGGGCTTTCGGGGTTTCAGCGGTTTTCGCGGCCCGAAAAACCCAACAGTGGTATCAGAGCCACGTGCAAAGACGAGTACGAGTTTATTTTGTGTTTTATGAAAACTTTTCAGTTCTGTAATATTCTGTAAATTTAGGATTTTTATAGTTTTTATGGGTATTTTTCTCGTAGAAGCGAAGCACAAGTGTTTCGACACTTGTAGGCTTCGACTACCGCGAAGAATTTTCCAAAACGGCCAAGTTTCGCCCCAAAAACTTTTGGGGACAGCTGGATAAGGCGCTGTTAGATCGCAATGGAACCCTCGCGATGGTTAGATCGTGGGTAGGGGCGCTGCCCCTGGCCCCGCAAGGGGATTCGTTCCGCGATTGCGCCCGAAAACCGCAAAACGGAACCGCCGGGAAATTGTACTCGTAAAAATTGTAAAAATTATAGAAAAATTACAGAAAATTATAGAAATATTTAATTTTGAATTATATATTATTTTTGTGATAGTCATGGCCTAAAGACCCAATTTGATTGGATTATTCGTGCTGTAATTCATAATACGGCCTGCGTGCCGTGATGTGATGTGCGTGTTGTATTTTTATTTTTCGCGACCTGCGCGTAGTGCCTTTCTTTTTATTCTTGTTGTAAATTAGATTTAGACTCGAATGCAACTCGAGTTCCAAAATTGTAATGTACAAAATGGAGCTGTGGAAGGTCCACTTGAGACGGAGTTACAAGGAGGGCGCGAGCAACACGAGGTGGTCAAAGGAAGGAGCTTGAGAAGCTGTTGACCTTAGGTTGACCATCCGATCTTCTCATTGGCTTGAGAAGATCATAGTAGGGCCATGACATAATCACAAAATTATTTAATTAATTATTTAATTAATTGTTTTTGTATGTGATGCATGCTAGTTAATTAAATAATTAATTAGTGCCTAACGATTAGATTAGATCTAAGTCGTGCACATGATGCACCCTTCTATTAGATTAGATCTATCGAGTATATGATACGCATCATCGTTTAGATTAGATCTAAATCACGTCAACTCATAATGCCTACCATGTCGTGATACCTACCACTACCTCGATCGCATGCTGTTGTTGAATCTGCCAAAGCAGAGCAACACATACTATCTTGGTAAGGTACGGAGGGACAATCTTGGTCCCGCCTATCAACGCATGGGTGAATACAAACTCAATTAGATTGAGTATTCCTAGTTTACTCGGTTGGATCGAGTATAACTATAGGCATTCTTCCAACGGTTGGAAAGATAGGTCATGATCACATATATATTAACTCTCGGGCGTATTAGCCAAAGCTAACTCGAGTTTTAATATAAATGCGGATCTTGATTCTATAAACAAGAGTTGCATAGAGATGTAATTGGTAATCGTTACCTACCGATCATACTAAGTCTTGGGTGTATTAGCCAAAGCTAACTCAAGGGTTAGTATGATGTGGATCTTGTCCCACGTGAATTATAGAATTCAGTGGGAGCATCATTTAATTAAAGGTCTAATTAAATGATTAAGAATATGATACTTATTTCTGCATTTATTTCTGTTGTAGAATTTCCATGACGTCAAACACGAACATCTTCTCTCTGCGATCTATCCTTAAGAAGGACAAGCTCAACGGAGCAAATTTCCTGGACTGGTACAGGAACCTGAGAATAGTTCTCACCCAAGAACGTAAATTGTACATTCTAGAGTAGCCCATTCCAGAGGCTCCTCCTGCCATTGCCACGCGAGCAGACCGAGATGCTTACAAGAAGCATCAAGATGACGCATTAGATGAGTCCTGTCTTATGCTCGCAACCATGAACTCAGGGCTTCAGAAGCAACATGAGTTGATGAGCGCTTACGATATGGTTGAACATCTTTGTCACCTATATCAAGGACAAGCAAGGCACTGGAAGAGGAACTCCAAAGAATACCTGGAAGATCTTAAGAAGAAGAGAAATAAGATTTCTACTTCAGGTATACATGTTATAGAAGTCAACCTCTCTATTTCTTCATCGTGGGTATTAGATACCGGATGTGCTTCGCATATTTGTACTAATGTACAAGCACTGAGAAATAGCAGGGCATTGACGAAGGGTGAGATAGACCTACGAGTAGGCAATGGAGCACGGGTTGCTGCTATTGCTGTAGGAACTTACCATCTATCTCTTCCCTCTGGGCTTGTACTAGAATTAGATGATTGTTGTTATGTGCCTGCCTTGACTAAGAACATAATTTCAGTTTCTTGTTTGGACAAGAAAGGATTTTCGTTTATAATAAAGAACAAATGTTGTTCCGTCTATTTAAACGATATGTTCTATTATAGTGCACCTCTAAAAAACGGACTCTATATTCTAGACCTTGAGAGCCCTATCTATAACATAAATACCAAGAGGTTCAAGTCAAATGACCTGAACCAAACCTATCTCTGGCACTGTCGCTTAGGTCATATAAATGACAAGCGCTTATCCCAGCTCCATAAGGATGGTTTGCTGGACTCATTTGATTTTGAATCATATGAGATATGTGAGCCATGCCTACAAGGCAAGATGACCAAGACTCCCTTTAGTGGGCACAGCGAAAGAATGACTGATTTGTTAGGACTCATACATAGTGATGTATGTGGCCCTTTCAATGTCGCTGCTAGAGGAGGTTATAGGTACTTCATCACATTTACTGATGACTTCAGTAGATATGGTTATGTGTACTTGATGACACATAAGTCAGAATCCTTTGAAAAGTTCAAAGAATTCAAGAATGAAGTACAGAACCAGCTTGGCAAGAGAATTAAGATACTTCGATCAGATAGAGGTGGAGAATACCTTAGCCATGAGTTCCGTGACTATCTAGCTGAGTGTGGGATTCTATTCCAACTCACTCCTCCTGGAACACCACAGTGGAATGGTGTATCCGAACGGAGGAATCGTACCTTATTAGATATGGTACGATCTATGATGAGTCACACAGATCTTCCGACATATCTATGGGGTTATGCTCTAGACACGGCAGCTTTTATACTCAACCGAGTTCCATCAAAGGCCGTGATAAAGACACCATATAGGATATGGACTAGGAGAGATGCCCAGGTGTCTTTCATGAGGATTTGGGGTTGTGAGGCTTACGTTAGACGTCAAGTCTCAGACAAGTTAGGACCCAAACCCGACAAGTGATATTTTATCGGATATCCCAAGGAAATTAAGGGATATTACTTCTACATTCCCAGTCAGCACAAGGTAGTTGTGGCAAAGACTGGGGTCTTTCTAGAAAGGGACTTTGTTTCTAGAAAGACTAGTGGGAGCGCGTTCGATCTTGAAGAAGTTCAAGATGCGAACAATAGCACTGATGCCTCAATGGAAATTGAACTGGAACCACAAAGTGTTGTGGATGATGTTGTTCCACAAGGAGTTGAGAACAACAACCAGTTCAAGTAGACATACCTCTTCGTAGGTCTGATAGGGTACGTCGTCAGCCTGAGAGATACTCATTTCTCTTGTCTGACCATGATGACATTGTGCTCATAGAGGATGAGCCTACCACCTATCAGGAAGCTGTGATGAGACCAGATTCTGAGAAATGGCTAGAGGGCATGAGATCCGAGATGGAATCCATGTACACCAACCAAGTATGGACTTTAGTTGATCCACCTGAAGGTGTAAAACCCATTGGGTGCAAGTGGGTCTTTAAGAGAAAGACTGACATGGATGGACTTATCTATAAGGGTCGCTTGGTAGCTAAAGGTTTCAAGTAGATTCATGGTATTGACTATGATGAAACCTTTTCTCCAGTAGTGATGTTTAAGTCCATTCGGATCATGCTTGCTATTGCAGCTTACCACGATTATGAGATCTGGCAGATGGACGTTAAAACCGTGTTTCTGAATGGAAACCTACTCGAGGATGTGTACATGACACAACCTGAGGGTTTTGTAGATCCAAAGCAAACTAGCAGAGTATGCAAGCTGCATAGGTCCATTTATGGACTAAAGCAAGCTTCTCGAAGCTGGAATCTTCGATTCGATGATACGATCAAACAGTTTGGTTTCATCAAGAACGAAGATGAACCTTGTGTCTACAAGAAGGTTGTAGGGGACATAGTTGTCTTCCTCATATTGTATGTGGATGACATACTACTCATTGGGAAGGACATCCCTATGCTTCAGTCTGTCAAGACATGGCTAGGGAGTTGCTTCTCAATGAAGGACTTAGGTGAGGCATCCCGCATTCTAGGGATACAGATCTATAGAGATAGATCTAAGAGATTGCTTGGCCTAAGTCAGAGTACATACATTGACAAGGTACTCTTTCGGTTTGCCATGCAGAAATCCAATTTCTGCCGATGTCACATGGCGTGAGTCTTTCGAAGACTCAAGGTCCCTCTTCTAGAGAGGAGAGAGACAGCATGGATCAGATCCCTTATGCCTCAGCCATAGGATCTATCATGTACGCCATGCTATGTACTCGACCTGATGTCTCGTATGCTTTGAGCATGACGAGCAGATACCAGTCAGATCTAGGTGAAAGTCACTGGATAACGGTCAAGAATATTCTTAAGTACTTAAGAAGGACTAAAGAATATTTCTTGATATATGGAGGCGATGATGAGCTAGCTGTAAAGGGTTATAGTGATGCTAGCTTCCAGACCGACCAGGATGACTATAGATCGCAGTCGGGGTTCGTATTTTGCATTAATGGTGGTGTTGTTAGCTGGAAGAGTTCTAAACAGGATACAGTAGCTGATTCTACAACAGAAGCCGAGTACATTGCTGCATCAGAGGCAGCAAAGGAGGCAGTTTGGATCCGCAAGTTCATCACTGAACTTGGGGTGGTTCCTAGCATTGCTGACCCCATTGAGCTCTATTGTGACAACAATGGAGCTATAGCACAGGCGAAGGAACCTCGCTCACACCAACAGACCAAACACATACTACGGCGCTTCCATCTCATTCGAGAGATCATCGAGAGAGGAGATGTGAAGATTTGCAGAGTACCTATAGAGGCTAACATCGCAAATCCCTTGACCAAGGCTTTGGCACAAAGGAAGCATGATGGTCACACTAGGTCATTTGGGCTTAGAGCCTACACTGATTGGCACTAGTGCTAGTGGGAGATTGTTAGCTAGAGCCCTAGAGCCAATCATTTGATGATTGTATTATGGACTTATTGTATCATATTTTTATATTAATAAAGGCATTTGTTTGGTTATTATACTCACTAGTATTGGTGCCAAATAAACTAAGTATAATAACGTCCTTGAGTAGAAGGTTCTTACTTATATCAATCGATTAGTTGAATCGATAGTGAGATGATATAGGGAACACTACTCTTAATCATTCCTAGTCGAGTATTAACATTCAGGGACAATGTTAATGCAATAAGACTAGCATGTAGGTCAACTCAATGACTTGATCTCACAAGTCATGGATATGAAGATATCAAGTTGACACATGGGTATGCATTGGAGAATGTATACTGAATGACCCGCCATGAGAAAGTATCATGGATCGTTATATGAGTGTCATATACTTTCTCATGTGGCTATTAGTATGACTACTAGTCCTTAGACCTGAAGTCACCATAGATCCCTACATAAAGAGTTATGTACTTTGGTTTCGTCAAACGTCACCCGTAACTGGTTGGACTATAAAGGCGATTACTTGGTATATAAAGAATTATGCAGAGGGATGTGAGTGATGTAGATGGGATCTATCCCTCCCATATGATGGGAGCGACATCGGTATTCTTGATTGAGTTAGACCACGAAGTGCATGGCCATGCCCAAATGAGTCAACATGAGATGTTGAGCTCATTTGATCGAGTGAGACTACTTGGAGTTCAAGATTTAGATTGATTAGAGGATGACACGGTTTATGCCTCACATTGATCAATCTAGATGTATAGGATAGAAGGACACTTGTCATATATTGTGAGGAGTCACAATTAGTAGTCACAAGGTGATGTTGGATCTCAATATTCTTGTAACTTGGGTAGCAATGATGTATTGCTAGATGCCGCTGATTGCTTATGTTTCTGAAAGAGTTTAGAAACATTGCCAATGTTACAAGAATCTATTGGGTCACACACAAAGGACAAGTGGATGGAGATTAGGTTCATATGATGAACCAATTAGATTAGGTTCATATGATGCACCAAAGATTGGATTCAAATTAGACTTATTGAGTTAGACTCAATTAGATTCAATTGTTGAATAAGTCTAATTTAAATTTGATTCATTGAGTCAATTTATATTAATGAATTGAGATTCATTAGATTGAAATTGACTTGAATCAAAGGTTGGATTTAACTCAACAAGGAAGAAAAATTGGTCAATTTTAACTTGACCAAGTGGAAGTTGAAACATCAAGTTTGACTTGATGTATTGCCACATCATGAATGTTGACTCATCCTACATGGCATGACAAACCTTGCCACATCACCTCCACCTCATAAAGGTGTGCCACCTCATGGAGGTTACACATCTTATACCACTTAATGTGGCCGGCCACATTAAATGAGGGGGTTACATTGTGTGGCCGGCCACACACTAATGAGGAGGGGTTTTTCATTTGGTGTATTGATGTGTGGTAATTACTTCATCTTCTTCCTAGCTTCTTCCTTTCCTTCTCTTGCTGTTGCCGTGAGGTTTCATGGAGGGAGAAGGTGTGTGAGTTGTCATCCAAGAGAATAAGGGAAAGTGAAGGTCACAAAGGAGGATACTACTAGCGAGTGTATGAGATTCCTTGTTGTTTTCTCTTTTTCTCTCTTTTAAATCCTACCTGAGAGCCCTAGAAAGTGCTAGAACACTTGGGGTACTCTCTTCTCCATCTTTGAGTGTTAGAGACCACTTCTTGTTCGTGTGGATATCATTAGAGAGTTGTCTACGTTGGCAACTTCGAGATCCAGCGTACCTTGGACTTGCGGGATTACGAAAAGGGCACGCATCGAAGGTATAAAAGTTTTCTTTTATAGATCTACTGTAGATCGGAGTTTTAAACACGTACTCGATTTTTCGTATGTTTTTCTTTGCACGAGATCCGGTGGCTGGGGCTTTCGGGGTTTCAGCGACGCGAAAAGCGATTTTCGCGGCCCGAAAAACCCAACAGTGGTATCAGAGCCACGTGCAAAGACGAGTACGAGTTTATTTTGTGTTTTATGAAAATTTTTCAGTTCTGTAATATTCTGTAAATTTAGGATTTTTATAGTTTTTATGGGTATTTTTTTCGTAGAAGCGAAGCACAAGTGTTTCGACACTTGTAGGCTTCGACTACCGCGAAGAATTTTCCAAAACGGCCAAGTTTCGCCCCAAAAACTTTTGGGGACAGCTGGATAAGGCGCTGTTAGATCGCAACGGAACCCTCGCGATGGTTAGATCATGGGTAGGGGCGCTGCCCCTGGCCCCGCAAGGGGATTCGTTCCGCGATTGCGCCCGAAAACCGCAAAACGGAACCGCCGGGAAATTGTACTCGTAAAAATTGTAAAAATTATAGAAAAATTACAGAAAATTATAGAAATATTTAATTTTGAATTATATATTATTTTTGTGATAGTCATGGCCTAAAGACCCAATTTGATTGGATTATTCGTGCTGTAATTCATAATACGGCCTGCGTGCCGTGATGTGATGTGCGTGTTGTATTTTTATTTTTCACGACCTGCGCGTAGTGCCTTTCTTTTTATTCTTGTTGTAAATTAGATTTAGACTCGAATGCAACTCGAGTTCCAAAATTGTAATGTACAAAATGGAGCTGTGGAAGGTCCACTTGAGACGGAGTTACAAGGAGGGCGCGAGCAACACGAGGTGGTCAAAGGAAGGAGCTTGAGAAGCTGTTGACCTTAGGTTGACCATCCGATCTTCTCATTGGCTTGAGAAGATCATAGTAGGGCCATGACATAATCACAAAATTATTTAATTAATTATTTAATTAATTGTTTTTGTATGTGATGCATGCTAGTTAATTAAATAATTAATTAGTGCCTAACGATTAGATTAGATCTAAGTCGTGCACATGATGCACCCTTCGATTAGATTAGATCTATCGAGTATATGATACGCATCATCGTTTAGATTAGATCTAAATCACGTCAACTCATAATGCCTACCATGTCGTGATACCTACCACTACCTCGATCGCATGCTGTTGTTGAATCTGCCAAAGCAGAGCAACACATACTATCTTGGTAAGGTACGGAGGGACAATCTTGGTCCCGCCTATCAACGCATGGGTGAATACAAACTCAATTAGATTGAGTATTCCTAGTTTACTCGGTTGGATCGAGTATAACTATAGGCATTCTTCCAACGGTTGGAAAGATAGGTCATGATCATATATATATTAACTCTCGGGCGTATTAGCCAAAGCTAACTCGAGTTTTAATATAAATGCGGATCTTGATTCTATAAACAAGAGTTGCATAGAGATGTAATTGGTAATCGTTACCTACCGATCATACTAAGTCTTGGGTGTATTAGCCAAAGCTAACTCAAGGGTTAGTATGATGTGGATCTTGTTCCACGTGAATTATAGAATTCAGTGGGAGCATCATTTAATTAAAGGTCTAATTAAATGATTAAGAATATGATACTTATTTCTGCATTTATTTCTATTGTAGAATTTCCATGACGTCAAACACGAACATCTTCTCTCTGCGATCTATCCTTAAGAAGGACAAGCTCAACGGACCAAATTTCCTGGACTGGTACAGGAACCTGAGAATAGTTCTCACCCAAGAACGTAAATTGTACATTCTAGAGCAGCCCATTCCGGAGGCTCCTCCTGCCATTGCCACGCGAGCAGACCGAGATGCTTACAAGAAGCATCAAGATGACGCATTAGATGAGTCCTGTCTTATGCTCGCAACCATGAACTCAGGGCTTCAGAAGCAACATGAGTTGATGAGCGCTTACGATATGGTTGAACATCTTTGTCACCTATATCAAGGACAAGCAAGGCACTGGAAGAGGAACTCCAAAGAATACCTGGAAGATCTTAAGAAGAAGAGAAATAAGATTTCTACTTCAGGTATACATGTTATAGAAGTCAACCTCTCTATTTCTTCATCGTGGGTATTAGATACCAGATGTGCTTCTCATATTTGTACTAATGTACAAGCGCTGAGAAATAGCAGGGCATTGACGAAGGGTGAGATAGACCTACGAGTAGGCAATGGAGCACGGGTTGCTGCTATTGCTGTAGGAACTTACCATCTATCTCTTCCCTCTGGGCTTGTACTAGAATTAGATGATTGTTGTTATGTGCCTGCCTTGACTAAGAACATAATTTCAGTTTCTTGTTTGGACAAGAAAGGATTTTCGTTTATAATAAAGAACAAATGTTGTTCCGTCTATTTAAACGATATGTGCTATTATAGTGCACCTCTAAAAAACGGACTCTATATTCTAGACCTTGAGAGCCCTATCTATAACATAAATACCAAGAGGTTCAAGTCAAATGACCTGAACCAAACCTATCTCTGGCACTGTCGCTTAGGTCATATAAATGACAAGCGCTTATCCCAGCTCCATAAGGATGGTTTGCTGGACTCATTTGATTTTGAATCATATGAGATATGTGAGCCATGCCTACAAGGCAAGATGACCAAGACTCCCTTTAGTGGACACAGCGAAAGAGCAACTGATTTGTTAGGACTCATACATAGTGATGTATGTGGCCCTTTCAATGTCGCTGCTAGAGGAGGTTATAGGTACTTCATCACATTTACTGATGACTTCAGTAGATATGGTTATGTGTACTTGATGACACATAAGTCAGAATCCTTTGAAAAGTTCAAAGAATTCAAGAATGAAGTACAGAACCAGCTTGGCAAGAGAATTAAGATACTTCGATCTGATAGAGGTGGAGAATACCTTAGCCATGAGTTCCGTGACTATCTAGCTGAGTGTGGGATTCTATCCCAACTCACTCCTCCTGGAATACTACAGTGGAATGGTGTATCCGAAAGGAGGAATCGTACCCTATTAGATATGATGCGATCTATGATGAGTCACACAGATCTTCCGACATATCTTTGGGGTTATGCTCTAGACACGGCAGCTTTTATACTCAACCGAGTTCCATCAAAGGCCGTGATAAAGACACCATATAGGATATGGACTAGGAGAGATGCCCAGGTGTCTTTCATGAGGATTTGGGGTTGTGAGGCTTACGTTAGACGTCAAGTCTCAGACAAGTTAGGACCCAAACCCGACAAGTGATATTTTATCGGATATCCCAAGGAAATTAAGGGATATTACTTCTACATTCCCAGTCAGCACAAGGTAGTTGTGGCAAAGACTGGGGTCTTTCTAGAAAGGGACTTTGTTTCTAGAAAGACTAGTGGGAGCGCGTTCGATCTTGAAGAAGTTCAAGATGCGAACAATAGCACTGATGCCTCAATGGAAATTGAACTGGAACCACAAAGTGTTGTGGATGATGTTGTTCCACAAGGAGTTGAGAACAACAACCAGTTCAAGTAGACATACCTCTTCGTAGGTCTGATAGGGTACGTCGTCAGCCTGAGAGATACTCATTTCTCTTGTCTGACCATGATGACATTGTGCTCATAGAGGATGAGCCTACCACCTATCAGGAAGCTGTGATGAGACCAGATTCTGAGAAATGGCTAGAGGGCATGAGATCCGAGATGGAATCCATGTACACCAACCAAGTATGGACTTTAGTTGATCCACCTGAAGGTGTAAAACCCATTGGGTGCAAGTGGGTCTTTAAGAGAAAGACTGACATGGATGGACTTATCTATAAGGGTCGCTTGGTAGCTAAAGGTTTCAAGTAGATTCATGGTATTGACTATGATGAAACCTTTTCTCCAGTAGTGATGTTTAAGTCCATTCGGATCATGCTTGCTATTGCAGCTTACCACGATTATGAGATCTGGCAGATGGACGTTAAAACCATGTTTCTGAATGGAAACCTACTCGAGGATGTGTACATGACACAACCTGAGGGTTTTGTAGATCCAAAGCAAACTAGCAGAGTATGCAAGCTGCATAGGTCCATTTATGGACTAAAGCAAGCTTCTCGAAGCTGGAATCTTCGATTCGATGATACGATCAAACAGTTTGGTTTCATCAAGAACGAAGATGAACCTTGTGTCTACAAGAAGGTTGTAGGGGACATAGTTGTCTTCCTCATATTGTATGTGGATGACATACTACTCATTGGGAAGGACATCCCTATGCTTCAGTCTGTCAAGACATGGCTAGGGAGTTGCTTCTCAATGAAGGACTTAGGTGAGGCATCCCGCATTCTAGGGATACAAATCTATAGAGATAGATCTAAGAGATTGTTTGGCCTAAGTCAGAGTACATACATTGACAAGGTACTCTTTCGGTTTGCCATGCAGAAATCCAAGAAGGGATTTCTGCCGATGTCACATGGCGTGAGTCTTTCGAAGACTCAAGGTCCCTCTTCTAGAGAGGAGAGAGACAGCATGGATCAGATCCCTTATGCCTCAGCCATAGGATCTATCATGTACGCCATGCTATGTACTCGACCTGATGTCTCGTATGCTTTGAGCATGACGAGCAGATACCAGTCAGATCTAGGTGAAAGTCACTGGATAACGGTCAAGAATATTCTTAAGTACTTAAGAAGGACTAAAGAATATTTCTTGATATATGGAGGCGATGATGAGCTAGCTGTAAAGGGTTATAGTGATGCTAGCTTCCAGACCGACCAGGATGACTATAGATCGCAGTCGGGGTTCGTATTTTGCATTAATGGTGGTGTTGTTAGCTGGAAGAGTTCTAAACAGGATACAGTAGCTGAGTACATTGCTGCATCGAGGCAGCAAAGGAGGCAGTTTGGATCCGCAAGTTCATCACTGAACTTGGGGTGGTTCCTAGCATTGCTGACCCCATTGAGCTCTATTGTGACAACAATGGAGCTATAGCACAGGCGAAGGAACCTCGCTCACACCAGCGGACCAAACACATACTACGGCGCTTCCATCTCATTCGAGAGATCATCGAGAGAGGAGATGTGAAGATTTGCAGAGTACCTATAGAGGCTAACATCGCAAATCCCTTGACCAAGGCTTTGGCACAAAGGAAGCATGATGGTCACACTAGGTCATTTGGGCTTAGAGCCTACACTGATTGGCACTAGTGCTAGTGGGAGATTGTTAGCTAGAGCCCTAGAGCCAATCATTTGATGATTGTATTATGGACTTATTGTATCATATTTTTATATTAATAAAGGCATTTGTTTGGTTATTATACTTACTTGTATTGGTGCCAAATAAACTAAGTATAATAACGTCCTTGAGTAGAAGGTTCTTACCTATATCAATCGATTAGTTGAATCGATAGTGAGATGATATAGGGAACACTACTCTTAATCATTCCTAGTCGAGTATTAACATTCAGGGACAATGTTAATGCAATAAGACTAGCATGTAGGTCAACTCGATGACTTGATCTCACAAGTCATGGATATGAAGATATCAAGTTGACACATGGGTATGCATTGGAGAATATATACTGAATGACCCGCCATGAGAAAGTATCATGGATCGTTATATGAGTGTCATATACTTTCTCATGTGGCTATTAGTATGACTACTAGTCCTTAGACCTGAAGTCACCATAGATCCCTACATAAGGAGTTATGTACTTTGGTTTCGTCAAACGTCACCCGTAACTGGGTGGACTATAACGGCGATTACTGGGTATATAAAGAATTATACAGAGGGATGTGAGTGATGTAGATGAGATCTATCCCTCCCATATGACGGGAGTGACATCGGTATTCTTGATAGAGTTAGACCACGAAGTGCATGGCCATGCCCAAATGAGTCAACATGAGATGTTGAGCTCATTTGATCGAGTGAGTCTACTTGGAGTTCAAGATTTAGATTGATTAGAGGATGACCCGGTCTATGCCTCACATTGATCAATCTAGATGTCTGGGATAGAAGGACACTTGTCATATATTGTGAGGAGTCACAATTAGTAGTCACAAGGTGATGTTGGATCTCAACATTCTTGTAACTTGGGTAGCAATGATGTATTGCTAGATGCCGCTCATTGCTTATGTTTCTAAAGGAGTTTAGAAACATTGCCAACGTTACAAGAATCTATTGGGTCACACACAAAGGACAAGTGGATGGAGATTAGGTTCATATGATGAACCAATTAGATTAGGTTCATATGATGCACCAAAGATTGGATTCAAATTAGACTTATTGAGTTAGACTCAATTAGATTCAATTGTTGAATAAGTCTAATTTAAATTTGATTCATTGAGTCAATTTATATTAATGAATTGAGATTCATTAGATTAAAATTGACTTGAATCAATGGTTGGATTTAACTCAACAAGGAAGAAAAATTGGTCAATTTTGACTTGACCAAGTGGAAGTTGAAACATCAAGTTTGACTTGATGTATTGCCACATCATGAAGGTTGACTCATCTTACATGGCATGACAAACCTTGCCACATCACCTCCACCTCATAATGGTGTGCCACCTCATGGAGGTTACACATCTTATACCACTTAATGTGGCCGGCCACATTAAATGAAGGGGTTACATTGTGTGGCCGGCCACACACTAATGAGGAGGGGTTTTTCATTTGGTGTATTGATGTGTGGTAATTACTTCATCTTCTTCCTAGCTTCTTCCTTTCCTTCTCTTGCTGTTGCCGTGAGGTTTCATGGAGGGAGAAGGTGTGTGAGTTGTCATCCAAGAGAATAAGGTAAAGTGAAGGTCACAAAGGAGGATACTACTAGTGAGTGTATGAGATTCCTTGTTGTTTTCTCTTTTTCTCTCTTTTAAATCCTACCCGAGAGCCCTAGAAAGTGCTAGCACACTTGGGGTACTCTCTTCTCCATCTTTGAGTGTTAGAGACCACTTCTTGTTCGTGTGGATATCATTAGAGAGTTGTCTACGTTGACAACTTCGAGATCCGGCGTACCTTGGACTTGCGGGATTACGAAAAGGGCACGCATCGAAGGTATAAAAAATTTCTTTTATAGATCTACTGTAGATCGGAGTTTTAAACACGTACTTGATTTTTCGTATGTTTTTCTTTGCACAAGATCCGGTGGCTGGGGCTTTCGGGGTTTCTGCGACGCGAAAAGCGATTTTCGCAGCCCGAAAAACCCAACATAGGTATTAGTTTATCTTAACTATATAATTACACTAGTACACTTAGAGTGTATTGAGTAGGACCATTAGAGGTCATTTCTTTTATACTAACTTTATAAAGGAACAAAGGCCTCAGTTATTATGGAAGTGTGTGCTCTTAATCCTAATATAATAACAAGCACATATATTTGATATTTATTTCTTTAATTTATCAATTGGTGAGATTTAGTTCGATAAATCAATAAGCCCGATAAGTTGGGAAATGATATCACTTATAGTGTGTGTTGTTGATTATAGAAGGAAACTGTGTCCTAGTAATCTAGGTTGAGAATGTCCCCAAGAGGAGCTCATAAGGATTGTCATGTTAAACCCTGCAGGTGGACTTAGTCCGACATGACGATAAGATTGAGTGGTACTACTCTTGGACTAAGATATTAATTAAATGAGTTGTCAGTAACTCACTTAATTAGTGGACATTAAACATCTTAAACACAGGGAGACTAACACACTCATAATAAGAAGGAGTTCAAAATGTAATTTGGGATTGGTGCGGTAGTTCAATAATAGTTCTCTAGTGGAAGTAATTATTATTGATAAAATTAAGTTGTGTGTTCGGGGCGAACACGGGATGCTTAATTTTATCGGGAGACCAAAACCAATTCCTCCTCTCGGTCCCTATCGTAGCCTCTTGCATATAGAGATTTATACCCACCACATACCCACCTTCTTACCCATCCTATAGGGGCCGGCCAAGGTAGCTTGGAGACCAAGCTAGGGTCGGCCATGGCTTGGTTCATGGGTGAATTCATGTGACCAACCCTAGCTTGAACTCAAGCTTAGGTGGCCAGCCCTATTAAAATAAAAAGGAATTTTAATTTAAAAAATTTTTCTTATGTGGATAACATGATTTAAAAGAGAGTTTAAAAATTTAAATCTTTCCTTTTATAAGATTCTACAAAAGATTAAGAGAAGAGCTAAATCTCTTTCCTTATTTGTAGATTAAAAGGTTGATTTTAATTTTGGTAAAAACTTTCCTTTTAATCATGTTTATGATTTAAAAGAAAGTTTTAAAAATTAAAAATTTTCTTTATTAGTTTGTACAAAAGATTAATAAAAGATTTGATATCTTTCCTTATTTGTAGATTGAAAGGAGATTTTAATTTTTAGAGATAACTTTCCTTTTTGGGAATTATCCACATGTTTAAAAGAAAGATTTTAATTTATAAAATTTCCTTTATATTAACCAATCATAAAGGGATAAAAATTATTGGAGAAATTTTTATAAATTTCCAGAAACAAATTAGAAAGTTTTAATTCTTGTTTTAATTAAAACTTTCCTTGTTTTGAGGAGAAAGTGGCCGGCCAAATAAGTTGGAAAAAGAAAATTGATTTTTAATTAATTAATTTTTCTTTTTCATGGAAAAGGAATTAAGGAAGTTTTTATTTAAATTTCCTTATTTGTCAAGGTCAAGGATTATAAAAGAGGGGGTAGAGGTGCCTTCAAAAATAGACAACAACCTCTATTCTTTTTCTCCCTCTTTTCCTTAGTGGTGTGGCCGGCCCTTCCTTCTTCTCTTCTTCTTCTCTTTGTGGCCGAACCTCTTCATGTTCTTGGAGTTTTAATTGGTGGCCGGATTCTAGCTTGGAGAAGAAGGAGAGAAAGCTTGCATCCCTTGGAGCTTGGTTGGTGGAAAAAGTTCTTCATCCTTTGGAAGTTTTTGCTTGGCCAAAACTTGAAGGAAGAAAGAAGAAGGTGCCTTGGTGGTTCTCATATCGGAAGATCATTGCCCACACAATGTCTGAGGTTAGAAGAGGAATACGGTAGAAGATCAAGAGGTCATTAAAAGTTCACAAAGAAAGGTATAACTAGTAATTGTTTTCCGCATCATACTAGTTTTATTTCTTTGTAAAAAATACCAAATACAAGAGGCATGTGATTCTAGGTTTCGAATTAGTTTTCGATGTTGTGTTCTTTTGTTTTCTTTTTGAACTTGTGCTTCGATTGTTGTTTTTGGTTAACCTAGAGTTATTTAAGGAGATTAAATATTAACTTTCCTTAAAAGGCTTTGTTTAGGCAGTGGTGGTTGCTCTCATATCCAAGAAGGCCATGTGCCTCGCCATACAGTCCTGGAAGCTAAATTTGGAAATTAATATTTAATCAACTTTGTGACCTAGGTGATTTGGATCGAACGTGTTAAGTTCCGCAGGAGATCCAAATCTAAACCTAAAAGAACATATAAGTTAAACTTGGGATCAAACGTGTTAAGTTCCGCAGGTGATCCAAGTTTAATTTAAAAGAGCACATGGTAGCTAGGAAAAGTTCAGATCTTGTATAAAATTTTGTACAGAGGAACCATTAGGTTTTTCAAATAGCAACCAACAGGAGTGACATCGATATTCTTAATAGAGTGAGACCACGAAGTGCATGGCCATATCCAAATGAGTCAATATGAGATATTGAGCTCATTTGATTTAGTGAGTCTACTTGGAGTTCAAGATTTAGATTGATTAGAGGATGACACGGTCTATGCCTCACATTGATCAATCTAGATATCTTGGATAGAAGGACACTTGTCATATATTGCGAGAAGTCACAATTAGTAGTCACAAGGTGATGTTGGATCTCAACATTCTTGTAACTTGGGTAGTAATGATGTATTGCTAGATACCGCTCATTACTTATGCTCCTAAATGGGTTTAAGGGCATTGCCAACGTTACAAGAACCAATAGGGTCACACACTAAGGACAATTAGATGGAGATTAGGTTCATATGATGAATCAAGAGGATTAGATTCATTTGATGAATCAAATTGGATTAAGAGTAATCCTAATTGGGCTAATTGAGTTGGACTCAAGTTAATTCATGTGTTCAATGAGTCTAATTTAGATTATGACTCATTGAATCAATTTAATTAAATGAATTAGAATCATTATATTAAATTGGCTTGAATTAAATGGTTGGATTAGATCAACCATGAGAAAGATTAAGTCAAGTTTGACTTGACTTGAGAGGAAGATGAAGAGTCAAGTTTGACTTGACTTTATGCCACCTCATTGGTGAGTTGGCATTGAGTGGGCCAATGATGATGCTCCACATCATCATGGTTGCTTAAGTGGGATGCCACCTCATGGGAGTTACCAAGAGTTGTGACTCTTGGCATTCTATGGAGGTTACAACTCCTCTTAATGTGGTCGGCCACATCAATTGCATGAAGACTTTCATTTTGTGAGTAATTCTCATTCATTCCATCATCTTCTTCCTTAAGCTCTCCTCAAGCTCTCCCTCTCCTTTCTTGGCCGAACACCATAGGTGCTAGCACACCTTTGTTTGGTCCCCTCCACCTAATTTTGTTCGTGTGGATACTTCTAGAGGGTTGTCTACATTGACAATCTTGAGATCCGGCAAACCGTTGGACTAGCGAGATAGCGAAGGGCATTGCATCGAGGGTAACGCTCTTATCTAGTGTAGATCTAGACTTTAGAAACTCGTACTCGTATTTTTGTTTTATTTTTCTTCGCACGGATCCGGTGGCGGGGGGTTTCGGGGTGGGTTTCCGCGACGTGAAAAAGTGATTTTCGCGGCCCGAAAGGCCCAACAGTGGTATCAGAGCCACGTGCGAAGACTTGTACGAGTTTTGTTTGATTTTATGAAAAATATAGCTTCTGTGATTTTCTGTAAATTTAAGTTTTTATGGATTTTTATGAGTAATTTTCTCGTAGAAGCGAAACACAATACACTTGTAGGCTTCGACTACCGAGAAGTTTTTCCCGAAACGGCAAGGTTTCACCCCAAAACTTTTTGGGATAGCAGACTAAGGCGTTGTAGGATCGCTTAGGGACACTCGCAATGGTTAGATCGCGGGTAGGGGCGCTGCCCCTGGCCCCGCAAGGGGATTCAACCGCCGGGAATTTTTACTCGTAAAAATTATAAAAATTGGTATTAAAATTGTAGAAAATTATAGAAAATACATAATTTAGAATTATGTATAATTTGTGATAGTCATGGCCCAAAAAGACCCAATGGGTTTGGTATATTTTGTGTTGTAATTCATAATACGGCCTGCGTGCCGTCATGTGATTGTGTGTATTGTATTTTTGATACGCGACCTGTGCGGCGTGCCTTTCTCTATTTATTCTTGTTGTAAATAAGTTTAGACTCGAATGTAACTCGAGTTTCAAAAATTGTAATGTACAAAATTGGAGCCGTGGAAGGTCCACTCGAGACGGAGTTACAAGGAGGGCGCGAGCAACACAAGGTTGTAAAAGGGAGGAGCTTGAGAAGCTGTTGACCCTAGGTTGACCATCCGATCTTCTCATTGGCTTGAGAAGATTGTAGTAGGGCCATGACTAATCACAAATTAATTTAATTAATTGCTTGTGTGTATGTGATGCATGATTAGTAATTAATTAGTGCCTAATGATTAGATTAGATCTAAATTGTGTACAAGATGCACCATTTCGATTAGATTAGATCTATCGCGTATTTGATACACATCAACGATTAGATTAGATCTAAATCGCGTCAACTCTAATGTCTACCGTGCCGTGATACCTATCACTACCTCGATCACATGTGTTGTTGAATCTGCCAAAGCAGAGCAACACATATTATCTTGGTAGGGTACGGAGGGATAATCTTGGTCCCGCTTATCAACGCATGGGTGAATACAAACTCAATTAGATTGAGTATTCCTTGTTAACTCGGTTGGATCGAGTACAACTATAGGCATTCTTCCAATGGTTGGAAAGATAGGACATAAATCACATTTATATTAATTCTTGGGCGTATTGGCCAAAGCTAACTCAAGTTTTAATATAACTGCGGATAATGAGCCTATAAACAAGAGTTGCATAGAGATGTAATTGGTAAATCGTTACCTACCAATCATACTAAATCTTGGGCGTATTAGCCAAAGCTAACTCAAGGGTTAGTATGATGTGGATCTTGTCCCACATGAATTATATAATTCAGTGGAAGCATCATTTAGTTAAAGGCCTAATTAAATGATTTAAAAGAATATGATATTTATTTTATGCATTTTTTCTGTTGTAGATAACCATGACGTCGAATACGAACACTTTCTCTCTGCGTTCTGTCCTTGAGAAGGACAAGCTCAACGGAGCAAATTTCCTGGACTGGTACAGGAACTTGAGTATAGTTCTAACCCAGGAACGTAAATTGTACGTTCTGGAGCAGCCCATTCCGGAGGCTCCTCTTGCCAATGCTACGCGAGCAGATAAAGATGCTTACAAGAAGCATCAAGATGACGCATTAGATGTGTCCTGTCTAATGCTTGCGACCATGAACTCTGAGCTTCAGAAGCAACATGAGTTAATGGGCGCTTACGATATGGTTGAACATCTTCGTCAAGTGTATCAAGGGCAAGCGAGGTATGAGAGATTTGAAATCTCAAGGGCACTTTTTCAGTGCAAGATGTCAGATGGGGCTCCCGTAGGCCCATATGTACTCAAAATGATTGGGTACATAGAAAACCTACAGAGGTTGGGATTCCCGCTTGGCCAAGAGCTGGCCACTAACCTGATCTTGCAATCCTTGCCAAATAGCTATAGTCAGTTCGTTCTGAACTACAATATGAATGAAATTGACAAGCCAGTGCCCGAGCTGCTTAGCATGTTAAGAACTGCTGAGCTGAACCTTAAGAAGGCAAAGCCCCACTCTGTTCTGATGGTTCAGAAACACAAGGGCAAGGGCAAGCCCAAAGGCAAAGGAAAGTCCCATGCCAAGGGAAAAGGCAAGGCACTGAAGACTAAAGGAGGGGTCGCCAAGGATGCTACCTGCTTCCACTGCGGTCAGACCGAGCACTGGAAGAGGGACTGCAAGGTGTACCTGGAAGATCTTAAGAAGAAGCGAAGTGAGACTTCCACTTCAGGTATATATGTTATAGAAGTCAATCTATCTATTTCTTCATCATGGGTATTAGATACCGGATGTGCTCCTCACATTTGTACTAATGTGCAGGCGTTGAGAAATAGTAGGGCATTGGTGAAAGGCGAGGTGGACCTACGCGTATGCAATGGAGCATGGGTTGCTGCTGTTGCTGTAGGGACTTATTTTTTATCTCTGCCCTTTGGGCTTGTATTAGAGTTAGATGATTGTTGTTATGTGCCTGCATTAACTAAGAACATAATTTCTGTTTCTTGTTTGGACAAGAAAGGTTTCTCTTTTATAATAAAGGACAAATGTTGTTCAGTTTATTTAAAAGATATGTTCTATTGTAGTGCACCTCTAATAAATGGACTCTATATTCTAGACCTTGAGAGCCCTATCTATAACATAAATACCAAGAGGTTCAAGCCAAATGACATGAACCAAACCTATCTCTGGAACTGTCGCTTAGGTCATATAAATGACAAGCGCTTATCCCAGCTCCATAAGGATGGTATGCTGGACTCATTTGATTTTGAATCTTATGAGACATACTAGTCATGCCTACTAGGCAAGATGACCAAGACTCCCTTTAGTGGGCACAGTGAGAGAGCGACTGACTTGTTAGGTCTTATACATAGTGATGTATGTGGCCCTTTCAATGTCGCTGCTAGAGGCAGTTATAGGTACTTCATCACATTTACTGATGACTTCAGTAGATATGGTTATGTGTACTTGATGACACATAAGTCTGAATCCATTGAAAAGTTCAAAGAATTCAAGAATGAAGTACAGAACCAGCTTGGCAAGAGTATTAAGATACTTCGATCAAATCGAGGTGGAGAATACCTTAGCCATGAGTTTCGTGACTGCCTAGCTGAGTGTGGGATTCTATCCCAACTCACTCCTCCTGGAACACCACAGTGGAATGGTGTATCCGAAAGGAAGAATCGTACCCTATTAGATATGGTACGATCTATGATGAGTCACACAGATCTTCCGACATTCCTTTGGGGCTATGCTCTAGACACGGCAGCTTTTATACTCAACCGAGTTCCATCCAAGGCCGTCATAAAGACACCATATAGGATATGGACTAGGAGAGATGCCTAGGTGTCTTTTATGAGGATTTGGGGTTGTGAGGCTTACGTTAGACGTCAAGTCTTAGACAAATTAGGACCCAAATCCGACATGTGCTACTTTATTGGATATCCCAAGGAAACAAAAGGATATTACTTCTACATTCCCAGTCAGCACAAGGTAGTTGTGGCAAAGACTGGGGTCTTTTTAGAAAGGAACTTTGTTTCTAGAAAGATTAGTGGGAGCACGTTCGATCTTGAAGAAGTTCAAAATACGAACAATAGCACTGAAGCCTCGATGGAAGTTGAACTGGAACCACAAAGTGTTGTGGATGATGTTGTTCCACAAGGAGTTGAGGAACAATAACCAGTTCTAGTAGACATACCTCTTCGCAGGTCTAATAGGGTATGTCATCAGCCTGAGAGATACTCATTTCTCTTGTCTGACCATGATGACATTGTGCTCATAGAGGATGAGCCTACCACCTATTAGGAAGCTGTGATGAGACCAGATTCTGAGAAATGGCTAGAGGCCATGAGATCCGAGATGGAATCCATGTACACCAACCAAGTATGGACTTTGGTTGATCCACCTGAAGGGATAAAACCCATTGGGTGTAAGTGGGTCTTTAAGAGAAAGACTGACATGGATGCACTTATCTATAAGGGTCGCTTGGTAGCTAAAGGTTTCAAGCAGATTCATGGTATTGACTATGATGAAACCTTTTCACTAGTAGCGAAGTTTAAGTCCATTTGGATCATGCTTGCTATTGCATCTTACCATGACTATGAGATATGGCAGATGGATGTCAAAACCACGTTTCTGAATGGAAACCTGCTTGAGGATGTGTACATGACACAAACTGAGGGTTTTGTAGATCCACAGTATACTAGCAGAGTATGCAAGCTGCATAGGTCCATTTATGGACTAAAGTAAGCTTCTTGGAGCTGGAATCTTCGATTCGATGATGCAATCAAATAGTTTGGTTTCATCAAAAATGAAGATGAGCCTTGTGTCTACAAGAAGGTTGTAGGGGATATAGTTGTATTCCTCATATTGTATGTGGATGACATACTACTCATTGGGAAGGACATCCCTTTGCTTCAGTCTGTCAAGATCTGGCTAGAGAGTTGCTTCTCAATGAAGGACTTAGGTGAGGCATCCCGCATTCTAGGGATACAGATATATAGAGATAGATCTAAGAGATTGCTTGGCCTAAGTCAGAGTACATATATTGACAAGGTACTCCTTCGATTTGCCATGCAGAACTCCAAGAAGGGATTTCTGTCGATGTCACATGGCGTGAGTCTTTCGAAGACTCAAGGTCACTCTTCTAGAGAGGGGAGAGACCGCATGGATCAGATCCCTTATGCCTCAGCCATAGGATCTATCATGTACGCCATGCTATGTATTCGACCTGATGTCTCGTATGCTTTGAGCATGACGAGCAGATACCAGTCAGATCCAGGTGAAAGTTACTGGATAGCGGTCAAGAATATTCGTAAGTACTTAAGAAGGACTAAAGAATATTTCTTGATATATGGAGGCAATGATGTGCTAGCTGTAAAGGGTTACAGTGGTGCCAGCTTCCAGACCGATCAGGATGATTATCGATCGCAGTCAGGGTTTGTATTTTGCATAAATGGTGGTGCTGTAAGCTGGAAGAGTTCGAAGCAGGACATAGTAGCTGATTCTACGACAGAGGCCGAGTACATTGTTGCATCAGAGGCAGCAAAGGAGGTAGTTTGGATCCGCAAGTTCATCACTGAACGTCGGGTGGTTCCTAGTATCACTCACCCTATTGAGCTCTATTGTGACAACAATGGAGCTATAGCACAAGCTAAGGAACCTCGCTCACACCAACGGACCAAACACATACTACGGCGCTTCCATCTCATTCGAGAGATTATCGAGAGAGGAGATGTGAAGATATGCAGAGTACCTATAGAGGCTAACATCGTAGATCCCTTGACCAAGGCTTTGGCACAGAGGAAGCATGATGGTCACACTAGGTCATTGGGGCTTAGAGCCTACACTGTTTGACACTAGTGCTAGTGGGAGATTGTTAGTTAGAGCCCTAGAGACAATCATTTGATGATTGTATTATGGACTTGTTGTATCATATTCTTATATAAATAAAGGCATTTGTTTTGATTATTATACTTACTTGTATTGGTGCCAAATAAAATAAGTATAATAGCGTCCTTGAGTGGAAGGTTTTCACCTATATCAATTGGTTAGCTGAACCGATAGTGAGATGATATAGGGAACACTACTCTTAATCATTCCTAGTCGAGTATTAACATTCAAGGACAATGTTAATGCAATAAGACTAGCATATAGGTCAACTCGATGACTTGATCTCACAAGTCATTGATATAGAGATATCAAGTTGACACATGGGTATGCATTGGAGAATGTATACTGAATGACCCGCCATGAGAAAGTGTCATGGATTATTATATGAGTGTCATATACTTTCTCATGTGGTTATTAGTATGACTACTAGTCCTTAGACCTGAAATCACCATGGATCCCTACATAAGGAGTTATGTACTTTGGTTTCGTTAAACGTCACCCGTAACTGGGTGGACTCTAAAGGCGATTTCTAGGAATGTAACGAATTATGCAGAGGGATGTGAGTGATGTAGATGGGATCTATCCCTCCTATATGACGGAAGTGACATTGATATTCTTGATAGAGTGAGACCACGAAGTGCATGGTCATGCCCAAATGAGTCAATATGAGATATTAAACTCATTTGATTTAGTGAGTCTACTTGGAGTTCAAGATTTAGATTGATTAGAGGATGACACGGTCTATGCCTCACATTGATCAATCTAGATGTCTTGGATAGAAGGACACTTGTCATATATTGTGAGGAGTCACAATTAGTAGTCACAAGGTGATGTTGGATCTCAACATTCTTGTAACTTGGGTAGTAATGATGTATTGCTAGATACCGCTCATTACTTATGCTCCTAAAAGGGTTTAGGGCATTGCCAACGTTACAAGAACCTATAGGGTAACACACTAAGGACAATTAGATGGAGATTAGGTTCATATGATGAACCAAGAGGATTAGATTCATTTGATGAATCAAATTGGATTAAAAGTAATCCTAATTGGGCTAATTGAGATGGACTCAAGTTAATTCATGTGTTCAATGATTCTAATTTAGATTATGACTCATTGAATCAATTTAATTAAATGAATTAGATTCATTATATTAAATTGGTTTGAATTAAATGGTTGGATTATATCAACCATTAGAAAGATTAAGTCAAGTTTGACTTGACTTGAGAGGAAGATGTAGAGTCAAGTTTGACTTGACTTTATGCCACCTCATTGGTGAGTTGGCATTGAGTGGGCCAATGATGATGCTCCACATCATCATGGTTGCTTAAGTGGGATGCCACCTCATGGGAGTTACCAAGAGTTATGACTCTTGGCATTCCATGGAGGTTACAACTCCTCTTAATGTGGCCGGCCACATCAATTGCATGAAGAGTTTCTTTTTGTGAGTAATTCTCATTCATTCCATCATCTGCTTCCTCAAGCTCTCCCTCTCCTTTCTTGGCCGAACACCATAGGTGCTAGCACACCTTTGTTTGGTCCCCTCCACCTAATTTTGTTCGTGTGGATACTTCTAGAGGGTTGTCTACTTTGACAATCTTGAGATCCGGCAAACCGTTGGACTAGCGGGATAGCGAAGGGCAACGCATCGAGGGTAACGCTTTTATCTAGTGTAGATCTAGACTTTAGAAACTCGTACTCGTAGTTTTGTTTTATTTTTCTTCGCGCGGATCCGGTGGCGGGGGGTTTCGGGGTTTCAGCAACGCGAAAAAGCGGTTTCGCGGCCCGAAAGACCCAACAATAAGTTGGAAAATGATATTACTTATAGTGTGTGATCCTGTCCGAACGATGAATCAACGGACGCTGGGCACGTGGCGCTCTCCCAACTGCTGACGTAGATCTCTGACCGGTCATTCGGACCTCCGGTGAACCTGCAAGGAAGTCGGGTCGGGAAGGGGTTCCCGGCGGCGACCCTCTAACGCTCAAGTCAGGCAAGTGGACAATAAAGAAGTGGCTCTCAATATCAGAGAATGTGTGAAATCTTGGAAAAATAAAATAAATAGGGTTATTTTGGAAATAGCCTTATAATTTTTTTTCGGAATTTTTAAAAATTTTCTGGGAATTTTTCGGAGCTCGTACGACGGGTTTTCAGGGGATCGATCGGCGTGCTCGGATAAAGCCTGTTTGGGATACCCGTTTAATTGAGGAAATGTTTTATTTATAAAACCTTTTCCTTTTTCTTTCCCCAAACGGCGACCCCGAGTCTCTCCTCACCCGAACCTTCTTCTCCCCTCTCTTCCCCGACGCGACTCCGACCTCCCTCGGTTCCTCTCGCCATCGTCGTCGATCGCCACAAGGTCATCGCTGGCTGGGGGTCTTCTTCTCCGGAGCCTCGCCAAAGTCAGGTTCCATAGCTACCAGCGGCCGATTCCCTCTGCCCTTGATCGATCGCCGGTGCAGATTAGGGCTCGGAGCACAGAGGTGAGGAAATATCCTCGACTCATCTTCTTCCCTTTTTCCGTGTGCAATTGTGCCCTAGATCCCTTGCCCTAGATCCTTTCTGTCAGCTTCGATCAGTCATCGCGATGACAAGCCGTGCCACCAGATCGTTGCGTGGAGATGCCTTAGGGCTTTGAGGGTAGGCAATCGAATCTTCTTTCTCGCTGTGGTTGTGTTTTTATAGCAATCCATGCCCTAGATCCATCATCAGAGCTTTGTTCTGCGGATAATTGGTGTTGGATTGTTGTTTACCCTATCAGATCTTGATCCTCATTCTTCTTTGCGGCTGTTAGATCACGGATTGGATCAGGTGACACCTTCTGGAGGCAACCGATCGAGTACTTGGACTTTCTCTTCTTCACTGTGAATGAGGTGTCGTTTGAAGCGGGAAAGATTTCCAGCAGGTGTTGTAATCTGTGATTTGGAATTAGGTGCGGTGGTGTTCTTGATCCAACATCAACAGGGGCTGTGAGCTTGAGGTATGGTGTAAGGTTTTTGATCTTGTTGTAGAAAGGTACATTTAGGATTATGTGTTGAATTAGGTAGGATCAGTGGTTATTTCTGATTAGATATAATTGTTTGAATTAATCTAATGGGATAATTAGGGTTAGGTTAATTAACCCTAATTAACGGTTAGATTTAAATTAGGTAGGTTGAGATGATTTGATTAGGGTTTTGCCCTAATTTGTTATTAGGGATTTTATTTAGCTATTCTTTTGGATTTAGCTAAATAAAAAATATATATATTGTGTTAGGTTTTTTGGGTCGCGAAAACCGCTTTTCGCGTCGCGGAGACCCCGAATCGCCCAAGCCACGGATCTCGTGCAAGGTAAAACTTTCAAAAAATGTGAGTACGAGTTTAAAACACGATCGACTCTTAGATCTACGAGGGAAAAACATTTACCCTTGATGCGTGCCCTTCGCAATCCCGCAACGTCCAAAGGTAGCCAGATCTCGAGACCGTCAAGCGAACGGTCCTCTAGCGGTATCCACACGAACAAGGAGTGGTCTTCTACCACTCAAAGATGGAGAAGAGAACCCACAAGTGTGCTAGCACTTTCTAGGGCTCTTGGATTGGATCTAAAAGGTGAGAAAGGAGAGAAGGGAAAAAGGAACTCACACACTCCTCTAGTTACTCTCCTTTTGTGACCTTCACACCACCTAGTTGCTTAGAATCAACTCTCACTTCTTTTCCACCATAAAGCCACGACCATCAGCAAGCTAGAGAGAGGGAGAAGCACCCAAGGAAGAAGAAGCATTGAACACCATTCAATTTCACCAAATGAAAACATCTCATCACTTAGTGTGGCCGGCCACCACATGTGTAACCCCCACATTAATGTGGCCGGCAACATTAAGAGGATTAATGGTGTGTAACCTCCATGAGGTGGCACACCATTATATAAGGGGATGATGTGGCATGCCATGTAGGATGAGTCATCCTCATGATGTGGCAATTCATCAAGTCAAAACTTGATGTATCAACCTCTATTTGGTCAAGTCAAAATTGACAAATGCTCTTCCTTGTTGAGTTAAATCCAAGCTTTGATTCAAGTCAATTTTAATTTAATGAATCTCAATTCATTAATATAAATTGACTCATGAATCAAATTTAAATTAGACTCATTCAACAATTGAATCTAATTGAGTCTAACTCAATAAGTCTAATTTGAATCCAATCTTTGATTCATCATATGAATCTAATCCTATTGGTTCATCATATGAACCTAATCTCCATGCACATGTTCTTTGTGTGTGACCCAATAGGTTCTTGTAACGTTGGCAATGTTATAAACTCTTTTAGAAACATAAGCAATGAGCGGCATCTAGCAATACATCATTGCTACCCAAGTTACAAGAAATGTTGAGATCCAACATCACCTTGTGACTACTAATTGTGACTCCTCACAATATGTGACAAGTGTCCTTCTATCCTAGACATCTAGATTGATCAATGTGAAGCATAGACCGTGTCATCCTCTGACCAATCTAAATCTTGAACTCCGAGTAGACTCACTCAATCAAATGAGCTCAATATCTCATACAGACTCATTTGGGTATGGCCATACACTTCGTGGTCTCACTCTATCAAGAATATCGATGTCTCTCCCGTCATATAGGAGGGATAGATCCCATCTACATCACTCACATCCCTCTGCATAATTTGTTATATACCCAGTAATCGCCTTTATAGTCCACCCAGTTACGGGTGACGTTTGACGAAACTTAAATACATAACTCCTTATGTAGGGATCCATGGTGACTTCAGGTCTAAGGACTAATAGTCATACTAATAGCCACAGGAGAAACTATATGACACTCATATAACGATCCATGATACTTTCTCATGGCGGGTCATTCAGTATATATTCTCTAATGCATACCCATGTGTCAGCTTGATATCTCTATATCCATGACTTGTGAGATCAAGTCATCGAGCTGACCTACATGCTAGTCTTATTGTATTAACATTGTCCCTTAATGTTAATACTCGACTAGGAATGATTTAGAGTAGTGTTCCCTATATCATCTCACTATCAATTCAAATAATCGATTGATATAGGTATGAAGGTTCTACTCAAGGACGTTACTATACTTATTTTATCTGACACTAATATAAATAAGCATAATAACCAAAAATCAATGCCTTTATTAATATACAAAAATATGATATACATGAGTCCATACAATCATCAAATGATTGGCTCTAGGGCTCTAACTAACAATCTCCCACTAGCACTAGTGCCAATCAGTATAGGCTCTAAGGCCTAATGACCTAGTGTGACCATCATGCTTTCTCTGTGCCAAAGCCTTGGTCAAGGGCTCTGCGATGTTAGCCTCTGTAGGTACTCTGCAAATCTTCACATCTCCTCTATCGATAATCTCCCGAATGAGATGGAAGCGCCGTAGTATGTGCTTGGTCCGCTGGTGTGAGGGAGGTTCCTTCGCATGTGCTATAGCTCCATTGTTGTCACAATAGAGCTCAACTGGGTCAGCGATGCTAGGAACCACCCCAAGTTCAGTGATGAACTTGCGGATCCAAATTGCCTCCTTTGCTGCCTCTGATGCAGCAATGTACTCGACTTCTGTTGTAGAATCAGCTACTGTATCCTGCTTCAAACTCTTCCAGCTGACAGCACCACCATTAATGCAAAATACGAACCCCGACTGCGATCGGTCTGGAAGCTAGCATCACTGTAACCCTTTACAGCTAGCTCATCATTGCCTCCATATATCAAGAAATATTCTTTAGTCCTTCTTAAGTACTTAAGAATATTCTTGACCGCTATCCAGTGACTTTCACCTGGATCTGACTGGTATCTGCTCGTCATGCTCAAAGCATACGAGACATCAGGTCGAGTACATAGCATGGCGTACATGATCGATCCTATGGCTGAGGCATAAGGGATCTGATCCATGCGGTCTCTCTCCTCTCTAGAAGAGGGACTTTGAGTCTTCGAAAGACTCACGCCATGTGACATCGGCAGAAATCCCTTGGAGCATGGCAAACCGAAGGACTACCTTATCAATGTATGTACTCTGACTTAGGCCAAGCAATCTCTTAGATCTATCTCTATAGATCTGAATCCCTAGAATGTGGGATGCCTCACCTAAGTCCTTCATTGAGAAGCAACTCCCTAGCCAGGTCTTGACAGACTGAAGCATAGGGATGTCCATCTCAATGAGTAGTATGTCATCCACATACAATATGAGGAAGACAACTATGTCCCCTACAACCTTCTTGTAGACACAAGGCTCATCTTCGTTCTTGATGAAACCAAACTGTTTGATCGCATCATCGAATCGAAGATTCCAGCTCCGAGAAGCTTGCTTTAATCCATAAATGGACCTATGCAGCTTGCATACTCTACTAGTATGCTGTGGATCTACAAAACCCTCAGGTTGTGTCATGTACACATCCTCGAGTAGGTTTCCATTCAGAAACGCGGTTTTGACATCCATCTGCTATATCTCATAGTCATGGTAGGCTGCAATAGCAAGCATGATCCGAATGGACTTAAACATCGCTATTAGAGAAAAGGTTTCATCATAGTCAATACCATGTATCTGCTTGAAACCTTTAGCTACTAAGCGACCCTTATAGATAAGTCCATCCATGTCAGTTTTTCTCTTAAAGACCCACTTACACCCAATGGGTTTTACCCCTTCAGGTGGATCAACCAAAGTCCATAATTGGTTGGTGTACATGGATTCCATTTCGGATCTCATGGCCTCTAGCCATTTCTCGGAATCTGGTCTCATCACAGCTTCCTGATAGGTGGTAGGCTCATCCTCTATGAGCATAACGTCATCATGGTCAGACAAGAGAAATGAGTATCTCTCAGGCTGACGACGCACCCTATCAGACCTGCGAAGAGGAATGTCTACTTGAACTGTTGTTGTTCCTCAACTCCTTGTGGAACATCATCCACAACACTTTGTGGTTCTAGTTCAATTTCCATCGAGGCATCAGTGCTATTGTTTGCATCTTGAACTTCTTCAAGATCGAACGCGCTCCCACTAGTCTTTCTAGAAACAAAGTCCCTTTCTAGAAAGACCCCAGTCTTTGCCACAACTACCTTGTGCTGACTGGGAATGTAGAAGTAATATCCCTTAGTTTCCTTGGGATATCCGATGAAATAGCACTTGTCGGATTTAGGTTCTAATTTGTCTGAGACTTGACGTCTAACGTAAGCCTCACAACACCAAATCCTCATGAAAGACACCTAGGCATCTCTCCCAGTCCATATCCTATATGGTGTCTTTATCACGGCCTTTGATGGAACTCGGTTGAGTATGAAAGCTGCCGTGTCTAGAGCATATCCCCATAGATATGTCGGAAGATCTGTGTGACTCATCATAGACCGTACCATATCTAATAAGGTACGATTCCTCCTTTCGGATACACCATTCCACTGTGGTGTTCCAGGAGGAGTGAGTTGGGATAGAATCCCACACTCAGCTAAATAGTCACGAAACTCATGGCTTAAGTATTCACCACCTCGATCTGATCGAAGTATCTTAATACTCATGCCAAGCTGTTTCTGTACTTCATTCTTGAATTCTTTGAACTTTTCAAAGGATTCAGACTTATGTGTCATCAAGTACACATAACCATATCTACTGAAGTCATCAGTAAATGTGATGAAGTATCTATAACCGCCTCTAGCAGCAACATTGAAAGGGCCACATACATCACTATGTATGAGTCCTAACAAATCAGTTGCTCTCTCGCTGTGCCCACTAAAGGGAGACTTGGTCATCTTGCCTCGTAGGCATGACTCACATATCTCATATGATTCAAAATCAAATGAGTCCAGCAAACCATCCTTATGGAGCTGGGATAAGCGCTTGTCATTTATATGACCTAAGCGACAGTGCCAGAGGTATGTTTGGTTCATGTCATTTGACTTGAACCTCTTGATATTTACGTTATAGATAGGGCTCTCTAGATCTAGAATATAGAGTCCGTTTATCAGAGGTGCACTACAATAGAACATATCGTTTAAATAGACGGAACAACATTTGTTCTTTATTATAAACGAAAATCCTTTCTTGTCCAAACAAGAAATGGAAATTATGTTCTTAGTCAAGGCAGGCACATAACAACAATCATCTAATTCTAGTACAAGCCCAGAGGGAAGAGATAGATGATAAGTTCCTACAGCAACAGCAGCAACCCGTGCTCCATTGCCTACTCGTAGGTCTATCTCACCCTTCGTCAATGCCCTGCTATTTCTCAGCGCTTGTACATTAGTACAAATGTGCGAAGCACATCCGGTATCTAATACCCACGATGAAGAAATAGAGAGGTTGACTTCTATAACATTTATACCTGAAGTAGAAATCTTATTTCTCTTCTTCTTAAGATCTTCCAGGTATTCTTTGGAGTTCCTCTTCCAGTGCCTTGCTTGTCCTTGATATAGGTGACAAAGATGTTCAACCATATCGTAAGCGCTCATCAACTCATGTTGCTTCTGAAGCTCAGAGTTCATGGTTGCGAGCATAAGACAAGACACATCTAATGCGTCATCTTGATGCTTCTTGTAAGCATCTCGGTCTGCTCGCGTGGCAGTGGCAGGAGGAGCCTCCGGAATGGGCTGCTCCAGAACGTACAGTTTACGTTCTTGGGTGAGAACTATTCTCAGGTCCCTGTACCAGTCCAGGAAATTTGCTCCGTTGAGCTTGTCCTTCTCAAGGACAGATCGCAGAGAGAAAATGTTCGTATTTGACGTCATGGTTATCTACAATATAAAATTTGCAGAAATAAATATCATATTCTTTAAAATCATTTAATTAGGCCTTTAATTAAATGATGCTCCCACTGAATTCTATAATTCTTGTGGGACAAGATCCACATCATACTAACCCTTGAATTAGCTTTGGCTAATACGCCCAAGGCTTAGTATGATCGGTAGGTAACGATTACCAATTACATCTCTATGCAACTCTTATTTATAAAATCAATATCCGCATTTATATTAAAACTCGAGTTAGCTTTAGCTAATACGCCCGAGAGTTAATATAGATGTGATTTTGATCTATCTTTTCCAACCGTTGGAATAATGCCTATAGTTGACTCAATCCAACCGAGTAACTAGGAATACTCAATCTAATTGAGCTTGTATTCACCCATGCGTTGATAGGCGGGACCTAGATTGTCCCTCCGTACCCTACCAAGATAATATGTATTGCTCTGCTTTGGCAGATTCAACAATACATGTGATCGAGGTAGTGATAGGTATCACAGCACGGTTAGGCATTTAGAGTTGGTTCGATCGAGATCTAATCTAATCGAAAAGGATGCATCTTGTGCACGACTTAGATCTAATCTAATCGCAAGGGTGCATCATGTGCACGACTTAGATCTAATCTAATCGTAAGACACTAATTAATTAATTACTTATTAAACATGCATCACATACACAAGCAATTAATTAACTTATTTGTGATTTAGTCATGGCCCTACTACGATCTTCTCAAGCCAATGAGAAGACCGATTGGTCAACCTAGGGTCAACAGCTTCTCCAAGCTCCTCCCTTTGACAACCTTGTGTTGCTCGTGCCCGCCTCGGAACACCGTCTCGTGTGGACCCTCCACCGCTCCAATTTGTACATTACAATTTGAAACTCGAGTTACATTCGAGTCTAAATCTAATTTACAACAAGAATATAAGAGAAAGGCACGATGCGCAGGTCGCGGAAAAATAAAAACATACAACACGCACAACACATCACGGCATGCAGTATAAATTACAACACAATCCAATCATATTGGGTTTTGGGCCATGACTATCACAAAATTAATATATAATTCAAAATTATATATTTTCATAATTTTCTATAATTTTTAAAATAATTTTTACAATTTTACGTGTAAAATTTCACGGCGGTGACGTTTAGCGGTTTCGGGCGCAATCGCGGAACGGATCCCCTTGCGGGGCCAGGGGCCGCGCCCCCGCGATCTAACCATCGCGAGGGTTCGTTTGCGATCCAACAGTGCCTAAACCCGCTGTCCTAAAATGATTTGGGCCGAGACATTGCCGTTTCGGAAAAATCTTCCCGGCGGGTTCGTTTTAAGCTATTTCGGGTGCGATCGCGGAGCAAATCCCCTTGCGGGGTTAGGGGCAGTACCCCTATCCATGATCTAACCATCATGATTTGCTCATTTGCGATCTAATGGCACCCAAGCCCGCTGTCCCAAACGGATTTGGGGCGAAACGAAGCCGGTTTTGAAAGATCTTTCCGGTAGCCGAAGCCTACAAGTGCCGAGACACTTGTGCTTCGCTTCTACGGAAAAATTACCCATAAAATCATAAAAAACTAATTTTTACAGAAAATCACAGATGGTTTTTATTTTTCATAAAAATAAAAACAAACTCATACAAGCCTTGCACGTGGCTCTGATACCACTGTTGGGTTTTTCGGGCCGCGAAAACCGCTTTTCGCGTTGCGGAAACTCCGAATCGCCCAAGCCACGGATCTCGTGCAAGGTAAAACTTTCGAAAAATGTGAGTACGAGTTTCAAACACGATCGACTCTTAGATCTACGAGGGAAAAACATTTACCCTTGATGCGTGCCCTTCGCAATCCCGCAACGTCCAAAGGTAGCCAGATCTCGAGACCGTCAAGCGAACGGTCCTCTAGCGGTATCCACACGAACAAGGAGTGGTCTTCTACCACTCAAAGATGGAGAAGAGAACCCACAAGTGTGCTAGCACTTTATAGGGCTCTCGGATTGGATCTAAAAGGTGAGAAAGGAGAGAAGGGAAAAAGGAACTCACACACTCCTCTAGTTACTCTCCTTTTGTGATCTTCACACCACCTAGTTTCTTAGAATCAACTCTCACTTCTTCTCCACCATAAAGCCACGACCATCAGCAAGCTAGAGAGAGGGAGAAGCACCCAAGGAAGAAGAAGCATTGAACACCATTCAATTTCACCAAATGAAAACATCTCATCACTTAGTGTGGCCGGCCACCACATGTGTAACCCCCACATTAATGTGGCCGGCAACATTAAGAGGATTAATGGTGTGTAACCTCCATGAGGTGGCACACCATTATATAAGGGGATGATGTGGCATGCCATGTAGGATGAGTCATCCTCATGATGTGGCAATTCATCAAGTCAAAACTTGATGTGTCAACCTCTATTTGGTCAAGTCAAACTTGACAAATGCTCTTCCTTGTTGAGTTAAATCCAAGCTTTGATTCAAGTCAATTTTAATTTAATGAATCTCAATTCATTAATATAAATTGACTCATGAATCAAATTTAAATTAGACTCATTCAACAATTGAATCTAATTGAGTCTAACTCAATAAGTCTAATTTGAATCCAATCTTTGATTCATCATATGAATCTAATCCTATTGGTTCATCATATGAACCTAATCTCCATGCACATGTTCTTTGTGTGTGACCCAATAGGTTCTTGTAACGTTGGCAATGTTATAAACTCTTTTAGAAACATAAGCAATGAGCGGCATCTAGCAATACATCATTGCTACCCAAGTTACAAGAAATGTTGAGATCCAACATCACCTTGTGACTACTAATTGTGACTCCTCACAATATGTGACAAGTGTCCTTCTATCCTAGACATCTAAATTGATCAATGTGAGGCATAGACCGTGTCATCCTCTGACCAATCTAAATCTTGAACTCCAAGTAGACTCACTCAATCAAATGAGCTCAATATTTCATATTGACTCATTTGGGTATGGTCATACACTTCGTGGTCTCACTCTATCAAGAATATCGATGTCTCTCCCGTCATATAGGAGGGATAGATCCCGTCTACATCACTCACATCCCTCTGCATAATTTGTTATATACCCAGTAATCGCCTTTATAGTCCACCCAGTTACGGGTGACGTTTGACGAAACTAAAGTACATAACTTCTTATGTAGGGATCCATGGTGACTTCAGGTCTAAGGACTAATAGTCATACTAATAGCCACATGAGAAAGTATATGACACTCATATAACGATCCATGATACTTTCTCATGGCGGGTCATTCAGTATACATTCTCTAATGCATACCCATGTGTCAGCTTGATATCTCTATATCCATGACTTGTGAGATCAAGTCATCGAGCTGACCTACATGCTAGTCTTATTGTATTAACATTGTCCCTGAATGTTAATACTCGACTAGGAATGATTTAGAGTAGTGTTTCCTATATCATCTCACTATCGATTCAACTAATTGATTGATATAGGAATGAACGTTCTACTCAAGGACGTTACTATACTTATTTTATCTGACACTAATACAAATAAGCATAATAACCAAAAACCAATGCCTTTATTAATATACAAAAATATGATATACATGAGTCCATACAATCATCAAATGATTGGCTCTTGGGCTCTAACTAACATATTGTTTGACACAGGACTCTGATTCGAGACAGGCGTCTCGACGTTGGATTTGGCGTAATACTACCTGCTATTTGAGGCGAGTACCCTCTGACTTATCTTTCGATAATGTCTTATAATATGTGTAGCTTATATATAATTACTAGTGGTAGATAGTAGATTTACTTCTTCCCTGGTCTTAGTTAATTGATACCTTTCACATGATTCTTCTGTAAGTTGCTTTACTTTAGAACTGGATGCTTTTATCTTTTGCCATGTGTATATATGTTCATAGAGATGGAGATTTATGATGCTTATCTACACTTGATTAGTTGCTGGAGATACTTGTTATATGTTGTTGGATTTGCATTGCTTATATCATTGTTATACATATGCGTTTGTTTTATTGGCACCTACACATATAGAGGAGGATATGTTCAGGTATGACATACTGTAGCCGCACGCACCATATCGCATGATTGCATGTTGGGCGATTGACGACTCCATTGTTGTTGAGCTCGTCGGCCGGCTACATGGACCTCTACACACGTGACCACTGCATGGGTAGTGGCACAACACTTAGGGTGTGTATGGTAGTTTGCTCTGTAGTGCTCCGCTGGTCCGCTCATGGGTAGTGTGACTGCATCGTGGAAGCAGGCAGGGATCCCTCCCCGTCATTGTGTACCGGGAGATGAGAGCATTGCGCTCCCTCACTATGTCTGAGGTAGGAGGATGTGTGTACTCCGACAGCATCCCGTCCACTCGGTCACTCATCAGGGGTAGTGACGGCAGAGTGCACGGTGTCACATCCCTACCCACTCGGTCTCACCATTGTGTGTGAGATGGCTGACTGGCTGACAGGGGTGACCATGTCATATTGCATCATATGCACATATTGCATTTATTGTGATTGTTGCATATTGGATGGTGCACTTGGCTGACTGCATATGATTGACATGCATACAGGATACATGCTTATTTGCTCTGACTATCTTTGTCTGTGTATGTCCACAGTCAATTGCCCAAGCCTCGCAGGTGAGTACTGTTTATTTCAGTTATGCATTTTCTTATTATTCTTGCTATAGACTGTACTTTATACCTATTGCTGGTTATTACAGTTTATTTCATCTATGCATATCTGTTATACTGTTAGGAGACTGTACCGTAGGTTGTACTGTTAGGAAACTGTACTGTAGGCTCTATGGTTTGGTGTACTGTACCATAGGATGTTACTGGTGATTATATGTTGTTGTACATATCTATTGGATTACCTGCTGAGTTCTTTGAACTCACCCCGTTGTTACTATTTTTCAGGTTGAGGCCGTCAGGAGAGATTCCAGTCGCTAGCCCCTTTATCGCGAGGATTTCCTGTTGTCGGGATCTGTTTTGTTTTTGTATCTTATATACTTGTGATGTGGGTTTGTATTGTGGACTTTATATCGAACACTTGGGTTTACTACTTTTGGTTTTCCGCTGCGGATATATTTTCATTACTTCGTGGATTTTGTCTTTGTTCATTATAGTGGAGTAGGATGTTTACATATATCTTCGAGGATTCTATATCGTTCTTTCTTTATATAACTGCGTGGATTGTTCATATTATATCTGTGTGGAAATGTTGAATATAACTGCGTGGATTGTTTACTATTTGTGTATTGTTCCGGCCGTGTGTGGCCGAGGTATAGAGATATATGTATTCTGGATTCATATTGTCACCCATACAGGGGAGATGCTGCCGAAATTTCTTCGGACAGGGACTACCTGGGGCATGACAATATTTTTGGTATCAGAGCAGGTTTACGATACCTGCTTCCGTGTTATGGACTTGTGAGTTTATCTGATACCAATTTATTTGGTATCAGAGCATGGGTTACGATGCTCTGTATTTTCTTTTTATCTGATTCCAATTCTTTTGGTATCAGAGCAGGTTAAAATACTTGCTAGGCATTCTGGATTTTCGAGATTTTAGCTGATACCAATTTATTTGGTATCAGAGCGGATTTCTGATACTTGTTCCTCGCGTTCTGGAGTTTACGAGTTTTGCGAGCTTATCTAGATATTTTGGATTTTGCGGATTTCCGTCGAATTTTCGATTCGGAATTCCGAGGTATTTTGACGAGGTTCTATTGATTCGATTTGGGGGCTTAGCAACGACAGGATATCTCCAAATGGCAAATAGGTAAATTAGGTAACCTTATAGTTTTTATACCTGTAGTGATATCTGGGTAACCTTTTGTTTACAGATATGATACACAAACGTGTACCGACACCGAGACATGGCAGACCATGTAAGCGGCCGATAGATTCCCCTGAGACAGAGTCTCCAGAGAGATCTGCTAGGGTCGAGCCTGTCTGTTAGGGACAGACTCGTCAGGATATTATAGACATGTCGGATTATAAGATCCTGACGGTTCCGACTTCAGAGGTACATACCTCGACTGTACCACTAGTGGTATCACCTTCAGTATACCAGGCACCCCCTCCAGTCGTGCCTACTACTACGTACTTGAGGTACAAGATGAGGTAGAGATCTGGTGGGACACGCAGCGCTCGATTATAGGCGAGCAGCATATTACATGGGCGAGATTTAGGGAGGCATTCGAGAGTCAGTATTTTACCCAAGCGTATCAGATGACACGTCGGTAGGATTTTATGAGTCTTCGGCAGAATAACTGCCCAGTTGATCCGGCAGTAAGAATGGGGGACCCACTTCCTGAAGGGTCTTAGCTTGAGAACCGATGAAGGGCTGACTAAGCGGTTAATGGCCGAGCCGATCAGCCGGGTTGGTCCGAGCGGAGTTAGAGATAACCCATCCATGGGGTTGGGTGTCCGACGCCAAGGCAGGAGGATCGAAGGGCCGACCAGGAGCCCGAACGGCAAGGGCCAAAGAGCCGAGCGGGCAACCCGCCCGGACAAAATAAGGGCGAGGGGACAAAAAGGTGGCCGAGCGGCCTATGCGCTCGGCTCGGGATATGGGATATCGGTAGAAGCATGTCTGATGATTAGGCCGTACACAAGATCGCACGATGGAGGATCTTGCCGTCACATCATGGAAAGGTTGATACAGTAGCAGTATGGCCTCAGGGACGCCTTTTCTGATGGATCCATATCTGGGCATGGCCCTTCTGACAGACCCATGCCTGGGCATGGTCAAATGCAGGTGATTGCTTTGATTGGTGCGCCCAGGCTCCTTCGAGGGGTCTATATAAGGCCTCAATTTCTTCACCGGAGGTATGCACGTCTTCATCTTGAGGCCACCTTTTTGTCATTCCTCGCCTGACTTGAGTGTCGGAGGACCGTCGCCGGGACACCCCTCCCGGCTCGGTTTTGTTGCAGGTTCGCCGGAGCACTCGAGGTTCAGCGAAGGCGCCACGTGCCCGGCGTCCAGACTCTTGGTTGGACGAGGATCAAATGGCGCCGTCGTGGGAGCGCTCCGCATCCGTCGGAGACAATGGGCGGTGGGCGACAACACGCAGTGGCGCTTTCAGCGGAAGAACTCGAGGCTCGGTCGAGATGAGGCCGCCAAACTCATGGGCAAAACAAAAAGCATCCATGGCGGAGCAACAAGCAACATCTGCGTCGGGTGCGAGCGGAAGCACCTCCAACCACCGTCGCATTCCATCGGGCCTTGTTTCGCACCCCTGAAGCCATACCAGCCCGAAGAGATAGAGGATCTTCCTCGGATGAAATGCCAAGGTGGGATGACAGGAAGGGAAAGCCCGGCGGACTTCTCCCAGCGGATCAATCGCCAATTTTCGAGGTTATCCTACGAGACCCTCTACAAGCACTACGTGCCTCCGTGATCGCGAATACAATGGAACAATGGACCGGATGATCATCCAGGTAAGTTCGATATCTGACCACGCTCCATCGGTACGAGATGGAGTAAAGTGTAGAGTTTTCCTTACCACCCTCTCGGGATCGGCTCAGCGGTGGTTTCGAAGGTTGCCGGACGGATCCATCCACGAGCTTCAAGGAATTCGAGCGGCCTTCCTCCACCACTTCGCCAGTGGTCGGCGTTATCAAAGACTTGTTCGCCATCAAGAAAGAGCCGAGAGAATCGCTTGAGGCTATATTCAGCGATTCAACCAAGTGGCGATGGATATCCCAACGGCCACATCGGAGACGATGATGAATGCCTTCACACAAGGCCTTGTGGATGGGGACTTCTTCCGGTCGCTCAGCCGCCCCGAGATTATGATCACATGCTACATCGGGACGAATATATAAATGTGGAAGAAGCGCATTTTCGGAAAAAGGAAACTCGGCGGCGCACTGTTCATGCAGTGGAAAGCGGCACAGCTCGGTGACCACCCGGAGGGAGGGCGAAGCAATTGATCCCTCACGTCGGATCGCACGTACAAGAGGGCCCAAGCCAAAGAAGAGGTGGACCCCTATGTTACGCAAATTCCACCAGACGGATACACACAACACGAGGGATTGCCGAAGCCTTCCCTTTGTGTCCAATCTGTTCGGGAAAGCGAGCAGATGCGCCTCCCACCGGCGGAGGCGTGGGACTCATGGTGACGGACCCGCAGGGGCGACACAGGAACACCCGATCGGCACGATCCCAGGCGGGAGAATCGGGCGTCGAGAAGCAGTCACGGCCGTCCGCTCGGGAGGAGGAAAATAGGAGCAATACTTCTGGGCGAGATCAGCGTTATTCTGGTGGGCGGCCGGAGAGATTCCAACCGAGCGAAAGGCGGGCGTCCGTCATTGCGAGATCACGTGGTCGGTGCTGACCAAGAGCGAGCGATGGGCGAAATCACTTCGGACCGGGGACTTAGAAGGAGTTGAAGTGCCCCATGACGGCGCTCATTAAAGCGGTAATAGAAAATTACACCATTCACCGCATATTTGTTGACACAGGAGCTCGGTCAACATCATATTCAAGACGTTCGATCAGTGCAAATTGATCGGCAGTTTCTTCCATGCGACCCGCTCTGGGTTCACGAACGCGAAGTTCACCGATCGGACAAATCCAGGTAGCCACCTCATTTGGGAGAAGAGCCGCTCGGGAGGACCGGGACAATAAACCGTGGTGGTCGACTCTCCCTCATCCTACAACGTCATTTTGGGACGGCGCTCGGCGAATTCCGAGCGGTTGTCTCAACCTTCCACGAAGATAAAGTTCCCGTGGAGGACAAAGTAGGAGAAGTGCGGGGAGATCAGCTAGCAGCTCGGCGGTGCTATATAGAGATGATCCGAGCGGAAGCTTGTTCCGCTCGGAAGGCGCCCCGAATTGAGGTACACGCCATAACCGAGAAACTCCTGCTTTAATTTATGATGAAAAGGAGGAAGTCCAGATCCATCCCCGATCGGAGGCCACGACTTTTATCGCCTCGATCGGGAAAGAACAGAAGGAGAAGCTGATTCAATGCCTCCAACGAAATCATGATGTCTTCGTTTGGTCGACACATGAGTTACACGGAATTTCACGAGCCTAGCGCGGCATGATTGCATGTCGACGGACGCTCGACCCGATGAAGCGAGAGAAAAAGGGACTTGGTAGGCGAATGCCATTATCCGGCGGAGGTGGAAAAACTTGAAGGCCGGCCACATCGCGAGTGCGATGCAGTGGTGTGCGTAGTCTTGGTCTCAAGCCGGGCGGCAAGTGGAGGGTCTGCATCGACTTTCGAGATTTAAACAAGGCATGCCCCAAGGATTTTTATCCTCTGCCCCGGATAGATCAGTTGGTGGACTCCACGGCCGGCTGCGAACTAATTTGCATGCTTGATGCTTACCAAGGATATCATCAAGTACCGCTCGCCCGAGAAGACCAAGAAAAAGTAAGCTTCGTAACGGCTGACGGCACATATTGTTACAATGTGATGCCGTTCGGATTGAAGAATACCGGAGCCACCTATCAACGCTTGATGAACAAGGTTTTCAAGGAGCAGATCGGGCGGAATCTGGAAGTTTATGTGGACGACATTCTTATCAAATCCGTCTGAGCGGCCGATCTTTTCAAGGATAGGGAAGAAACCTTGAGCAGCTGCGAAATATGAGTCAAACTAAACCCCAAAAGTGCTTTGGCGCCAAAGGAGGCGTTTTAGGGTATATAGTGACCGGCGGGGAATTGAAGCAAATCCCGCAAGATTAAAGCAACGCAAGACATCGCCCCAAAATACAAAGAAAGTGCAAAGGTTGACCGGTGGATAACCGCTCTATCGAGATTCATCTCGAACCGTAGCCAAGACACTGCCATTCTTCAAGATCCTGCGCAAGGCTACTAAATTCCAGTGGGATGAAGAATGTGACCGAGCATTTGAAGAGTTGAAGACATATCTTAATTCTCTACCAGTGTTAGCCAAGCCGGTCGGGGGTGAGTCACTTTATATGTATCTGTCGTCAACTGAGCATGCTGTAGGCTCAGCACTTGTGAGGGCGAACGGCGAAGAACAGCCGGTGTATTTTCTAAGCCACATTTTAAAAGATGCTGAATCTCGCTACACTGGGCTTGAGAAGTTGGCCTTGGCTTTAGTTCTAGCCGCTCGGCGCCTGCGACCATATTTCTTGGCTCATACCATTATTGTCCGGACGAACAGTCCACTTGGAAGAGTGCTGTTGAATCCAGAAGCGTCCGGACGGCTTATCAAGTGGACGACAGAATTGAGTGAATTTGACATCCAATATCAGCCCCGCTCGGCGATTAAAGCCCAATCCTTGGCTGATTTTGTGACCGAAGTGCAAAGGCCAGAGCCGGAAGCTATGTGGAGAATATATGTGGATGGGTCTTCCACTTGGCTCGGAAGTGGGATCGGAATATTACTACTCTCACCTCATGAAGAAAAGATGCACCTATCCGTCCGGCTAGATTACAAAGCTACTAACAAAGAAGCAGAGTATGTGGCCCTTATAGCCGGATTGCAGGCTGCACGGCATGTGGGAGCCGGTCGGGTGACACTTTATTCGGATTCACAGTTGGCCGCTCAGCAACTTTCCGGCACCTTTGAAATCAACAGCGTTCGGCTTAAACTCTACGCTGAGGCCTTTGGAAAACTCAAAGCTACTTTCCGAGAGGTGCTTATTCAGAAGATTCCCCGAACGGAGAACCAGGCGGCCGATGAGTTAGCCAAACTCGCAAGCTCAATAACGCCGGTCGCCATTCTGCAACCAATTGAAAAAATACTGCTGGTGGCGCACGTCGACCGGATGCAAGGCCTCACGTTTCCAAGCGACTGGAGGACACCTATCATAGAATTTCTCCGTTCGGGCACCACACCCTCCGATGAATATGCAGCCCGGCTCCTCAGAAGAAGAGCCGGTCGGTTTACACTCATCGGAGATCAGCTTTACAAGAAAGCTTTCTCGCGCCCGTTGCTGAAATGTGTAAGCTTGGAGGACTCAGCTTACATCCTCCAAGAAGTACATCAAGGATCATGCGGGGGTCATCCGGGCGGGCGCTCATTGGCCAAGAAGATCCTCTTGGCCGGATACTTTTGGCCAACTTTACAAACAGATGCCGCTCGGACAGTATCTACCTGCCTTTCATGCCAGAAGTATCACAACTTCTCCCACCGACCGGCAGAGGAGATGAAGGCATCAACCATCTCATGTCCGTTCGATCAATGGGGAATGGATATTGTGGGTCCATTTCCGATGGCGACCGGGCAGAGGAAATTTTTACTAGTGGCGGTAGACTATTTCTCCAAGTGGGTGGAGGCCGAGCCGCTGGCAAAGATAACTGAACAGATGGTTAAAAAATTCATCTGGCAACACATCATTTGTCGGTTCGGCATCCCTCGCCGACTAGTGTCCGACAACGGGCGGCAGTTCACAGGGAAGATGTTAGAGGATTGGTGCAAAAGCTACGGCATTGAGCAACATTTCACGTCCGTGGCCTATCCTCAGAGCAACGATCAAGCTGAAGTCGCCAACCGGGAAATTCTTCGTATTCTGCGCGCTCGGCTCGACCATTTGGGAGGGAGTTGGCCGGATGAAGTGCCGAGCGTCTTGTGGGCTATCCGAACGACGCCAAAAGAAGGGACGGGAGTCACACCGTTCCATTTGGTATATGGCGGTGAGGCTGTCATACCGGTCGAAGTCGGCGTTGAGTCAGCCAGGATCCAGAGCTATGATGATGACAACGCCGAACGAAGAAACATGGAGCTGGACTTGGTAGAAGAGGAGAGGGCAAAGGCGTCCGTTCGGCTGATGGCATACCGTCAGCGGATGAAGCAAAACTACAACCGGCGCGTCATTCCCAGATCGTTCCAGGTCGGCGATCTTGTCTGGAAGAAAGTCAAGCCGGTCGGCGACGTCGGCAAGCTTGAAGCTCCATGGGCGGGCCCTTTCAAAATCATCGAAAAGCTCCGCTCGGGCGCGTATTATCTGGAAGATGAGGACGGACGGCAGCTAGATAGGCCGTGGAGCGCGAATCACCTCCAGCCTTACCGAGCGGGGTGAAAGGTGTATCACTGTAAATCACCCTGTGTACTTCATTTTTCGACTAAATACTTGAAATGCAGAGATGAAAAGTCAAAAAAGCGAATATAAGGCATTATCGTCGTAACCCGAAGACCCCAGGCCGTTCGGCCGGGGTTTGTATCATCGAACCCGAAGGCCCCCGAGCCGATCGGCCGGGAGGTTTGTATCCGAGCCGGGAGCTCGAACCCGAAGACCCCAGGCCGTTCGGCCGGGCTGCGTATAGAATAAAAGCAGCATTCGAAATCGAAGACCCCGAGCAGTTCGGCCGGGCTGCATACTAGTGTGGCAGGAAGGAAACCAAAGCCCTGCGCTGCTCAGGATGATAGAGGGAGGTTATTGCCTGGAGCGAAGGCCAGAGCCGGTCGGCCAGGTATATGGTTTTCCGAGCCAAGTGCTCGACAACGAAGTCCCCGAACCGCTCGGCCGAAGGTATGCGGATCAAATTGGCGCCAAACGCTCTAAAAACGGAAGCCCTGTACCATTCGGACGGATATAAATTATCCGAGCCAAAATGCTCGGAGCAGACCCTGAGCCGTTCGGCCAGGAGTACGTTCTTGGGTAAAAGGGGCATAGGGATTATCCGAGCCAAGCACCCGAATAGTGAAAGCCTCCCTGCCGATCAGGTTCGCGAGCGAATGACCCATGCTGTTCGGCCGGGCATAAATATTGTTCAAGCGCGGGATATGAAGGCCAAGGTCGCTTGACCTGGTAAGGAGTCAACCTCGAAGGCCGTCTAGCCCAGACGTTAAACCGTAGAGACGAGCCGGCGTCTATAAACCCTCCGAGCGGAAGACCGACGAGCACCGTCGAGAGCCGCGCCAATCGGCTATAAACATCCGCCGACGAGCACCGTCGTTAAAATCGAGCCGCGATCGGCTATAAACATCCGCGACGAGCACCGTCGTTAAAAATCGAGCGGCGATCGGCTATAAACATCCGTGCCGACGAGCACATCGAGAGCCGCGCCGATCGGCTATAAACATCAGCGGCGAGCACCGTCGTTAAAAATCGAGCGCGAGCCGGCTATATCCGCGCCGAAGAGCACCGTCATTAAAAATCGAGAGCCGCCCCGATCGGCTATAAACATCCGTGCCGACGAGCACCGTCATCGAGAGTCGCGCCGATCGGCTATAAACATCCGCGCCGACGAGCACCGTCTTAAAATCGAGCCGCGCCGATCGGCTATAAACATCCAGGCGACGAGCACCGTCGTTAAAATCGAGAGCCGCGCCGTTAAAAATCGAGAGCCGCGCCGATCGGCTATAAACATCCGCGCGACGAGCACCGTCGTTAAAATCGAGAGCCGGCCGATCGGCTATAAACATCCGTGCCGGAGCACCGTCGTTAAAATCGAGAGCGGCGATCGGCTATAAACATCCGCGCCGACCACGATCGTTAAAATCCGCGCCGATCGGCTATAAACATCCGTGCCGACGAGCACCGTCGTTAAAGATCGAGCGCGCCGATCGGCTATAAACATCCGCGGCGACGAGCACCGTAAAAATCGAGAGCCGCGCCTATCGGCTATAAACATCCGCGCCGACGAGCACCGTCGTTAAAATCGAGAGCCGCGCCGATAAACATCCGTGCCGACGAGCACCGTCGTTAAAATCGAGAGCCGCCCGATCGGCTATAAACATCCGCGCCGGCGAGCACCGTCGTTAAAAATCGAGCCGCCGATCGGCTATAAACATCCGTGCCGGCGAGCACCGTCGTTAAAGATCGAAAGCGGCGATCGGCTATAAACATCCGCGCGGAAAAACGAAATCGAGAGCCGCGCCGATCGGCTATAAACATCCGCCGTGAACCGTCGTTAAAATCGAGCGCGCGATCGGCTATAAACATCATGTTGCGAGCAAATCGTTAAAGATCGAGAGCCGCGCCGATCGGCTATAAACATCCCGAGCGGAAGAACGAATATCAAAGTAAGACCGTGGAAACTACAAATATTAAAAAATTCGGGCCCAATTGGGAGTTGGTCCTTCGATACTCGGCTTTGTGGACTTCACGCAGGCAGGATACGTGCAAAGTGAGTAGGCTACCTCGCTCGGACCCTATGCAATGTGCCAAGCCGATCGGACGCGTGAAGGAGAACCCTTAAGAGCGGGACTGACTCTAAGTATCAACGTTAAGCAAACAGAAGAATATTATGGACAATGAGTAGGAAAACAAAGGAGCAGCGTTTCTTTCAAAGAAGAATTATGCCGAACGGCACCACAAAAATTTTACATCCGCCGAGCGGATGAAATACAGAAGGTACTCGAAATAACCCGCCTCACTCAGGGTCTTCAAAGCTGAAGAAGGCGTCAGGAATATCATCAATCATGGCCGCCAGGTCGGAAGCGGGAATATGCATTCCCTCGGGAAGGTGGCCCCCTTTCTTCAAGTATGTCACGGTGACCTTGACCGCTTCGGCGAAAGTGGAAGAGACGTTGCCACCGAATTTTAGGCCGAACCTCTCCGAGTGGAGGTATTCCTGGCGCGCGGCTGCTAGGCGACTCGGCTCACCCTCTTTATATTTTCTGAGTGCCGCTCGGGAAGCGGTTAAGGTGTCTTGAACAACCTTCAAGTCCACCTCGGCCTTTGTGCGCTCTGCCGAACGGATCTCTCGCTCGGCATTCAGCTCGACCTCTAGCTTCTTAGACTGCTGATCTAGGGCCCGGACTTCGACTTTCATTTTATCCAGATCAGCAATCGCTCGCCTCTTCCGGCCACTGGCGCGCTTCACGTCCCCGTCCCGCTTCTTCACCAAGTCTTCGAGTCGGGCCACCTCCGCAGCCAGATCGGCAGCCTTCTTCTGTTCGGCCTCGAGGGTTTGTTTCTCCCGCTCGGCCGACGGACCCCCCGACAATTGAAGTTTTTCCAGGAGACCCTCCAGCTCGGCTAGCCGACGGCTAGTGGCGATTTGCTCAGCCCAGCGCTGTAAAGGAAATAATGAAATCAGGAATCAAATAGTGGCATGGAACAGGAAGAAAAATGAATACCTGAGTGGCCTGCTGCATGTTGTTGTCGCCAAGCTGCTTGGGCGTCATGAGGGCCGCTTGAATCTGCGCGTCCTCAAAAAGCTTGGCAAGCGGGCCCGTCAAGGTTATTTCGTGAACGGGGCTTGAGGGCCGATCGGCGGACAGTAAATATTCCTCCGATGGGAATCGGAGGGTGGTCTTGATGGTTGGGTGGCCGGACGGCGCTTCTTCAGCTGCAGTCGCCTGGCCAGAGGACTCCCCTATGGTGGAAGTTTCGCCCAACCGATGTAAGCGGCGACGAGTCCGGGGAGGAGAGTCGGTGGGCTACGCAGGAGGCGATGTCACAGGAGTCCCGATCTGCGACGGTGTGCGATCGGGCGAAGTTACGCCGATCAGCTCATGTGGTTCCCCCTCTTGGGGTGGCGGAGGACCAGAGTCTCTTTGACGTTTTCGCCGAACTTCCAGCGGTGGATCCCCGACTGGAGGGACCCCCAGCTCGGCGGGGGCTGAGGAAACAGGATCTGCCTCAACCTCTGTTGAAGCGGATGGGGCAGCATCTGTTTCAGGGGCGGACTGCGCCCCCCCTCTCCCGCATCTGCCGGGCGGCTGGGGATGAGACCCCGCTCGGCGAGCTCCTTTTTGGTGGCCGCCTCGATCTCCACGGCCTTCAGTTTCAGATGAGCGGTAGCTTTGGAGCGCCACATGACTTCAGCTGCAATAGAAGAAATTAAAATCAGTTAGATAAAAAAGGTGAAGGGAGTAAAGAGTCTCTTACCCATACGGTAGGGAAGATTGGCCCGAACGGGAGATAACCCAAAAATATATAACACCCCCTTGAGAAGCAACTGGTCGATCTTGTATCGCTGACCAGACAACCAGTTCGCTGCATGAAGATAGGCTGGATTGCTTCTGAACTTGCCGAGCTCCGGCTGAGTCGGCACAGCGGTCTGCCATTTGGTTCGAAATGCCGGCCGCTCGGGAAGTCGGATGTAGAAGAAAAATTCCTTCCAGTGCTTGTTGGAGGTCGGCATATTATCAAAAAATTTAAAGCCTATTCTACTCTGGAAAATGAAAGTGCCCAACTCGGATTGTTTGGGGTAGAAGAAGAAGTGGAATATTTTGGGGTCAAGTGGGATACTATGCAGCTTAAAGAGGACAACCACCCCGCTCAGCAACCTAAAGGAGTTCGGCACAAGCTGGCCGAGCGGGATGCGGAAATAATTACAAACCTCCAAAATGAATGGATGGGTAGGAAATCTAAGGCCGCCCTGGAATTGGTCTAGAAAAAAGCAAATGGTGCCGATCGGCGGGTTATGGGGCCGATCGGACGGGTCGGCTATAATTATTTCGTGGTCATCAGGGATCCCATACGTCCGAACAAGACGCCGAGCGCCCTCTTCATCAAACCGACTCTCCATGGTCATATACCAAGGGCCATGAACACCAACAGCGGGCTCAGAGGAGCTTGCCATCTCGGAGAAGCAATAAGAGGGCAAGAAAACAGAGGAACGGGAACGAAAGAGGCAAAACGACTTGGGAGGACCTTGTAAACGAAGGGAGAAAACTCACTGAGAAGGAAACGGGCGGAAAAGATCACCGGTGGGATGGTAGCCGCCGAAAAATAGGAACTGGATCGTCGGAGGTCGCAGCAGAAGAAGAGGCGGAAGGACAACGCACGAGCAAGCATGCGGCGAAGGAAGTAGACGGAGGCTTTATACTGCCGAGGTTGGTTGGCCTCCGCCGTCGGATGCAGGTCACGAAAGACGAGGCCCTCATCCGACCGTCTATTTCAAAGCAATCGCGTCCCATCGTACTAAGCATCGCCGCCACGTGAGAAGAGCCACGTGGCGCCTTGCCACTAGGCGCAATTAATGCGCGTCATACCGCGCATGCTGCGACTTAATGGGAAGGATTTGCGCGATTTTCGAGAAGATTTAAGCAAGCAAACGTCCACGTTGAACAACAAGGCATCCGAAACGAAGAGCCGAGCGGCTGAATCCGGCATAAGGGCCGAACGGCTAAAAGGAAGATTATGGAAGCGGCGACCGCCCGCTCGGACACATATAGTCCAGTCAGTCGGACTCACTGCCTCCTTCGACTTGAAGGGAAGGCAAGTGATCCGGCAGTAAGAATGGGGGACCCACTTCCTGAAGGGTCTTAGCTTGAGAACCGATGAAGGGCTGACTAAGCGGTTAATGGCCGAGCCGATCAGCCGGGTTGGTCCGAGCGGAGTTAGAGATAACCCATCCATGGGGTTGGGTGTCCGACGCCAAGGCAGGAGGATCGAAGGGCCGACCAGGAGCCCGAACGGCAGGGGCCAAAGAGCCGAGCGGGCAACCCGCCCGGACAAAATAAGGGCGAGGGGACAAAAAGGTGGCCGAGCGGCCTATGCGCTCGGCTCGGGATATGGGATATCGGTAGAAGCATGTCTGATGATTAGGCCGTACACAAGATCGCACGATGGAGGATCTTGCCGTCACATCATGGAAAGGTTGATACAGTAGCAGTATGGCCTCAGGGACGCCTTTTCTGACGGATCCATATCTGGGCATGGCCCTTCTGACAGACCCATGCCTGGGCATGGTCAAATGCAGGTGATTGCTTTGATTGGTGCGCCCAGGCTCCTTCGAGGGGTCTATATAAGGCCTCAATTTCTTCACCGGAAGTATGCACGTCTTCATCTTGAGGCCACCTTTTTGTCATTCCTCGCCTGACTTGAGCGTCGGAGGACCGTCGCCGGGACACCCCTCCCGGCTCGATTTTGTTGCAGGTTCGCCGGAGCACTCGAGGATCCAGCAGAGAGCGCCACGTGCCCAGCGTCCACTGACTCTTGGTTCGGACAGGATCACCAGTGATGGAGTATAATGCCGAATTTAATCGGTTGACTAGATTCTGTCCTGAGTTAGTTGCCGAGGATAGATCTTGTATGCTTCCGTTTGTCCAGGGACTGGACGGGCATCTTCAAGTGAAGATTGCCGGTCTTGGTATTGCATCATACACAGAGGCACTGGATAGAGCGCTTATGATCGAGTCTACTCATCAGAGAATGAAAGTAGACAAGAAGAGGAAGCAGACTGATCGGACTTCCGGATAGATCCAGCAGCCACATACTACTGGGCAGCAGCAGAGCAGTCACACTTAGACAGGTCAAGGTACTTCTGGGTCATCTGGACGACCCCAGAAGTCAGGACGATTTTCATTAGGACATTCTCGGTCTTCTCAGCAGAACCGGAAACAGTCCACCGGTGACTCTCACTGCACCCGATGTGGATCCCGAGATCACATCACCTCTGCGTGTACTCTGGGACAGTCAGTTTGCTACTATTGCAAACTGGCTGGGCACGTGAGCCGAGACTGTTCATTGAAGGCTCAGCATGTAGCCTCCGGGGTTTCTATTCCGGGAGGATAGTTTGGTCAGTCCGGGACTCAACGAGGTGGGCCAAAAGCCCAATCATCGCATCATCAGTAGAGGACAGCTTCCCTTGCAGCAGCTGCATATGACATGCACGAGCAGGAGCATTCCTGTGTCCTTGTGGAGAACCCCACGGTATTCTGCCTTAGTGTTCTCCAGTACTATTCGTCAAGAAGAAGGATGGTACTCTGAGGTTGTGCATCGATTATAGGCAGCTGAATGTAGTGACTATCATAAATAAGTACCCCTTGCCACAGATTGAGGATTTATTTGATCAGCTCAGGGATACATCAGTGTATTCCAAGATTGATCTACGGTCTGGATATCATCAGCTGAGAGTCAGAGATTCTGATATTCAGAAGACAGCATTCCGCACCAGATACGGACATTACGAGTTTTTAGTAATGCCATTTGGGCTTACCAATGCTCCTGCAGTATTTATGGATCTGATGAACCGTATCTTTTTGAAGTATCTGGATCAGTTTATGATTGTATTTATCGATTACATATTGATCTATTCACGTTCCGAGGAGGAACATGCGCATCACCTTTGCATAGTCTTGGGGACTCTTCGACGACATCATCTGTATGCGAAGTTCAGCAAGTGTGCATTTTGGCTTCCCTCAGTTGGTTTTCTAGGACATGTGGGTTCTAGTCGAGGTATTTCGGTAGATCCTCAGAAGATCGAGGCTATCACCAGCTGGGAGCAGCCGAAGTCAGTCCAGGAGATCCGCAGTTTCTTGGGATTGGCTGGATATTACCGACGATTCGTTGAGGGTTTCTCCAGCATTGCTATGTCGTTGACACGTCTGACACGGGAAGGCGTGAAGTTCACGTGGTCAGAGGCTTGTGAGACCAGCTTCCAGGAGCTGAAGCGGAGATTAGTATCAGCACCAGTTTTGGTTTTTCCTTCTGGTGATGACGGATTCGTACTTTACACAGACGCATCTCTTCAGGGCTTGGGCGCTATTTTGATGCAGCACGGTCGGGTAGTCTCTTATGCTTCTCGTCAGTTGAAGGAGCATGAGAAGAACTACCTAGTACATGATTTAGAGCTAGCCGCTATTATCTTTGCTTTGAAGATTTGGCGACATCATCTTTATGGTATTACTTTTGAGATTCTTACTGATCATAAGAATCTCAAATATATTTTTACACAGAAGGAACTCAATCTCCGACAGAGGAGATGGATGGAGTTCCTGAAGGATTATGATTGTACTATTAGCTACCATCTGGGTAAAGCTAATGTGGTTGCTGATGCACTTAGCAGGAAGTCCAGAGGGACTTTAGCTTGTTACCGAGTTTTAGTCACGGACTTGATTCAGGGATTCTCCGAGTTGGGCCTTGAGGAGCAGGGACGGACAGAGCAGGGTATTCTTGTTACCATGGTTGCTTAGTCGTCGATCAGGATGAGGATTCGAGAGGCCCAGGCCGGAGATCAGCATTTATAGTTCATTAGCAGCCAGATAGCTTCCGGACCAGACTGAGTTTACACGAGATGATGAGGGGATTGTTTATTTTCGAGGCAGATTATGCATACCTCAGTCTCACCCGGTCATGGAGGAGTTACTTCAGGAGGCTCATTGTTCTAGATTTGCTATCCACCCAGGTGGGACCCGTATGTATCGTGATTTGAGGTGTTCCTATTGGTGGAACGGTATGAAGAAAGACATTATAGATTTTGTAGCTAGATGTCTTGTCTGTCAACAGGTGAAGGCCGAGCACCAGAGACCTGCTGGATTACTTCAAAGAATCCCTATTCCAGAGTGGAAGTGGGAGCACATTACTATGGATTTTGTGGTAGGTTTGCCTAGGACTCGACGAGGTCATGATGTGATTTGGGTAATCGTTGACCGATTAACCAAATCCGCACACTTTTTAGCGATTCGGAAGACTGATTCTCTGGATCGATTAGCTGAGTTATATTGTCGAGAGATTATCAGATTGCATGGAGTTCCGTTGAGCATTATATCTGATAGAGACCCACGGTTCACGTCCCGATTCTGGCAGAGTCTGCAGCAGGCCTTGGGCACACAGCTTCGTTTCAGTACGGCATTCCATCCGCAGACAGATGGGCAGTCAGAGTGGACTATTCAGACATTGGAGGACTTACTGAGGTCTTGCGTTATGGATTTCGGAGGCAGTTGGGAGGACCACCTACCATTAGTGGAGTTCGCCTACAACAACAGTTATCATTCGGCTATCTAGATGGCACCGTTTGAGGCGTTGTATGGTAGACAGTGTCGGACACCCGTCCTTTGGGAGGAGGATGGGGAGGCCCAGCTGATACGACCTCAGAGAGCTCAGCAGGATGCAGAGTTAGTTCTCACTATCAGACGTAGGATGTCAGAGGCTCAGGACCGTCAGAAGAGTTATGCTGATCGGCGACGGAGACCCCTGGATTTCTCTATTGGTGATCATGTGTTTCTGAGAGTTTCACCCACGAAGGGGGTGAAGCGATTTGGTCTTCGAGGTAAGCTAGCTCCACAATATATTGGGTCATTCCAGATCTTGGAGAGGATTGGAGCAGTAGCTTACCGTCTGGCGCTACCACCATCTCTAGCCGGCATTCATGATGTATTCCATGTATCTATGCTGAGGAGATACGTATCAGATCCGACACATGTTCTATCAGATATATCAGTTCCTATTCAGCCTGACGTTACTTACGAGGAGGTTCCGGTACGGATTCTGGACCGTAGAGAGCGTCAGCTGCGAAACAAGACGGTCCGACTGGTTAAAGTCGGATGGCAGCATCATTCTGACGAGGAGGCTGCGTGAGAGCTGGAGGATACGATCCGAGCTCGATACCCCCATCGTTTTACTTGAGGTATGTGGGTTAGAGTTTCTTCAGCATTTATACTGCTTGGTTATATTCAAGTGTTTGCTGTTGGTTACAGTGAAATTTGGGGACCAAATTTTTATTAGTAGGGGAGGATGTGAAATCTCGGAAAAATAAAATAAATAGGGTTATTTTGGAAATAGCCTTATAAAATTTTTTCGAAATTTTTAGAAATTTTTTGGGAATTTTTCGGAGCTCATACGACGGGTTTTCAGGGGATCGATCGGCGTGCTCGGATAAAGCCTGTTTAGGATACCCGTTTAATTGTGGAAATGTTTTATTTATAAAACCTTTTCCTTTTTCTTTCCCCAAACGGCGACCCCGAGCCTCTCCTCACCCGAACCTTCTTCTCCCCTCTCTGCCCCGACGCGACTCCGACCTCCACCGGTTCCTCTCGCGATCGTCGCCGATCGCCACAAGGTCATCGCCGGCAGGGGTTCTTCTTCTCCGGAGCCTCACCAATGTCAGGTTCCATAGCTACCAGCGGTCGATTCCCTCTGCCCTTGATCGATCGTCGGTGCAGATTAGGGCTCGGAGCACAGAGGTGAGGAAATATCTTCGACTCTTCTTCTTCCCTTTTTCCGTGTGCAATTGTGCCCTAGATCCCTTGCCCTAGATCCTTTCTGTCAGCTTCGATCAGTCATCGCGATGACAAGCCGTGCCACCAGATCGTTGCGTGGAGATGCCTTAAGGCTTTTAGGGTAGGCAATCGAATCTTCTTTCTCGCTGTGGTTGTGTTTTTATTGCAATCCATGCCCTAGATCCATCATCAGTGCTTTGTTTTGCGGATAATTGGTGCTGGATTGTTGTTTACCCTATCAGATCTTGATCCTCATTCTTCTTTGCGGCTGTTAGGTCACGGATTGGATCAGGTGACACCTTCTGGAGGCAACCGATCGAGTACTTGGACTTTCTCTTCTTCACTGTGAATGAGGTGTCGGTTGAAGTGGGAAAGATTTCCAGCAGGTGTTGTAATCTGTGATTTGGAATTGGGTGCGGTGGTGTTCTTGATCCAACATCAACAGGGGCTGTGAGCTTGAGGTATGTTGTAAGGTTTTTGATCTTGTTGTAGAATGGTTAATTTAGGATTATGTGTTGAATTAGGTATGATCAGTGGTTATTTGTGATTAGATATAATTGTTTGAATTAATCTAATGGGATAATTAGGGTTAGGGTAATTAACCCTAATTAACGGTTAGATTTAAATTAGGTAGGTTGAGATGATTTGATTAGGGTTTTGCCCTAATTTGTTATTAGGGATTTTATTTAGCTATTCTTTTGGATTTAGCTAAATAAAATATATATATATTGTTTGATACAGGACTCTGATTCGAGACAGGCGTTTCGACGTTGGATTTGGCGTGATACTACCTACTATTTGAGGCGGGTACCCTCTGACTTATCTTTCGATAATGTCTTATGATATGTGTAGCTTATATATAATTACTAGTGGTAGATAGTAGATTTACTTCTTCCCTAGTCTTAGTTAATTGATACCTTTCACATGCTTCTTCTGTTAGTTGCTTTACTTTAGAACTGGATGCTTTTATCTTTTGCCATGTGTATATTTGTTCATAGAGATGGAGATTTATGATGCTTATCTACACTTGATTAGTTGCTGGAGATACTTGTTATATGTTGTTGGATTTGCATTGCTTATATCATTGTTATACATATGTGTTTGTTTTATTGGCACCTACGCATATGGAGGAGGATTTGTTTAGGTATGACATACTGTAGCCGCACGCACCATATCGCATGATTGCATGTTGGGCGATTGACAACTCCATTGTTGTTGAGCTCGTCGGCCGGCTACATGGACCTCTACACACGTGACCACTGCATGAGTAGTGGCACAGCACTTAGGGTGTGTATGGTAGGTTGCTCTGTAGTGCTCCGCTGGTCCGCTCATGGGTAGTGTGACTGCAGCGTGGTAGCAGGCAGGGATCCCACCCCGTCATTGTGTACCGGGAGATGAGAGCATTGCGCTCCCTCACTATGTCTGAGGTAGGAGGATGTGTGTACTCCGACAGCATCCCGTCCACTCGGTCACTCATCAGGGGTAGTGACGGCAGAGTGCACGGTGTCACAGCCCTACCCACTCGGTCTCACCATTGTGTGTGAGATGGCTGACTGGCTGACAGTGGTGACCATGTCATATTGCATCATATGCACATATTGCATTTATTGTGATTATTGCATATTGGATGATGTACTTGGGTGACTGCATATGATTGACATGCATACAGGATACATGCTTATTTGCTCTGACTATCTTTGTTTGTGTATGTCCACAGTCAATTGCCCAAGCCTCGCAGGTGAGTACAGTTTATTTCAGTTATGCATTTTCTTATTATTCTTGCTATGGACTGTACTTTATACCTATTGCTGGTTATTATAGTTTATTTCAGCTATGCATATCTGTTATACTATTAGGAGACTGTACCGTAGGTTGTACTGTTAGGAAACTGTACTGTAGGCTCTATGGTTTGGTGTACTGTACCATAGGATGTTACTGGTGATTATATGTTGTTGTACATATTTATTGGATTACCTGCTGAGTTATTTGAACTCACCCCGTTGTTACTATTTTTCAGGTTGAGACCGTCAGGAGAGATTCCAGTCGCAAGCCCCTTTATCGCGAGGATTTCCTCTTGTCGGGATCTGTTTTGTTTTTGAATCTTATATACTTGTGATGTGGGTTTGTATTGTGGACTTTATATCGAACACTTGCGTTTACTACTTTTGGTTTTCCGCTGCGGATATATTTTCATTACTTCGTGGATTTTGTCTTTCTTCGTTATAGTGGAGTAGGATGTTTACATATATCTTTGAGGATTCTATATCGTTCTTTCTTTATATAACTGCGTGGATTGTTCATATTATATCTGTGTGGAAATGTTGAATATAACTACGTGGATTGTTTACTATTTGTGTATTATTCCGGCCGTGTGTGGTCGACGTATAGAGATATATGTATTCTGGATTCATATTGTCACCCGTACAGGGGAGATGCTGCCGAAATTTCTTCAGACAGGGACTACCTGGGGCGTGACAGAATGTGTACCTCCGGCGAAATATGAGGCTCCTTATATAGAGCTGTGAAGGAGCTCACGCACACATACCGTGGCGAATACATGTCCTCAGCCCATACCTCAGTATGTGCTTGCAGACAAGCTTACCTGACACCATACTGCTACAGTCCGAGCACATCTCTGATGTGACAATGGAACCCTCTGTCATAAGATCCTGCGTATGGCCTGGTCGTTGAACATACCCGCTGTCAGAAGATGTTCTCTTGTCCTTTTCTCCTTTTACCCCATGCCGAGCGTCCGGCCGGTCGGCATGTTCCCTCACGTCCGGCCGGTTGTATGTGCTGGTCCGCTCGGGAGGTTCCCGGTCGGGTGCTCTGGTGACTATTCTCAGTATGGCTGTCTTCTGCCTCGGCCGAACGGGATACCCGATCGGCCCGGCGACCCTGTTCCCCATGAGCATCGGAGACCCGACTTCCCGTCGGGTTATTTTTTATTCTGCTGGGACCCCATTCGTCCGACCGGTTTCCCCTTCTCCGGTCGGTCGTTTGACCCTTTGACTTCCACGTGGCGTTGACTCTGCTTACGGGGGGCCCCTCCTTACTGCCAGATCACTTGCCTCCCCTTCAAGTGTAGTCGAAGGAGGTGATTAGTCCGACTGACTGGACCATCAGTTAGGCCGAGCGGCGTGCTACAACTAGAGTCCGCTCGGAAACAAGGGGCATCCAAAACGCCAGTCAACGCCAACATTTCTTAGCATCTCTTCGAAGTTTTCGCCAATCTTCATCATTAAGGTCGAGCACGCGCTCATTAAATGTGTTCCAGTGGCTGAATGCCACGTGGCGGTGCTGCAGTCATTGTACGGCGGCGGCGTGGTGTTCTGATGGGATCGAAGCGGTTCGAAATGAACGGCGCGATGCGTGCTCCGATTCTCGCAACCTGGATCCGACGATCGAGGCCGCTCGGGCTCCACCCTATAAAAGCTTCATTTTCTTCGCTTCGCCTCACTTCTGCTGTCGCGTGCCTCCTGATTCTTTGTTCTCAGCGCTCCGGCGATCCAGCTCCTCTGCTCTCCGATGATCTTCGGTGTTCTTCCTTCAATCCTCCTCTTCGTTATAAGGTTCTCCTATTTTCCCTCCTTAGTTCTGGTGTTTTCTTTGCATTTCTTTCCCAAGTTTTCGTCCTCTGGGTACTGTTTCGTTGCCATCTTCTTCCTTTCATCCTCTTTTGTCTTTTTTGGCTTCGTCCGCTCGTACAATGGCTAGCTCTTCCCAACCACAAGACCAAGCCCTCTGCCCATGGTATATCACCATGGAGTCGCGCTTCGATCGGCGCGATGCCGACACTCTGATAGATAGTTTTGACATCCCCTCCGACCTTGAAATCATCCTACCCACAGATTCCGCTTGGCCACACAAACCGCCGCGCGGAGCTTTTTGTGTTTTCCGCGACCAGTTTATAGCCGGTCTGTGATTTCCGATCCATCCCTTCTTTGTAGAAGTTTGCAACTTTTTCGGCATTCCGCTCGGAAGCATAGTCCCCAATACCTTCTGCCACCTATGCGGCGTTGTCGTCTTATTCAAGATCCATAGCATTCCCCTCCGACCGGAGGTCTTCTATTATTTCTATTACCCTAAACAGTTCGAGCTGGACACTTACATGTTCCAGGCTCGACCCGGCTTAGTTTTCTTCAATAAACTTCCTTCTTCCAATAAACATTGGAAAGAATTTTACTTTTATATTCGCCTTCCCGTGCGGGCTACCTTCCGAACGCAATGGCAGGTCGAACATCCTCTCTCCCCAGAACTCAAAAGGTTCAAGACCCGGCCGAATTATCTCCACACCGCCAACATACTTGCCGGTCTGTGCTTTGACATCAACAAATTCCTTCCGGAAGGGGTTATATACATATTCGGCTTGAGTCCGATCAGAATACCCCTCCCGAGCGGCTTCGGTAAGAGATTTTACTTGTACATTTGCCTTGCTTGCTAACTGATTTTTTCTTTTTTCCTTTGCAGCGCGAATATTGTCATGGAGTCGGTGATGGCTTGTATTCTGAAGACGAAGGCGGCGGCGCTCGAAGCCGCGACGGCCAAAGAAATGGAGACGCTCGGCATCCAGCCGGTCGACTCTAATGAGGGGGAGAGCAGGACCAATGCTGGGGAGTCGGCCGCTCAGGCTTCTCTTCCAGAGCAAGCAGCTGGTGCAACTGCTAGTCGAGAGCCTTCCACTCGGGAGGAGGGATCGGCGCAAGAGGAAGAGCACCTCCATCGACAAAAAAGACGCCGGGCAGAAACGCCACTTCGCTCGGCTACTTCTGCGATCCATCCATCCGAGCGGGCCACCGCTGCTTCTCGTGGCAAAGCTCCAGAGATCGAGGTGATTTCGTCCGATCGGACTCCCTCCCAACTTGATGTGTCTACGGACCACCCTCTTGAGGCCGTTCCAGTCAGCGTCCTTCCGCCCGCTCCCCGCCAAGTCCATCGTTCTACAATTTTGTCCCAGTTTTCTGTGCCGGCTTCCGCTCCTTCTCCGGCCTCCGCCCAGACTACCCCCAGTCGGCGCCGCACCGTCTGAGTCTCACTCCACCTCCCGACCGAAGAATTGCTGCCCGAGGCTGATCGACCCACCGCGCCCGAGCATATGATCACAATGAAGGGGCCCTTAGCCGAAATGTGGGCCGACGCTCGGGCGCGGGTGGCGATGATTCCACTCAGCAACATGGCCAATAGCCACATGCAATAGGCCACTGGGGTAAGTGCCTTTTCTCAAGTCCTTTACACATTATTTTCGATCTGCTACTAACAATTTTTCCTTTGTCAGAGATGGGTGGAGGAGATTGCGGTCTCCAATCGACTTGACATGGTGGATGAGGAGCTCAAACGGCTACGGAGTTCGGGCGGCGCTCCTTCCCAAGGCCCTTCATATGCCGATCTTTAGAAGGAGCTTAAAAAGACCCAAGATATGTTGGAGGCCGAGCGGAAGAAGATAGCCGATCAGGCCCACACTTTGGCCGAGCTCGAGCGTGTGAATAAATCTTTAGATCGTAAGATAAGCCTGGCGACCGAGTGGAAGAACACGGCTATCTCCGACCTGGAGAAGAAGAATGTAGAGGCTCGGGGGCTGGAGCAAAAAGTGAAGGAGCTGATGGAGCAGATCGATGGAGAGAAGGCGGGCCGCTCGGCCGATGCAACCAAGCATAAGGATGAACTGCAAACTCTGCAAGAGTCCCTCAACGCCTCCCAAGCAGCTTTCAAAGAATATCAGGACGCTGAGCCTGGCCGAGTTGCAGCCCTGCGGCTAAACTACATCCGTTCGGCTGAATTTTCAGAGAAAGTCTGCGAACGGATGTACACCGCCTTCGACCTTGCTATGACCGCCACGACGACATATTTGAAGTCCAAGGGTCTTCTTCCCGACTCCGCTCTCATCCCGGCCGCAGATCAAGTGGCGCTCCTCGACAACATCCCGAAGGACCTTTACGATTATCTAGATTAGGGAGTTTATTTGTAATTCAGCCGCTCGGCCAAAACCTATCCTTTTTGTAATTAGGTCGTTGGTCTTTAATTTCTTCAATGCTATCCTTTCTTGCTTTTTCTTTTGTTAACCAATACATGTGCTAGCCGCTCGGATTACCAACTACCATTAGTATTCCCTTAATTCTCCTTGTCATTCGCCTTTCCTCCCAACTTTCTCGTGTTCGAAAGGGATTTTTACGAAGTCTTTGGGATAGATAGTCCGCTCGGCTGCATATATCCTGTTTTGCAAACGGGATATCCGCGGACATTTACGAAGTGCTTTTGGTTAGTTGACCGATCGGCCAAATTACCTTACAAAGTCACTCTTTATATCTTCTTCCGCTCGGAGGGTTTATAATCGCCGGCTCGACTCTCGATTTTTAACTCGGAGCTCGAGAGTCTTCCGCTCGAAGGGTTTAAAGTCGCCAGCTCGACTCTCGATATTTAACGTCGGAGCTCGACGGTCTTCCGCTCGGAGGGTTTATAGTCGCCGGCTCGACTCTCGATTTTTAACATCGGAGCTCGACGGCCTTCCACTCGAAGTATTTATAGTCGCCGGCTCGACTCTCGATTTTTAACGTCGGAGCTCGACGGCCTACCGCTTGGAAGATTTATAATCACCGGCTCGACTCTCGATATTTAACGTCGGAGCTCGACGGTCTTCCGCTCGGAGGATTTATAGTCGCCAGCTCAACTCTCGATATTTAACGTCGGAGCTCGACGATCTTTCGCTCGGAGGATTTATAGTCACCGGCTCGACTCTCGATATTTAACGTCGGAGCTCGACGGCCTTCCGCTCGGAGGGTTTATAGTCGCTGGCTTGACTCTCAATTTTTAACGTCGGAGCTAGACGGTCTTCCTCTCGAAGGGTTTATAGTCGCCGGCTCGACTCTCGATTTTTAACGTCGGAGCTCGACGGCCTTCCGCTCGAAGAATTTATAGTCACCGGCTCGACTCTCGATATTTAACGTCGGAGCTCGACGGTCTTCCGCTCGGAGGATTTATTGTCACCGGCTCGACTCTCGAGCTCGATGGCCTTCCGCTCGGAGGGTTTATAGTCGCTGGCTCGACTCTCGATTTTTAACGTCGGAGCTCGACGGTCTTCCGCTCGGAGGATTTATAGTCGCCGGCTCGACTCTCGATTTTTAACGTCGGAGCTCAACGGCCTTCTGCTCGAAGGATTTATAGTCGCTGGCTCGACTCTCAATTTTTAACATCGGAGCTCGACGGCCTACCGCTCGGAAGATTTATAGTCACCGGCTCGACTCTTGATATTTAACGTCGGAGCTCGACGATCTTCCGCTCGGAGGATTTATAGTGGTCGGCTCGACTCTCGATATTTAACGTCGGAGCTCGACGGCCTTCCGCTCGGAGGGTTTATAGTCGCTGGCTCGACTCTCGATTTTTAACGTCAGAGCTAGACGGTCTTCCGCTCGGAGGGTTTATAGTCGCCGGCTCGACTCTCAATTTTTAACGTCGGAGCTCGACGGCCTTCCGCTCGGAGGATTTATAGTCACCGGCTCGACTCTCGAAATTTAACGTCGGAGCTCGACAGCCTCCCGCTTGGAGGATTTATAGTCGCCGGTTCGACTCTCGATTTTTAACGTCGGAGCTCGACGGCTTTTAAGGCTAATTTTAACAATGCCGTTCGGCGGAGATATTTTCCATCTTATATCATTTTGCTTCCTGCATTACAAGGATATAGGCGACCAAAACATATATAAAATTACATTGAGCGCACCTCTCACCCAGCTCGTTACGGCTGGAGATGATTCGCGCTCCATGGTCGATCCAGCCGCCGTCCGTCTTCATCCTCCAAATAATAAGCACCCGAGCGGAGCTTTTCGATGACTTTGAAGGGGCCCGCCCAAGGAGCCTCCAGCTTGCCGACGCCCCTGACCGGCTTTACTTTCTTCCAGACTAGGTCGCCGACTTGAAATGCTCTGGGGATCACGCGCCGGTTGTAGTTCTTCTTCATTCTTTGTCGGTACGCCATCAGCCGGACAGACGCCTTGGCTCGCTCTTCGTCGACCAGATCTAGCTCCATGTTCCTCCACTCGACGTTATCATCATAATAATTCTGGATCCGGACGGACTCGACACCGACTTCGACCGGAATAACCGCTTCACCGCCATACACTAAATGGAAAGGCGTGACGCCCGTTCCTTCCTTTGGGGTCGTGCGGATGGCCCATAAGACTCCTGGCAGCTCGTCCACCCAGCTTCCTCCCATGTGCTCCAGTTGGGCTCGAAGAATTCTAAGGATTTCTCTGTTGGTTACTTCCACTTGGCCGTTGCTTTGTGGATACGCCATGGAAGTAAAGTGTTGTTCAATGCCATAACTTTTGCACCAATGTTCTAGCAGCTTTCCGGTGAACTGTCGTCCATTATCAGATACGAGCCGACGAGGGATGCCGAAATGACAAATTATATGCTGCCAGATAAACTTCTTGACCATCTGCTCGGTGATCTTGGCAAGTGGCTCGGCCTCCACCCATTTGGAAAAATAGTCAACAGCCACCAGTAGAAACTTCCGCTGACCGGTCGCCATGGGAAATGGACCCACAATATCCATTCCCCACTCGTCAAACGGACATGGTACGGTAGCTGCTTTCATTTCCTCCGCCGGTCGGTGGGAGAAGTTGTGATACTTCTGGCAGGAAAGGCACGTCGCGAAGGTCCGAGCGGCGTCTGCTTGCAGGGTTGGCCAGAAGTATCCGGCCAACAAGTTCTTCTTAGCCAACGATCGTCCGCCCGGATGCCCTCCGCACGATCCTTGATGCACTTCTTGGAGGATGTATGCCGCGTCTTCCGAGCTTACACATTTCAAAAGCGGGCGGGAGAAAGCCTTCTTGTAGAGTTGGTCTCCAATGAGCGTGAACCGACCGGCTCTCCTCCTTAATTGCTGGGCTGCTTCCCGATCGGATGGTGTTGCTCCCGACCGAAGAAATTCTATGATGGTTGTCCTCCAATCACTCGGAAACGTGAGGCCCTCCATCTGATCGACGTGTGCCTCCAAAGATACTTGTTCAATTGGCTGCTGGATGACGACCGGCGTTATTGAACTTGCGAGTTTGTCTAACTCATCTGCCGCCTGGTTTTCCGCTCGGGGTATCTTCTGGATAATGACTTCTCTGAAATTGGCCTTGAGCTTTTCGAAGGCTTCCGCGTAGAGTTTGAGCCGAGCGTTGTTAATCTCAAAGGTGCCTGAGAGCTGCTGGGCGACAAGCTGAGAATCTGAATAGAGCGTCACCCGACCAGCCCCTACATGTCGGGCGGCCTGCAAGCCGGCTATGAGCGCCTCATACTCCGCTTCATTATTTGTGGCTCTGTAATCCAGCCGGACGGATAAGTGCATCCTTTCTTCTTGGGGAGAGAGTAATAGCACGCCAATCCCGCTCCCTAGCCGAGTGGACGATCCGTCCACAAATATTTTCCACATAGCTTCGGGCTCAGGCCTTTGTACTTCGGTGATAAAATCTGCCAAGGACTGTGCCTTTATCGCCGAGCGAGGTTGGTACTGAATATCAAATTCGCTCAACTCTGTTGTCCATTTGATGAGCCGTCCGGACGCTTCTGGGTTCAACAGCACTCTTCCCAAAGGGCTATTCGTTCGGACGATGATAGTATGTGCCAAGAAATAGGGGCGAAGCCTCCGAGCGTCGAGGACCAAGGCGAAAGCTAGTTTCTCGAGCCCAGTGTAGCGAGATTCTGTGTCCTTTAAAATATGGCTTAAGAAATACACGGGTTCTTCTCCACTCGCCCTCACTAATGCCGAGCCTACTGCATGCTCAGTTGAAGATAAGTAAATACAGAGCGGCTCACCCACAGTTGGCTTGGCTAGCACAGGAAGAGAGTTCAGATATGCCTTCAATTCTTCGAACGCCCTGATCGCATTCTTCATCCCAATGAAACTTGGTAGCCTTGCGCAAGATTTTGAAAAACGGAAGACTCCGATCGGCCGTCTTCGATATGAATCTGGACAATGCTGTTATCTAACCGGTCAAGCGCTGTACTTCCCTCAGATTTCTTGGGGGCGGCATGTCTTGTAATGCTTTCACCTTGCTAGGATTTGCCTCGATGCCCCGCTCGGTCACTATGTAACCCAAGAAACACCCGCCTTTTGCTCCGAACAGGCACTTCTGAGGGTTCAGCTTAACTCCATACTTCCTCAGCGTTCGGAAAGTCTCCTCCATGTCTTTAAAGAGATCGGCCGCTCGGACGGACTTAATGAGGATATCGTCCACGTACACTTCCAAATTGCGTCCGATCTGCTCCCTGAACACTTTGTTCATCAAGCGCTGGTAAGTTGCTCCCGCGTTCTTCAGTCCGAACGGCATCACATTGTAGCAGTATGTGCCGTCGGCTTTAACGAAGCTAACCTTTTCTTGATCTTCTCGGGCGAGCAGCACTTGATGGTAGCCCTGATAAGCGTCGAGCATGCATATCAACTCGCAGCCAGCTGTGGAGTCCACTAGTTGATCGATCCGAGGCAGAGGATAAAAATCCTTCGGGCACGCTTTGTTGAGATCCCAAAAATCTATGCACACTCTCCACTTGTTGCCCGGCTTGGAGACTAATACTACGTTCGCCAGCCAGCTAGGGAATTGGACCTCGCGTATATGGCCGGCCTCTAGGAGCTTCTCAACCTCCGCTCGGATGATGGCATTCTGTTCAGCGCTGAAATCCCTCTTTCTTTGCTTCACCGACCGAGAGTTCGGTCGGACGTGAAGCTCATGCTGCGCTATACTCGGCGAAATCCCGGGCAGCTCATGCGTCGACCAGACGAAGACATCACAGTTTCTCTGGAGGCATTTGATCACTTCCTCTTTCTGGCTCGCCTCCAGATCGGCCGCAATGAATGTGGTGGCCTCCGATCGAGTCAGGCGAATCTGCACTTCCTCTTTTTCTTCATAAACCAAAGAGGGTGGTTTCTCGGTTATAGCGTTCACCTCGATCCGTGGCATCTTCCGGGCGACATTAGATTCAGCTCAAACCATCTCGACGTAGCAACGCCGAGCCGCCAGCTGGTCTCCTCGTACTTCTCCCACTTTATCCTCCACCGGGAACTTGATTTTCTGGTGGAAGGTGGAGACGGCCGCTCGGAACTCGCTGAGCGTCGGTCGCCCCAAAATGACGTTGTATGCTGAAGGAAAGTCGACCACGACGAAGTTTGCAGTCCGCGTCCTTCTGAGCGGCTCCTCTCCCAGCGAGATAGCCAGTCGGACCTGTCCGACCGGCAGAACTTCTTTGCCCGTAAACCCATAGAGGGGGGTTGTCATGGGCAGCATCTCGGCTCGATCAATTTGTAGTTGGTCGAAGGCCTTTTTGAATATGATGTTGACCGAGCTTCCTGTATCAATGAAAATGCGGTGAATAGTGTAGTTGGCTATTACCGCTTTGATGAGGAGAGCGTCTTCATGTGGCACTTCGACTCCCTCCAAGTCCCTGGGCCCGAAACTGATTTCGGGCCCACCCGCCCGCTCTTGGTTGCAGCCGACCACATGGATCTGAAGCTGCCTTATGCTCGCCTTCCTTGCTTTGTTGGAGTCTCCGCCGGTCGACCCCCCAGCAATGATGTTGATTTTGCCTCGGGAAGTGTTACTTCTATTTTCTTCTTCCCGAGCGAATGGCCTAGGCTGCTCCCTAGACCTCCGAGGATTGTCCTCACGCCTCGGAGTATGATGCCGCTCAGGAGTCTGTCTCTGTCGCCTGTCGGATATCATCCGATCGGCTTCACGAGGGCGCTGTCGCCTGTCGGATGATGGCGATCGACAGTGGCCACCCCGAGGCATGGGGTGGGCGATCAAGGGAAGGCTCCGACAGTCTCTTGTATTATGAATGTCTGTCCGGTGAAATGAGCAAAACATTGGGGTCCATACCTTCTTTTTAGGCTTGGGCCGCTCGGCAAACACTTCTTGAATGGCGTGGGATCTTGCATGTTGCTCGGGGCGGGATGCTTCAGCTCGCGGTCCTCTAGGTGGCTGATGAGCAGTGTACGGCTTCCGCTAGGCAATGGGCGCCCGCTCGGTTGGAGTTTCCTTCCTTCGGGACGCCTGGGATTCCTCCACATTGATGTATTCATTGGCCCGGTGTAGCATATGATCGTAGTCTTGGGGTGGCTTCCGAATGAGCGATCGGAAGAAGTCCCCGTCCACGAGGCCTTGCGTAAATGTGTTCATCATTGTCTCGGTGGTGGCCGTTGGAATGTCCATGGCCACCTGGTTGAATCGCTGGATATAAGCTCTGAGCGACTCTATGGGCTCTTGCTTGATGGCAAATAAGCTAACGCTAGTCTTCTGGTAGCGTCTACTGCTTGCAAAATGGTGGAGGAAGGTCATGCGGAAGTCTTTGAAACTTGCGATGGATCCATCCGGCAGTCTCCGAAACCACCGTTGAGCCGATCCTAAGAGGGTGGTTAGAAAAACCCGACACTTCACTCCATCTGTGTATTGATGAAGGGTTGCCGTTTTGTCGAACTTACCCAAATGATCGTCCGGGTCGATGGTTCCATTGTATTCACCGATCGCCGGGGACACATAGAGCTTTGGCAGAGGGTCCCGCAGGATGGCCTCTGAGAATTGTCGGTTGATCTGTTCGGGGGAGGCTTCTGCTCGGGGGGCCTTGCCTTTTCTGTTGTCTCGTACTAGTACTTCATCTGACAAAGATCCTCGATCACGATTCACCGCTGCGGCTTCAGGAGGCGTGCGGAATAAGGCCCGATGAAATGGAACCGTGGCATGAGGTGCTTCCGCTCGGCCCCCTGATGCTGATGTTGCTTGCTGCTCAATCCGCTCGGCTTGTGACTTTTGTCCCTGTTCCACAAGCTTAGCTGCTCTTGTCTCGATCAAAGCGTCGAGCTCCTCTATGGAGAGCATCACCGAGTGCGATCGTCCAGCTTCGTCCATTGCTTCCGATCGGATGCAGGAGTGTTCCCATAGACGGCGCCAAATTGATCATGTCCGAACGATGAATCAACGGACGCTGGGCACGTGGCGCTCTCCCAACTGCTGACGTAGATCTCTGACCGGTCGTACGGACCTCCGGTGAACCTGCAAGGAAGTCAGGCCGGGAAGGGATTCCCGGCGGTGACCCTCCGACGCTCAAGTCAGGCAAGTGGACAACAAAGAAGTGGCTCTCAATATCCGAGAATGCGTACCTCCGGCGAAATATGAGGCTCCTTGTATAGAGCTGTGAAGGAGCTCACACACACATACCGAGGCGAATACGTGTCCTCAGCCCATACCTCAGTATGTGCTTTTCAGACAAGCTTACCTAACACCATACTGCTACAGTCCGAGCACGTCTCTGATGTGACAAGGGAACCCTCTGTCATAAGATCCTGCGTTTTGCCTGGTCATTGAACATACCCGCTGTCAGAAGATGTTCTCTTGTCCTTTTCTCCTTTTACCACATGCCGAGCGTCCGGCCGGTCGGCATGTTCCCTCACGTCCGGCCGGCCGATTGTATGTGCTGGTCCGCTCGGGAGGTTCCGGGTCGGGTGCTCTGGTGACTGTTCTCAGTATGGTTGTCTTTTGCCTCGGCCGAACGGGATACCCGATCGGCCCGGCGACCTTGTTCCCCATGAGCATCGGAGACCCGACTTCGCGTCGGGTTATTTTTTATTCTGCTGGGACCCCGTTCGTTCTACTGGTTTCCCGTTCTCCGGTCGGCCGTTTGACCCTTTGACTTCCACGTGGCGTTGACTCTGCTTAGGGGGGGGGCCCTCCTTACTACCAGATCAGTGTGTATTGTTGATTATAGAAGGAATCTGTGTCCTAGTTATCTAGGTTGAGAATGTCCCCAAGAGGAGCTCATAAGGATTTCCATGTTAAACCCTACAGGTGGACTTAGTCCGACATGACAATGAAGTTGAGTGGTACTACTCTTGGAGCTAGATATTAATTAAGTGAGTTGTCAGTAACTTACTTAATTAGTGGGCATTCATAATTTTAAACACAGAGAGACTAACCCACTCATAATAAGAAGGAGCCCATTATTTAATTTGGGATTGGTGCGGTAGTGCAATAATAACTCTTTAGTGGAATGAGTTATTATCGATGAACGTGAGTTGTGTGTTCGGGGCGAGCACGGGATACTCAAGCTCATCGGAAGGCCAAAACCAATTCCTCCTCTAGGTCCCTATTGTAGCCTCATTATAGCCTCAAGTCCATCCAAAGGTAAGGCTCTTCTTGGTGTCCAAGAAGTGGGCCGGTCCAATGCTTGGTGACCAAGCAAAGGCCGACAACATCCTCTTCTATAGGGGCCGGCCCTTTGCTTGGTGACCAAGCATGAAGGGGCCAGCCACAATATTCAAACAAGGAGGGTTGTTTTTAAATTTTTAAAATCTTCTCTTTGTAGAAAACTATAAGTTTTAAAAGAGAGATTTTAAATTTAAAAAAAACTTTCCTTATTTGAATTTGGCCATATGTTTTAATAAAGAGTTTTAAAACTTTCCTTTTTTAACCATCCTCATGGTTTAAGAAAAAAAAGGAAGATAAGTTTTAAAATTAAAATTTTCTATCATCATGTTAAAAAATAAAATTTTATAAGAGAAGTTTTAAATTTTAAAACATGGTTTTAATTTTTAGAAATTTCCTTTTTTAACTCCTACTTTAGGAAAGAGATCTTGTAAATTTTATAAGAGGATTACTTCTTATAAAATTTAAAAAAATATTTTTTCCTTATTCCTCTTGATGAGGTGGCCGGCCACCTTGCTTGGTGCCCAAGCAAGTGGCCGACCATATTAAAAATAATAAAATCATCATCAATCAAAATTGGTGATTGATTCAATCAAGAGGAAAGAAACGGAAAAATAAAAAGGAAAAAGGAAAAACTCTTGGATGATTTTATTTTTTATAAAAAGTTTTTCCTTATTTGCCTTGGGCAAGTAATATAAAAGAAGGGGTGAGGGGGCTTCATGAGACACAACTCTTATTCTTTTGCTTGGAGATCTCAAGTGGTCGGCCCCTCTCTCCCTTCTCTTTCCCCTTTTGCTCTCTTCCGCTTAGTGGTGGTGGTGGCTGGATTTTAGAAGAAGAGGAAGAAGCTTTTAGGTGGTGTTCATCTTGGAGGATCGTCGTCCACACGACGTCCAAGGCGAGGTGAGGAATACGGCAGAAGATCTCGAGGTAATTAGCTTACAAAGAGAAGGTATAACTAGTAATTTTCTTCCGCATCATACTAGTTATTTTCTTTGTAAGAATTCTAAATACAAGAGGCAATTAGATCTAGCTTATCGAAATTATTTTTCGAGTTTGAGTTTTTTTCTTTTTCGAATTTGTGATTCGATTGTTCTTTTTGATTTACCTAGAGTTATTTAAGGAAATTAAATATTAGCTTTTCTTAAAAGACTTTGTCTAGGCGGTGGTGGTTGCTCCCATATTCAAGAAGGTCGTGTGCCTTGCCATGCAGTCCTGGAAGCCAATTTTGGAAATTAATATTTAATGGAATTAATAACATAGGTGGATTTGAATCAATAGTGTTAAGTTCCGCTTGCGATTCAAATATAAACCATTAAGAACAGATAAGTTAAATTTGGAATCAATGATGTTAAGTTCCGTCTGCGATTCGTAATTTAACTTCTAAAGAACACAATGGGTTATTTAAGGAAAGGTTCGACACTTGTACAAAAAAATTTTTGTACAGTGGAACCGGTATGTTTTCCTAGGACTAACCAACAATTGGTATCAGAGCAAGGGTTTGCCTCTGTGTGTTTAGAATTCAAATAGGTTATGCACATTCATGCATAATTTAGGTAGGATAATAGTAGAATGTGCTAACTCTTTGGTTGCAGGCTCCAACTATTATGGCTTTTAGATATTGTGTGTGATTGGACCCTTGGACATGTCAAAGGCATTATTTTGTATGCATGATTGTATGTATCAAATATAGCAGGAGCTGTATTATTTTTAGAATTTTATTTTTTGTTCTATCTAGAATACATGTACATTCCCTCGTGGAATATAGGATCGATATATGTAAAATTTTATTTTTGTCGCGGATCGGATTCTTGCGAGGCGTGGTACTTTTGGAGCACCAGAGGCGCAGCGGAATAAGAAGCAAGATGGATGCGACGACTCGAGCCGATGGCGGTGGCTAAAGATGGCAATAGCTAGGGTTGGAGCACATGGAGGACAGTAACAAAAAAAGGCCATAATGGTTGGAAAATAATTTTCTTATTTATTGCTTTTATTTACTGTGATGTGTGTGTATGCATGTGATGTATGCTAGGATAGTTTAAAATTCCTCATTTTAAATAACTAAGTGGGAGAGGGATTTTAATAAATCTCATGGTCTCCATTACGGGTTTGTAAGTGATGCAACAAGCTTGCGTGTTGGCTCTGAGTGCCTCCCTCCACAACGGATGGGTTTGTTGTGGATCACTAGATCAAATTTCCTTAATGGATGGTTATAGGAAATTATTTAGGAGTGTGTGATCTTCTTCAACTGAAGGGGCACAATCCTATTTAATGGACTTAGTATCAAGTAATGGTATACACTTAGACGCATTCAATAGTATCCTCCCCAACGGAGTCACTGCTATTGTATTGTGTGACCAAAGTGAAACCAACTATTAATTTTATTTGTCATAAAGTTAGGATGACAAGATAATAAAATTAATGGGTCACACCCTCCTCTTACAAATGTTGAATTTGTATACGTCCACACTAACGTGGCATGCAATATTCACGGTGATTTGAGGTGTTGGTTAATTTAAAATAGTATTGTTTGAGGAATCAATATTATTCTAAATTTAGAGTCTTGACCAAAGTTTATTTTTGTGATTCTTAGGATGACTTTCAACCCACTGGCCATTATACTGAAAGAGAACAAACTTACTAGTCCAAACTATATTGATTGGAAAAGAAACCTGGACATTGTTCTTACTGTTGAAAGCTATAAGTTTGTACTAACTGAGGCTTGCCTTGATGCACCTGATGGTGACTCTACCCCGGAGGAGATTGAGTATCATGAGAAATGGGTAAAAGCTGATGAGATGGCGCGGTGTTACATTTTGGCATCAATGTCAAATATATTACAACATTAGCATCAAGATTTACCAACAACTTATGATATAATGAACAATCTCAAAGAACTCTTTGGTCACTAGAGTCGGACTGCTAGGCAAGAGGCAATGAGAAAATTAATGACAGCCACCATGTCTGAGGGAACATCCGTAAGAGATCATATCCTCAAAATGATGGCCTATCTAAACGAAATACAAGTTCTTGGAGGAGAAATCGATGGGGAAACCCAGGTCGATATAATTCTCCAAACGCTACCCAGAAGTTTTGAGCAGTTCTGCTTGAACTATAACATGAACAAAAGAGAGTATACGTTGGCAGAACTTCTGACAGAACTACAGGCAGCAAAAAAATATTTCGTCACAGTTCTAAAATTCACTATAATGAAAATGGTTCTACTTCTAAGTTGAAAGGTAAGAAGAAGAAGAAACAGGTCTTTTCAGCAAAGAAGGTGAATATGTAACGCCCGCCCTCCCTGCTACCCTAAGGGACGGGGCTACGATACTCTACGTATAAATTTTTCTTTTTAAAACAGCGGAAGACTTAAAATAATTTTCATAGTTTTAATAAAACTTTTCTTTTAAATTTCTTTTGAACTATACTATCACATGGCATCAAATCATAACATCAAATCTAGTAGAATCATATTGTCAAGCCACACATGTTTAGGTATCACAAGTCATAAAATACCAATGCATAGTTCTTTAAAGAAACTTTAAGCAGGTTCTTATTTATTTGGTTGCCTAGCCACTGTCACACACATCTTCATTGCCCCTCCTGCTGCTCCTCTAACTCATCTCGCTTTTTCCTTTATCTGTGGTACAAGGAAAGTAAGCTATGAGCACTCATGGCTCAGTAAGTTCCTTTCCTACTCACTAAAACCAACAATCAGCACATAATCAAGAATGCATCAACAAGTCATAATCTCAACTAATCATGGCATAACATAGCATTCTATTCTAGCATATCATGCATCATAATATAATCACAACTAGTCATAGCATATCAAGCATCACCATGGCCGAAACATATACATAGTGCATTGCATAAAACATAGCTAGACATGGCATAACAAACAAGTATTATGGTATATCAAAGCATGGCCGAAACATGTATATCAAAGCATCATTCCATGGCCGAAACATGTACATCAAGGCATCATCATATCTATGGCCGAAATCTATATATCAAGCATCAACAATTCCATGGCCGAACATGTCTATAAGGTATAGCATGAGCATAACATAATCATACCTTATCATGGCATATCATAATCAAGAGCATAACATGAAACATAGCATAATCATAAGGTGTATGCAATATGATTTTGGAAAACATGTATCCGAAAAACATGTGTATGTCTCATGATCTTTAAAACCATTTTCTTTTACATATATACTTGAAAATAATCTCAACATAAGGGGGATCCCGGCTATGTACCACTTACATATTGCGCGCAACCTTATAGGTCCAAGGTAGCAAGTCTTGAACCCTACGAGGCAAACATACTAGGCCCTTAGTCCTAGGGGCACTTAGGAGCCCATCCCTAACGAGGTCCTTAGTCCCCGGGGCGCTTATGGAGCCCACCCTTGGTACAAGCCACTCACACATAAAGTAAAGTACATGTCATACATATCATGTATCATAAAAGCATGCATCACTTAGGCACACATCATAAAAGTATGCATCACTTAGGCATACATCATGTCATAAAAGTATGCATCACTTAGGCATACATCATATCATAAAGGTATGCATCACTTAGGCATACATCATATCATAAAGGTATGCATCACTTAGGCATACATCATGTCATAAAGGTATGCATCACTTAGGCATACATCATATCATAAAGGTATGCTTCACTTAGGCATACATCATGTCATAACAATATGCATCACTTAGGCATAGATCATAAAAACATGCATATCTTAAGCATAAAGCATATCATTAAGCATGCATATTTTATCCACATAGCTTATCATAAAAGCATGCATATTTTATCCACATAGCTTATCATAAAAGCATGCATATTTTAAGCACTCAACATAGCATTAAAGCATGCATAATTTAACCACATATCATAACATAAGCATGCATATTTTTAGCACAAAGCACATCATATCATAAAAGCATGCATATCATATCATAAGTCATAAATCACAAGCATACATATTAAGCATAAGGGTGTATCTTGTGATTATCCTATCATAGGAAACATGATATCATATTTATCTTGGTTTTAAGCTTCCTAAACCCTTGTGTTTGAAACCCTTTAGGGCTCAATTTAGGTTAAACACAACATCCAAGTATGTGGCACCTAAATTATCATCATAACATTTTCATAGGAAGCATTATAAACATGATTAACTTAGTTTCTAAGTTCCTCAAGTCCCTAATTTCATATGGCCGAAACCTTAAGGTGTAAAACAAGGTTCCATATGACATAAAAGCATGGACAACTTTAAATCATATTTATAACATTTTTACCAAGGAACAAGGTAAACACATTTGACACATTTGAATTAGTTCCTAAGTTCTTCAAGCCCTTAACATATGTCATGGCCGCAATTTAACAAGTTCTCATTAGGGCTTCAAACAAGCATACAAGCATGTGAACTTGGACAAACATTATGTATAAATTCATACAAGGCATCATACAATAGTTATGGCCGAAACATACCCTAGCATCATTTTAGGTCATAAAACAACATATAGCAATTGAACCTTGGCTTTCTACTTATCATATTTCATGTAGAGTGACATGAGCATATTTAATTTAAGTCCTAGGGTTTCTAGGGCATCTATTCCTTCATGACCGAAGCATTCAAGGGTTCATTTAGGTCATGGAAAAATTATACAAGCATGTGAAACAATCAACACATTATCCTATTTTCATAATAAGTACTTTTAACACATTTGGTTTCATTTCTAAGGCCTCTAGGTCTTTTAAACCCTACTTGGCCGAAACTCACAGAATATGAACTTGCTTCAAATAGCCTAAAAGCATGAGAATTTATACAAGTTTCATAGCATGTATAAGGACAAGCATAATGAGTATACATATGAATTGTGTCTTAGGCTTTCTAGGTTTCTTTTCCTCTTTTTCTCTTATTTTTTTCTCGTGGCCGAAACCTACCATTCCTTAGCTAGGTTTTTAAGTGGCCTAAAGCATGAAAAACCTAAGTAAGTTTCATGGCAAAAGTTACTAAGAAACATGTATACAAATTCGTTCATGAATAAGCTAGGACCCCTTGTGGTCATACATGTTATATGTCATGCAACTAATTTTTCTACACCCTAATTAAGCATGAGGGTATTAACCAACTTTCATATCTAAATAGCATAGAGGTCTTGAGCATATTAAAATTTTGTTTAAGCTTTTCTAAGCCATCCATCTCATCATGGCCGAAAAACCCTAAGAAGGAGTTCATGAAATTCTAGCAATATTCAAGTATACAAATCCTTTAAGATCATTGTATTCTATCACATGAGCATGGTTATTTAAATTTCAAGGTCTTCCTAACCCTAAACCCTTTCTTGACCGAATCATATGAGTGGGTTTTCTCTTAGTTTCAAATATCTTCTAAGGAAGGAAAACTAATACATGATCCTTAATATTTCATAGGGAGAACCTTGTACTAGTTGGGTAAAACAATAGATTTTCCCTAGCCTCTTAAGAATATTTTTGGCCTAAATTCTAGGGTTCAGTACTCCTCTGATCAAGCATCATATAGGTATAAAAGTATGAAGAAGAACCCCTTTACATAGTATAGAAAAATCCATCATGTAGTGAAGACTCGTTTAAACACCATTAGATTTTGAAAGCTCTTCTTGGCCGAATTTTCTCAAACTTGTTTCTAGGTTTTAAAATCTTCTTAAAATCCAAAAAGCACATAAAAGCCTTGTACCACAGGTGAGGGGAAAGCTTACATCCTTTTCGCTTGTGGATCTAAGGTATGGTGAAGAAGAAGTAGCCTCTTCTTCTAGTTCCTTTCCCTTGATTCCCTTGCTAAGTCCTCCTTGTATCTTAGGTTTTCTTAGGAGAAAACCTTGGCTTGGGGCCGAAAATGGAGGAGAGGGGAACTGAGGTTTCGGTGTGGGAGAGGAGAGAATGAGAAAAATGAGAGAAAATAGAATTTTCCCTTTACATATTCTCTTTTATGTTAAGGGGGAAGAGGTAGCAAACTTAGTTTTTGCTTTCCTTCTCCCTTAGCCTTTTTTTTTCTATTTTATTTTTATTTTTATTTATTTATTTATCCTCATCATTCATGGTGAAATAAGGGGGAATGAATCCCCTTAATTCCTCTTTAAACATTTCGGCAAAATCAAAGAGGAAGAGGGAGAGGAAGGGAGGAAGGCAAGTTGCCTTTCTCTTGCTCTTTTCTTGTTTCCTTTTGGCTAGCTTTTACTCTCATCTTTATCATAAGTTTCCCTCCTTTGATATCAACATATTATTCCTATCCCAACTGGTTATTACCCATTAATTCTATGAAATATAATATAAGAGGTTCAAGGTTCAATCCTTGACCTCTCCCTATTTTTATTTCTTTTTATTTCCTTTTTGGTTCAACTCACTTCCAATTATTTTTCTAAGGCAAAATTCTACATTCATATATTTATCTTACAACTTAGTGGGTATTACAGAATAAACCTCAGGGTACAGGATAGAAAGCTGGAATGAAGAAGCCGAAGGGCAAGTGCTTCATCTACAAGCAGTCTGGACATTGGAAAATAGACTGCCCTCATAGGAATCAGAACAATAAAGGTATATCTCATACTCTAGTAGTTGAAACATGTTTAGCGGTGTTATCTACCAGCACCTGGTGTATAGATACGGGATCCACTGATCATGTCTGCAATTCTTTGCAAGGGTTCCAGGAAACCTGGCGACTATTTGATAGAGAGATAACTGTCTACATGGGCAATGCTACTAAGGTGGCGGCTATTGAAGTGGGAGACGTCTACTTATCATTTGATAGGAATAGAAATTTGATTTTAAGAAATTGTCTTTATTTACCCAGTTTTAGAAAGAATTTAATTTCAGTTTCTAAACTGTATTTGGATGAATATTCAGTTTCCTTTAGTAACAATGTCGTTATAAAGAGAAATAAGGTGATTATCTGTTCTGGTGCATTGGTTGGCAATTTATACACTTTAAATCTAATTTCTCCCACAAAGCAAAATATGGAAATTAATAACACATCTTCTAACTCTAATAAGAGAAAAGAACCTTCGGAAATGAACCAAACGTATCTTTGACATCTAAGGCTTGGACATATTAACTTAAGTAGGATTCAAAGGCTTATAGACGATGGACTCTTGGGTTCATTAGAGTTGGAAAACTTTCCAACATGTGAATCTTGCTTGGAAGGTAAAATGACCAAGAGACCTTTTAAGGTCAAGGGGTATAGAGCCAAAGATGCATTAGAACTGGTTCATTCTGATTTGTGTGGTCCTATGTCTATCCAGGGAAGAGGTGGTTATGAATACTTCGTTTCCTTTATAGACGATTATTCAATATACGGATATATTTACCTGATGCACCGTAAGTCTAAATGCTTTGACAAGTTCAAAGAATATAGGACTGATGTGGAGAAACGTCTTGGTAAAAGTATCAAGACAGTACGGTCTGACCGTGGTGGCGAATACCTCTTTGGAGAGTTTAGGAATTATTTATCAGAAGTCAGGATTCAATCCCAATTGTCTACACCTGGTACACCCCAACAGAATGGTGTGACAGAACGAAGGAATAGGACTCTTATGGAAATGGTTGGATCGATGATGAGTTATTCAGAATTACCAAATTCGTTTTGGGGATATGCTCTGGAAACAGCAGTGTACATTCTGAATATGGTACCTTTTAAAACAGTTCCTTCTACTCCCATGGAATTATGGAATGGGTGAAAGCCTAGTCTGAATCATATCCGGATATGGGGTAGTCCAGCACATGTGCTGAAGGGAGATACTGACAAGTTGTAATCATGTACAGAAGTTTGTCTGTTTGTGGGATATCCTAAGGGAACGAAAGGTGGTTTGTTTTATAATCCTAAAAATCAGAAGATCATTGTTAGCACCAATGCTCGATTTTTAGAAGAAGATTATGTAATGAACCATAAGCCCATGAGTGAAATTGTTCTAGAAGAAATTAGAGGGGACACGTCTACTTTAGTACCAACAGTACAAGATGAAGTACCACAAGAAACTGCAACACGTGTCACACATGATACATAGCCAGAGACAGTGCCTCGTCGTAGTGGGAGAGTTGTGAGGCAACCTAAGAGATTCATGTTTTTGGGAGAGTCTTCGGACTTGATCCCAGGAAAACATGAACCTGATCCCCGAACATATGACGAAGCACTCCAAGATATAGATGCAGTATCTTGGCAAAAGGCAATGAATTCTGAAATAGAATCTATGTATTCTAATAAGGTCTAGGAGCTTGTAGAACCACCTGATAGTGTAAAAGCCATTGGATGCAAGTGGATCTACAAAAGGAAAAGAGGAATAGATGAGAAGGTAGAAACCTTCAAAGCAAGGCTTGTTGCGAAAGGGTATACTCAGAAAGAGGGAGTCGATTATGAGGAGACTTTTTCACCGGTAGTCATGCTTAAGTCTATCCGGATACTCTTATCCATTACCGCTCATATGGATTATGAGATTTGGCAAATGGATGTCAAGACAGCTTTCCTTAATGGAAGTCTTGAAGAAAACATCCATATGAAGCAACCAGAAGGATTCATTGAAAAGGGCAAAGAGCATCTAGTGTGCAAGCTCAATCGGTCCATTTATGGACTGAAGCAAGCTTCAAGATCTTGGAACATCCAGTTTAATGAAGTAATCCAATCATATGGATTTATTCAGTGTCCGGATGAGTCTTGTGTATACAAGAAGTGTAATGGAAACGTGGTGATATTTCTTGTACTATACGTAGATGATATTTTGTTAATTGGCAACAATGTCGAGGTATTATCAGACGTAAGGGTATGGTTGTCCAAACAATTTGATATGAAGGACTTAAGAGAATGTGCACACATTCTTGGGATCAAAGTTATAAGGGATCACAAGAAAAGAATGTTGTGCCTATCCCAAGTTTTATATATAGATACAATCCTTGCTCGTTTTAGCATGCAAAACTCCAAGAAAGGTTTCTTACCTTTTAGGCATAGAGTAGCTTTATCTAAAGAGATGTTTTCGAAGACATCAAAGGAGATAGAGGACATAAAGGCAGTTCCTTATGCCTCGGCTGTAGGAAGTCTTATGTATGCAATGCTATGTACGAGACCTGATATCTGTTTTGCCGTGGGAATGGTTAGCATATATCAGAGTAACCCTGACAAGGACATTGGATTGTGGTGAAGCATATATTAAAGTACCTGAGAAGGACTAGAGACTATATACTAGTTTACCAAGCAGACGATTTGCTCCCTATGGGTTACACGGATTCGAATTTCTAATCAGATAGGGACAATAGTAAGTCTACGTCAGGTATGTGTTTACTCTGGAGGTGGAGCCATTGCATGGAGGAGTGTTAAGCAGAAATGCGTCTCAAACTCAACCATGGAAGCTGAGTATGTGGCAGCCTCTGAGACAGCCAAAGAAGCTGTATAGCTCAGGAACTTTCTAATGGACTTAGATGTGATTCCTGGTTTGCCCAAGATCATCACAATTTATTGTGATAATAGCGGTGCAGTTGCAAACTCGAAGGAACCACGACCCCATAGGGCAAGTAAACATATAGAGCGCAAGTATCACCTGATACGAGACATCGTCAAGCGAGGAGAAGTTATCGTTGCCAAGATTGCATCAACAGATAACATGGCAGATCCTTTCACTAAGGCCCTTCCGGCGAAAGCTTTCGATCGGCATGTGGAGGGGATGGGAATCAAATGTATGGCAACAGATATGGTAGCTTAGTCTTTTAGTATAAGTGGGAGATTGTTGGAGTGTATACTAAAAGCCTAGCTTATGTAAACATTTATTTTGAAATAAAAGAATCACATTGGTCAATATCTGCATTTGTTAAATGTAATTGTTCAATTGATTTATATAGTAGATAACATGGAGTGGTGTCACACTCAGAAGATCATGTTATCGGTTCTCTATAAATTATAAATAGTTGCTCACGACTAAGATGGAAAGGAACAAACCATCAGAATAGTCGTAGTGTAATTAAGTATTAGTTTATCTTGACTAATAAATTACACTGATACACTTTAAGTGTATTGAGTATGATCATTTAGATAAGTTCTTTTTGTACTGACTTAGTAAAAGAACTAGACTTTAGTTATTATGGAAGTGTGTGCTCTTAATCCTAATATAATAATAAGCACATATATTTAATGTTTATTTCTTTGACTTATCAAAGGGTGAGGTTTAGCTTGATAAATCAATATGCCCGATAAGATGGGAAATGATATTACTTATAGTGTGTATTGTTGATTATAGAAAGAATATGTGTCCTAGTTATCTAGGTTGAGAATGTCCCCAAGAGGAGGTCATAAGGATTGCCATGTTAAACCCTGCAGGTGGACTTAGTCCGACATGACAATGAAGTTGAGTGGTACTACTGTTGGAGCTAGATATTAATTAAGTGAGTTGTCAGTAACTTACTTAATTAGTGGACATTCGTAATCTTAAACACAGGGAGACTAACACACTCATGATAAGAAGGAGCCCATAATGTAATTTGGGATTGGTGTGGTAGTGCGATAATAACTCTCTAGTGGAATGAGTTATTATCGATGAAATTGAGTTGTGTGTTCGGGGCGAACACGAGATACTCAAGCTAATCGGAAGGCCAAAACTAATTTCTCCTCTAGGTCCCTGTTGTAGCCTCATTATAGCCTCAAGTCCATCTAAATGTAAGGCTCTTCTTGGTGGCCAAGAAGTGGGCCGGTCCAATGCTTGGTGACCAAGCAAGGGCCGACCACATCGTCTTCTATAGGGGTCGACCCTTTGCTTGGGAAAGAGAGCTTGTAAATTTTATAAGAGGATTACTTCTTGTAAATTTTAAAAAATATTTTTTCCTTATTCCTCTTGATGAGGTGGCCGACCACCTTGCTTGGTGCCCAAGCAAATGGCCGGCCATATTAAAAATAATAAAATCATCATCAATCAAAATTGGTGATTGATTCAATCAAGAGGAAAGAAGAGGAAAAATAAAAAGAAAAAAGAAAAAACTCTTGGATGATGTTATTTTTTGTAAAAAGTTTTTCCTTATTTGCCTTGGGCAAGTAATATAAAAGAAGGGGTGAGGGGGCTTCATGAGACACAACTCTTATTCTTTTGCTTGGAGATCTCAAGTGGTCGGCCCCTCTCTCCCTTCTCTTTTCCCTTTTGCTCTCTTCCCCTTGGTGGTGGTTGGATTTTAGAAGAAGAGGAAGAAGCTTTTGGGTGGTGTTCATCTTAGAGGATCGTCGCCTACACGACGTCCAAGGCAAGGCTAGGAATACGACAGAAGATCTCGAGATCATTAGCTTAAAAAGAGAAGGTATAAGTAGTAATTTTCTTCCGCATCATACTAGTTATTTTCTCTGTAAGAATTCTAAATACAAGAGGCAATTAGATCTAGTTTATTGAATTTATTTTTCGAGTTTGTGTTTTCTTCTTTTTCGAATTTGTGATTCGATTGTTCTTTTTGGTTAACCTAGAGTTATTTAAGGAAATTAAATATTAGCTTTTTTTAAAAGGCTTTGTCTAAGCGGTGGTGTTGCTCCCATATCCAAGAAGTTCGTGTGCCTCGCCATGTAGTCCTGGAAGCCAATTTTGAAAATTAATATTTAATGGAATTAATAACATAGGTGGATTTGAATCAATAGTGTTAAGTTCCGCTTGCGATTCGTAATATAAACCATTAAAAACAGATAAGTTAAATTTGGAATCAATGGTGTTAAGTTCCGTCTGCGATTCGTAATTTAACTTCTAAAGAACACAATAGGTTATTTAAGGAAAGGTTCGACACTTGTATAAAAAAAATTTGTACAGTGGAACCGGTATGTTTTCCTAGGACTAACCAACAGTTAAGAGTAGTGTTCTCTACAATATCTCACTATCAATTCAACCAATTGATATATTGTAGATAAGAACCTACTACTCAAGGACATTATTATACTTATTCAATTGGCACTAAATTGAAATAAATATAATAACCAACTTTGTCATTTATTAATAATGATATATGATACAATAATGTGCCCTTTACAATCATCTCATAATTGGTACTAGGGCTAATACTAACAATCTCCCACTAGCACTAGTGTCAATCACTAAGATATCGAATACCCATGGACCTAGTGTGACCATTATGCTTTCTCTGTGCCAAAGCCTTGGTCAAAGGATCTGTAATGTCAGCATCAGTCGGTACTTTGCATATCTTCACATCTCCTCTATCGATAATCTCTCGAATGAGATGGAATCGTTGTAGTATGTGTTTGGATCTCTGATGAGAACGAGGTTCCTTAGCCTGTGCAATAGCTCCATTGTTATGACAATAGAGGTCTATTGGACTCGCTATACTAGGAACAACATCAAGTTCTGTAATGAACTTCCTGATCCAAACAGCCTCCTTTGCTGCAGTTGAAGCAGCAATATACTGGGCTTCTATTGTAGAATCAGCGACTGTGTCCTACTTCGAACTCTTCCAGCTCACAGCATCACCATTTAAGCAAAACACATACCCTGACTATGCTCTATAATCATCCTTATCTATTTAGAAGCTAGCATCAGTGTAACCCTTTACAACAAGCTCTTCATCACCTCCAAAGATCAAGAAATAATCTTGAGTCCTTCTCAAGTACTTAAGAATATTCTTGACTGCTGTCCAGTGACCTTCACCTGGATCTGTTTGGTATCTGCTCGTCATGCTTAAAACATACGAGACATCTGGGTGAGTACAAAGCATGGCATACATGATAGATCCTATAGCAGATGCATAAGGAATCTGATCCATGTAGTCTCTTTCTACCTTAAAAGAGGGACATTGAGTCTTCGAAAGACTCACACCATGTGACAAAGGCAAGAATCCCTACTTGGAATTCTCTATGGCAAAATGTTTAAGCACCTTGTCAATGTATGTACTCTGACTTAGCCCAAACAATTTTTTAGATCTATCTCTATAAATCTTAAGGCCTAAAATATAGGCTGCTTCACCTAAGTCTTTCATTGAAAAATAATTCTTAAGCCAAGTCTTTACTTACTGAAAAGTAGGGATATCATTTCCAATGAGTAGTATGTCATCTACATACAATATGAGAAAGATGATTGTGCTCCCACTAACCTTCTTGTAGATACAAGGTTCATCTTCATTCTTAATGAAACAAAACATTTTGATCGCATCATCAAATCGAAGATTCCAGCTTCTAGAAGCTTGCTTTAATCAATAAATGGATCTTTACAACTTACAAACCTTTCTAGCATGCTTTGAATCTACAAAACCCTCAGGTTGTGTCATATACACATCCTCGAGTAGATTTCTATTAAGAAATGCGGTTTTGACATCCATCTGCCAGATCTCATAATCATAGTAAGCTGCAATAGCAAGTAAAATCCGAATGGACTTAAGCATCGTAACTGGTGAAAAAGTTTCATTATAGTCTATACCATGAATTTGCTTGAAACCTTTAGCTACCAATCTACCTTTAGAGGTATGTTTATGCCCATCCATGTCAGTCTTCACTTTGAAGACCCACTTACACCCAATGGGTTTGATCCCTTCAGGTGGATCAACAAAAGTACATACTTGGTTAGTGTACATGGATTCTATTTCAGATCTCATGGCCTCTAGCCATTTCTCAGAATCTGGGCCCTCTACAGCTCCTGATAAGATATAGGCTCATCAAGATCAATAAGCCCTACATCACCATGGTCAGACAAGAGAAATGAATATCACTCAGGTCGACGACGGGTCCTATTAGATCTGCATAGAGCATGTGCTACTTGAACAGGTTGTTGCTCCACAACTTCTTGTGGTGCCTATTCAATTTCCATCAAGGCATCAGTACTAGTTTGTGTATCTTGAATTTCTTCAAGATCGACTTTAGACCCACTAGTCTTTCTAGAAATAAATTCCCTTTCTAGAAAGACACCAATTCTGGCAACGAACAATTTACCTTATGTGGGATTATAGAAGTAATATCCCTTTGTTTCCTTGGGATATCCTACAAAATAACACTTGTCAGATTTGAGTCCAAGTTTATCTGAGACTTGTTGTTGAACATAAGCCTCACAACTCCAAATCTTCATAAAAGACATCTTGGGACACTTCCCAGTCCATATTGTATATGGTGTCTTTATGACGACCTTAGATGGAACTCGGTTAAGTGTGAAAGCAGCCGTCTCTAGAGCATGCCCCCAGAAGGAAGCAGGAAGTTCTGTCTGACTCATCATCGTTCGAACCATATCTAATAAAGTACGATTTCTCCGTTCTGATACACTATTCCATTGTTGTGTTCCAGGTGGAGTGAGTTGAGATATTATCCCACACTCAACGAGATGGTCATGAAACTCTTGGCTAAGATATTCCCCACCTCGATCTGATCAAAGCATCTTAACACTCTTACCAAGTTGATTTTGTACTTCATTCTTGAATTCTTTGAACTTTTCAAAGGATTCTGACTTATGTCACATTAGATACACATAGTCATATCTACTGAAATCATCAGTAAAAGTAATGAAGTAATGGTAGCCTCCTCTAGCTGCTATTCTGAAAGGGCCACATACATCTGTATGTATAAGTCCTAACAAGTCATTAGCTCTTTCGCTATATCCACTAAATGGAGTCTTTGTCATCTTGCCTTGAAGACAAGATTCGCATATCTTATATGATTCAAAATTAAATGAGTCCAAAAGTCCATCCTTATGGAGTTGGGATATGCGACTCACATCAGAGATATGTTTGGTTCAAATCATTAGACTTGAATCGTTTGGTATTTATGTTATAGATTGGGTTGTCAAAGTCTAGAAAATAGAGTCCATTCACAAGATGTGCACTACAATAAAACATTTCATTGAAATAAACAGAACAACATTTGTCCTTTATTACAAATGAGAATCCTTTCTTGTCTAAACAAAAAACAAAGATGTTGTTCTTAGTTAAGGCAAACACATAACAACACTCTTCAAGTTCTAATACAAGTCTAGTGGGCAAAGATAAGGAATATGCTCCTATAGCTATAGTAGAAACTCTTGCACCATTGCCTACTCGTAGGTTTACTTCGCCCTTTCTCAATGTTCTACTATTTCTCAAGCCCTGCACATTAGTACAAATGTGAGATGTGCATCCGGTATCTAATACCCATGAAGAAGAAATAGATAGATTGACTTCTATAACATGTATACCTGAAGCAGAAGTTTCACTTTTCTTCCTTTTCACTTCCTTTAGGTATAATTTGCAGTTCCTCTTCCAATGTCCGGTCTCACCACAGTGGAAGCAGGTTCCTTCCTTACCTACCCCACCTTTGGGTTTCAATGCATGAGTGTTGCCCTTTCCATTGGCTTGGGTCTTACGCTTACCTTTGGGCTTCCACTTGCCTTTGCCCTTTGGCACCATCAAAATGGCACTAGGTTTTGCCTTCTTAAGGTTGAGTTTAGCAGTTCTCAACATACTCAACATCTTAGGCAGTGGTTTGTCAATTTCATTCATGTTATAGTTCATGATAAATTGACTGTAGCTATCGGGCAATGACTACAGAATAAGGTCAGTGGTCAATTCTTGGCCTAGTGGGAATCCCAACTTTTGTAGATTCTCCACATAACCGATCATTTTGAGCACATAAGGCCCTACGGGACTTCCTTCTTGCATTCTGCATTGAAATAGAGCCTTGGAGATCTCAAATCTCTCATGCCTTGCTTGTCCTTGATATAGTTGTCTAAGGTGTTCGACCATATCATAAGCATCCATGTTCTCATGTTGCTTCTGAAGCTCAAAATTCATGGTAGCGAGCATAAGGCATGATACATCTAATGCATCATCTTGGTGCTTCTTATAAGCATCCTTATCGACTCTAGTGGCAGTAGTAGCGGGTGCTTCAGGAATGGGCTGCTCTAGGACGTACAGTTTTCTTTCTTGCTTGAGAACTATCCTCAAGTTTCTGTACCAATCTAGGAAATTAGCTCCATTGAGCTTGTCCTTAACAAGGACAGATCGTAGAGAAAGAGTATTCGACGTATTTGACAATATGGTGATCTACAACAGTAAAATGCAGAAATAAGTATCATATTTTGATCATTTAACTAGGCCTTTAATTAAATGATTCTCCTACTAAATTGTAAAGCTTTGGTAAGAGCAAGTCATGGATGTGGTTTTACCCACACTACTAGCTTCAAATCCAATCGCGATGACATTCATGTGGGACAAGATCCATATTATACTTCATCTTGAGTTAGCTTTGGCTAATCACCCAAGACTTAGTATAACATAGGTAGGCAACGTTTACCAATTACATCATATGTAACTCTTGTATCATTGGGTGAACAAGACTATTTGTTAATTTTCCCATCTTATGAAATCCACATTATAACTAATCTTGAGTTAGCTTTGGCTTATCGCCCAAGACTAGTATAATTTGAATTTCATCATATGGGATATGCCTCTAAGTTCTTAACTTAGTTAAGTCACACCCAAAGTTTAGTAGTCGGACATCACAATTGTCCTGTCGCACTCTAGAAAGATAAATCGAGTCACTTTGCTTTGGTAAAACCTGACCACAATTGATCGAGCTAGTAGTGAGTACTAAACTTTGGTAGGCATATTAAAAAGACCTAATCATGATTAAACTACACATGCATCAGATAGCATATCATGTCACACATCACATATATGCATAAAGGAAATGTGACATAGTTATGGCCCCATTATCTATGATCCTTTCAAGCCAATGAGAAGATCGAAAAGTCAACCTAGGCAAAAACATCTTCTCCAAGTGCTTCAAAAGCATCTTCTCCAAGTGCTTCCTTGGTCGTCATGTGTTGTTGTCCTTCTCCTTTTTCATCGTCGTCAAGTAGACTTATTCTTCTCTAATTTGTACATTACAAAATCTAAAGAAAACTCGAGTTACATTCGAGTGTAGTCTAAATTTACAACTACAATAAAAGAGGAGAGGCACGGCACGCAGGCCGTATTATGAATTATAACACACACATCCAATCATATCGGGGTTTAAGGGACATAACCATGCACCATGTCATATAACATTCTCAATCTATTATGATAAAATTTACTATGATTTAAACAACTAATTATGAGTCACAACGTCATGATGGTTTTGCTAAAAACCTCTTGGCCGAAACTTGCTCATAATCATGCAAATCATAATAAACATGTCTTGCAATTTCTATATCACATATGAAATTCTACTACAACTTAGTATATGCCTTCGCAAGTGGCTCTGATACCACTGTTAGGAACTAGGGCGCTAAACACGCGAAAGCGCAGCAGAAAACATCTAGTTCCTTTCCAGAAGATCCATGCAAAAGGAAACCATATAATAAGTATTAATTCTTCTACATGAGAAAGTTATACCTTTGCTGCGTGCCCTTCGCAATCCCGACAACAACGTTTCTTTAAATGCGGATCTCAGCGCGATCAGTACGTCCGTGCCTCTGCGGTATCCACACGAACACGTTCTCCGTCTATCTCACAAACTCACAACTTGAAGAAGAAACAACCTTCGTTGTGCTAGCAACTCTACAAGGTTGTTTTTGGCCAAGAGAAGAAAAGGAAGAAGAGGAAAACCAAGAAGAGCACACTTACCCAAAAGGTCACTTCATCTATATAAGGTGACTTCACAAAAGGTTACTTTACCAAAAAGGTTACTTCACCTAAAAGGTTACTTTACCAAAAAGGTTACTTCACCTAAAGGTTACTTTTACAAATGACTTTTGTATTCATCCAATGAATACGAAATACTTTTGTCTCTTGATCTTCCTTTAGATTAATGATATATTAATCTCTATTAATATTCATTAATCTTAATGGGTTGGATTTAGAATATTGGATTAGCCATTAACTCAATAAGTCATTAATCCAATAAACTAATGAGTCTAACCCATTACTCAATAAGTCTAATCTGAATTCATTCGAGTCTAACTCAATGTGTATAATTTGGATTAAACTTAACCCCATAATCCATCTCTAAGTCAATGTGTTCTTTGTGTGTGGCCCAATAGGCTCTCGTAATGTTGGAATGTATCTAAAATCATTTTAGATACATAAACAATGAGTGATATCTAGCAATACATCATTGCTACTCAAGTAATGAGAAAGTCAAGATCCGACCAAACCTTTCCGTGTCTATTATCTTGTATGACTTGGTCCCTCTATCCTTGATATCTAGGTTGATTAATGAGGCACAAACCGTATCATCCTCTTATCAACCTTTATGTTTCTTGATCTCTAAGTAGACACTCAATAAAATAAGCTCAATATCTCATATTGACTCATTTGCACATGGCCATGCTTTCTTGTGTCCTACTAATTAAGGGGCCCATAGATATCGCTTCCGTCATATGGAGGGCTCAATATCTCATTTACATCACTCACATCCCTTCGCATAATTCATTGCATACCCAGTGATCGACTTTATTGTCCACCTTGTTACAGGTGACGTTTACCGATATCAAAGTACACAACACCTTATGTAGGGAACCGTAGTGACTTCAGGTCAAAGGACTATTCATACCAATAGTCACATGAGAATGTTTATGACACTCATATAACGATCCATGAAACATTCTCATGGCGGGTCATTCAGTATATATTCCCTAATATATACCCATGTGTCAACCTGATATCTCATATCCATGACTTGTGAGATCAAGTCATCCGTTGACCTACATGCTAGTGTCAACGCATTAATATTGTCCTTTGTGTATTAATGCTTGACTAGGAATAGTTAAGAGTAGTGTTCTCGACAATATCTCACTATCAATTCAACCAATTGATATATTGTAGATAAAAACCTACTACTCAAGTACATTATTATACTTATTAAATTGGCACTGAACTGAAATAAATATATTAACCAACTTTATCTTTTATTAATAATGATATATGATATAATAATGTGCCCTTTATAATCATCTCATAATTGGTAGTAGGGCTAATACTAATAAAATCATCACGCAGGGTACTTAGAGTCTACAAATCACATGTATCCCAAGTAGTAGATTGTTGAATTTAATCTTCTATTATGTGGGCGCACATGTAATTTGTCATGCAGATCATGTCGTTAAAGATACCGAACCCGTTACGTGATCTAACTATGATTTATTAGATTTTCACTACAATAATTACTATATTTTGGGACGAATTTATAAAAAAAATTCGTCCCAAAATTTTTGGGGACGAAATTTGGAACGAAAAAATTTTCGTCCCAAACTGGTTGATGCTAACTTTTGGAACAAACTTATGTTTGTTGCAAAATTGGCAACAAATTTGGGGACGAAAATAGGGACAAAAAAAATGTTTGCCCCAAATTCGTCGCCAAATTTGTAAAAAAAAAAAAATTTCGTTGCAAAAGTTTATACAATTCAGCAACGAATATTTTTTTGTTGCAAACTTAGCAACGAATTTGGGGTCAAAAATTTTTGTCGGATTTTTTTTTTGTTGCTAATTTTGTCCCTAATTTTGCATATAATTTTCCAATGAATAGTAAATTTGTTGCAAAATTGGCAACGAATTTGGCAACAAAATTTAGCAACGAATTATATTTTCGTTGCCAATTCCGTCGCCAAATTTGTAACAAAAACCCTTACTTGTCGCAATATTTCATACAATTTTGGGACGAAAAAATTTTTTTGTTTCAAACTTTACAACGAATTTGGGAAAGAATTCAGTGACGAATTAATTTTTGTTGCTAAGTTTGTCCCTAATTTTGCAACGAATGAGATATTTGTTGCAAATGTGGCAACAATTTTGGCAACGAATTAAATTTTCGTTGCCAAATCCGTTGCTCTTTATATGTGGGATTCTGGGACGAATTAAATTTGCAACAAAAATTCTTTTGTTGCGAAGTGACGATAGAATGGCAACAAAAATTATTTGTTGCCAAATTCATTCCTAATAACAAAACTACATTCCAGTTATAGCTTATTTCTACAATTCAATCCATACATACATATACAACAAATTCAAATAACACATTCTGTAATGACCCGGCCCTTTGGCCTCTTGGGCGGCCCTTGTGGCGGCCCTTATGTCGTCAGCCCATTTGGCGACCTCTATGTCATCGACCGACGACTCTTGGCCGTGCCGTTACTCACTAGGACTTTCCACCCCTGGCAGTGGATTTTTGCCTCCCCCGGGATTCGAACTCTAGACCTCCAGGCTTAAGTACTAGAGTTTATGAATCCTGGTAACCAAGTGAGATCAACTCACTTGGTTACCAGGATTCATAAACTCTAGTACTTAAGCTTGGAGGTCTAGAGTTCGAATCCCGGGGGAGGCAAAAATCCACTGCCAGGGGTGGAAAGTCCTAGTGAGTAACGGCACGGCCAAGAGTCATCGATCGACGACATAGAGGTCGCCAAATGGGCTGACGACATAAGGGTCGTCAGTTGGGCCGCCACAAGGGTCGCCCAAGAGGCCAAAGGGCTGGGTCGTTACAATAAAAGGTGCCTTTTTATTGTAACGACCCGGCCCTCTTGGCCCATTTGGTGGCCCATTTGGCGACCTCTCATGTCATCGACCATTGGCCCTTATGTCGTCGGCCCATTTGGCGACCTCTCATGTCGTCGACCGACGACCCTTGGCCGTGCCGTTACTCACTAGGACTTTCCACCCCTGGCAGTGGATTTTTGCCTCCCCCTGGATTCGAACTCTAAACCTCCAGGCTTAAGTATCAGAGTTTATGAATTCTAGTAACCAAATGAGATGATCTCACTTGGTTACCAGGATTCATAAACTCTAGTACTTAAGACTGGAGGTCTAGAGTTCGAATCCCGGGGGAGGCAAAAATCCACTGCCAGGGGTGGAAAGTCCTAGTGAGTAACGGCACGGCCAAGAGTCATCGGTCGACGACATAGAGGTCGCCAAATGGGTTGACGACATAAGGGCCGCCACAAGTGTTGGGTTTTTCGGGCCGCGAAAATCGCTTTTTGCGTCGCGGAAACCCCGAATCACCCAAAGTCGTAGATCCGTGCAAGGAAAAATTTCGAAAACATGAGTACGAGTTTAATACTACGATCTACAGTAGATCTACAAAGGAAAAACCATTTTACCTTTGAAGCGTGCCCTCGCAAATCCCGCTCGTCCAACGGTACGCCGGATCTCGAGAGTGTTAACGTAGACACTCCTCTAATGATATCCACACGAACAAGGAGTGCTCTCTAGCACTCAAGGATGGAGAAGAGAGACCTCAAGTGTGCTAGCACTCTCTCTAGAGCTCTCGGATGGAAAGGGAAGAAGAAAGGAAAGCAAAGAAGAGAATACAATACACTCCTCTAATGATATTACCTTTCTTCTTGGACTTCTTGGATTAACTCAACCACCTTCTTCTCTCTTGGAAGTTCACGGCAAGAGCAGCAAGGAGAGAAAGAATACTAGGAAGAAGTTGAGAGAATAACCACACATCAATTTCCACAAAACAAAAACCCCCATTCCATTAGTGTGGCCGGCCACACAATGTAACCCCCCCATTAATGTGGTCGGCCACATTAAAACCAAGGGGAGAGTGTAACCCCCATGAGGTGGCATGTCTCATGAGGTGGAGGTGATGTGGCAAGGATGAGTCATCCTTATGATGTGGCAATACATCAAGTCAAACATGATGTTTCAACTTCTACTTGGTCAAGTCAAACTTGACCAATTATCTTCCTTGTTGAGTTAAATCCAACCTTTGATTCAAGTCAATTTTAATTTAATGAATCTCAATTCATTAATATAAATTAACTTAATGAATCAAATCTAAATTAGACACATTCAACAATTGAATCTAATTGAGTCTAACTCAATAAGTCTAATTTGAATCCAATCTTTTGTGCATCATATGAACTTAATCCAATTGGTTCATTATATGAACCAAATCTCCAACCACATGTTCTTTGTGTGTGACCCAATAGGTTCTTGTAACGTTGGCAATGTCCCTAAACTCATTTAGAAGCATAAGTAATGAGCGGTATCTAGCAATACATCATTACTACCCAAGTTACAAGAATGTTGAGATCCAACATCACCATGTGACTACTAATTGTGACTCCTCACAATATATGACAAGTGTCCTTCTATCCTAGACATCTAGATTGATCAATGTGAGGCATAGACCGTGTCATCCTCTGACCAATCTAAATCTTGAACTCCAAGTAGACTCACTCAATCAAATGAGCTCAATATCTCATATTGACTCATTTGGGTATGGCCATACACTTCGTGGTCTTACTCTATCAAGAATATCGATGTCGTTCCCGTCATATGAGAGGGATAGATCCCATCTACATCACTCACATCCCTCTGCATAATTCGTTACATACCCAGTAATCGCCTTTATGGTCCACCCAGTTACGGGTGACGTTTGACGAAACCAAAGTACATAACTCCTTATGTAGGGATCCATGGTGACTTCAGGTTTAAGGACTAATAGTCATACTAATAGCCACATGAGAAAGTATATGACACTCATATAACGATCCATGATACTTTCTCATGGCGGGTCATTCAGTATACATTCTCTAATGCATACCCATGTGTCAGCTTGATATCTCTATATCCATGACTTGTGAGATCAAGTCATCGAGCATACCTACATGCTAGTCTTATTGTATTAACATTGTCCCTGAATGTTAATACTCGACTAGGAATGATTTAGAGTAGTGTTCCCTATATCTTCTCACTATCGATTCAACTAATCGATTGCTATAGGTATGAACCTTCTACTCAAGGACGCTATTATACTTAGTCTATTTGGCACTAATACAAATAAGTATAATAACCAAACAAATGCCTTTATTAATATACAAGAATATGATACAATGAGTCCATACAATCATCAAATGATTGGCTCTAGGGCTCTAACTAACAATCTCCCACTAGCACTAGTGCCAATCAGTATAGGCTCTAAGGCCTAATGACCTAGTGTGACCATCATGCTTCCTCTGTGCCAAAGCCTTGGTCAAAGGATCTGCGATGTTAGCCTCTGTAGGTACTCTGCAAATCTTCACATCTCCTCTATCGATAATCTCTCGAATGAGATGGAAGCGCCGTAGTATGTGCTTGGTCCGCTGGTGTGAGCGAGGTTCCTTCGCCTGTGCTATAGCTCCATTGTTGTCACAATAGAGCTCAACTGGGTCAGCGATGCTAGGAACCACCCCAAGTTCAGTGATGAACTTACGGATCCAAACTGCCTCCTTTGCTGCCTCTGATGCAGCAATATACTTGGCCTCTATTGTAAAATCAGCTACTGTGTCCTGCTTCGAACTCTTCCAGCTCACAGCACCACCATTTAAGCAAAACACGAACCCCGACTGCGATCTATAGTCATCCTGGTCGGTCTGGAAGCTCGCATCACTGTAACCCTTTATAGCTAGCTCATCATTGCCTCCATATATCAAGAAATATTCTTTAATCCTTCTTAAGTACTTAAGAATATTCTTGACCGCTATCCAATGACTTTCACCTGGATCTGACTGGTATCTGCTCGTCATGCTCAAAGCATACGAGACATCAGGTCGAGTACATAACATGGCGTACATGATCGATCCTATGGCTGAGGTATAAGGGATCTGATCCATACGGTCTCTCTCCTCTCTAGAAGAGGGACCTTGAGTCTTCGAAAGACTCACGCCATGTGACATCGGCAGAAATCCCTTCTTGGAGTTCTGCATAGCAAACCGAAGGAGTACCTTGTCAATGTATGTACTCTGACTTAGGCCAAGCAATCTCTTAGATCTATCCCTATAGATCTGTATCCCTAGAATGCAGGATGCCTCACCTAAGTCCTTCATTGAGAAGCAACTCCCTAGCCAGGTCTTGACAGACTGAAGCATAGGGATGTCCTTGCCAATGAGTAGTATGTCATCCACATACAATATGAGGAAGACAACTATATCTCCTACAACCTTCTTGTAGACACAAGGCTCATCTTCGTTCTTGATGAAACCAAACTGTTTGATTGCATCATCAAAACGAAGATTCTAGCTCCGAGAAGCTTGCTTTAGTCCATAAATGGACCTATGCAGCTTGCATACTCTGCTAGTATGTTGTGGATCTACAAAACCCTCAGGTTGTGTCATGTACACATCCTCGAGCAGGTTTCCATTCAGAAACGTGATTTTGATATCCATCTTCCATATCTCATAGTCATGGTAGGCTGCAATAGCAAGCATGATCCGAATGGACTTAAACATCGCTACTGGAGAAAAGGTTTCATCATAGTCAATACCATGAATCTGCTTGAAACCTTTAGCTACCAAGCGACCCTTATAGATAAGTCCATCCATGTCAGTCTTTCTCTTAAAGACCCACTTGCACCCAATGGGTTTTACCCCTTCAGGTGGATCAACCAAAGTCCATACTTGGTTGGTGTACATGGATTCCATTTCGGATCTCATGGCCTCTAGCCATTTCTCGGAATCTGGTTTCATCACAGCTTCTTGATAGGTGGTAGGCTCATCCTCTATGAGCATAAGTCATCATGGTCAGACAAGAGAAATGAGTATCTCTCAGGCTGACGACGTACCCTATCAGACCTGCGAAGAGGTATGTCTACTTGAACCAGTTGTTGTTCCTCAACTCCTTGTGGAACATCATCCACAACACTTTGTGGCTCCAGTTCAACTTCCATCGAGGCTTCAGTGCTAGTATTCGCATCTTGAACTTCTTCAAGATCGAACGTGCTCCCACTAGTCTTTCTAGAAACAAAGTCCCTTTCTAGAAAGACCCCAGTCTTTGCCACAACTACCTTGTGCTGACTGGGAATGTAGAAGTAATATCCCTTAGTTTCCTTGGGATATCCAATAAAGTAGCACTTGTCGGATTTGGGTCCTAATTTGTCTGAGACTTGACGTCTAACGTAAGCCTCACAACCCCAAATCCTCATGAAAGACACCTGGGCATCTCTCCCAGTCCATATCCTATATGGTGTCTTTATCACGGCCTTTGATGGAACTCGGTTGAGTATGAAAGCTGCCGTGTCTAGAGCATATCCCCATAGATATGTCGGAAGATCTGTGTGACTCATCATAGATCGTACCATATCTAATAAGGTACGATTCCTCCGTTCGGATACACCATTCCACTGTGGTGTTCCAGGAGGAGTGAGTTGGGATAGAATCCCACACTCAGCTAGATAGTCACGGAACTCATGGCTAAGGTATTCTCCACCTCGATCGGATCAAAGTATCTTAATACCAAGCTGGTTCTGTACTTCATTCTTGAATTCTTTGAACTTTTCAAAGGATTCGGACTTATGTGTCATTAAGTACACATAACCGTATCTACTGAAGTCATCAGTAAATGTGATGAAGTACCTATAACCGCCTCTAGCAGCGACATTGAAAGGGCCACATACATCACTATGTATGAGTCCTAACAAATCAGTCGCTCTCTCGTTGTGCCCACTAAAGGGAGTCTTGGTCATCTTGCCTCGTAGGCATGACTCGCATACCTCATATGATTCAAAATCAAATGAGTCCAGCATACCATCCTTATGGAGCTGGGATAAGCGCTTGTCATTTATATGACCTAAGCGACAGTGCCAGAGGTAGGTTTGGTTCATGTCATTTGACTTGAACCTCTTGGTATTTATGTTATAGATAGGGCTCTCAAAGTCTAGAATATAGAGTCCGTTTATTAGAGGTGCACTACAATAGAACATATCGTTTAAATAGACAGAACAACATTTGTTCTTTATTATAAACGAGAATCCTTTCTTGTCCAAACAAGAAACTGAAATTATGTTCTTAGTCAAGGCAGGCACATAACAACAATCATCTAATTCTAGTACAAGCCCAGAGGGAAGAGATAGATGATAAGTTCCTACAGCAATAGCAGCAACTCGTGCTCCATTGCCTACTCATAGGTCTATCTCACCCTTCGTCAATGCCCTGCTATTTCTCAGCGCTTGTACATTAGTATAAATGTGTGAAGCACATCCGGTATCTAATACCCACGATGAAGAAATAGAGAGGTTGACTTCTATAACATGTATACCTGAAGTAGAAATCTTATTTCTCTTCTTCGTAAGATCTTCCAGGTATTCTTTGGAGTTCCTCTTCCAGTGCCTTGCTTGTCCTTGATATAGGTGACAAAGATATTCAACCATATCGTAAGCGCTCATCAACTCATGTTGCTTCTGAAGCTCAGAGTTCTTGGTTGCGAGCATAAGACAGGACACATCTAATGCGTCATCTTGATGCTTCTTGTAAGCATCCCGGTCAGCTCGCGTGGCAGGGAATGGGCTGCTCTAGAACGTACAGTTTACGTTCCTGAGTGAGAACTATTCTCAGGTTCCTGTACCAGTCCAGGAAATTTGCTCCGTTGAGCTTGTCCTTCTTAAGGACAGAACGCAGGGAGAAAGAGTTCGTATTCGACGTCATGGTTATCTACAACAGAAAATTTGCAGAAATAAATATCATATTCTTAAAATCATTTAATTAGGCCTTTAATTAAATGATGCTCCCACTGAATTCTATAATTCTTGTGGGACAAGATCCACATCATACTAACCCTTGAGTTAGCTTTGGCTAATACGCCCAAGGCTTAGTATAATCGGTAGGTAACGATTACCAATTACATCTCTATGCAACTCTTGTTTATAGAATCAATATCCGAATTTATATTAAAACTCGAGTTAGCTTTGGCTAATACGCCCGAGAGTTAATATAGATGTGATTTTGACCTATCTTTTCCAACCGTTGGAATAATGCCTATAGTTGACTCGATCCAACCGAGTAACTAGGAATACTCAATCTAATTGAGTTTGTATTCACCCATGTGTTGATAGGCAGGACCAAGATTGTCCCTCCGTACCCTACCAAGATAATATGTATTGCTCTGCTTTGGCAGATTCAACAATACATGTGATCGAGGTAGTGATAGGTATCACGGCACGGTTAGGCATTTAGAGTTGGTTCGATCAAGATCTAATCTAATCGAAAAGAATGCATCTTGTGCACGGCTTAGATCTAATCTAATCGCAAGAGTGCATCATGTGCACGACTTAGATCTAATCTAACAGTAAGGCACTAATTAATTAATTACTTATTAAAAATGCATCATATACATAAGCAATTAACTAATTAATATATTTGTGATTTAGTCATGGCCCTACTACGATCTTCTCAAGCCAATGAGAAGATCGAATGGTCAACCTAGGGTCAACAGCTTCTCCAAGCTCTTCCCTTTGACCACCTTGTGTTGCTCGTGCCCGCCTCGGAACTCCGTCTCGGTGGACCCTCCACCGCTCCAATTTGTACATTACAATTTGAAACTCAAGTTACATTCGAGTCTAAATCTAATTTACAACAAGAATATAAGAGAAAGGTACGACGCGCAGGTCGCGGAAAAATAAAACATACAACACGCGCAAGCACATAACGACACGCAGGCCGTATTATGAATTACAACACAATCCAATCATATTGGGTTTTTGGGCCATGACTATCACAAAATTAATATATAATTCAAAATTATATATTTTCATAATTTTCTATAATTTTAAAAATAATTTTTACAATTTTTACAAGTAAAATTTCCCGGCGGTCCCGTTTAGCGGTTTCGGGCGCAATCGCGGAACGGATCCCCTTGCGGGGCCCAGGGGCAGCGCCCCTACCCGCGATCTAACCATCGCGAGGGTTCCTTTGCGATCCAACAGCGCCTATACCCGCTGTCCCAAAACGATTTGGGCCGAGACATTGCCGTTTCGGAAAAATCTTCCCGGTGGGTTCGTTTTTAGCGATTTCGGGTGCAATCGCGGAGCAAATCCCCTTGCGGGGTTAGGGGCAGTACCCCTACCCACGATCTAACCATCGTGAGTTGCTCCTTTGCGATCTAATGGCACCCAAACCCGCTGTCCCAAACGGATTTGGGGCAAAACGAAGCCGTTTTGGAAAAATCTTTCCGGTAGCCAAAGCCTACAACTGCCGAGACACTTGTGCTTCGCTTCTACGAAAAAATTACCCATAAAAACTATAAAAACATAATTTTACAGAAAATTACAGAAACTTTAGTTTTCATAAAACCAAAAATTAAAACTCGTACAAGCCTTGCACGTGGCTCTGATACCACTGTTGGGTTTTTCGGGCCGAGAAAACCACTTTTCGCGTCGCGGAAACCCCGAATCACCCAAAGCCGTAGATCCGTGCAAGGAAAAATTTCGAAAACACGAGTACGAGTTTAATACTATGATCTACAGTAGATCTACAAAGGAAAAACCATTTTACCTTCGAAGCGTGCCCTCGCAAATCCCGCTCGTCCAACGGTACGCCGGATCTCGAGAGTGTCAACGTAGACACTCCTTTAATGATATCCACATGAACAAGGAGTGCTCTCTAGCACTCAAGGATGGAGAAGAGAGACCTCAAGTGTGCTAGCACTCTCTCTAGAGCTCTCGGATGGAAAGGGAAGAAGAAAGGAAAGCAAAGAAGAGAATACAATACACTCCTCTAATGATATTACCTTTCTTCTTGGACTTCTTGGATTAACTCAACCACCTTCTTCTCTCTTGGAAGTTCACGGCAAGAGCAGCAAGGAGAGAAAGAATACTAGGAAGAAGATGAAAGAATAACCACACATCAATTTCCACAAAATAAAAAACCCCCATTCCATTAGTGTGGCCGGCCACACAATGTAACCCCCCCATTAATGTTGCCGGCCACATTAAAACCAAGGGGAGAGTGTAACCCCCATGAGGTGGCATGTCTCATGAGGTGGAGGTGATGTGGCAAGGATGAGTCATCCTTATGATGTGGCAATACATCAAGTCAAACATGATGTTTCAACTTCTACTTGGTCAAGTCAAACTTGACCAATTATCTTCCTTGTTGAGTTAAATCCAACCTTTGATTCAAGTCAATTTTAATTTAATGAATCTCAATTCATTAATATAAATTAACTTAATGAATCAAATCTAAATTAGACACATTCAACAATTGAATCTAATTGAGTCTAACTCAATAAGTCTAATTTGAATCCAATCTTTTGTGCATCATATGAACTTAATCCAATTGGTTCATTATATGAACCAAATCTCCATCCACATGTTCTTTGTGTGTGACCCAATAGGTTCTTGTAACGTTGGCAATGTCCCTAAACTCATTTAGAAGCATAAGTAATGAGCGGTATCTAGCAATACATCATTACTACCCAAGTTACAAGAATGTTGAGATCCAACATCACCTTGTGACTACTAATTGTGACTCCTCACAATATATGACAAGTGTCCTTCTATCCTAGACATCTAGATTGATCAATGTGAGGCATAGACCGTGTCATCCTCTGACCAATCTAAATCTTGAACTCCAAGTAGACTCACTCAATCAAATGAGCTCAATATCTCATATTGACTCATTTGGGTATGGCCATACACTTCGTGGTCTTACTCTATCAAGAATATCGATGTCGCTCCCGTCATATGGGAGGGATAGATCCCATCTACATCACTCACATCCCTCTACATAATTCGTTACATACCCAGTAATCGCCTTTATGGTCCACCCAGTTACGGGTGACGTTTGACGAAACCAAAGTACATAACTCCTATGTAGGGATCCATGGTGACTTCAGGTCTAAGGACTAATAGTCATACTAATAGCCACATGAGAAAGTATATGACACTCATATAACGATCCATGATACTGTCTCATGGCGGGTCATTCAGTATACATTCTCTAATGCATACCCATGTGTCATCTTGATATCTCTATATCCATGACTTGTGAGATCAAGTCATCGAGCTGACCTACATGCTAGTCTTATTGTATTAACATTGTCTCTGAATGTTAATACTCGACTAGGAATGATTTAGAGTAGTGTTCCCTATATCATCTCACTATCGATTCAACTAATCGATTGATATAGGTATGAACCTTCTACTCAAGGACGCTATTATACTTAGTCTATTTGGCACTAATACAAATAAGTATAATAACCAAACAAATACCTTTATTAATATACAAGAATATGATACAATGAGTCCATACAATCATCAATTGATTGGCTCTAGGGCTCTAACTAACAACAAGGGCCGCCCAAGAGGCCAAAGGGCCGGGTCGTTACACATTCAACACATCCTAATTAACATTAACACATCCTAATTAACATTATCATATCTCAATTAATTCATATACATCTATTCACAACAAATTCAAATGTTTCAAACTCAACAAGTCATACAAGATCATAATTTGTTCTTTAAGCTACTCAAAAATATTTCACAAGTTCAACACTCCAACAAGTTTCCATACAAGTCCATCAATCCAAGCAGTTAAACAAACTAAAATACATCAAGTCATCTTCTTATTCCACAAAAGCTTTCATCCCCATCAAGTCTTCTTTTCCTACATAAAAACAAATAAATAAACTAGATCATATGTAACCAGAAAGATAATTACTTAAAATGTAACAGTCTCATAATTAGTTTGCTTGCATGGGAGTGTGGCATCACAAACTTGGTTTGAGGCTTGGTGCTTGAGGATGTTATATAACTTGTATTGTTGGCATAAAACAGATCAAACCAGTAGCTCTAGTATTTAAAGATGTGAAACATACGTAAATGATGCAGAGGGAGAGAGTATTAATCCAAATTATATTGAGTAGTGAAACAAAAGGTAAATAATCGAACTATCGCTTCAATGTTCTTAGATTGGTATAGGAAACAACACATAATTCTGAAATTCCTTGAACATTCAAAAAAAGGCCCTATTTATCAATGGTATCAACTATCCATTTCATAGCTAGGGTAAATTAAAATATAAGAAGTATCTTGAAGCTAGCTAACAGTTTCTTAAATATAATACATCCTATTTCACCATAGCAAATAAAAGATACAAATATCCTATTTCCATTTGGCATGAATATCATGAGATGTATTCTTAAAAATCCTAACATATAAAAATATCTCAAATGAATAAAACATAAACTAGGCAATATCTAGTTGGTCCAAACACCTCCCTCAAGTTGATTAAAGACATCACTGAATTAGTTTGTTTCAAATATAATCAATCACCTCCAGAATATATGGTTGGCAAATTCATCAATATATAACGCAGTAGTAGCAAATCCGTCTATATCAATCTAATTTGATAAAATTTTAAATGATTTCATTCTTTCTTCGTGCTGAACTAATTTTAATTGATTCCCTCCTATGTGAACTAATAATGCAGTAGTAGCAAATTTTAACAAATTTATAAAAAGAATGATACCCTTATTTAACTTTTCAAATGCAACTGGAAAAAATAAATAAATCAATAAAATTAGATTACATAATATTTACTTTTTTCTCCGGCATACATTTCGTCTCACCAGCCCTGTTAAAAACAAATCAATAATATTAATTAAAATAAAATTTAGAGAAGTTAAGAAGCCATTAATTAATGTTGAAAACACTAATTAGGAGACATCTAATCATCGTACATAATTAAAATCAGGAACAACCATCACCACCATCATCGTTATCATCATAGCCATCATCATCATCGTCATTGGAAGGAACCTAACTTTGAGCGGAGGTCAACTGAAGGTGTCGCATGATAAATTCTTGCTGTCGGCGCAACGCTCTCATATCTTGCTCCATTTTCGATTAGGTAAATTCTTGTTATACATCCAACTTCTTTCATTCTGCATTTTACCTGTATGCAGTTATTTAGTTAAACATTATTAAAAGTTACTACAAATAAATCTTATCATTGAAGACTAAGCAACAAAGAACATCAGATCAAAATGAAGGAACACAATTAAACAACCAACTATAACCTAATTATTTAAAGTTAACTTAATATACAGATAAGAAAATGTATATTAATGTACTTAGGAATACCGAAAATAGGTGAACAAAAACGGTTGTCCTGATCATACACTGATATCACGGTAAATTGAGACCTGCAAAAAATTACACAATGAATTATAAGAGCACCTTTCAAATTTTAAATAAAAAATTATACAATATTAATTTTCATGCTGCCGCGCTTAGCGGGGGTAGCCGTGGCCATCCGGGGGCATCCACGGCCAGCATGGGCAGCCGCATTCCTCACGTCCGACAGCGGCCAGATTTGGCCAGTGACTGCCAAGCTAAGGCGGGTCAAGCGGCCACCTTCGACCAAACGCACCGACTCTGTAACGACCACCCTTCTTACTACTACTACTACTCTCTAAGAGTGACCGTTACTTATCTACTACTCTACTTAACCGGTTTATTAAAAATCTCTAGGAAAACCCTACCGAAAAATTTCGGCAGAGTCTCCCCTGTACCGGTGACCATTTCCCATAATACAAGCATAATATACTCAGCCACAGGCGGCTGGAACATATATCTTCACAACCACGCAGTATAATATCACAAATAAAAGAAAGAAACTACCCTATCAATAGCAAACATCAATATCACTCCATCAATAGAACCCAACTACAATCGCGGAATAAACTTAAATACAATATTGACTCATAATAGCATTAAAAGAAAACTAAAGAACTCTAAACAGAAATGTCTTAATAATTCCTTAGCAAACTCTTGATCTCCCCATAGTCCAGCCATCACACACCTTCATCACCACCACCTTGTCGCCTTCCATGCTAAATCTTTTCCTTTCCTTTATCTGCAGTAGGAGGAAGTGCAGTCTATAAGCATAAAGCTTAGTGAGCGCTATCTACTCACAAAAACTCGATATGCATGTATATAAATAAGAACATGCTAAATCTGAATGCTAACATATAAAACTACTCATACTCATCTATAGCAAAGGAAATCATGCTAACTGAAATACTAAACATGTATAGTTTATCACGCTCATAAACTAATAAAAGAAGCATACTAAACATGTAAAACTACTAAACATGTAAAGATACTAAACATGTAAAACTACTGAACATGTAAAACTACTAAACATGTAAAGATAAACATGTAAAGCTAAACATGTAAAGATACTAAACATGTAAAACTACTGAATATGTAAAACTACTAAACATGTAAAACTACTAAACATGTAAAGATAAACATGTAAAGCTAAACATGTAAAGCTAAACATGCTCATAAGAATAAAACTATAACAGCATGCTGAAAGCAAATAAAACTAAACATGCTGAATAATTTAATAGCAAGAAACAAATAAAACTACTACTGAATGCTTCAAACAACAAGAACTAAACTTTCTAATTCTAAACATGTTTGAAGCTTGTTTCATTTGTTTCAAAACTTATACTTTAATACTTCAAAATAATAATAAACTTCTTTTGGGCCCGACATTGTACCACTTAGCGCGCATTCTTAATAAGATTCGAGGTAGCTAATCCCGAAACTACTAAGATACTTCTAGGCCTTGTGCCTAGGGGCAACTTGGAGCCCATCCCTTGGACCTTGTGTCCGGTACATGCCCTTTAAAAGTAAAATACTTTCTTTTTAACTATAACTTCTTTATACTTGCTCTTACTTGGCATTTAAGCAAGCACCTTGTGTGCGCTTTTGATATTCAATTTTCTGGAATTGAAATCAAGTCTAGACATTGGTCTTTCTTGCTTATAGTTCCTCAAAGACAGAAACTCATGCTTATAAAATAGCAAAAAAAAACTAATAATTGCATGCTCAAAATATACTAATTGTAATTAAACAGAAACAAACTGTTTTCTGGAAATTAGAGACTGTTCATGCTTAATAACTTGCAATGAAAACTTCATTCTTGCTGGAATAACAAATAGAAAATCTCATGCTTACTGGAATAACTTTATACTTCAAAAGAAATCTGAAACCCGACACAAACTGTTCATGCTTGTTAAAAATGTAATGTACCCAAAACCAAAACACTGATGTTAAGGACTGTTCTTACTCCTTAAGTGCAAAGACAAGAAAACTATAATGCTAAACTTATTCTACTAAATAAAGATTGTTCTTGCACCTAAAACAACAACAAAAGAGTGCACAATGGTACAGGTGGTCATGATCAGAATGCACAATGGAATTGAGAGTGCAGGGACCAAGCTAGTATCACATTAAGGAAGGCTATCTACTCCAAGGAAAACATCTAAACTCACCATGACATTATATAGCACGATCATGCTAACTGTACAGCAGGAAATTCAACAAACAATTCAAATTAAACCTCTAAGTTCCAAAACTGTACTTGCTTGTTAAACTACAAGAAAAACAAAACTGAAAAACTCCCTAGAAAGGCTGATCTAATTACAACCGAAACTAGGGTTTTGCAGCCACCTACTCATGAAATTGCTGTATCATGAAACAAACCCGAAACCTGTAAGGCAACAAGTTGATCCAATCAATTCTGCCCACTAAGGTAACAACAGATAATTATCTAAACATGAAACTCAAATCATAAGGCTGAGGAGTCCAATCCACAAGCCTAAACCTTCACGTTCTTAATCTGGAATCCCAAACTACCTAGAAGAAGTAGAACAAAACACAAAACTCGTATAGAAATTTAAATCCTCAATTCACGGCAGAAATCTTCAAAGACAAAACTTTTCCGAAAACCAATCGAACGGAACTACTCCTACTGCAGGTGAGAAGCAACTCACCTCGGTTCCTTGGACTCACAGCCGACGGGAAGAATTCTAGGGTTTCCGGAGAAGTGCCTCCTCGGTGACTCCTTCGCCTCCGCGTGTCCTCTTCGACGAGAGGGATTCGTAGATGTGAAGATCTCACAAAGGAACCCCTTGGCCGGCCACCGGAGGAGAAGCCCGGCGTTTCCGCCCGAGACTATCGCGCGCCGTTCGCGAGCAAGAGAGGAGAGGTTCACGAGCGAGAATTAGGTCTCGGGAAAAAAAATAAGCCCTCTTTTATAACTAGGGTTTTTTTATTAAATACTATACCTTAAATATTAGTCGCTGCATATTTGATCAGCAATAACCGCTGGCACAGCTGGTCAGCCGAGTTTTGACCCAAGCCAAAGGTCTCGGCTTCAATCCCTCAGCCGCACACTTTTTCCCAATTAATTCACTAATCATTAACTATGCTATAAATTTAGTTCTCACAATATATGGTTAACAAAAATCGTGTAGCTCAGCTGGTTGGGCCGGTTTTGCTTGGGTCCGAAGTTGTGGGTTCGAACCCCAGCTTCTACAACTCTTTTTTTTTTTTTAAACTTTCTCCTCTCGGTAAAAATACCAAACAGACTCCAAAAATTGCATAAAAATACTCTAAAAATTCCTAAAAATCTCTAGAATATTTTAAAAGCATTTCCAAATATTTTTAAGGATATTTAGAACTCAAAATAGGGAAAATTGGGTCGTTACAAACTCGCCCACCCACAGCCAAAAGCAGCAAAGCCATAGCCAGGCCAGGATTCATCGACTCCCGCCTGCCGACAGCCACGGCCAGACAACGTCCAGGCACGCCGACTCTCGCCTGCCGGCATCCACGGCCAGGCCACGGACAGGCGTGGCCAGGCGCACCGACTCGACCAGGAGAGACGACTAGGCCAGGCCAAGCTCAGGCGCGATGACTCGGGCCTGTCCGCAGCCACCCACGGCTGCCACCGTCCGCGCGGCCAGAGAGGGGAAAGGGGAGATGGGAAAGGCTGAGATAGAAGATGCATACCGCCACACGGTTCCACCGTCGGAGATCAACGCCGCCGCCAAAGTACAAAGTTGCTGTCGAAATGAGCGCAGATCTGGGAATCGCAGGGGCAGAGACGAAGGGTAAGGGACAGAGACGAAAAGAAGCAAAGGAAATTAGAGCCAAACATATTAGATCTAGGGTTTTTTCGCATCAAACAAGTTTTGTTGCCAATTTTGTCCCAGAATTTGGGACAAATCCTGGATTCGTCCCAGATTTGGGGATGAATCCAGGATTCGTCCCAAAATTTTTTTAAAAAAAAATTGAAAGGCTTACATATGGACCTAGAGATATCAGAATTTCATAAAACAAGTTTCTATGTGTTCGTATCATTGTCCTGTTCGTAATTATGTCCACATGACCAAATATATTGATTGTTGAAATTCTTTTATCGTAATTTGACCTAATTTGATTTAAAAATTTGAATCTCACAAAATATTAATTAAAAATTATGGATGATGGTATATTTATGATCAGGACAATAATACGAATCTATAAAAATTTATTTCATGAAATTCCGATGTCTCTAGGTCCAAATATAAGGTTTCCATCAATTATCTACTAACATGCGTTGCATAATAATATTTTAGTTAGTTGTAAACTATATATGTTTTAAAAAAATCAACCTAAAGACATCAGAATTTCAAGAAACAAGTTTCTATGCATTTGTATCATTGTCCTGATCGTAATTATATATTTATAAATATTTTTCACCAAATATATTGATTGTTTGAATTTTTTTATCTTAATTTGACCTAATTTGATTTAAAAATTTGAATCTCACAAAATATTAATTAAAAATTATGGATGATGATATATTTACGATCAAAACAATAATATGTATCCATAGAAATTTATTTCATGAAATTCTGATATCTCTAGGTCCAAATTTAAGGTTTCGGTCACTTATATACGAACATGCGTTGCATAATAACTTTTTAGTTAGTTGTAAACTATATATGTTTTAAAAAAATCTACCTAGAGACATTGGAATTTTATGAAACAGATTTCTATGCGTTTTTATCATTGTCCTGATAGTAATTATATATTTATAAATAATTTTGACCAAATAGATTAATTGTTTGAATTTTTTATCTTAATTTGACCTAATTTGATTTAAAAATTTGAATCTCACAAAATATTAACTAAAAATTATGAATGATGACATATTTACGATCAAGACAATAATACATATCCATAGAAATTTATTTCATGAAATTTCGATATTTCTAGGTCCAAATTTAAGTTTTCGGTCACTTATATACGAACATGTGTTGCATAATAACTTTTTAGTTAGTTGTAAACTATATATGTTTTAAAAAAATCTACCTAGAGAGATTGTAATTTCATGAAACAAGTTTATATGCGTTCGTATCATTGTTCTGATCGTAATTATATATTTATAAATATTTTTGACAAAATATATTGATTGTTTGAATTTTTTATCCAAATTTGACCTAATTTGATTTAAAAATTTGAATATCTCAAAATATTAATTAAAAATTATGGATGATGGTATATTTATGATCAAAATAATAATACGAATCTATAGAAATTTATTTAATAAAATTTTGATATCTCTAGGTCAATATATAAGCCCTCCGTGTTTTTTTTTTCTTTTTTTTTAAATATTTCCAATTTTGGGACGAATCCAGGATTCGTACTAAATCTGGGGACGAATCCTGGATTCGTCCCAAAGTTTGGGATGAATCCTGGATTCATCCCAAAATTAAAAAAAAAAAAAATCATGAGGCTTACATATCGACCTAGAGACATCGGAATTTCATGAAACAAGTGTCTATGCGTTCGTATCATTGTCCTGATCGTAATTATATATTTATAAATATTTTTGACCAAATATATTGATTATTTGAATTTTTTATCAAAATTTGACCTAATTTGATTTAAAATTTTGAATATCTCAAAATATTAATTAAATATTATAAATGATGGTATATTTACGATCAAGACAATAATACGAATCCATAGAAATTTATTTCATGAAATTTCGATGTCTCTAGGTCAATATATAAGCCCACCATGTTTTTTTTCTTTTTTTTTATTATTATTTTCAATTTTGGGATTCGTCCCTGATTTGGGGACGAATCCTGGATTCACCCCAAATTTTGGGACGAATCTAGGATTCGTCCCAAAAGTTTAAAAAAAAAAGAAGAAAAATTGTAAGGCTTACATATAGACCTAGAGACATCAGAATTTTATGAAACAAGTTTCTATACGTTCGTATCATTGTCTTGATCGTAATTATACATTTATAAATATTTTTGACAAAATATATTGATTTTTTGAATTTTATATCCAAATTTGACCTAATTTGATTTAAAAATTTGAATATCTCAAAATATTAATTAAAAATTATGGATGATGGTATATTTACGATCAGGACAATAATATGAATCCATAGAAATTTATTTCATGAAATTCTGATATCTCAAGGTCAATGTATAAGCCCTCCATATTATTTATCTTTTTTTTAAAATTGTTTTCAATTTTGGGATGAATCCAGGATTCGCCCCAGATTTGGGGACGAATCCTGGATTCGTCCCAAATTTTGGGACGAATCTAGGATTCGTCCCAAAATTTTTAAAAAAAGAAAAATCGTAAGGCTTACATATCGACCTAGAGACATAGGAATTTCATGAAATAAGTTTCTATGCATTCATATCGTTGTCCTGATCATAATTATATATTTATAAATATTTTTGACCAAATATATTGATTGTTTGAATTTTTTTATCCTAATTTGACCTAATTTGATTTTAAAATTTGAATATCTCAAAATATTAATTAAAAATTATGGATGATGGTATATTTACGATCAGGACAATAATACAAATCCATAGAAATTTATTTCATGAAATTCCGATGTCTCTAGGTCAATATATAAGTCCTCCGTGTTTTTTCTTCCTTTTTTTAAATATTTTCAATTTTGGGACGAATCTAGGATTCGTCCCAAAATTTTTAAAAAATGAAGAAAAATCGTAAGGCTTACATATCAATCTAGAGACATCAAAATTTCATGAAACAAGTTTCTATGTGTTTGTATCATTTTCCTGATCATAATTATATATTTATAAATATTTTTGACCAAATATATTGATTGTTTGAATTTTTTTATCCAAATTTGACCTAATTTTATTTAAAAATTTGAATTTCTTAAAATATTAATTTAAAATTATGGATGATGGTATATTTACAATCAGGACAATAATACGAATCCATATAAATTTATTTCATGAAATTTCGATGTCTCTAGATCAATATATAAGCCCACCGTGATTTTTTTCTTTTTTTTAAATATTTTCAATTTTGGAACGAATCCAGGATTCATCCCAGATTTGGGGACGATTCCTAGATTCATCCTAAATTTTGGGACGAATCTAGGATTCGTCCCAAAATTTTTAAAAAAAAGAAGAAAAATCGTAAGGCTTACATATTGACCTAGAGACATTGGAATTTCATGAAACAAGTTTTTATGCGTTCGTATCATTGTCCTAATCAAAATTATATATTTATAAATATTTTTGACCAAATATATTGATTGTTTGAATTTTTTAACGAAATTTGACCTAATTTGATTTAAAAATTTGAATTTCTCAAAATAATAATTAAAAATTATGGATGATGGTATATTTATGATTAGGACAATATTACGAATCCATAGAAATTTATTTCATGAAATTTCGATGTCTCTAGGTCAATATATATGCCCTCCGTGTTTTTTCCTTTTTTTTAAAAATATTTTCAATTTTGGGACGAATCCAGGATTCTTCCCAGATTTGGGGACAAATCCTGGATTCGTCCCAAAATTTTAAAAAAAAAAAAGAAGAAAAATCGTAAGGCTTACATATCAACCTAGAGACATCGAAATTTCATGAAACAAGTTTTTATACGTTGGTATCATTGTCCTAATCATAATTATATATTTATAAATATTTTTGACCAAATATATTGATTGTTTGAATTTTTTATCCTAATTTGACCTAATTTGATTTAAAAATTTGAATCTTTCAAAATATTAATTAAAAATTATGGATGATGGTATATTTACGATCAGGACAATAATATGAATCCATAGAAATTTATTTCATGAAATTTTGATGTCTCTAGGTCAATATATAAGCCCTCCGTGTTTTTTTCTTTTTTTTTTTTAAATATTTTCAATTTTGGGATGAATCCAAGATTCGTCCCAGATTTGGGGACGAATCCTGGATTCATCCCAAATTTTGGGACGAATCTAGAATTTGTCCCTAAATCTGGGACGAATCCATGATTCGTCCCAAATTTTTTTTTAAAAAAAAAGAAAAATCGTAAGGCTTACATGTGAGATCTCGAAAATTTAAATAATAGGGTTATTTGAGAAATAGCCTTATGGAATTTTTTCAGAATTTTTAGAAATTTTCTGTGAATTTTTCGGAGCTCTTAAGACGGGTTTTGAGTGGATTGATTTCGGGTTCGGATAAAGCCTGTTTGGGATACCTATTTAAGTGAGGAAATGTTTATTTATATAAATGTTTCCCCTTTTCTTTTTATTTTCCCCAAACGCCGATCACGAACCCGATTCATCTCTTCCTCCCCGACTCTCTTCCTCGCGTTTCCTCTCTTCACGACCGGCAATTTTCTCTTCATCTTCTTGGTGTCGCCGGCACAGATTAGTCTTGGAGCGAGGAGGAGGGAAGCTTGTCGAGTCTCCGGTCTCCATTCTCTGATTTCTTCCTTCTTGGCCGATTCTGCCGAGCCCTAGTTTCTGTTCCAGCGCAGTTGGATTTAGTTCAGATCTAGCCGACATCTTTCGTCTCCGGGCCGCAGACGCTGCATCACGTCTCCTCGCGACCTCGCCTCACTGCGATAACCCGATCGCCGGCGCAGATTGGGGTCCGGAGCACAGAGGCGAGGAGCTAGCTTCCCAGATCTTGCGACGTCTAGAGCGCGATCCGGCGACAGGGCCGATCCTTCTCCTTCCCTTGATGCTCTCCATCGCCGTGCCATAGCGTAGTGTCCGATCCTTCTTTCTGTTCATCGACAAGAATTTAACCGTGCCTAATTGTGATCTTGAAGGTGAGGCATTGTATTCTGTAAATAGGCATTGTTTGATCCGTGATCTTCAATCTTGATCTCTGTTCTTGATCAGATCAGTGATCTTCCTGTTGATGATGTCTTAATCCGGTCCAGTGAGGAGGAATTCCAGTATCTTGCTGTGGCGTTCTTTGATCCAGTAACAATACCTTGTGTGGATCAACAGAAGGGAGGGCTAAGCGTGAGGTATGGTGTAATTTGATTATTTTAGATGGATGATCATGTGTAGGGATGTTTGGCAGCATTGATCTTCATCAGATTCGTTTGGAGTGATCTCCGATGGTGCTGGTGAAGGCTGAGCTGAGTTTAGTTGCTGAGGTTGTCTTTCTCTGATTACAGTTGGAGTGTTCTCTGCTGTTTCCTTGTGTAACGGCAAGGAGAAGTTGCCAAGATGATTGGTTTGGTGTTGAGATGGTTTAGGGTTTCTTTTATGCATTCTTTTTATTGTTGGTAGATTTATTTGGATTCAGTAATCATAGTTTTCTTTTAGCTTAATTGTTTTAATTCAAATGTTTGGAATAATTTAGTTTCCATTGATTTTAAAGTTGTTATTAATCTTGCTTTAGCTTAGGATTAAGTATTAGTGAGTAATTTAGTTTTCTGTAGTTTAAGTAGCTTTAATTTCAGTCGTAGTGTAGTTTCTTAATTGCTTGCATTTCATTTGCTTAATTTGGATTTAAAGCTTTAAAACCCCCATTTATATGTTAAAACCCCAAAAATAGGAATAAAAGACGATCCTAAGATTACATCCTACTATTGGTAACTCGAGGTTCGATCCTGGGCTCGTTACTACAACATTATCATTTAGTTAAGGGGTTCAGTGGAAAATTAATTGTTAATTTGATAAGCCCATTCGTGACACGTAGAGTTTTAAGCTTATCAAATTTTGGCGCCGTTGCCGGGGAATAATATGCAATGTTTGGTAATTTTAGGATTGTTCTTCATTTTGAAAACTTAAAAAATTTTGTTGTTTGATTGCTTTCATGATTATATATCCATGTGTTTGATTTTATTTGTTCCTAAGTCTTCTGATTTTATTTGCTGATTGTCAGTGTAAGAACAGGAAATTCTTTTTACCATGGATTCATATTATCCGTATTTTGGAGATTGGAGTCAGAGTTATTATTATCAGCCTCAGACTGGGATTTATGCGCCTGAATATCAGTATGAGGATGTATAAGAACAATTTGAAGAATCAATGTGGAAATTCAATGAAGTTATGCAACAAATGAGAGAGCATCAAGAGCAACAATTTGCAAGGATACAGAATATATAGAGTCAATTGGATCAAATTGCATCATCCATCAACCAGTTGTAAACACAAAGCTTTAGTAAAGAGATGGATTGTGGAGCTCTTGTCAGGCCTGACACTGCATCTACTTCTTCACTAGATTCTTTAAGTACTTTTTATTGTTGTGAAGATGATGTAGTTGAAAATACTTTTGATTCTACTAATGTTGTTGCTTTAGATGTTGTGAATGATGCAGGAATTAATGTTAAAGATGATTTAAGTGTAGGGGAATGCTTACTGGAAGCATTACCTCAAGAACCACTCAGAATTGAGGATGTAAGTGTAGGGACTTGTGCTTTGGAGCCAAGCACCCAAGAATCACTACATGAAGATGTGCATGCACCAGAACTAGAGTCTGAGCAATTACTTGATGAGAAAGAGGTAACAACCTCCACTTCAGGTACCTTTCAACACGATAAGGTAAGTATTGTTTGTGATATATCAGAAAATTTCATAGAGGTACCATTTATTGATTTTATTAGATGTGAATCATTTCTTGAAATATCTTTTACCCACACTAATTTTCTCCTGTTTTCTTTTTACCCCACATGTGTGTGGGAGGTGTTTTCTTTTATTGATTGTGTAGGAGAATTTAAGCTTCTAGAGTGGGTGCTTAAACTGAACCGCATTCGACCTCTAGAAAAAGCTTTAAAGGGAAAAATGACGAATAAAAACAATTTAAGTGGAACCACAATTACTCCATTTTCGGGGTGACTTCTACTTCTAAACCTTCTTCAACCACCGGGAAATGAAAGGGGAGTTGGTTCCAATTTTGTTTTCTCTTGCATTTTGATTCATACTTTGTGTTTAGTTTTTCTCTAATAAATTCGTTATACGTTTCTTTGGTTTCATACTTTGTGTTTGCACTTTTTTTTACATTTTGCATTTTACTTTCATACTTTGCATTTTGTTTGGTATATATAGCATTTCATTTGAATAAAATTCTCCATGGGAATTTTCTAAGTAATATTTTTAAGATGGTAAAAGTCTCTTAAATTTGATCATCAATTTTAGGTCATTGTACATGATAGAATGCTTTTCTTACATGATATTAGTTAATTTGGTGGTGGATTCCAAATTGATTAGTTGAGTTTGTTTGCATGAAATTACCTAGAGAAGACCACCTTAAGCCTAAACACTATTTTATCTTTGTGTGGCATGCACTCATAACAATTGAAACTCTAGAACTTGCTTAGTTTCTTTTCAAAGTCACAATAACATTTGTGTGCATGGAAATTGAGGATTTTATCGATTTTGTTCCCCTTCATACTTTCCAATTTCTTCCTCCACAATTTTCTTGAAACATTCTTATCTAGCATTCTAAATCTTGATCATTTTTGCTTGTCATTCTTCTTTTGTTGAGAGTTTTGGATTAATTGCTTGATGAGTTAGATTGCTAAGATGGACAAGGTTTTATGTGTTGGGGGAGGGGTTTAATTGAAATTGAGTTCTTTTGTGTTGGGAAGTGAGTGAATGCACTGAAAAGAGGAAGCACAGTGGATTTTATTGGCTGGTGTCTTTTGCTAATAAGTGATACATTTGATGTGTGAGTAGAAGTGTTATCAATAGCTTGGAATTCCAGGAGCTATGGAAATCTTCAGATTTGAAGTGCAGAGATTTTTACAGAGCTGGAAATTTAAGTGCAGAGCTGAAAAATGAGGAGCATTTTGTATCAGATGTGTATCAATATTGGGAATGCAAGATCCAAATGAGTGGGAGTTTAGTTGAAATTTAAGAATATGCTAAAACAAATGGTATGCTTACCTTTTATGGCATTCGCAAGATGAGAAAAGATGAATTCATTACTCAATCTGGACAGCAGAAATGCAGAAACAGGGAGTTTAATCATTGAAATTTGATTTTCATGAACCATAATTCGGAATTCAATTAGTGGATAGTATTTTATCAACACATCACTTGAGCATTGCATCGTTTACTTTGAAAAGTTGAAGAAAAAGGTAGCATTTGACACTCAAAATAGTGAGTTTAAAAGCTGGAAACAGAATTCAGAAATAAATGGAAACAAGTTGAGCAACTATTTCATTATCAGCCTTAAGACCTTTGGGAAGTTATTGAAATTCTTGTATTTCCAACAGCAAATGTGGATTACTTTCTTTCCAATCCTCTACAAAATTGTTGGACAGGAATTTAAAAGTATCAAGTTGCTGGAATTCTGAAATTGCAGTAAACCTTATAATTGATGCTATAAGCTGAGACAAGATAGAGATCAAGCTATTATTTGATTAAATGGTTGTAAAGTTCTATGGGAATAAATTGTTGAAGCTTGATGTGAGAAAGTTAGTAACATCAGTTGTGGATATCAAGTGTACCAATCTGAATTCAGAATTCTGTGAGAAAATTACAGTACTGGGAAATTCTGTAAAAGTTGAGAGCTGTGGGAGTATTAAGAATTCAGAAATGAAATCAAGTAGGGGAAAAGCTTACATGAGGTTTTGTAATGTGAAGTAACAAATGGAATGTTGGCATCAATAGTTTTTATCAGAATTCATTTCAATTCCTGAAAAGTATGAAATGGCATGACACTTGATAGTACTTGAAAGGATGCATTTGCTTGAATGAGAAGAATGAAAGAAGACATTGATGGTTGTTGATTTGTGAAGTGATACTCAATCCAAGGAATGGAATTTCCAATCTGAATAAACACATGAAAACAAAAGGAAACGTTTGCTGTAATGACAGAAATTAACATAGTGCAAAAACTCCAAAAATGCAGATTTTGCAGAATAGTGAGGAAATTCTGTGCCAAATTGGGAAGAGGTTTGAGATGAGCAAAAGCTGCTGGAATATGGGAAGCTTTCGGATATGCATTGTAAAGGGTCTATATAGACAAGATGAAGGAGTATTGAAATATTTTGTGGCTAAACAGTGACAATTGGTACAAAGACCATAATGTGTAGAAATGGAATCAGCAGTGGCTGTGCAGAATGAAATCAAGGCTATTGGTTCATTACAAATTTTGAAACTCACCTGCTAACCCAGTATTGACAAAGGATTATCTTGCTTCAACAGAGCTACAAGATTTTTAGACAAGAAATCTGATACTAGACAAGGAAACAATGTTGAAAACTGAAAATGAATCAAATCTGTAGCTTGAGTTTTGGACTGTTATTGCAGCAGGAGAAAGCTCAATTTAGAGCTGGAAATTTGTGCCATTGTAAGGAAATGTGGTTAAGTCTTGCTGTAGATCAAATACAAAAGAGGGAAACAGCAAGAAATGTAGCTGGAAGTGAGGATGAAAACCATAATTCTGTAACTAAATTATGTTCTCATGGAAGTTCAGATTTGTGCCAAAGTTTTCTTGAAACTTCTGATCATTGGCCATATTAAATTTTCATTTGATGCTCCTTCCTTTCCGAGCGTACCATGGATCAAAATATGATACTCCAATGAAGTGGTTTTCTGAAACTACTCAGTTTTACAAGAAATCAGTGAGTAGCTTGTTAAGGAAGGTGGCATTGGAGAAATTTTCTTGCTAACATGATCAGAAATATAAAGTACATGTTTGTTGAGATCGCAGAGGCAAACTGATGAAAAAAAAAACAAGCTGTTAGTTGCAGAAGTGGTTTGGAGATGAGTTTCAAAGCTGCTGTTAATTTTGAATTATGAGTTTGATTTCTTGATGCTAGAAGGAAGTTTTGAAATTATGAATTGGATAAGTTTAGATCTGAAATTAATATCAGAATCAACTACTATCTGGAGTGGAATCTGGAAATTCAAAAATGCAGAATTTTGTATCAATGGTGTGCCAAAATTTGGAAATCTTACAAGTTGTATAGAAGCATAGATTGTTCTTGGCCCGGTGTGGTTTAAGATTCTGTTATCTATAAAGATAGAATCTGTAAAGAAATCTTAAAATTGATGATAATAGCTTTGATGGAATTTTTGAGCAACAGGTCAGTGATGCAAAGAATATGAATCAAGACAAAATTGAGCTACTGAACTCTTCTTTACCTTCTTGTTGCGATTGTTGAAAGCTGAATCTCTGATATGAATTCAGTGCTGTTATCAGAGATTTAAAGTTGGGCAGCAAAATTACAACTCAATTGTGATAAAGATCAGTTCTGAATTTTAAGTATCAATTTGGTCTATTGTGTGCCGATTTCTATTTTAAGGTAGAATGCAGATTTCTAACCAGCCTTAGATTCTGTAATTGTGGAAATTTCAAAATATGAGTTCTATTTTATACCAGTGCAACATATATGCATTTTCAAGCTGTTCAGGAGAGCTGGAAATTCTGTTATAAGCAGATGAAATGTGGCAAAATTTGCAGAAACCAGTAAGTTTCTGGGTAGGTTTGAGAGAAACCAGTAAGTTTCAAGATGGTTCCTCTAACTCTGTTAAAAATTTAATTGAGATCTGCAGAAGTGAAATTCAGAAATCAGATTTGTTTCTAAAATTAGCAAGTGTGTGCTAAGCTCTTCTTCTCAAGTTTTTCACTACAGAAATGGAAATGGTCTATAATTCTAATCAGTTTATATGCAAAAGCTTATTGAAGTTCTTGATTAGCAACTGATTTCTGGAACTTATCTTGAAAACTGAAAACAAGGGAACTTGAATTTGAAGATTATCAGGAATTGCAGAATTTGAATAGTGGAGAATACAGTTTGGTCCTTTATCTATTGAATGCTTGGTCTTGATTTCTGAAATTGAAGGATTAAAGTTTAACTCTCATATAGTTCAAAGCATGCAATTTCAATGGATGTAATTTCTGAAACCTGAGGCAAAGTTATGAATCCAGAGTTAGAACTTGTGCAGAGACTGCAGAAAACAGAGAAGATTTCTGGAATTTGGAGTTTCAATTGTGTGCCTAATTGATCTGCAGGTTTCTTCCAAAAACTTTCAACCCATTTACTGATCAGGACCAAGTTGAATTCAATTCCCTGTTGATGCAGTGTTGAATAATGTTCGTGTCTATGTTTAGTTTTTCATGATTTAGGGCCAGATGTTCTTGAAAACCAAATTCTGAAACTAAGGTTTAGAAATCCATATTTCAAAAAGGGAAGCTTTAATTCTAAATTCTTTGGCTTAGTTTCTGAATTAGATTTATGAATTCATGAATTATATATATTAACTCTATTTTAAAGACTTTGTAGTTGATTTTGGCAGAGTTATTGAAGATGAAACTGTTCAGATTTGCAATTCTGGAAAACTTGAGTACTGCAGCTTAAACTTCAAACTGTTTCAGATATTGAAGTTCTGAAATTTATGAATCTTGCATGAAAAGAAATTTAGCCAATTCATGAGATGTCCTTGCAGAATTAGAATGCAGTTTTGAATTCTGTGATCAAGCTGCATTTCAGTTTTTGAATCAGTAAGTTGACACTACTTTGTGCCAGGATTTTAATTCTGAAATTGTGGGTTTTCAATAGTTACCATCTTTAGTGTTTCTATGCTTGGTAAGGAAATAAATCAGTAATGGCAATTAAGCAAGGGCTCAATATTATGGTGCTAGATTCATCAACTGTAATGCTGAGAACATTTAAAGGGAGTTGTAGTGCCAAGTATATGTGATGATATCATCTTGTACTGCTTAACTTCTGAATTATTGGACTTTTATGATGCAATTGTGAGGAAGTTGTACCTGTAAAACACCACAGAAACAGAGGGAGAAATAGAACAGATTCTGCAGAATGCAGAATGAACACTAGAAGGGTGCCTGGAAGTGTTTCAACTAGTTGTGATGTGTTTCATTGTCCGAGACGGCAAAGATTTTAAGTGTGGTGGAGGGAATTCTTCTCCATGAGGTGATTTGAGATTATTTTTGAGCTTTCAAAATGCTGAAATTGAAATGAAAAAAAAAAACAGTGAAGAAAATTTTTTTTTTGGCAAATCAAGAGTGTATCAAGTGTGAAGATAGAGTATCAAGAATTTTGGATTGCCATCAAATTGAAGGGGAGGTTAGCTTGGTCTTTTGAATTGATAAAAATAAATGGTATTCATCTCTTTTCACTTCAAAATTGGTCAACTCATCAAGTATATTCCTCCAATACTCTCATCTCCTCAATTTTTCATTAAATTCTTTTCTTATGCCTATTTCATTCACTTCACTTGTTCTTTTTGCTTTCATTTCAATTCTTGATGATAAATTCCTTTTGATTCATGTATGCTATGTTTATAGTGGTGGAGAATTAGAAAATAAGCAAGCTTATGGTAGTGAAATGTTGTGAGTTGCATTAAGTGAGCTCCACTTATACACATGTTTGAGTGTGAGAGCTAGAATAGGTAAATCCCTTGTGAGATTACATCTTGCTTAATTTTTCAATTGGAATGAAGCTACCATACCTACTAATTATTGTTTAGATTGTATTCATGATTATTTGTGATCTTTAGATGGTCTTAATTAAATTCTTTATACTATCTTCTAGGTATTTCTAGGGAATTTTTTGTAGAGATTATTTTTAGTTTTCTTTACTTTCACGGGATGTTCAAGACTAAGTGTGGGGGATTTGATAACCATGATTTCATTGCATTATTTTGATTCATATATGCATGGTTTGATGTTGATTTTATAGGTTTAAATCATGATTACATCATATTTTGTGCATTGTATCTATTTTGGACCTAATTACAAATTATTGTATTTTTGTGTTATTTGATGCTAATATTTGATTCTTATTTTGTAGGCATCAAAGGATCTTGGATTAGGATCTATTTGGCCTAAAATTGGGCTCGAATCGGAGTTCAAACGAGAAGATTAAGCTTTGAAGCATTATGGGTCGTTTATCAAGAATAGGAGAGATCTATACCATCCGTTGAAGATCTGGCCAATACAACCTTATGGGGAGCAGATCTGAGCCATTGATGAAGATCCAGAAGTTTTGATCCATATCTGAGTTCATCTAGCCATTGATCCAGCCATGAATTAATCTGGACCGTTCATTGAAGATAGGGCAGATCTGGGCCATCCAGTGATGATCTGGTCGATCCGACTTAAGCGAGAGTAGATCCAGACCCTAGATCAAGATCAGTACCTTCAGATTGGATTTTGGGCAAACTTTTATCATTGATTTAGCTCCAAATCAATCCCAGCCGTCCGATCAGATCCAGATCTGATTCAAAAAGAGAAGCTACAGTGCTATAGTGCCTTCGTCGATTCTCCACAGCACTGTTCTTCGCGTCCCGCGGTGTTCTCCGAGATTCCGACCCCATGTCGAATTCTAGATCAATTTTCCGACAACTTCATCGACGACATTCTCAGTGCTTGCGACCAGCTTCCAGCCATCTGAGCTCGCTCAAAGGTGGTCCTGCGGTGAGAATTCTGCTCTGCAAACCTCTACTTCTGCCGCTGTTGATTTTGAGGTGTTCCTCCAATCGATGATTCCGTTTTCCATCCGAGAGCATTGGCGGCGTTCCCCACTGCTTCTGGACCATTCCCAACGACAATCCATCCACCATCAGCTCCATTTCAGATCTGAGGTTGCAGTCGCAGATTTGTAGATTTCCTGAGGTTGGCAGCATCGATCTTCATCAGATTCATTTGGAGTGGTCTTCGATGGTGCTGGTGAAGGCTGAGCTGAGTTCAGTTGCTGAGGTTGTCTTTCTCTGATTACAGTTGGAGTGTTCTCTACTGTTTCCTTGTGTAACGGCAAGGAGAAGTTGCCAAGAAGATTGGTTTGGTGTTGAGATGTTTTAGGGTTTCTTTTATGCATTATTTTTATTGTTGGTAGATTTATTTGGATTCAGTAATCATAGTTTTCTTTTAGCTTAATTGCTTTAATTCAAATGTTTGGAATAATTTAGTTTCAATTGATTTTAAAGTTGTTATTAATCTTGCTTTAGCTTAGGATTAAGTATTAGTGAGTAATTTAGTTTTCTGTAGTTTAAGTAGCTTTAATTTCAGCCGTAGTGTAGTTTCTTAATTGCTTGCATTTCATTTGCTTAATTTGGATTTAAAGCTTTAAAACCCCCATTTATATGTTAAAACCCCAAAAATAGGAATAAAAGACGATCCTAAGATTACATCCTACTGTTATTTCCTTGAGGTTCGATCCTGGGCTCATTACTACAACATTATCATTTAGTTAAGGGGTTCAGTGGAAAATTAATTGTTAATTTGATAAGTCCATTCGTGACACGTAGAGTTTTAAGCTTATCAGTTATCCACTATGGACTTATGTTTTCATGTTCCATGTTTGTATGCTTTATTCAAGTAAAACAGCATGCATCACATAGCAAGTAGTAGATGTTAGATCAAGTTATGAATGCTAATACATGGTTCACATGATATGTTTGGATATATGCTCTATGATAATGGACATGCTTCTATGATAACATGATTATATGCTTTAGTTAGTCTAGTTTGTTTTAAAAAAAAGTACAAAAAGATTTATATACTTCCACTGCCATATATGCATGTATGTATGTTTTAAGTAACTCCGTCATTCTCCCCCTTTCTAAGTGGTGGGGAGGGCGGGCGTTACAATCTTATTTCTCAATTGTCCATCATTTGTAAAAGGTTGTCGGTTCTCTCTTGCAATAGACAACCGGCCTAGGATTGAAATCTATACCTAAATGTGATCAATTAGGAATGAACTTATGTTGTCCTTACACAGGCTTGCATGTCACGTGCGTCCCTCGTATAATCAACATACGAATTCATCACTCATCAACCGCATCAAGATATAAAGATTAATGCACACAATCTATCCTACCTCCTTGAATTATCCTATTTCACCCTCAAGCTCATTCCTCAAACGTCTTTACACGGGCATGTTCCTATCACGAACGTCCCTTGGAAAATCGAATTAGATACAATCTCAACAAGATCCACAAGATATCCAAACACCCAATCAAGCATGGTAATTAAGCCCTAATCATAACAATCCATACAAGATAGAATGAATATAAATAGGGCAAAATCATAGAAATAGAAAATTGGCACATCGACAAGAGTTTTACATCAAATCATCCTTACAATTACTCCCTCCATCAAATCTACTCCATAAAATAAGGGAAGAAACCCGAAGAAAAGTAGATTACAAGCATTCTTAATCCCCTTAAATCCAAGAAAAGAGAGAAAGAAAACTTATCTACAAAGAAGAATATCTTTGGATCCAATCTTTGCTTTCCCGGAGTTGATTCGGTGAAAATCCACCCTTAGATCGCCGGAAATCCCTTCAAGAATGGTAAGGAACGCCCCAAATCTTGTTTCCTCCCAAAAGGAAGAAGATCACCTCTCAAAACATGAAGGAGGTTTTATATAGAGGTGAGGTTTGGGCGCTACACAGCCTCGAGGCACGGCCGTGTGAGGTTCACACGGCCAAAGCCATTCCCTTCTCTGCCAATCTTACACGACCATGTGTGGTACACGGCCGTGACATCTTTCATGACCCCCTTGCATGGCCGTGTAGATCTACACAGCCTGGACTGCTTCTGCCTCTGGAAACCTGGCACGACCGTGTGGTGTACACGGCCAAAGCCCTCTTGCTCACTGGAAACCCTGCACGACCCGTGTGGTGTACACGGCCAGGGCTTCCTTGGTCTTTGGAAATCTTACATGGTCGTGTGGTGTACACGGCCTAGCTCCATTTGGCTTCAAATCTTGGCATGGCCGTGTGAGGTTCACACGGCCGTGGCAATTTCCTCCTCTGCTGCAGCCACACGGCCAAGGATATCCACACGGCATGGGCAACCCCCCATGGTAGGGTCGTGTGAGGTTAAGGAATGACGCCTTCCTCTCTAGCTTCACTTGCAGATTTGGCCTCGAACATAAATCCTTCACCAAATTCGACTCCTGTGTACAGAAAATGCACAAAAGTAGATCTCTGAATAAAAAAAGTAAATATGCTAAAAGGAAAGCTGGAAGTATGAAAATACGTTGACAAAGCATGTGCAAAATATGTGAATGTGCGTCCAAACATGCATAAAAGGTGTATATAATCTACGCACATCAATAATATGTCTATTTGGATTTACTATTTATATGGTTAGAAACATATGTTACTTTTATGTGATAAGGATAACTTAAGATTTTATACTTTCAACATAGGAAGTTATTTAAAGTATGTAAATAAATGTTTATTTTGTATAAAAATAAATTGATAATTATAATATTTTTAAGTTACCTAAATGGCCATGAAAATTATTATGCCAACAAAAAAACATGTAAGAAAATTTCACATTATCATTTATTTTTTTTAAAAAATTATCATAAACCATATTAGTGATCCATTTCTATCATGAGTGGAAATATACTAGATCCTCTTATCTAGCAGATCCATATGAAGGGAAGAAACAATTTTCATGGCAATAATCTATGCTAGGCTGCATGATAGGATTATACCTTTGTTGCGTGCCCTTTGCAATCCCGATAACAACCTTTTTTTTGGATCCAGATCTCAGCGCGTTCAAGCGTCCGCGCCTCTACGGTATCCACATGAACATATCCTTCGTTCGTCGCACAAATGAAGCCTTCAGAGAAGAACCATCTTCTTGTGATAGCAAGAAGCATGGTTTGGCCAAACATCAAGAATCGGCCATGGAAGGAGGTGGAAGAAGATGGAATCTCAAGAGTCACCTTTTTTTCATCTAATGAAAAATAAAATCCAAAAACCTATTTATATTCATCTAATGAATACCAAGGGTTTTTTGTCTCTTTGTATTCCTTAATGGGTTGGATTTATTATATTGGATTAACCATTAATCCAATAACCCAATAAGTCTAACCCATTAATTCATTGTGTTTAATACGGATTGGACTCAATCCAATGAGTGGGTTCATTTGAGTCTAACTCAATTAGTAACCAAAAGGCCTAATCATCTCATGATTGGCTCTTAGGGCTAATTACTAACATGAAAACCATGAGTTGACAGAGGAGAAATCCAATTTGGGTGAGTTTTAGAGTTGAATTTCAATTCTACTTTGATTTAATTTGTTAATTGATGATGTTGTTAAGTTTGGTTGTATATGGATTACTAAATATGAATGTGAATTGGAGGAGAAAATGATTGTGTTGATTGAGGATTATTGGATTTGTTGGATGATATGATTAAACCTAAACTAATCATGTGGATGGACTATGTAAGTTGGGTTTATGATGCCTAATAGTTGATTCAAGTTAGCTTAATCCAGTGTAGTTGTGATTCTTTGTGGATGGGTTGATCGATTGATAATGAAGTAACTGAGTTTTAGATTGATTATGCTTCTAGTATACTCTAATTGGCGGTTAAATGGTTAGGGTTTCTTAATCTATTTAGTTATGAAATTAGAGCTTCATTTATAAGTTGATTTCTCTAGTTGAATTAATTCACCAAGATTTTATCTACGAAGAAGTTTTGGATTACCAAATGGAATGGAAACATAGTTACCTAATCGAATTAGGATTGAGTTTTGGGGTTTAGCTAGCTGTTGTATATGTGATAAGCTAAACCATATATCATATTATTTGCAGGACGTTGATTCGAGATAATTGTATCGACGTGAGATTTTTTACCATGATCGACATATAAAGGCAGGTACTTCTTGCTTTATCTCTTTAGTACATTGATCTTAGTGCATGAGCTAAATATTCAAATAGTTACTGTGTTTTATCCTGACTCCACCTTATTTTTCTTGTGCTTGATGCTTATCCACCCGATCTTTGAGCTACTCATTTCTATATCTATACAATCTCTCTTGTCATCTATGATATTTCACAGATACTAGATACCGTGCTTACTTGCTTAAATGTTGCTTATTTACACACCTTACTAAGCATGCTGGCTTCATGTAGCATACCTGATTTCTATTTATATATATATGATGACTGCTACATTTTACGCATCATGCCATTGCATGCATGGCGGCGACCATTTCTACCTTGTGGTTGAGAGGGTCATTGGCTAGGGCCACATGCTCGGTCACTCATGGGTAGTGGTAGCTGAAGCGTGCCACTTGTCCTATCGTGCTCCCACTCGCTTACTCATGGATAGTGATAGCTGGAGTTGCGAGCAGCAGGGACCCCCGTCGCAGATGTAGCTAGTTAGCTACTATGCAACTGTACCCTCGGCCAATCGAGAGTAGTGGTAGCTGAAGTGGTGTATAGTCTGTCACTGACCTGACCTCTCGACTATACAGGGGTCATGGTGCAGAGGGGTGGGCGGGAGTGACCATCCGTGCATACGCTGTTATTACTATACCTGCTAATGCTGTTGCTTACTTATGCTGATATGCTTACATAGGTTTAGATATATACCTATGGTATGTGTTTAGACACTGGCTTATTTATTGTTAATATGCATATACCTCACATGTTACTCATGTAGTTATGAACAGTATTGTAGCAGGTCTTTGTTACTGCTGACTTTCTATTACTAGCCTAGGATATGATTTCAATTATGGACACATATTATGATATCACTGTAGTATATGCTATTTTTCCTACAAGACTATATACCTTGTATCTCTAGTTCTTTATTATGTTCATGTACTATCTGTCTATTACCCACTGAGTCCCAGCACTCACTACCCCATAAACTGGTTTATTTCGCTAGGTAGCAGATAAAGGATTTATGGAGTCACCTTGAGATCCTGTCCGCCAGTCCCATGTCACATCGAGCTTCTCCTACCATTAGTGCTTCCATTCGCATTATTGGTTTTGTACTTGTTCTTGTATTTGTGTATTCTTTTATATGGAGTTTTGTTTTATGGAATCTTGTATTTGGTTTGGTGATGATGTGTCCAGCCGAGCCAGCTCATAGTTAGTTATTTTGTTTGTTTCATGTTCGTTATTTTGTGATTTCCACTGTGCTATGTTTCAACCATGTGGGCTGACTATTAACTGCATTGGTTGTGATTATTTCAAGCCGTGTTGGCTACTTATAAACTGCTGGTGTGTTTATATCCAGTCGTGTGGGCTAAAGTATATAGCTGAAGAGTATGCTTGTGGATGTATGTATATATACTTCAGATTGTCATTGTTAGAGGGGATGTGCTGTCCGATTTTTGTTATTCTCGAGGCGTGACAGTTGTATCACATAAGTACTAAGCAACTACCATAATCAACCCTGACCATAATTGAAAATAGAGCTGATTGACTAAGTATCATCATGTTGCACCAAGTAAATGAATACCTACTAGACAGGTATAGAAATAGATACACAATCCAACTAAATTGGAGAGTGTCTATCCATAACGTGTTAAAGGTAGTCAACACAAACGATAAGATAATCACCAGAAATATAACTTCATTTCCTATATCTTGGAGATGTCCTACAGTTGCCTAGTCCTAGAACTCAAAAGTCACATCAAAAAAACAAACCATAAAATTAGAAACATGTATAATAGACCTCGTAAACCTGTGGCTCTGAAACCAGTATCAAGCAATCAAAAATTGGGATCAAGGACTAGAAATCAATGTGGAACATGATCTTGAGAGATAAAGGGTTAATTTCTATAAAAAATGGATTGTTTACAAAGAATCTAAGAAACAAAATTCCTATCTTGGAGTATTTAATAGAAGCTACGAAATAAAAGTTTATTTTTAGGATATGGGTTCGTATGGAGTAAATGGTGAATCTATTCAGGTCAAATTTAAATTTTTTCCCCCAAATAATTAACTCTTCCATATAGTATTTTAGAAAAGCAGACCATGTTGAATTTCAACCAATATCTTTATATTATGGTTGTTGCTTTGCTTTGCAAGGTTATATTTGCATCATCACATAACAAAGTTTTGATACATTATTTATGTCTCACTCAAAACACAAGGTTAAACTTAATATTGCATTGTGACTCTTAAATTTCAAGTGAAATGGTAAGCTAATAAACTACAATTTATAATTTTTTTATTGAATCAAAAGTATCAAAATAGTAATCATTGATTAGCTCAGGGGAAGTTCAATGTATTGATAGGTTATATATATATCAAATATCAAAATTTAAATTTTTTTTTTAGTTTGTATTTAAAAGTAAGTTTTTTCTTGTATTGATTGAAAACTAAGGCATTTAATGTTGAATTTAATGAAACTTATAGTCATCTATCAACTTTGTATCATTTTTGAAAATTTTGATGTTGTTCATGTAACTTTGTGATTTTTCAAGAAAACCTTTCTTTGAAACTTTAAAATTTTTAGAGATTTGTATATTTTTTTCAAGCAACATAGGGTTAAACTAATGTTTTCATTTAAATATATATGGATAATAATAATAACATATTTTTTATCAATTGTGATTTTGTAAAAAAACTTATGTTTTCATTTAAATATTTCATAGTATTGATAATTTTTTTATTTATTATCATTAATATATTTTTTTCATTATATCTAATTATTTAAATTATCAACTAAATTTTAGGATTTTTATAGTCAAAAAGTTGAATAATTACAATTTAAAGCATATTTTATATTAAAATTAATAATTTTAGTAAAAAAAAAGTGATGCTATTTTTATACTAAATTATATGTAACAAATATTTTTATTATAAAAGGTGATTACGCTCACCCTATGAGCCCCTTACAACCGGTCCCTAAGTTATATAAAGGGAGGTAAATCACGGGATTAATTTATAGCCTGCCGCAAAGTGGTTAGGGGGTGGAAGGGGTTTTTTTTTCAAAAGGATATGCATCCTCGGAGAATTGGTCCTTTGCCCCGTACCTAGTCTGCCCCCCTTTAGCCAAATGGGAACCTCGTGGGGACTATAGTCACCAAATCTTGACACTTATAGGCATTGTTATAATTTGTTAATTGAATAGTTTCTTATTTACTTGTTCATTGCATCTTTTATTATAGCTTTATTTTAGTTAATATTAATATAAAATATAATATAGTTTAGTATATTCTTAAGTTTACTAATAAAAATTTCAATAATTTTTCAAATGATAAATTTATTTTTAATTTAAATGCTTTTATAGAATGTAAATTCATTTTTGATAGACTCAATATTTCTATTAATTTTTTTAAAAATAATTTGAAGTATATTATCTCATATCACTTAAATATGATTCATTCACTACCTCAATTAGAAATTTTTAAAAGTAGTTTATTTAAGATATATTTATTTCTTATAGATATGACTAATCATACTGTCTAGGGGGATCCAAGCAAAGCCAACAATGCATGTTACGATTTCCAATTAATTGATTCATTGGGAAAAATATGCCTTGTCCTTTTTCCGCAATTTCAGCAAGTTGGTTAACTGCATATTAGTAAATAGAAATGAGTACTCTTAGTATTTGTAATTTGATAATCATACACACAAAAATAAATATTTTGTATAAAAACTTTGAGATTTAAATTTAGGAACAATAAAGATAAGGTGATTATCTAAATATGTAATGCCACTTAGTTTCATAGCATATTTCACTCCGATGCCTCGAGATTTATGCTTTCAAACAATGTATGAAAATAATATTAATAACTTACATAGTAATTCAAAAAAATCAATTCCTGTCGAAGACGGTGTAGGAGCAAGCTCTCTAGATGTTGTCGGAAAAATAAAAATGGATAACATAAAGAGGATTGCTAAGCTAATTTTCCTTGTGTCCATTATCATGTCTCTAATGTTAAGATGGATGTGAAACACAAACTTGATTAGCTTTTAAATTTAATTGAATATTATGTCCATTTGGATCTACTATTTATAAAGTTAGAAACATATGTTACTTTTATGTGATAAGGATAACTTAAGATTTTATACTTTCAACGGAGGAAGTTATTTAAAGTATGTAAAGAAATGTTTATTTTGTATAAAGATAAATTGCTAATTATAATATTTTTTAAGTTACCTAAATGGTCTTGATAATTAAGTATGTAAAGAAGACTAACTCTAGGTAGGATTGAAGTCAAGGAAAGACAAAGAGGGATTAACAATTTGGCAGTTGATCAAATATTGCAAGAGTAAACTCAAGGCAAATGGAAAATCCTAGAGGAGTGAAATCTAAACAAGTGGAGAAGTCCTAGAGTTGCAAACTTTTGGCAAGTAAGGAAGTCCCAGAGGTCAAGTAGACTAGATACCTAAAAGGGGAGAAGTCTTGGTAGGTCAGATAGACTAAATATTATGTAAGTAAGAAGTATATGTGTTTTAAAATTAACTGTCTTTCAAATTTTTTGGATGATCAACTAAGGTTTTTGGTAAATTGAAGTTGATTGACTAGAAAAGGAGGTTCAAGTGATAGGATGATGCAATGAATATAGAAAACCTCCATATATTGAGTGCACACAAGGTGGAGATACACATTGTGCTAGGTCAACGACAAAGTGATTAGGTAAGTGAATGATCTAGTCAATGCAAGATGCACTATGTATCACGATGAGAATCTAACGTGGAGAGTGTCTAGTACACTTGAAAATAGGACGTGTTTAACTAAAAATTAGATAACAATTGAAAATGGTAATTGGACAACAAGAAGTTTTGAGCAATTTTAAACATGATCAGGTCAACAAGACATCAATTATGAAAAATACTTTAGACGAGACTTTAGAATAAACAATCTTTCATACATCCTCCATTTACTTTGCAACTGTTTCTTATGTTCATCCTAGGATGGTAATGTTCCATTTAGGATCTACATAGGACAAGCCAAAGCAGTCTACAACAAATTCATTTCAATGTTTGACAAGGATAAATGTAGTACACCCACACTAAGACATAGGTTGTTGAGTTGAACCCTAAGGATCGTGAACCACATAAAAGTTTTGGTAACCATATTGTCATGATAAGATTTAAAACTCAATTTAATTATCAAACCCTTGCTATGCTAATTTATCATTGGGAAGACTCGAGTCGTTTCCCGACAAATGTAACTGTAGGATGATAGTTTTTAGGATCAATTTATTTCTTTGGGTTTTTCTATGTTGTAATTGGGGGTTTGGATTTGGGGTTGCTAAGACTAATAAATGAAAGACAATGCATGTAATTAAAACACTAATATAATATAAACTACAATTGCAAGAGAATTAAAGGAAACACGAAGCATTCAATGAACTTACAACATTAATAAAACCTAATCTAATCTAACCTAATATCTTCCAAATAAACGACAGAAACTTAAAAGATTAAATGAAAGAGAGATGATGTTAGGAGAATGCCTATGGAGATGGACCGGATCATCTCCCCCTCTAATTTGATTAAGTGAGGTGAAGATGCCCACCCTTCCTCTAATATGAGTGAGAGAGAGAGAGAGTGAGAGAGAGAGAGAGAGAGAGAGAGAGAGATGATGTCAGTTAAGTGATGAATGTGGATTGTTGAAGGTTCCTCGGGAGTGGAGCAGACTCCCCTCTCTAATCCGAGCAAGAGAGGTGGAGATGGCCTTGATAGATCGCATAGTCATGATACAATTTTAATTCAAATTAATTACTAACCTAACTATACTAATACAATATAGGATAACTCAGATCATAATTCACAAGGAATGTAGTCGGTGATTTCTAATCTTAGGATCAAGTTATTTGTCAATGGGGATATGGGTTTTAAGTTGTGAATTCTTAAGGTGAACAATGAAAGAAACCCTAATCTAACCTAAATTATCATAGCAACAAATTAAAGAACTCAAGACATTTAACGAAACCTAGTATGATCTAATCTACATGCATTGAATTGAAAATAAAGGAAATTATAGTATAAATGAAAATGACTTATGACATTTGAAAAACACGACATCTAAACTATCCTAATCACTACAATCTAGGAAACAAACAAGAACAATAATGTTATAGAACACCTAGCTACAAATCAACAAAATTAAAACTCAAATAGGTTAAAATTCAAATGCATAAGAGATAAAACCAAGCATCCTATTAACAACTCAATTTCATGAAAAGGAGACTACACATTGCAAGAAAAGTGATCTCTAGATCAGAATTGAAAGCATACAGATCAAGCAACAATGATGAAGAAGAAGCTCAGATGGTTGAATGAGAGGTTAACAATGATTTGGTGAAGAGGGGAGGATGTTGTTATCCAATCAATCGAAGAAGGTAAACCCCTTTCTTCTCCTCAATGGATGAAAGCTATGGAAGATGAAACGCTGCCAAAAGGAACCAAGGTGTGGCTGAATTAGTAGAAGAAGGCCTAATCGGAGGGATTGACATTGAGAGGATTGAGGAATAAGGAATTGTGTTCATGATAGAGATGGGATTAGGTAAGGGAATCCCCTTGAACCTAGTGGAAGAATATCTTGGTGTCGCATAATGTGAATGAAGGTAGATCGTTGGAGTTCAGTGGTAGCACGCGAATTAAGTAGGATATCTTCTGAGCTTCTCGGGTGGTGGCTGAAGAATTGATGGACTAGAAAAAAAATCTCTAGACCTCAGTGGATGAAGGAGATGAGATATAATGGCCAGTATCGATGGAGATGGTCGGAAAACTAAGGAGTTCAAGATACCTCAACCACGAACTCCTCTTGACTTTCAGGTGGAAAGCTAAGGAGTTCAAGATATCTGAGTGAAGTGATGTACTTCCCTTGTTAAATCTCATTAATGATAGTAAATCTCTAACAACATGAGATAGTAACTGCGTGGCTTATAGTACCCAAACAAATTATTCCTTCACTATTAGTCTCGACGAATCTTAAAGATGGCTGGTTCGGGGGTTACAAGGTTACCACTCTTACTCAGTCATTGAGTATAGCGTTATAAGTGACCAATGAGTACATGTCACAAAGTATGTCAAATATCATCATTCTAGGTACTCAAATATCCACCATAAGGGAATGATAATCCAAAGTCTAAAGGGTCAAATAAACTCTTGACTGAGAGTCAACCCATTAAGAGGGCATCTCCATAACTCTCATATTCATGCTCGTAAATGTCCTCCAACAAATATCGACAAAAGGTTGACCACTCTGATCTAAGATATAGAGTTCAGGACCTTGGGTAAAAGATTAAGTAGTCAAGTTCTTGTGCTACTTGATGGAGATAATGTTAGTTGAGTTGACTAACCGTTGTCTTGTAACCCATCATACTATGATTGCTCCAGTTGAGGTTCAGGAACCTCTAGTGATGAGCCATGCACACAAGGGTAGAGGAGAACTATCATTATATAGCTTGTTGAAATAACTGTTAATCGACACTATGCCCCTCGATGATCATCATCTGTTATTTCCACTTAGTAACAGTTGGATTTTATTTGTGTTAATCAATTAAAACCACCTTCTCTATATCATTATGGGTCATATATCTCTATGTACCATCAAGGTTATCTAACCATATTCAATCAGTACTCCATGAGTTAGGATCTCCCATGGAATAGCGTTAGGCGAGTCGACTAATCATCGTCTTATTAACCATTATGCTTCTACTCCTTATTTCAGGTTCAAATACTCCTGACAATGGGGTATGCTAAAAGAGGTAGAGAAGTACTCTCTTTTAAAAACACCTCAAAGTAATCACCAAGTGATTTCTTGTTCCCAAAAGTTGTCTTCTTCATTTTCCTTCACGTGGTGCCTAGTCACAAAAGGATAAGAAACAAACTTCATCATTTCTGCACCAGTACAAGTTATATATCCAAATATACTCCCCAAAATATACACCCTAGTAACATTTGTTGTATAATACTGCAGCAAAATAATAAACAAATAATAAGGTTATTTGAGAAATAATATTTTTAGATTTTTCAGGATTTTTTACAAATTTTTTGGGATTTAAACGGAGTCCATATAACTCATTTTGAGGGGATGAATCGGTGAGGCTAGGTGGAAGCCTGTTTGGAACACCATTTAAGTGGGAGTTGATTAAGGAGTAAACATAGACTTTAATTAAAGCTAACGTAAGGTTAGATTAATTATCCTAGATATAAAACCTAGCTTTCCTCTTCTCCACTATCATTTTCGCGATTTCTCACTGTAACGCCCCGCCCCTTCCTGCTTAAGCTGACGGGGGGTTACTTATCTTTTCTTCTTAAAAACAGCGGAAGTCTTATCTATAGTATATTTTTTTTATTTAAACTTTTCCTTTACTTTTCAAATCATCATCACTAACTACCTATTATATGAGTCACATAACATGCTTAACTTAAATTTAAACCATAATACTAAAGGGCATGATGAAGTGTCATAGAGTCATAAAAGAACAACATGAACATAATTCTTATTAACTAGAAGCAGGTCTTTCTCTTTAGCCAAGTCACTACTACACACGTCTTTCTTGCCCCCTCCTGCTGCTCCCTTTGAACATCCAATCCTTGCCCTTATCTATGGTACAAGGAAAGTAAGCTGTGAGCACTCAAGGCTCAGTAAGATCCTTTCCTACTCACAAAAACCGTATAGCATAAATAAAACTCCAAGGCATAAAGCATAAAGACAACTCATCATATCATAACATAATCGTAAGGTATCATGACATATCATAATAAAGTCATAAAGTGCATTCTAGCATAACATAATCATGATTATAACATATCATAACATAATCATAAAGTTCATCCCAATATAACATAACATAATCATAAGCATTATGGCATATCATGATAAAATCATAAGGTGCATTCTAACATAACATAATCATGATCATAACATATCATAACATAATCATAAATTCATCCTAACATAACATAACATAATCATAAGCATTATGACATATCATGATAAAATCTTAAGGTGCATTCTAACATAACATAATCATGATCATAACCTATCATAACATAATCATAAAGTTCATCTTAACATAACATGTCATAATCATAAGCATCATGGTACATTGTAACATAATCATAAAGTGTTATGCGAGATGACTTTCAAAAACATGATTCATGCAATAGTATATGCAACATGTCCTTTGAAAACTTATTACTTACATACTTAAACATAATCATAACATGATTGGGGCCCCGGCTTGTACCACATACATAAATGCGCGCGTCCTATGTAGGTCCAAGGTAGCAAGTCTTGAACCCTACAAGGCATACATACTAGGCCCGTTTCTTAGTCCATCGACCTAGGGGCACTTAGGAGCCCATCCCTAATGAGGCCCGTTTCTTAGTCCATCGACCCCGGGGCGCTTATGGAGCCCACCCTTCACTACAACAAAAATATTAAAAGACAACGGTTAAAAACCGTTGTCGTAGGCTCTTTAAAACCGTTGTAATTGGCAGTGTTGTTAAATGTGCGGTAAAAGACAACGGTTTAAAACCGTTGTCTTTGATCACATTAGACAACAGTCATGCAACGGATTTAAAGCGTTATCTTTTAATAATAATGACAACAGTTCTGCAACATATAAAATCGTTGTAATTGCCAGTTTTACAATAATTTTGATCGCAGATATGCTTTTGACAACAAATACACTGTTGTCTTTCTTCCAAATTTAGTTTTAAACCATTGTCTTTGCATACTTTTCACAACGGTTAAAAAATTGTTGTCTATGTTGATTAGAAAATGCATCACGAATAGATAAACTAATTTTTTTGCACACAAACCTGTACAACATATATACATTCACAAAACCATTGTCAACATATATACATTCAGTTGCATTTTATACATCTTGTCTCAACCAAAAACTGGTACAACATATATGTACATTCACTTAAGTTAAGTTTATAAACTTCTACAATTACTACAAGCTAAGCTATCCAAACATGACCATAAGTTCATGACAAACACAAAATTAAGTTTATCAAACCACAACCATGCAAATTAACTTATCCGTTTCTGAATAGATCAAGTGATCAGGATGTGCAATAATCTTCACGTACTGGTCCTTTTTCTGCATACAAAACTTCATAGACTTAGCTTGCAAACCCAGCTTTATCCCTTTTCTGAAAATAAACGTCCTGGAGATTACTTTCCTTTAGGATGAAAAGAAGAAAAAAAATATTAATATGATGTGCTAGATTTCTAAAGAAGAAAGAGGGGTCATTTCTTACCTCCTAATAAGTTGAGACTTAGCCAATATCCATGATCATGATAGAGGTTTGAATACTTAAATTTAGTCCCTCAAGTTTCATTTGAATCAATGAAACCTTTGGTATTTGGTTAAGTACTCACTATGGTCCTTCTCCAGACCGAACCTGGATTCGGAAGCTTGACCCATTATTTCATTGAACTACATGAGTTAAAAAAACAAAAAACACAACAGAAGCTAAAATGTTAAAAGACAACATATTTTATTTATGAATATGCAAAGATATGATAATTTAGGTTTTACCTTTATGTTTTGCATCAGTCGTTGACCTTATGTAGGGCAACACCGAAACAACTTCCAAGTAAATTGCAAGTGCTAACAATGGACAAGGCACAATCTACAATTATAGAAAAAAAATCATTAGATCTTGTAAAAACAATCATATAAATAAAAGAAATGTTTATTAGATCTTGTAAAAACATGCAAGTTATTTATGATCAAAGGAGACAAGTTTCAAAATCTTGGACAATTCACTTCAGCAGGTTAAAACTGGAACCAGTCACTAATCTTGTCTGGTAGGATTGGATGGACTCTAGTTAACCTAAAATTTTCACAAGTTTAACTTGAAAAGAATAGTCAAACCTTCAAATGAAACCACACTCCAGATTTTTCAATACAGGAGTCCTAACAATTTATAAGGTATGGCACAAATCACGAAAAAACTTAAGAGCACTTCCCAACTTACCCACAGATATCACAGTTGTACTCCTCTTATATTTGTACATTTGGACATAGAATAGGATATTTCAATTACAATATTAATCATTGGAGAACTAAAATATTACTTACGTATATATAAACAAGTACTTACACATGAGAAAGGGAATGAACAAGCTCATGCAGGAAATCAGTAATAAATCCATTCTCATCCATTAGCACATGGTAATGAGTGGGTCGGGTTGTACCCTATGAAATTACAAACACCAATATAAGAAAAACTTGAATTACTTATAGCTCTTGAAATATTAAATTTATTTAGACAAATGGCAGAATTTAATCCACAAAGCAAGTTCCTGTCAAGAACATTGATAATTTAATTTTGAAAATATACCTAGTAATTCACAAAGCAGGTACTTGTAAAAAAGAAAGCACCCAAATAAAATCCACACCGACCAAGAATGCTAAAAATTTATAAATGTAAAGGCTTTAAATAGAGTACAACTTTTGAAACACAGAGCTTACAGTCATGCCAGCATTGTAGCACATGTAGAAGTTATAGTTCCATGGATGACAAATTTGGTTAAAAATAATTGTCCCTGCATTTAAAACTCCATGGGAAAAAAGTAATGTCAAAACATACAATGTGCTTCATATTTGTGCATTTGCGCATGTCATGTATGAGGCTTGAAACATCACATCGAGCTAAAAAATTAACAACAACCCAACGGGTGATTTGAGATGGCTCCATCAATTTCTGAAAGAGGTATATATTTTAACTACAATAATAAACTCATTGAAAGCAAAAAAAAAACACCTTTTGGTTAAAATTCCATCTCCCCCTTGATGGAATAAAGTCCTCTCCATTGCCAACTCTGAGCTGCAGCATTTGCTTTTGTCATAAATAACCTCAAATAATACGTAAAAATATAAATACAAAACATAAAACCATACCCGGGGAGGTTGCAATACTATGCCTTCTATTTGAGTAAAAGCAGTGGCAATGCTAACGCTACATGCATGTAGGAGTGGGTGAGCATCATAATTATTGAATCTCAAAGCCTATCTATCATCCAAGGATAAGCATGAAAAAATAGCATACATGTCATACCAACAAAACCAATCTTAAAGATCGACACAGACCTCACTAAGGACATTTATTCATTCATAAGGCTTCAGCCTTGACTTTTCCACCAGGGAAGCTTGTTGAAATGTTGACAGTGATTTGGTATATCTTTGCAGTGAAACTAAGTGTAACACCCACGAAATTTTAAGATATGTATATGAGCATTAATCTCTTTAGAGCATGAAAGTAAGAGGAATCAAAGAAATAAATAATAGAAATAAAAAAAAAAGAAGAAGATGAGGTCAAGGTTTGAACCTTGGACCTCCCACAAATAATGAAGATAAATTGATGCATGACAACCACTAGGATAATGATTTACATATGGATAGGAAAGAATGGAATCTTAGTTAAAGGTGAGAAGAAAAATAAAAGAAAACTAAGCAAAAGAGCAAGAGAATACCAAGTGACTTACCTCCTCTTCCTCTTGGTTAAGAGAAGGAACAAGAAGAAGGCAAGTTGCCTTCCTCACCCTTCCCTCTCCTCATTTTTGTGGGAATCAAGAGAGGAGTGATGGATGAATTAAGGGAAGGATTAATGAAGGCATAAATTCCCCTCATGATGAATAAATAGAAAATGAGAAAAGAAATCTCTCATTCTTTCTCCTTCTTCCTCCTCCTTCTCTCTTCTCTCTTCTCCACCGAGACCAAGGGGTCTTCCCTCTCCTTGATCCGAACACTAAGTTAAGTTCTTCTCCAAGAAAGCTAATTTCTGAGAAGAAATCTTCAAGTTCTAGCCCTTCCAAGCAAAGGAAACCAAAGGAGGCACAAGAAGAAGAAGCTTCTTCCTTTCTTTAGCAACTAGAACATGTTTTTCTCTAAGAGAAACCACAAGCGAAAGGATGTAAGTTCCCCTCACCTGTGGTACAATAGCTTATAGGGATTTTTCATGTAAATAGATTTGCTTAGCAACCTAGGTATTGTTTCATGAAAATCCATGTTTTTTTTTTAACCAAGATCAAAAGAAAGAATCTAAGTTTAAAGACCTAACTAGATGTGCTCAATATACTTCTTGTGACATGTATATTATGGTAGGAGTTTATCCTTATGTTTTTACGCTAAAAGGGTTATAGGTTCATGAACTTAATATTTCGGCCAAGCATGAACAAAAGAACTAGAAGAGCTTCAAAACTAAATTAAGCATGATCTCTTGTACTCATAATATGTGCTCTATGATAATAGTGAGGTTAACATATTTGTTCCCAATTGTATGTTGATTTAACTTAATTTTCATTCACATGGGTATTCGTCCATGATAAAACTAAAAGCCTAGGAGAGCTTTAAATCTAAAACTAAGCATGCTATGTTTCTCTAAGATAGGGTAATTATGATGTGTCATGATTGTATGAAAATATAAACCCTATTTCATATGCAAGAAGATTCGGCCATATTAAGATGTGAAGCCTAGGGAAAATTTATAACAAGTCTAAGATGCTCATGACCTTCTTGATGAAATGATATGAAGTTAACTTGTTGCTTTTATGCTTAATTGTTGCATAGAATGAAGATTACATGTCTATAACCTTCGGCCACTTAAGGTTCCAAGACCTAGGATGATTAGAACTTGAACCAAATTGCTTATGTTATTTCCTTATAAATGATACCATGAAATTGTGTAGGTTCTCATGCTTTTTAGGACACTTGAACTTTGGTTTTGAGTCCTACACCATTCGGCCATATCATGTTTAAGGGCCTAGGAAACCTAGAACCTAACTCAACTATGCTCATGTTAGTCCTTAAAATGTTTGCTATGAAATATGTTTAAGGTTCTCATGCTTTTAGGACACTTGAACCTTGGTTTTAAGACCTATACCATTCGGCCACATCATGTTTAAGGGCCTAGGAACTTTAGAACCTAACTCAACTATGCTCATGTTACTCCTTGGAATGTTTGCTATGAAAGTTGTTTAAGGTTCTCATGCTTTTAGGACACTTGAACCCTAGCATCAAGTCCTACAAGTTTCGGCTATGATGAAAGTAGAGACCTAGGAATCTAAGAACCCAAACCAAACATGTTCAAAGTATTCCTTATGATGTAAGATATGATAAAGGCTTGGGATTCATATGCTTTCATGTTGCTTACTAAACTAGGTCACAAATTAGCATGTTTCGGCCATCACATGATATTAGGGTAGAAACCTAATTATGATCTTTTATGTGCCTCACATGCAATGCTTTATGACATGATAAGAATATTCTATGTAGCTATACTCATTTATGTGATTAGGAATTATGAGTAACAATGTGCTATATGCCTAAATTCATGATATGCTGTGTGCTCAAATTTATGATGTGCTGTGTGCTTAATTATGCTTATGACCATGATATGCTGTGTGCTCAAATTCATGATATGCCGTGTGCTCAAATTTATGATGTGCTGTGTGCTTAATTATGCTTATGATCATGATATGCTGTGTGCTTAAATATGCTTATGATCATGATATGCTGTGTGCTCAAATTCATGATGTGCTGTGTGCTTAATTATGCATGTGATCATGATATGCTGTGTGCCCAAATTCATGATATGCTATGTGCTCAATTTCACATGCTTTAAGTATGCCTAAGAGTTGCCTCCCTACAAGTGGGATCAAGAGCACTCTTCATGATATGAATATGACATGAAAGTTATGCTAAGAATTATATTATTATGACATGCTACTTTACTTTTAAGGCTTGTACCAAGGGTGGGCTCCATAAGCGCCCCGGGGTCGATGGACTAAGAAACGAGCCTCGTTAGGGATGGACTCCTTAGTGCCCCTAGGTCGATGGACTAAGAAACGGGCCTAGTATGTATGCCTTGTAGGGTTCAAGACTTGCTACCTTGGACCTACATAGGACGCGCACATTTATGTATGTGGTACAAGCCGGGGCCCTAATCATGTTGAGATTATGTTTAAGTATGTATGTTATAAGTTTTAAAAGACATGTTGCATATGTTTTCATGATGCATGTTTAAGAGTTCACCTTGCATACACCTTAGGTGATGATGCCATGATACCTTATGTTTATGACATGATGATGCCATGATATTTATGATGATGCTTATGACATGTATGATGTTTATGTTGTGTGATACCATGATATCTTATGTTTATGTTGTGATCATGCCATGATATGCTACAGGATATGATGAAATTAACTCCATATGATATGACTTGTGTTCTCAATATGCTATATGGTTTTTGTGAGTAGGAAAGGAACTTACTGAGCTATGAGTGCTCACAGCTTACTTTCTTGTACTACATATAAGGGCAAGGGTTGGATGAACTAGGGGAGCAGCAGGAGGGGCTAGAAGGATGTGCGTGGCAGTGATTTGGCTAACGAAAAAGAAAAGACCTGCTTTCATAAAAAAATAAGAATTATGCCTAGCTTTATGTCACTACTTCATAACTCCATGACATTTTATTATGTGTTTGAGTATCATTTTTCAAAAATATGTAAAGTATGCTGTGTGGTTTATATGTTAGATGATTTATCATGGTGAATTTAAAAGCTAAAGAAAAGTTTTAAAATTTTACGAATAAGACTTCCGCTGTAATTAGTAAGTAAGTATGGTAAAGTAACCCCCGTGGCCTTAGCAGGAGGGGCGGGGCGTTACACTAAGGAGCAGAACTGAATAGTTTGCCAAATTTGTCAGGATAAAAATAAAGGTTCTTTCAAAAAAAATTTAAAAAAAGTGAAGTAGAATGAGCTCAAAGACCTCAAGGGGCACATATGATGGTCCTTTTGGTTTTCCAACATTTAAGCAAGGAAAATCAACAGAGTAACACAATTGAATTCTCTGTTGTCACGGAAAATAATCATAAACAATTACTTCAATTGTATATGAATTTTCATTTCCATTTCTCAAAGGAAGGAAGCAAGACCAATTCCAACCTTGAGGCAGATACAACACCATTATACAAATACTAATGGTTTTCATAAAGCAAGATTAGTTCCAAACATAAGCAGAGAAAAAGGAGAATTCTGCAGTTCCAAGCAATAAATTCTTATCGCCAAAGGAAGAAACACAGAAGTTGTACAAACTCACATTTATATAAAAGCAGCTTCTCCTAGTTCTTAAAATAATGCTTCATTACATATGCTTCAAAAATTCAAAGATTCTTATAAACCAATTGATTGCAAAATGCTGACAAATAATGAAACAACACAACCTGGAAAAACTCACATTTCATCTTTGCAAGCCTTGTCACTTACCCCAATGATTTTAAATATGTTTAATAAAATTATTTTTTAAAAAATCACTTTTCCAAACAAAACCTAGGTGAGACATACCTTTCGCTCATCCTCACTGCCTCCATGTTCTTACTCATAATTGCTGCCATCCTCACTGCCTCCATGTCCTAACTCAAGGAAGTAGGAAGCTGGTACACTTTTTAAGGTTAGATGAGACAAGAAGGCTTATTCATTTGTTACAAAGTTGTTCAGCTGTTCCTCTAAAGGAAGGTGAAGCGAAACCATCACAATCAAATGCTTCCTCCGTTTGCATCTATGAATTAATTGTAGCAACTTGAGTAAAAACCTTTCTTGAAAAAACCAAAGAGTTGCTAATCAATTCACAGATCAAATAGAGATCCAAGAAATCTCAGAACTTCTTGTTTTTAAAGCAAACAGAACATGAAGTCAAAGGTTTTCTTTAGTTTTGATTGCAATCTTAGATTAATACGATTGCCTAAGGAAAAGGGAAAACAAAATTGAAATAGGAAGAGGTTGTTTGGCGAGATCAAAGATTATTCGATCTGTGAACATGTACAAAGAACAGCAATAAAGCAATTTGGGGTAGAAAAATTTGAGATCGGCATATAATCAAACACATTTGATGTATCTTGTTAGTTACCAGCACTGGTCCATCTCCCACGTCCGCGGCTGGCGTCCACCGGCGTAGAAGAAATACGACGATCAAGAAGAATGGAACGACCTCCATCTCCGATCGGTAACGAGGACCCCTCGATCATACTCGGTGCGCTTGTCCGGGTCGAAGAGCGTCTCGTAGGCCGCGTGGATCCACATGAACTCGTCAGCCAGTCCGCTGCGACCACCGCGTCCGGGTGGCATGCGCCGGCGTGCCTCCAGTAAGCCACCATGATCTTGAGCCCCGATGTGGCAGCGGCGATGACGAGCACGTCGTACAGCGTGCCGGGGTTGAGGGTGAAGTCGGGGGCATCGAAACGGCAGTGCGAACGGGAATCTGGCGATGGCGATGAGCAGAGGGGGAAAGAGGAGGAGGGAGCCCCTAAAATCCCTCCTCTCACCTCTTCTGAAGGTTTCGGTAGGAAGGTCGGGGGGGAGATCATATGAGGAGAGGGGTTTAGGGTTCGGGAAGGCTAAGGGGGAAAATAGGATGCCAAAAAATTTTCGGAGGGAATGCAAAACACTGCCACAACAAAAACTGTGAAGGGAAAAAACGGCGAAAGAAAAAAGTCAAAGACAACGGTTTTAATAAACCGTTGTCTTTGACTCCCTAAGAAAGCGCTTAAAGACAACAGTTTTAGAAAACCGTTGTAAAATATGTTGTTGATTTTACAAAAAGTCGCTCAACGACAACAGTTTTAACAAAACTGTTGTCTTTTGTTTTTTTTGAAAGCTCAAAGACAACGGTTTTGTCAAAAACTGTTGTCTTTAACCAAATTAACAACACTTCCTTCTAAAACCGTTGTCGTAGGGGTTGTTGTCTTTTAGCATTTTTATTGTAGTGCTTGGTACAAGCCATATAAAGTAAAGTATCATGTCATACATATCATGGTTCTTGTTCTTTCATGCACATCATAATTCTTATCATATCATACCATATAGAATTTGGGCACACAGCTCATCATAATGGTATGTAAAATTTGGGCACACAGCACATACATGCATAGTTTGGGCACACAACTCATCATAAATAGCATGCATAATTTGGCACATATCTCATCATAAATATCATGCATAAATTGGGCACACAACTCATCATAAATAGCATGCATAACTTGGGCACATAGCACAGCATAAGGGTTACCATCATACATAGATCGTAAGTGTACATAATTTAAACATAAAAACATAGCAAGCTCTTACCACATCATAAAACATTGCATGTGAGATACATGAGAAACATATTTAGATTTCTAACCCTAATGTCATATAGTGGCCGAAACATATAGTTGTGATTTAGGTAAGAAAACCACATACAAGCATGTGAACCCTAAACCAATATCATATCATATACCATAAGGAAACATCATGAGCATGTTTAGGTAGGGTTCTAGGTTTCCTAAGCTTATATACTCATCCTGGCCGAAACTTAACAAGCATTACATTGGGTTAAAAATTATCATTCAAGCATGTGAACCCTGTTGGGTTTTTCGGGCCGCGAAAACCGCTTTTCGCGTCGCGGAAACCCCGAATCACCCTAGCCAACGGATCTCGTGCGAAGAAAACTTTACGAAAAATACGAGTACGAGTTTAAAGCTCCGATCTACAGTAGATCTATAAAAGAAAACTTTTTATACCTTCGATGCGTGCCCTTTTCGTAATCCCGCAAGTCCAAGGTACGCCGGATCTCGAAGTTGTCAACGTAGACAACTCTCTAGTGATATCCACACGAACAAGAAGTGGTCTCTAACACTCAAGGATGGAGAAGAGAGTACCCCAAGTGTGCTAGCACTTTCTAGGGCTCTCGGGTAGGATTTAAAAGAGAGAAAAAGAGAAAACAACAAGGAATCTCATACACTCACTAGTAGTATCCTCCTTTATGACCTTCACTTTCCCTTATTCTCTTGGATGACAACTCACACACCTTCTCCCTCCATGAAACCTCACTTCAACAGCAAGAGAAGGAGAGGAAGAAGCTAGGAAGAAGAAGCAATTACCACTAATCAATACACACAAACAAAACCCCTCACCACATTAGTGTGGTCGGCCACATGTTGTAACCTCCCTCATTAATGTGGCCGACCACATTAAATGGCATGGGATGTGTAACCTCCATGAGGTGGCACACCATTATGAGGTCGAGGTGATGTGGCAAGGTTTGTCATGCCATGTAGGATGAGTCAACCTTCATGATGTGACAATACATCAATTCAAACTTGATGTTTCAACTTCCACTTGGTCAAGTCAAAATTGACCAATTTTTCTTCCTTGTTGAGTTAAATCCAACCTTTGATTCAAGTCAATTTCAATCTAATGAATCTCAATTCATTAATATAAATTGACTCAATGAATCAAATTTAAATTAGACTTATTCAACAATTGAATCTAATTGAGTCTAACTCAATAAGTCTAATTTGAATCCAATCTTTGGTGCATCATATGAACCTAATCCAATTGGTTCATCATATGAACCTAATCTCCATCCACTTGTTTTTTGTGTGTGACCCAATAGGTTCTTGTAACGTTGGCAATGTTTCTAAACTCCTTTAAAAACATAAGCAATGAGCGGCATCTAGCAATACATCATTGCTACCCAAGTTACAAGAAATGTTGAGATCCAACATCACCTTGTGACTACTAATTGTGACTCCTCACAATATATGACAAGTGTCCTTCTATCCTAGACATCTAGATTGGTCAATGTGAGGCATAGACCGTGTCATCCTCTGACCAATCTAAATCTTGAACTCCAAGTAGACTCACTAAATCAAATGAGCTCAATATCCTATATTGACTCATTTGGGCATGGCCATGCACTTCGTGGTCTCACTCTATCAAGAATACCGATATCTCTCCCGTCATATAGGAGGGATAGATCCCATCTACATTACTCACATCCCTCTGCATAATTCGTTACATACCCAGTAATCGCCTTTATAGTCCACCCAGTTACGGGTGACGTTTGACGAAACCAAAGTACTTAACTCCTTATGCAGGGAACCATGGTGACTTCAGGTCCACGGACTAGTAGTCATACTAATAACCACATGAGAAAGTATATGACACTCATATAACGATCCATGATACTTTCTCATGGCGGGTCATTCAGTATACATTCTCTAATGCATACCCATGTGTCAACTTGATATCTCTATATCCATGACTTGTGAGATCAAGTCATCGAGTTGACCTACATGCTAGTCTTATTACATTAACATTGTCCCTGAATGTTAATACTCGACTAGGAATGATTTAGAGTAGTGTTCCCTATATCATCTCACTATCGATTCAACCAATCGATTGATATAGGTAAGAACCTTCTACTCAAGGACGTTATTATACTTAGTTTATTTGGCACATATACAAGTAAGTATAATAACCAAAAACCAAATGGCTTTATTTATATAGAATATGATACAACAAGTCCAAAATACAATCATCAAATGATTGGCTCTAGGGCTCTAGCTAACAAACCCTAAACCAAATCCGTAGCAAATATTACAAGGAACATCATGAGCATAATTATGTTAGGTTCTAAGTTTCCTAAGCCCTTAAACATGTTGTGGCCGAGACTTATAAGGCTTGAATCTAGGGTTCATGTGTCATAAAAGCATGAGAACCCTAAACAAATTTCATAGCAATTATTTCAAGGAACAACATGAGCATAATTAGGTTAGGTTCTAAGTTTCCTAAGCCCTTAAACATGATTGTGGTCGAAACTTGTAAGGCTTGAATTTAGGGTTCAAGTGTCATAAAAGCATGAGAACCCTAAACAAATTTCATAGCAATTATTTCAAGGAACAACATGAGCATAATTAGGTTAGGTTCTAAGTTTCCTAAGCCCTTAAACATGATTGTGGCCGAAACTTGTAAGGCTTGAATTTAGGGTTCAAGTGTCATAAAAGCATGAGAACCCTAAACAAATTTCATAGCAATTATTTCAAGGAACAACATAAGCATAATTAGGTTAGATTCTAAGTTTTCTAGGCCCTTAAACATGATTGTGGCCGAAACTTGTAAGGCTTGAATCTAGGGTTCAAGTGTCATAAAAGCATGAGAACCCTAAACAAATTTCATAGCAATTATTTCAAGGAACAACATCAGCATAATTAGGTTAGATTCTAAGTTTTCTAGGCCCTTAAACATGATTGTGGCCGAAAGTTCATGGAGCATGAAAACAAGTTCTAACCTCACTACAACATGAGCATGTCATATTAATCTCATAACTTGTCTTAAGGAGGATCATGGCATGATTAGTTTAGGTTTAACAATTTCTTTTAGGCTCCTAATCCTATCATGGCCGAATACTTAGGAGCATGGAATAAAATTTATTCATCATCTAGGCATGAGCATATCATGTTAACAACTTTCTTATCATGAAGTACTTATCATAAAACAAAAAGAAGCATGCTTGGTTTGAGTCTCAATTTACCTATCTCCTTTGTTCATGTTTGGCCGAGAGTCTAAGGGCATGATTCTAAGTTCCAATCAAACATTCTAGCATATGAACATTAGATAAATCCCTACCTTAAGATACATGTTATAAGAAGCATATTGAGCATGTTAAAATTTAGGTCTTTATATTCCTAGGTCCTTCTTTTTGGTCTTGTCTTGGCCAAAATTTTTCATGAAGTTAACTTGGGTTTTTATGTAACCAAATCTCATAGAAAACACACAAGCTATTGTACCACAGGTGAGGGAAACTTACATCCTTTCTCTTGTGGTTTTTCTTAAGAAGAAAAGTATCCTAAGTGCCAAGGAAGGAGAGAGCTTCTTCTTCTTGTACCTCCTTTTGCTTCTCTTGCTTGGAAGGGATAGATCTTGAAGGTTTCCTCTCTAAATTTAGTTTTTCTTGAAGAGGAACTTAGCTTAGCTTTTGGAATAAGGAGAGGGAAGGGGTTCTTGGTTCGGTGTAGAATGAAGAAGGAGAAAGTAAGGAGGAAGAAAGAAAAAGATTTAATCTCTTGTTTTTCTTCTCCCAATCCAATTTATTCCAATAAATGAAGCATGTCTTCATTCATTCCCTAAACTCCTCTTTTCCCTCATTCCTTTAATTCCCACGAAAATAGAGAGAGAGGGAGGGAAGTAGGCAATTCATCCTTTGCTTGCTTCTTTTCTTAACCAAGAGAAAGAGAAGGTAAGCAACTTGGTTTTCTCTTGCTCTTTTGCTTAGTTTTCTTTTTTTCCTTCTCACCTTTAACTAAAATTTCATTCTTTTCTATCCATATATTATTCATTATCTTAGTGGTTATCATACAATCAATTTATCTCTATTATTTGTGGGAGGTTCAAGGTTCAATCCTTGACCTCACCTCTTCTTATTCTATTTTTTTTTGTTTCTATTTTCCCTTTTTCTCTTATTCTTTTTATTTCTATGCTCTAAAGAAAATAGTACTCATATACTTATCTTATAATTTCGTGGGTGTTACACTCACCTCTCCCGAGCCCCCCTGTTAGTAATTAGCCCAAGAGCCAATCATGAGATGATTAGGCCTTTTTGGGTTACTCATTGAGTTAGATGTTGACTCTCCGCAAGTGTACGGATATGTCGTAATTAATAATAAAAGATATCGAATCCACAGGGACTAGAATAAGCACTAAAGATGTCTCAATGCGAGTAAGCTAAACAACCAATCAATTGATTTACAAAAGCTAAGTGTAACTATGAAAGGTAAACAAGGAAATGAAAGAATAAGAAACAAGAAATAAGGCAACGATAAAGGGTATGTTCTAGGAGTTTTCGTTTCTTTGTAAGGTTTGTTCAATGTAAATGATCTACCAAATCTTATTCCTCAATTGTCCATAATTTGTAGAAGGTTGCTGGTTCCCTCTTGTAATAGACAACCGGGCTAGAACTGAAATATATCTAAACGTGATCAATTAGAAATAAGGCAATGATAGGGAACTTTACAGTAATCTGATAATACTTGATATGCGAGACTATGACATTATATTAGGCATGGATTTCCTGAGCAAGTACGGTGCCTCAATCGAGTGCCGTAAGAAGAAAGTAGTTTTCCGACCTGAAGCTGAACCAATGTTTGAATTTATTGGGGAATTTGGGAAGGAAATTGAAGGATTCTTATCAGCTATAAAGGCACAGAGAATGTTAGACGAAGGGTGTGCTGGATTTCTAGCACACGTGGTTGATGCAAGACAAACCGGGAGCCAGAAGCTAGAAGAGGTCAGAGTAGTATGCAACTATCCGGAAGTATTTCCTGATGAACTACCAGGACTAGCACCCGATAGAGAAGTAGAGTTTACGATTGAGCTAGTTCCGAGTACTAAACCAATCTCCAAAGCACCCTACCGGATGGCACCAACTGAATTAAAGGAACTTCAAAAACAACTACAGGAGTTACTCGACAAGGGACTTATCCGGCCTAGTCACTCTCCATGGGGAGCTCCGGTACTGTTTGTGAAAAAGAAGGATGGGTCTATGCGAATGTGTATAGACTATCGAGCGCTGAACAACGCAACAATTAAGAACAGATACCCTCTTCTACGGATCGACGATTTGTTCGACCAATTGAAGGGAGCAACTGTCTTCTCAAAGATTGACCTAAGATCCGTCTATCATCAAGTGAAGGTGAAACAAGATGATATACCCAAAACAGCCTTCCGAACAAGATACGGACACTATGAGTTCGTAGTTATACCCTTCGGAGTAACAAATGCCCCTGCGATATTCATTGACGATATCCTCATCTACTCAAGAACCCAGGAGGAACATGCTGAACATCTGAACATAGTACTACAGATTCACCGAGATAAACGACTGCATACAAAATTCTCCAAGTGCGAGTTCTGGCTAGATCGAGTGGTATTCTTGGGTCATGTCATTTCCAAAGAAGGAGTCATGGTAGACCCAAGCAAGATTGAAGTCGTAAGTAACTGGGACAGACCAAAGAATGCCAGAGAAATCAGAAGTTTTCTGGGATTAGCAGGCTACTACAGGAAGTTCGTAGAAGGTTTTTCTAAAATTGCAGCCCCTATGACGAGTCTTACCAAGAAAAACAAAAAGTACGAATGGACAGATGACTGCGAGAGGAGTTTTACGGAGTTAAAACGGAGACTGACCAGTGCTCCGATCCTTACTCTTCCGGAAAGTAACAAGGGCTTTGATATGTATAGCGATGCTTCCTTACTAGGGCTTGGAGCGGTACTCATGCAAGATGGCAGAGTCATCGCCTATGCCTCTAGACAACTCAAAGAACAAGAAAGGAATTATCCCATTCATGATTTAGAACTAGCAGCGGTGGTTTTCGCACTGAAAACATGGAGACATTATTTATATGGAGCCCAGTGCAAAATTTATACAGACCATCAGAGCCTGAAGTATTTCTTTACACAAAAAGACCTAAGTATGAGACAACGCAGATTGCTCGAGTTAGTCAAGGACTACGATTGTGAAATCTTGTATCATCCGGGAAAAGCAAACAAGGTAGCCGATGCACTCAGTAGAAAGTCCGGCACCACTTGATATCGCTATTCTATGTTCGAGGACGAACTTTCTATGAGGTATGGGGTACTGTAACACCCATGAATTTTTGTTATATAAATACATAGGTATTATTCTCATTAAGAGCATGGAAATAAATAAAAAGAATAAGAGAAAAAGAAGAGTAAGAAACAAAATAAAAATAAGAGGTAAGAGGTGGAGGCCAAGGATTGAACCTTGAACCTCCCACCAATAATGGAGAAAGATTAATGGCATGATCACCACTAGGATAGAAAGTAACATATGCATAGGAAGGAATAAAAATATTAGTGAAAGGAGGGGAAAAAAATAGAACAAAGAGCAAGAGAAAACCAAATTGCTCACCTCTTCTCCCTCTTGATTAAGAGAAGGAATAAGAAGAAGGCAAGTTGTTTTCCTCACCCTTCCCTCTCCTCATTTTCGTGGGAATCAAGAGAAGAATAATGGATGGATTAAAGGGAAGATTAATGAGGGCATAAATTTCTCTCATGATGAATAAATAGAAAAAAATGAGAAGTAAATCTCTCATTTTCCTCATTCTTCCTCCTCCTTCCTTCTTTTTCTTTTCTTCACCGAGACTAGTAGATCCACCCACTCCTTGATCCGAGCACTAAGTCAAGTTCTTCTCCAAGGAAGCCAATTTTCAAGAAGAAACCTTCAAGTTCTAGCCTCCCCAAGCAAAGGAAATCAAAGGAGGCACAAGAGGAAGAAACTTCTCCCTTCCTTAACAACTAGAACACTTTCCTCCTTAAGAAAAACCACAAGCGAAAGGATGTAAGTTCCCCTCACCTGTGGTACAATAGCTATGTGATTGTTATGTGAAAATATTGTTTAAAAACCTATGGTTATTTCATGAGGGTTTCGGCCAAACAAAAAGAAGGAGTTTAAAGAACCTTGAAAACCAACTAAGATATGTTCATGATGTTGCTTATGTTATGTACCTTATGGTAGGAGGGTTAAACTAATATTTTCATGCTAGAATGTTTAGTTAGAACATAAATTTATGAACTTGGATTTTCGGCATAGAAGGAACAAAAGAGCTAGAAGAGCTCTAAACCTAAACCAAGCATGCTACCTTGTTCTTATGATATGTACCTAATGATAAATGGTGTTATTGATGTTTTTTTTTCCCACTTGTATGTCAATTTAAACTTGATTTCATATTCATGTATATTCGGCCATGATAGAGTTGAGAGCCTAGAAGGGCTTTAAACCTAAAAATTTAAGCATGCTATGATTCTCATAAGACAAGATATGTAGCTAATATGACATGCCATGATCTTAGGTTAAGTTGAACAATACTTTTTATGTATATGATGGTTCGGCCATTTTAGGACTTGAACCCTAGGAAAGTTTAAATCAAGTCTAAGATACTTGTGATCTACTTGATGAAGAGATATGAAATAAATTAATGTTTACATGTTGCTTGAAACTTAAATCCTTGTTCTTTAGCATTCGGCCACAATTGTTTTTAAGACCTAAGATGCTTAAATTTCTAAACTAAGTGGTCCATGCTATTCTTTGAAGTGAATGCTAGGAAAATTCTTATGGTCTTCATGCTAATATGCCACCAGAAACTTAATTCTCATGCTTACAAGATTCGGCCACATTAGGTTAAAAGGCTTGAGAAGCTTGAAACTTAGACTAAAAGTACTTATGGTGATTCTCATGATATATATATTGATATGTTAGTATGAAGATCAGCCTTTTCATGTTGCTTGTAACCTAGAAACATGTTGCTAGGGTTTCGGCCATGTTAGGGTTAAAGGCTTAGAGAACTTGGAACCTAAATCAAATATGTTCAAGTGGTTTCTTATGGAATATGATATGAAAATTGTTAGGGTTGTTCATGCTTATATGTTGTTAATAACCCAAAAGGAGGCTTAATAAGTTTCGGTCAGGTTATGAAAAAGGGACCTAGAAAGCTTGGAACCTATACCTAACATGCTTAAGATGCCTCTTATGTCATAAGGAATGATAGATGTTTAGGGTTCATATGTTCTTTTGTTGCTTGATAACCTAAACCATCTCTACATGTTTCGGCCACCACTTGTCACTAGGGATAGAGACCTAATTGTGTTCTTCCATGAACTTCACATGCAATGCTTTATGATATGTGGAGAGTATGACATGCTGTGATGTTCATTTATATATGTTAGGTCCTATTCATGATATGTTGTGTGCTAAGTTTCCTGTTATGCTATGTGCTTATTTTTATGATATGCTGTGTGCTTAAACTCATGATATGCTATGTGCTCAAATTCATGATATGCTATGTGCTTAAACTCATGATATGCTATGTGCTCAAATTCATGATATGCTATGTGCTTAAACTCATGATATGATATGTGCTCAAATTCATGATATGCTATGTGCCTAACTCATGATATGCTATGTGCTCAAATTCATGATATGCTGTGTGCTTAAGATCATGATAGGTTGTATGCTTAATTATGCATGTGTTCATGATATGCTGTGTGCTCAATTATACATGCTTTAAACTATGCCTAAAAGAGTTGCTTCCCTATAAGAGGGATCAAGAGCACTCTTCATGACATGAATATGACATGAGTGATATGGAATATGTAAATATGACATGCTATTTTACTTTTAAGGCTTGTACCAAGGGTGGGCTCCATAAGCGCCCCGGGGTCGATGGACTAAGAAACGGGCCTCGTTAGGGATGAGCTCCTAAGTGCCCCTAGGTCAATGGACTAAGAAACGGGCCTAGTATATGCCTTGTAGGGTTCAAGACTTGCTACCTTGGACCTACTAGGACGCGTGCATTTATGTACGTGGTACAAGCCGGGATCCCCTCTTATGTTGAGTTTATGTTTAAGTATTTATGCTATACGTTTTAAAAAGACATGATGCATGTTTTAAAGGTTCACCTTGCACATACTTTATGAATATGCCATGATGAATATGATGATCATGTTATGATATGCCATGCTACCTTGTGTTTATGCTATGATTATGCCATGATATCTATGATTGTGCTCACGATATATATGATGATCATGTATGATATACTATGATACTTTATGCTTTGATATAGATGCTTTGTGATTGTTGACATGCTATACGGATTTTGTGAGTAGGAAATGAACTTACTGAGCCATGAGTGCTCACAGCTTACTTTCTTGTACCACAGATAAGGGCAAAGGTTGGATGGACTAGGGGAGCAGTAGGAGGAGCTAGCAGGATGTGTGTGGTAGTGACTGGCTAAAGAAGAAAAGACCTGCTTTCATTAAATATGAATTATGCTTGGTTGATATTTTTATGATTGTAACTCCATGACATTTAATCATGTTAATACTTATATGTCTTGAAATAATGTAAGGTATGACATATGGATTCTATGTTTCAAAAATTTACAAGTAAGACTTCCGCTGTAATAAGTTAATAAGTTGTTAAGTAGGGTAGAGTAACCCCCGTGGCCTTAGCAGGAGGGGCGGGGCGTTACACTGGAGGCGTTTCAGGCTGAGTAGTTAGACGCCTTCAGGTGGATGAGATGCGACCAATTCTGTGCTGATCTACGTGGGTGACTTGGGAGGCCTGGAGGCGCTTTGGACAGGCTTGGAGGCGCCTCCAGTAGTGTATAAAAGGGGACCTCGAGGCAGCAATTAAGACAACACATTCCAAGTGATCTTTCTGCGACAACGACTAATAAGAAGTTCCCGAAGTGCTGTAGCAACATCCCGACGACCCGGAGCACCAGATTTGATATTCTTGTTGTCGGTATTGCTTTCCTTACAGTTCAAATTGTAATTAGTTTGTAATAACTTTTCGAGCTTATAGTTGTTGCCCACCAGAAGCGATCAACGATCGCGGGCCTTGGAGTAGGAGTCGTCACAGGCTTCGAGCCAAGTAACTCTTCGTGTCTTTGTGTGTGATTGTCCTTTTAATTTCCGCTGCATTTATCTCGAGTGTTTTAAATCGAATGAAATAGCCACGAGCCGCCCCCCCCCCTCTATCACTTCTCGATCCAACATTTGGTATCAGAGTGGGGTCACTTCGATTTGGTGCAACCACCAATCAAGCATTTTTTTTGTGGTTATTTTCAATTTTACAGAGTCAATTAGAATTGGCTTAATAGCTATATTCTAATTCTTTTTATGAATTGATTTTTGCTTGAAATTGGTGCAACACCACTCGAGCTCATTAATTTTAGCTCTATTCCCGCACTACTAATCCAAGACCTAGTCTTCGGACATCTTGTTTTATTTTGTATTTGCATATTAATTAAATGGCCCAGCAAGAAGGATACAGTACCGTTCGTCCCCCGCTCTTCACCAGAGAAGATTTCGGGTACTGGAAAGGACGAATAGAAATCTTCCTAAAAATCCAGTTCGAGATGTGGATGATCGTCAAGACTAGATTCCAACTGCCAACCAACGAAGACGGCAAGCCTACACCCTGTGAGAACTGGGAACCAGCTCTAATCAAGAAGGTGAAAGCCAATGCTAGAGCAACCTGCACCCTCTAGTGTGGATTGACCTAGGAGGATCTCAACAGAGTTGGTTCGTTTTCAACTGCAAAGGAGCTATGGGAGAAGCTGATCGAACTACACGAGGGCACCTTCGACACTAAGGTAAGCAAAAGAGATATGTTATTTAATAAATTATATAATCTAAAAATGCAGGAAGGAGAGACAACAAGTCAACTCCACGCTCGAATTCAAGACATCCTCAATTCCCTCCATGCAATCGGGCAAAGGGTTGAGAACAGGGATATAAGGTATGCTCTTAACGCGTTTCTAAGGAGTACATTGTGGGTGTCAATGGTAGATGCCTACAAAGTCTCCAAAGACTTCTCTTCCTTAAAGTTAGATGAATTAGTCTCTGAGTTCAAATTAATCTCCGAGAAGGGCATTGCTTTGGTTGCAGGTACAAGCAGAACACGTGAACCTAGACCAAGGCATAGAACTGAACCAGAAATGGACGAAGAACCTAACTCAGATGATGAACATGACGAGCTAACGGCTGAGCTCGTCAACCTTGTAAAGAAGCTCTACAAGAAGAAGAAGGGGTTCAACAAAAGGGACCTCAAGAAGGCAGTCCAGTCCAAGGAAGCCCAATCAAGTTCGAAGGTAAAATTTGAAGTGACATGCTACGGTTGCAACCAGAAGGGACACATTAAAGGCAACTATCCCAACCAAAAAGAGATAAAGAAACAAAGAAGGAAAAAGGTCTTGAAGGCAACGTTCAAAGAATCTTCCTCAGAAGACGACGACAACGAACTCGATCAGATGAGTCTCCTTGCACTGATGGCCCGGGATCAGATCAATATGTCCGAGAGCGAGAGCGAATCAGAAGCTGAATCGAAAAGAAGCCACGGATCTGTATCCGTTTCCGAAGGGCCTGACCCCACTGTAAGTATTCCACATTTAAATAATTTAGTTAATTATTTGTTACGTAAATTAACAAAATCCAATATTCGGATCAAGTCACTTCTGAAAGTGGCATCAGCCCTTAAAAAAGTGACCAACCCCAAATACTTGCCTGACATCGTTCAGATTGGAACCTCGACTCAAGTCCAAAAGCTTGAGGAAGAGAATTCCAACCTGAAAAATCAAGTCAAGGATTTGAAGACCGCGTTGGAACGGTTCACTTTGGGTTCCAACCTGATTCTTGAAAAATAAAAGGTCGTATACAACAGATCCGGAATTGGATTCAAACCTAAAAAGAAATATAGATCATATTTATCACTTATACACAGAACAAATAGAAAAGTGGTCCAAGCATGGGTACCCATGTCCAACTTGGTCAATTAAGTTGGACTGGGTCAATATTGGGTTCCCAAAGATCAAGTACATTACCTTGATAGACCATATCGAGGCTATAATCCAAGGGAAGGCAAAAGAAAAACTATATTAATAAATAGATAAATAATTAAAATAAAATAATTAAAATATAATTAAGAAACTTAAATCTAATTTATAAAATTAATAATGTAAGGAGGCTCCAGAATAGCTGGCACCTCTAAAACTAACCTACCCGACAGGGTAATCCAAACCAAGTCACTCGGCAGGGTAATTAGGGTTAGAACTAAAAGGGCTAGGTTCAACTTGACCTACGGTACTGGTGAAGTTTTGGATGATAGTACGTTAGGGAAGCTCAGTCTATGCATGTCTAGGAAGATATGGCTTCGACCTGGAGCATTTGGCTAAATGGAACTGACCGAAGCTACCCTTTACGGATCCTAACTAGTTAGACAAAGGTTTTGTACTCAGTTCAGTGGATAGGACTATTTTGAAAACTTCGAAGGCATGATTACTTTAATGATGCCCACGTGACTCACCATAGCCCAGAGGTTTATCCAAAGAATGCCCATTTGTTGAGCTCAAAGATAAACCTGAATCTAACACAAAATTAAATATAACCATATAACTGAACCCAATTTATCTAACAAAAATTATAGGATCCCCTGATTGAAAAATTCAGATTGGGTGAGATGACTAAATAAAAAATTTAAATTAAAATTAAAATTAAAATTAAAATCAAAATTAAAAATAAAATTAAAATTAATATTAAAATCAAAATTAAAATTAAAATCAAAATTAAAATTAAAATCAAAATCAAAATTAAAATCAAAATTATTTAAAATCCTTTTTAAAATTTATTTAAAATCTTTTTTTTTAAAAGCTTATTTAAAATCTTTTTTAAAAACTTATTTAATTTTTTTTAAAACTGATTTAAAATCTTTTTTTAAAAATTATTTAAAATCCTTTTTAAAATTTATTTAAAATCTTTTTTAAAACTTATTTAAAATCTTTTTTCAAAATTATTTAAAATCCTTTTTTAAAAACTTATTTTAAATTTTTTTTAAAAACTTATTTAAATTTTTTTTAAAACTTTTTTAAAATTTTTTTAAAACTTATTTAAAATCTTTTTTTTAAAAACTTATTTAAAATCTTTTTTAAAACTTATTTAAAATATTTTTTTAGAAAAACTTATTTAAAATCCTTTTGAAAACTTATTTAAAATCTTTTTTAAAACTTATTTAAAATCTTTTTTAAAACATATTTAAAAAATGTTTAAAAAAACATATTTTAAAATTCTTTTAAAACCAACAAGAAAAAACAAAAAAAAAATTAGAGAAGTTGCCTAATGAAAGTTCCTCTGCGACGGTAGAGGCGCCCTCTAGGATAGGCGGGAAAAATCCCGCCGAAATCATTTGAGGTGCCTCGGACCGAGTCTGAGGTGTCCTAAACTCTTTATTGGAGGCACCTTCAACACAGAAATGAGCAACGAATAGAGAGTTCGCTGCAGTTTGTCATCTCGCGAAAAACTTCGATCGAAGGCACCTTAAAGCCGGTTTTCCTCCCTTCAACTCCCTCAAATACCCTACAATGCCTCCTAGGTATACTCTAAACTATCTGAAATCATCTTTTACATAGTTTTAGTAATTATTTTGCAAATCTTTATGTATATGGTTGAAATTAGGTAATGACACAATGTTGCGTCCACCTCGGGTACGATCCCGTTCACCGACATTAGATTTCCTACTGAGCAGTATAGGATTAGCTTTTCTTAGCATTCATATTCTGTCATTAAGTGTAGATACCTAAATAGACCCTGTTTTATGAGTTATTGTCCATCTATTATACGGATGATTGCCCATTAAAAGTAGGATAGTCTAGTTTACTGCAGTCATGCAGTAAACCGAGATCTATGTGCCCAATTTTTTAAAAACCTTGAAAAGGTTGATGATTTGGTCTATTCCATTCGGGTTGGTGAAAAAGACATCTACTTTACACCTGCCTTATTACGCACTAGCTTAGAGCTTAGATAGTCAGCATCTTCTTTCCTGTGTTACCCTAGTAGGGATCTGCCCTTTGACAATCCCTACTCCAACATTACTCTAGATACACACTATGAGTACTTTTTTGGTGGGGACAGACCACTTGGAGTTTCTGATTTCAGGTCGATGTCTCTCAGAGTGCAGGACTATGACATGTACAGAGTCCTCACTGCATGCATACTACCTATCACATCTCAGGACATCCCTGTTCGGATTTTTCGGGCCGCAAAAACCGCTTTTTGCGTTGCGAAAACCCCGAAACCCCCGCCATCGGATCCGTGCGAAGAATAAAATTTCGTAAAACTTTGAGTATGAGTTTTCTAACCTAGATCTACACTAGATCTACAAAGGAGAAGAGTTTACCCTTGATGCGAAGCCCTTCGCGTAATCCCGCTCGTCCAAGGTTCGTCGGATCTCGAGAGTATCAAAGTAGATACTCCTCTATGTGTATCCACACGAACAAATGATTGAGAAAACAACTAAAAGGTGTTCTAGCACCCTTAGAAGTTTCGGCCAAGGAGGTGGAGGAGAGGGAGAAGAAGATGAGAGCTTGAGAGGAGGAAGAAGATGAAATCAATTAGTACACAAAATGCACTAATTTTCATCTTTAAGTGGCCGACCACTTCAAGGCTTGTAACCCCCATGGAATATCAAGGTCACCACTCTTGGTAACTCCCATGAGGTGGCATTTGGTCAAGTCAAACTTGACCAAATGAAGAAGCCTTGATTCTGTGGCATTGGTCAAGTCAAAACTTGATTCTTCATCTTCCTACTTATGTCAGTCAAACTTGACCACTTCTGTCCCTTGGTTGATCTAATCAAATCATTGGTTCAAGTCAATTTTAATTTAACGAATCTCTATTCATTGAATTAAATTAATTAAATGAGTCTAAGTCCAAATTAGACTCACTTAATACATGAACCAAATTGAGTCCAACTCAATTAGCACAATTTGGATTACTCTTAATCCAATTTGGTTCATCACATGAACCTAATCCTTTAGGTTCATCAAATGAACCTAATCTCCATCTAATTGTCCTTTGTGACCCTATAGCTTCTTGTAATGTTGGCAATGCTCCTAAACTCATTTAGAAGCATAAGTAATGAGCGGTATCTAACAACACATCATGACTACCCAAGTTACAAGAATGTTGAGATCCAACATCACCTTGTGACTACTAATTGTGACTCTTCACAATATATGACAAGTGCCCTTCTATCCTCGAGATCTAGATTGATCAATGTGAGGCATAGACCGTGTCATCCTCTAATCAATCAAAATCTTGAGATCCAAGTAGACTCACTCAATCAAATGAGCTCAACATCTCATATTGACTCATTTGGGCATGACCATGTACTTAGTGGTCTCACTCTATCAAGAATATCTATGTCTCTCCCATCATATAGGAGGGATAGATCCCATCTACATCACTCACATCCCTCCGCATAGTTTGTTACTTACCCAGTAATCACCTTTATAGTCCACCCATTTACGGGTGATGTTTGACGAAGCCAAAGTACGTAACTCCTTATGTAGGGAACCATAGTGACTTCAGATCCAAGGACTAGTAGTCATACTAATAGCCACATGAGAAAGTATATGACACTCATATAACGATCCATGATAGTTTCTCATGGCGAGTCATTCAGTATACATTCTTCAATGCATACTCATGTGTTAACTTGATATCTCTATATCCATGACTTGTGAGATCAAGTCATCGAGTTGACCTACATGCTAGTCTCGTCGCATTAACATTGTTCCTGAATGTTAATACTCGACTAGGAATGATTAAGAGTAGTGTTCCCTATATCATCTCACTATCGATTCAACCAATCGATTGATATAGGTAAGAACCTTCTATTCAAAGACGCTATTATACTTAGTTATTTAGCACCAATACAAGTAAGTATAATAACCAAAAACAACTACCTTTATTTATATTCAAGAATATGATACAATGAGTCCATACAACAATCATCAAATTATTGGCTCTAGGGCTCTAACTAACAATCCCCCGCTAGCACTAGTACCAATCAGTGTAGGCTCTAAGGCCTAATGACCTAGTGTGACCATCATGCTTTCTCTGTACCAAAGCCTTGGTCAAGGGATCTGCGATGTTAGCCTCTGTGGGTACTCTGCAAATCTTCACATCTCCTCTCTTGATGGAAGCGCCGTAATATGTGTTTGGTCCGCTGGTGTGAGCGAGGTTCCTTCGCCTGTGCTATAGCTCCATTGTTATCACAATAGAGCACTATCGGGTCAGCGACGCTAGGAACCACCCCAAGTTCAGTGATGAACTTGCAGATCCAAACTGCCTCATTTGCTGCCTCTGATGGAACAATATACTCGGCCTCTGTTGTAGAATCAGCGACTGTATCCTGCTTCGAACTCTTCCAGCTCACAGCACCACCATTAATGCAAAACACGAACCCTGACTGCGATCGATAATCATCCTGGTCGGTCTGGAAGCTGGCATCACTGTAACCCTTTACAGCTAGCTCGTCATCGCCTCTATATATCAAGAAATATTCTTTAGTCCTTCTTAAGTACTTAAGAACATTCTTGACCACTATCCAGTGACTTTCACCTGGGTCTGACTGGTATCTGCTCGTCATGCTCAAAGCATACGAGACGTCAGGACGAGTACATAGCATGGCGTACATGATAGATCCTATGGCTGAGACATAAGGGATCTGATCCATGCAGTCTTTCTCCTCTCTAGAAGAGGGACCTTGAGTCTTCGAAAGACTCATGCCATGTGACATCAGCAGAAATCCCTTCTTGAAGTTCTGCATGGCAAACCGTAGGAGTACCTTGTCAATATATATACTCTGACTTAGGCCAAGCAACCTCTTAGATCTATCTCTATAGATCTGTATGCCTAGAATGCGGGATGCTTCACCTAAGTCCTTCATTGAGAAACAAGTACCTAGCCAAGTTTTGACAGACTGTAGCAAAAGGATGTCTTTTCCAATGAGTAGTATGTCATCCACATACAATACGAGGAAGACAACTATGCCCCCTACAACCTTCTTGTAGACACAAGGTTCATTTATATTCTTGATGAAACCAAACTGTTTGATTGCATCATTGAATCGAAGATTCCAGCTCCGAGAAGCTTGCTTTAGTCCATAAATGGACCTATGCAGCTTGCATACTCTGCCAGTATGTTGTGGATCTACAAAACCCTTAGGTTGTGTCATGTACACATCCTCGAGCAAGTTTCCATTCAGAAACATGGTTTTAACATCCATCTATCATATCTCATAGTCATGGTATGCTGCAATAGCAAGCATGATCCGAATGGACTTAAACATCGCTACTGGAGAAAAGGTTTCATCATAGTCAATACCATGAATCTGCTTGAAACCTTTAGCTACCAAGCGACCCTTATAGATAAGTCCATCCATGTCAGTCTTTCTCTTAAAGACCCACTTACACCCTATGGGTTTTACGCCCTCAGGTGGATCAACCAAACTCCATACTTGGTTAGTGTACATTGATTCCATCTCGGATCTCATGGCCTCTAGTCATTTCTCGGAATCTGGTCTCATCACAGCTTCCTGATAGAAGGTGGGCTCATCCTCTATGAGCACAACGTCATCATGGTCAGATAAGAGAAATGAGCTTACGACGTACCCTATCAGGCTTACGACGTACCCTATCAGACCTGCGAAGAGGTATGCCTACTTGAACTGGTTGTTGTTCCTTAACTCCTTGTGGAACAACATCATCCACAACACTTTGTGGTTCCAGTTCAACTCCCATCGAGGATTCAGTGCTATTGTTTGCATCTTGAAGTTCTTCAAGATCGAACGTACTCCCGCTAGTCTTTCTAGAAACAAAATCCCTTTCTAGAAATACCCCAGTCTTAGCCACAACTACCTTGTGTTGACTAGGAATGTAGAAGTAATATCCCTTAATTTCCTTGGGATATCCGATAAAATAGCACTTGTCGGATTTGGGTCCTAGTTTGTCTGAAACTTGACGTCTAACGTAAGCCTCACAACCCCAAATCCTCATAAAAGACACCTGAGCATCTCTCCCAGTCCATATCCTATATGGTGTCTTTATCACAGCCTTGGATGAAACTCTGTTGAGAATGAAGGCTGCTGTGTCTAGAGGTTAGCCCCAAAGGAATGTAGGAAGATCTGTGTGACTCATCATAGACCGTATCATATCTAATAAAGTACGATTCCCCTTTTGGATACATCATCCACTGTGGTGTTCCAGGAGGAGTGAGTTGGGATAGAATCCCACACTCAGCTAGATAGTCACGAAACTCATGGCTAAGGTATTCCCCACCTTGATCTGATCGAAGTATCTTAATACTCTTGCCAAGCTGGTTTTGTACTTCATTCTTGAAATCTTTGAACTTTTCAAAGGATTCAGATTTATGTGTCATCAAGTACACATAACCATTTTACTGAAGTCATCAGTAAATGTAATGAAGTACTTGTATCCACCTCTAGCAGTGACATTGAAAGGACCACATACATCGCTATGTATAAGACCTAACAAGTCAGTCGCTCTCTCACTGTGTCCACTAAAGGGAGTCTTGGTCATCTTGCCTAGAAGGCATGACTCGCATGTCTCATATGATTCAAAATCAAATGAGTCCAGCAAACCATCTTTATGGAGCTGGGAAAAACGCTTGTCATTTATATGACCTAAGTGACAGTGCCAAAGATAGGTTTAGTTCATGTCATTTGACTTGACCCTCTTGGTATTTATTAATAGATAAGGCTCTCAAGGTCTAGAATATAGAGTCTGTTCATCAGATATGCACTACAATAGAACATATCATTTAAATAAACTGAACAAGATTTGTTATTTATTATAAATGAAAACTCTTTCTTGTCCAAATAAGAAACTGATATAATGTTCTTAGTCAAAGCAGGCACATAACAACAATCATCCAACTCTAATACAAGCCCAGAGGGCAGAGATAGAAAATAAGTCCCTACAGCAACAGCAGCAACCCGTGCTCCATTGCCTACGCGTAGGCCCACCTCGCCCTTCGTCAATGCCCTGCTATTTCTCAACGCCTGCACATTAGTACAAATGTGAGAAGCACATCCGGTATCTAATATCCATGATGAAGAAATAGATAGATTGACTTCTATAACATATATACCTGAAGTGAAAGTCTCACTTCTCTTCTTAAGATCTTCTAGGTAGACTTTACAGTTCCTCTTCTAGTGCCCGGTCTGACCGTAGTGCAAGTAGGTAGCATCCTTGGCGACCCCTCCTTTAGGCTTCAGTGCCTTGCCTTTGCCCTTGGCTTAGGATTTTCCCTTGCCTTTAGGCTTGCCCTTGCCCTTGTGTTTCTGAACCATCAGAATAGAGTTAGGCTTAACCTTCTTAAGGTTGAGCTCAGTAGTTCGTAACATACTAAGCAGTTCGGGCAGTGGCTTGTCAATTTCGTTCATGTTGTAGTTCATGACAAATTGATTGTAGCTCTCTGGCAAAGACTGCAAGATCAGGTCAGTGGACAACTCTTGGCCAAGTGGGAATCCCAACCTTTGTAGATTCTCTATGTACCCAATCATCTTAAGTACATATGGACCTACGGGAGCCCCATCTGACATCTTGCACTAAAATAATGCCCTTGAGATCTCAAATCTCTCGTGCCGTGCTTGTCCTTGATATAGTTGACAAAGATGTTCAACCATATCATAAGCACCCATTAACTCATGTTGCTTCTGAAGCTCAGAGTTCATGGTCGCGAGCATTAGATATGATACATCTAATGCATCATCTTGATGCTTCTTGTAAGCATCTTTGTCTGCTCGTGTGGCATTGGCAGGAGGAGCCTCCAGAATGGGCTTCTCTAGAATGTACAGTTTACGTTCTTGGGTGAGAACTATTCTCAGATTCATGTACCAGTTCAGGAAATTTGCTCTGTTGAGCTTGTCCTTGTCAAGGACAGAACGCAGAGAGAAGCTGTTCGTGTTTGATGTCATGGTAATCTACAACAGAAAAATACAAAAAAATAAATAAATATCATATTCCAATTAATCATCTAATTAGGTTTTTAATTAAATGATGCTCCCACTGAATTCTATAATTCATGTGGGATAAGATCCACATCATACTATGCCCTGAGTTAGCTTTGGCTAAAACGCCCAAGACTTAGTATGATTAGTAGGTAACTAATTACCTATTACATCTCTATACAACTCTTATTTATAGGATCAAGATCCGCATTTATATTAAAACTCGAGTTAGTTTTGGCTAATACACCCAAGAGTTAATATAAACGTGATTTTGTCCTATCTACCAACAATTGGAAAAATGTCTACAGTTAAACTTGATTTAACTAGTTATACTCAATCTAATTGAGTTTTACTCATCCATACGTTGATAGGTGCGACCAAGATTGTCCCTTCGTACCCTACCAAGATAATATGTGTTGCTCTGCTTTGGCGGATTCAACAACTACATGTGATCGAGGTAGTGATAGGTATCACAGCATGGTAGGCATTACGAGTTGTCGTGATTAAGATCTAATTTAATCGATGAGGTGTATCATATACTCGATTTAGATCTAATCTAATCGTTAGGGCGCATCATGTACGTGATTTTGATCTAATCTAATCGTCGAGGTGTATCATATACGCGATTGATCGAATCGAATCGTTAAGGCGATAATTAATTACTTATTCTAGCAAGCATCACATATACACACACAAGCAATTTATTAAATGTTTTGTGATTAGTCATGGCCCTACAAGGATCTTCTCAAGCCAATGAGAAGATCGGATGGTCAACCTAAGGTCAACAGCTTCTTAAGCTCCTCCCTTTGACCACCATGTGTTGCTCGCGCCCTCCTCGTAACTCTGTCTCGAGTGGATCTTCCACCGCTCCATTTTGTACATTACAAAAGTGAAACTCGAGTTACATTCGAATCTAAACTAATTTACAACAGGAAATATAAAATAGAGGAAGGCACGACGCGCAGGTCATGAATCAAGTACAACACATACAAACACAAAATGGCACGCAGGCCATATTATGAATTACAACAAAATTTTTCAATCTAATTGGGTCTTTTGGGATATGACCATCAAAAAATAATACATAATTCTAAATTATGCAATTTCTATAAATTTCTATAATTTTATTACAATTTTTTCAATTTTTATGAGTAAAAATTCCCGGCGGTCCCGTTTAGCGATTTTCAGGCGCAATCGCGGAACGAAGCCCCTTGCGAGGTCAGGGGCAGCGCCCCTACCCGCGATATAACCATCGTGAGTGTTCCTAAGCGATCCTACAGCGCCATAGTCCGCTGTCCCAAAACGATTTGGGGCGAAATCTTGCCGTTTTGGAAAAATCTTCTCAGTAGTCGAAGCCTACAAGTGTCTAAACACTTGTGCTTCACTTCTACGAGAAAAATACCCATAAAAATACCAAAAATCATAATTTAACAGAAAGTTACAGATTTGTAATTTTCATAAAAATACAAATTTAAACTCATACTCACTTCGCACGTGGCTCTGATACCACTGTTGGGATTTTTCGAGCCGCAAAAACAGCTTTTTGCGTTGCGAAAACACTGAAACCCCCGCCACCGGATCCGTCTGAAGAATAAAATTTCATAAAACTTCGAGTATGAGTTTTCTAACCTAGATCTACACTAGATCTACAAAGGAGAAGAGTTTACCCTTGATGCGAAGCCCTTCGCGTAATCCCGCTCGTACAAGGTTCGCCGGATCTCGAGAGTATCAAAGTAGATACTCCTCTATATGTATCCACACGAAAAAATGATGGAGAAAATAACTAAAAGGTGTTCTAGCACCCTTAGAAGTTTCGGCCAAGGAGGTGGAGGAGAGGGAGAAGAAGATGAGAGCTTGAGAGGAGGAAGTAGATGAAATCAATTAGCACACAAAATGCACTAATTTTCATCTTTAAGTGGCCGGCCACTTCAAGGCTTGTAACCCCCATGGAATATCAAGAGTCACCACTCTTGGTAACTCCCATGAAGTGGCATTTGGTCAAGTTAAACTTGACCAAATGAAGAAGCCTTGATGATGTGGCATTGGTCAAGTCGAAACTTGACTCTTCATCTTCCTACTTATGTCAAGTCAAACTTGACCACTTCTCTCCCTTGGTTGATCTAATCAAACCATTGGTTCAAGTCAATTTTAATTTAACGAATCTCTATTCATTGAATTAAATTAATTAAATGAGTCTAAGTTCAAATTAGACTCACTTAATACATGAACCAAATTGAGTCCAACTCAATTAGCACAATTTGGATTACTCATAATCCAATTTGGTTCATCACATGAACCTAATCCTTTAGGTTCATCAAATAAACCAAGGTTCTAGTGACTACTAATTGTGACTCTTCACAATATATGACAAGTGTCCTTCTATCCTTGATATCTAGATTGTTCAATGCGAGACATAGACCGTGTCATCCTCTAATCAATCTAAATCTTGAGCTCCAAGTAAACTCACTCAATCAAATGAGCTCAACATCTCATTTTGACTCTTTTGGGCATGGCCATGCACTTAGTGGTCTCACTCTATCAAGAATATCGATGTCTCTCCCGTCATATAGGAGGGATAGATCCCATCTACATCACTCACATCCCTCCACATAATTTGTTACATACCTAGTAATAGCCTTTATAGTCTACCCAGTTACGGTTGATGTTTGACGAAGCCAAAGTACGTAACTCCTTATGTAGGGAACCATGGTGACTTCAGGTCCAAGGGCTAGTAGTCATACTAATAGCCACATGAGAAAGTATATGACACTCATATAACGATCCATGATACTTTCTCATGGCGGGTCATTCAGTATACATTCTCCAATGCATACCCATGTGTCAACTTGATATCTCTATATCCATGATATCTCTATATCCATGACTTGTGAGATCAAGTCATCGAGTTGACCTACATGCTAGTCTCGTCGCATTGACATTGTCCCTGAATGTTAATACTCGACTAGGAATAATTAAGAATAGTGTTCCCTATATCATCTCACTATCGATTCAACCAATCGATTGATATAGGTAAGAACCTTCTACTCAAGGACGCTATTATACTTAGTTATTTGGCACCAATACAAGTAAGTATAATAACAAAAAATAAATGCCTTTATTTATATACAAGAATATGATACAAAGAGTCCATACAACAATCATCAAATTATTGACTCTAGGGCTCTAACTAATAGTTCCGAAGATGCGACCGTCCCATTCCTTCTTTTTGTACGCATTATGTCATCAATTAGAAATAGACATCGCATTACATAAGTTCTCAAACATAGTTCATGCAGCTAGTCTTGTCACATCCAGAGTAGTTCATATGCCCTACTGCCATATACTGCCATCCATATTTTCGACGATTAAGGGCATAGATGTGACACGGGGGACGATCATTCCCCTTTCCAGTTATGATGAGTTTAGGCTGTTGGGTTTTTCGGGCCGCGAAAACCGTTTTTTCGCGTCGCGGAAACCCCGAATCACCCTAGCCAACGGATCTCGTGCGAAGAAAACTTTTCAAAAACGATACGAGTACTAGTTTACAACTTAGATCTACTCCAAGATCTACATGAAGAAGAATTATACCTTCAAAGCGTGCCTTTCGCGTATCCCGCTCGTCCAAAACGCCGGATCTCGAGAGTATCAAGATAGATACCCCTCTAGAAGTATCCACACGAACACGTAGGTGGAGAAAAACACACAAAGAGGTGTGCTAGCACCTATTTGTGGTTCGGCCAAGATGAGGAGGAGAAGGAGAGGAAGAGAGCTCCAAGAGGAAGAAGGAAGAAAAATGCACACTTGAATGAAAAAATGAATTCCATTCAAAACCAAAAGTGGCCGGCCACTTCCCATAGTGTAACCCCCCATTAAATGCAATTAATGTGAAGTTATTAAGAAAATGGCTTTGTAACTTCTATAAGGTGGCACCCATGATGATGTGGAGTAACATCATTGGTCCACTTCAATGCCAACTCACCAATGAGGTGGCATAAAGTCAAGTCTAACTTGACTTTTCATCTTCCTCTCAAATCAAGTCAAACTTGACCAAATCTCTTCCATAGTTGATCTAATCTAACCATTTGATTCAAGCCAACTTAATATAATGAATCTAATTCTTTAAATTAAATTGATCTAATGAGTTATAATCTAAATTAGACTCATTGTATACATGAATCAACTTGAGTCTAACTCAATTAGCCCAATTTGGATTACTCTTAATCCAATTGGATCCATCAAATGAATCAAGTCCTCTTGGTTCATCATATGAACCTAAACTCCATCTAATTGTCCTAAGTGTGTGACCCTATAGGTTCTTGTAACGTTGGCAATGCCCTAAACCCATTTAGGAGCATAAGTAATGAGCGGTATCTAGCAACACATCATTACTACCCAAGTTACAAGAATGTCGAGATCCAACATCACCTTGTGACTACTAATTGTGACTCCTCACAATATATGACAAGTGTCCTTCTATCCTAGACATATAGATTGATCAATATGAGGCATAGACAGTGTCATCCTCTAATCAATCTAAATCTTGAACTCCAAGTAGACACACTAAATCAAATGAGCTCAATATCCTATATTGACTCATTTGGGCATGACCATGCACTTCGTGGTCTCACTCTATCAAGAATACCGATGTCACTCCCGTCATATAGGAGGGATAGATCCCATCTACATCACTCACATCCCTCCGCATAATTTGTTACATACCTAGTAATCGCCTTTATAGTCCACCCAGTTACGGGTGACGTTTGACGAAACTAAAGTACATAACTCCTTATGTAGGGATCTATGGTGACTTCAGGTCTAAGGACTAGTAGTCATACTAATAGCCACATGAGAAAGTATATGACACTCATATAACGATCCATGATACTTTCTCATGGCGGGTCATTCAGTATACATTCTCTAATGTATACCCATGTGTCAACTTGATATCTCTATATCCATAACTTGTGAGATCAAGTCATCGAGTTGACCTACATGCTAGTCTTATTGCATTAACATTGTCCCTGAATGTTAATACTCGACTAGGAATGATTAAGAGTAGTGTTCCCTATATTATCTCGCTATCGGTTCAACTAACCGATTGATATAGGTGAGAACCATCTACTCAAGGACATTATTATACTTACTTTATTTGGCACAAATACAAGTAAGTATAATAACCAAAATCTAAATGCCTTTATTTATATAGAATATGATACAATAAGTCCAAAATACAATTATCTAATAATTGGCTCTAGGGCTCTAGCTAACAATCTCCCACTAGCACTAGTGCGAATCAGTGTAGGCTCTAAGCCCAAATGACCTAGTGTGACCATCATGCTCTTCTATGCCAAAGCCTTGGTCATGGGATCTGCGATGTTAGCCTTTGTAGGTACTCTGCAAATCTTCACATCTCCTCTCTCGATGATCTCTCGAATGAGATGGAAGCGTCGTAGTATGTGTTTGGTCCGCTGGTGTGAGCGAGGTTCCTTCGCCTATGCTATAGCTCTATTGTTGTCACAATAGAGCTCAATGGGGTCAGCAATGCTAGGAACCACCCCAAGTTCAGTGATGAACTTGCGGATCCAATCTGCCTCCTTTGCTGCCTCTGATGCAGCAATGTACTCGGCTTCTGTCGTAGAATTAGCTACTGTGTCCTGCTTCGAACTCTTCCAGCTCACAGCACCACCATTAATGTAAAATACGAACCCTGACTGCGATCTATAGTCATCCTGGTCAGTCTGGAAGCTAGCATCACTGTAACCCATTACAGCTAGCTCATCATTGCCTCCATATATCAAGAAATATTCTTTAATCCTTCTTAAGTACTTAAGAATATTCTTGACCGCTATCCAGTGACTTTCACCTGGATCTGACTGGTATCTGCTCGTCATGCTCAAAGCATACGAGACATCAGGTTGAGTACATAGCATGGCGTACATGATCGATCCTATGGCTGAGGCATAAGGGATCTGATCCATGCGGTCTCTCTCCTCTCTAGAAGAGGGACCTTGAGTCTTCGAAAGACTCACGCCATGTGACATCGGCAGAAATCCCTTCTTGGAGTTCTGCATGGCAAACCGAAGGAGTACCTTGTCAATGTATGTACTCTGACTTAGGCCAAGCAATCTCTTAGATCTATCTCTATAGATCTGTATCCCTAGAATGCGGGATGCTTCACCTAAGTCCTTCATTGAGAAGCAACTCCCTAGCCAAGTCTTGACAGATTGAAGTATAGGGATGCCCTTCTCAATGAGTAGAATGTCCATCCACATACAATATGAGGAAGACAACTATATCCCCTACAACCTTCTTGTAGACACAAGGCTCATCTTCGTTCTTGATGAAACCAAACTGTTTGATTGCATCATCGAATCGAAGATTCCAGCTCCGAGAAGCTTGCTTTAGTCCATAAATGGACCTATGCAGCTTGCATACTCTACTAGTATATTGTGGATCTACAAAACCCTCAGGTTGTGTCATGTACACATCCTCGAGTAGGTTTCCATTCAGAAATGCGGTTTTGACATCCATCTGCCATATCTCATAGTCATGGTAGGCTGTAATAGCAAGCATGATCCGAATGGACTTAAACATCGCTACTGGAGAAAAGGTTTCATCATAGTCAAAACCATGAATCTACTTGAAACCTTTAGCTACCAAGCGACCCTTATAGATAAGTCCATCCATGTCAGTCTTTCTCTTAAAGACCCACTTACACCCAATGGGTTTTACCCCTTCAGGTGGATCAACCAAAGTCCATACTTGGTTGGTGTACATGGATTCCATCTCGGATCTCATGGCCTCTAGCCACTTCTCAGAATCTGGTCTCATCACAGCTTCCTGATAGGTGGTAGGCTCATCCTCTATGAGCACAACGTCATCATGGTCAGACAAGAGAAATGAGTATCTCTCAAGCTGACGACTTACCCTATCAGACCTGCGATGAGGTATGTCTACTTGAACTCGTTGTTGTTCCTCAACTCCTTGTGGAACAACATCATCCACAACACTTTGTGGTTCCAGTTCAATTTCCATAGAGGCATCAGTGCTATTGTTCGCATCTTGAACTTCTTCAAGATCGAACGCGCTCCCACTAGTCTTTCTAGAAACAAAGTCCCTTTCTAGAATGACCCCAGACTTTGCCACAACTACCTTGTGCTGACTGGGAATGTAGAAGTAATATCCCTTAGTTTCCTTGGGATATCCAATAAAGTAGCACTTGTCGGATTTGGGTCCTAACTTGTCTGAGACTTGACGTCGAACATAAGCCTCACAACTCCAAATCCTCATGAAAGACACCTGGGCATCTCTCCCAGTCCATATCCTATATGGTGTCTTTATCACGGCCTTGGATGGAACTCGGTTGAGTATAAAAGCTGCCGTGTCTAGAGCATAACCCCAAAGGTATGTCGGAAGATTTGTGTGACTCATCATAGATCGCATCATATCTAATAGGGTACAATTCCTCCTTTCAGATACACCATTCCACTGTGGTGTTCCAGGAGGAGTGAGTTGGGATAGAATCCCACACTCAGCTAGATAGTCACGAAACTCATGGCTAAGGTATTCTCCACCTCGATCGGATCGAAGTATCTTAATACTCTTGCCAAGCTGGTTTTGTACTTCATTCTTGAATTCTTTGAACTTTTCAAAGATTCAGACTTATGTGTCATCAAGTATACATAACCATATCTACTGAAGTCATTAGTAAATGTGATGAAGTACCTATAACCGCCTCTAGCAGCAACATTGAAAGGGCCACATACATCACTATGTATGAGTCCTAACAAATCAGTCGCTCTCTCGCTATGCCCACTAAAGGGAGTCTTGGTCATCTTGCCTCGTAGGCATGACTCGCATACCTCATATGATTCAAAATCAAATGAGTCCAGCATACCATCCTTATGGAGCTGGGATAAGCGCTTGTCATTTATATGACCTAAGCGACAGTGCCAGAGGTAGGTTTGGTTCATGTCATTAGACTTGAACCTCTTGGTATTTACGTTTTAGATAGGGCTCTCAAGGTCTAGAATATAGAGTCCATTTATCAGAGGTGCACTACAATAGAACATATCGTTTAAATAGACGGAACAACATTTGTTCTTTATAGTAAACGAGAAACCTTTCTTGTCCAAACAAGAAACTGATATAATGTTCTTAGTTAATGCAGGCACATAACAACAATCGACTAACTCTAGTACAAGCCCAGAAGGCAGAGATAGAAAGTAAGTCCCTACAGCAACAACAGTAACCCGTTCTCCATTGCCTACTCATAGGTCCACCTCGCCCTTTGTCAATGCCCTGCTATTTCTCAACGCCTGCACATCAGTACAAATGTGAGAAGAACATCCAGTATCTAATACCCATGATGTAGAAATAGATAGATTGACTTCTATAACATATATACCTGAAGTGGAAGTCTCACTTCGCTTCTTCTTAAGATCCTCCAAGTATACCTTGCAGTTCCTCGGTCTGACCGCAGTGGAAGCAGGTAGCATCCTTGGCGACCCCTCCTTTCGGCTTCAGTGCCTTGCCTTTGCCCTTGGCTTGGGACCATCCCTTGCCTTTGGGCTTGCCCTTGCCCTTATGTTTGTGAACTATCAGAACAGTGTTGGGCAAAGCCTTCTTAAGGTTTAGCTCATCAGTTCTTAACATGCTGAGCAGCTCGGGCAGTGGCTTGTCAATCTCGTTCATATTGTAGTTTAGAACGAATTGACTATAGCTATCCGGCAAGGATTGCAAGATCAGGTCAGTGGCCAGCTCTTGGCCAAGAGGGAACCCCAACCTTTGTAGGTTCTCTATGTACCCAATCATTTTGAGTACATATGGGCCTACTGGAGCCCCGTCTGACATCTTGCACTGAAACAGTGCCCTTGAGATCTCAAATCTCTTATGCCTCGCTTGACCTTGATACAGTTGACGAAGATGTTCAACCATATCGTAAGCACCCATTAACTCGTGTTGCTTCTGAAGCTCAGAGTTCATGGTCGCGAGCATTAGACATGACACATCTAATGCGTCATCTTGATGCTTCTTGTAAGCATCTTTGTCAGCTCGCGGGGCATTGGCAGGAGAAGCCTCAGAATGTACAGTTTACGTTCCTGAGTGAGAACTATTCTCAGGTTCCTGTACCAGTCCAGAAAGTTTGCTCCGTTGAGCTTGTCCTTCTCAAGGACAGATCGCAGGGAGAAGGTGTTCGTATTTGACGTCATGGTTATCTACAACAGAATAAAAGCAGAAATAAATATCATATTCTTAATCATATAATTAGGCCTTTAACTAAATGATACTCCCACTGAATTCTATAATTCATGTGGGACAAGATCCACATCATACTAACCCTTGAGTTAGCTTTGGCTAATACGCCCAAGATTTAGTATGATCGGTAGGTAACGATTACCAATTACATCTCTATACAACTCTTGTTTATAGGATAAAATCCGCATTTATATTAAAACTCGAGTTAGCTTTGGCTAATACGCCCGAGAGTTAATATAAACGTGATTTTGTCCTACCTTTCCAACCATTGGAAGAGTGCCTATAGTTATACTCGATCCAACTGAGTTAACTAGGGATACTCAATCTTTTTGAGTTTATACTTGCCCATGCATTGATAAGCGGGACCAAGATTGTCCCTCCGCACCCTACCAAGATAGTATGCGTTGCTCTGCTTTGGCAGATTCAACAACATCATGCGATCGAGGTAGTGATGGGTATCGCGGCATGGTAGGCATTTTGAGTTGTCGTGATTTAGATCTAATCTAAATGATGTTGTATCATATACTCAAAATAGATCTAATCTAATCGATAGAGTGCATCTTTTACACGATGTAGATCTAATCTAATCGTAAGGGTGCATCTTGTGCACGATTTAGATCTAATCTTAATCGCTAGGCACTAATTAATTACTTGATTAAACATGCATCATATACACAAGTAATTAACTAAGTTTTGTGATTAGTCATGGCCCTACTACGATCTTCTCAAGCCAATGAGAAGATCGGATGGTCAACCTAAGGTCAACTTCTCAAGCACCTTCCTTTTGACCACCTTGTGTTGCTCGCGCCCTCCTCGTAACTCCGTCTCGTGTGGACTTCCACCGCTTCAAAATTACATTACAATTTTTGAAACTCGAGTTACATTCGAGTCTAAACCTTATTACAACCAGAATAAAAGGAAGGCACGACGCGCAGGTCGCGAAAAATAAAATAAAAATAAAATTACAAGCACGCACAACACATAACGGCACGCAGGCCGTATTATGAATTACAACTCAATATTAAAATCTAATTTGGGTCATTTGGGCCATGACTATCACAAAATTAATATATAATTCAAAATTATATATTTCTGTAATTTTTCATAATTTTACAGATTTTATGAGTAAATTTTTCCCGGCGGTCCCGATTAGCGATTTCAGGTGCAATCGCGGAGCAAATCCCTTTGCGGGGTTAGGGGCAGTACCCCTACCCACGATCTAACCATCGCGAGTTGCTCCTAAGCGATCCAATAGCACCTAAGCCCGCTGTCCCAAAATGTTTTGGGTCGAAACGATGCCGTTTCGGGATAAACTTCTCGGTAGTCGAAGCCTACAAGTGTATAAACACTTGTGCTTCGCTTCTACGAGAAAAATTACTCTTAAAACTATAAAAACCATAAATTTACAGAAATGTACAGAAGCTTTAATTTTTCATAAAAATCAAATTAAACTCGTACAAGCTTCGCACGTGGCTCTGATACCACTGTTGGGTTTTTCGGGCCGCGAAAACCGCTTTTTCGCGTCGCGGAAACCCCGAATCACCCTAGCCAACGGATCTCGTGCGAAGAAAACTTTTCAAAAACGATACGAGTATGAGTTTACAACTTAGATCTACTCCTAGATCTACATGAAGAAGAATTCTACCTTCGAAGCGTGCCTTTCGTGTATCCCGCTCGTCCAAAACGCCGGATCTCGAGAGTATCAAGATAGATACCCCTCTAGAAGTATCCACACGAACATGTAGGTGGAGAAAAACACACAAAGAGGTGTGCTAGCACCTATTTGTGGTTCGGCCAAGATGAGGAGGAGAAGGAGAGGAAGAGAGCTCCAAGAGGAAGAAGGAAGAAAAATGCACACATGAATGAAAAAATGAATTCCATTCAAAACCAAAAGTGGCCGGCCACTTCCCATAGTGTAACCCCCCATTAAATGCAATTAATGTGAAGTTATTAAGAAAATGGCTTTGTAACTTCCATGAGGTGGCACCCATGATGATGTGGAGTAACATCATTGGTCCACTTCAATGCCAACTCACCAATGAGGTGGCATAAAGTCAAGTCTAACTTGACTTTTCATCTTCCTCTCAAATCAAGTCAAACTTGACCAAATCTCTTCCATGGTTGATCTAATCTAACCATTTGATTCAAGACAACTTAATATAATGAATCTAATTCATTAAATTAAATTGATCTAATGAGTCATAATCTAAATTAGACTCATTGTATACATGAATCAACTTGAGTCTAACTCAATTAGCCCAATTTGGATTACTCTTAATCCAATTGGATCCATCAAATGAATCAAGTCCTCTTGGTCATCATATGAACCTAATCTCCATCTAATTGTCCTAAATGTGTGACCCTATAGGTTCTTGTAACGTTGGCAATGCGCTAAACCCATTTAGGAACATAAGTAATGAGCGGTATCTAGCAACACATCATTACTACCCAAGTTACAAAAATGTCGAGATCCAACATCACCTTGTGACTACTAATTGTGACTCCTCACAATATATGACAAGTGTCCTTCTATCCTAGACATCTAAATTGATCAATATGAGGCATAGACCGTGTCATCCTCTAATCAATCTAAATCTTGAACTCTAAGTAGACACACTAAATCAAATGAGCTCAATATCCTATATTGACTCATTTGGGCATGGCCATGCACTTCGTGGTCTCACTCTATCAAGAATACCGATGTCACTCCCGTCATATAGAAGGGATAGATCCCATCTACATCACTCGCATCCCTCCGCATAATTTGTTACATACCCAGTAATCGCCTTAATAGTCCACCCAGTTACGGGTGACGTTTGACGAAACTAAAGTACATAACTCCTTATGTAGGGATCTATGGTGACTTCAGGTCTAAGGACTAGTAGTCATACTAATAGCCACATGAGAAAGTATATGACACTCATATAACGATCCATGATACTTTCTCATGGCGGGTCATTCAGTATACATTCTCTAATGTATACCCATGTGTCAACTTGATATCTCTATATCCATGACTTGTGAGATCAAGTCATCGAGTTGACCTACATGCTAGTCTTATTGCATTAACATTGTCCCTGAATGTTAATACTCGACTAGGAATGATTAAGAGTAGTGTTCCCTATATCATCTCACTATCGGTTCAACTAACCTATTGATATTGGTGAGAACCATCTACTCAAGGACATTATTATACTTAGTTTATTTGGCACAAATACAAGTAAGTATAATAACCAAAATCCAAATGCCTTTATTTATATAGAATATGATACAATAAGTCCAAAATACAATTATCTAATGATTGTCTCTAGGGCTCTAGCTAACAGGGCTGGGTTCACTTAGGCTAGCACATATAGATGTCACTGCTCAGGGGGTCCTAACATGGGTGGGCAGGCCTTCGCCAGCCGAGCCAGCCGAGGATGAGCCAGTTGCTCCGAGAGGGCCCGAGGTAGACGCCGAGTTCTTTGCCTTCTTTGCTCCAGCCGAGGGAGAGGACGTGTTAGAGTTCACAGCTGAGGATTTTCATGAACAACCCTCCAGTTCGTCAGGGCCCTCGACCTCGACTCGACGATCCACCTCCTTATATGTTGAGGACCGACTCACACATCTCGAGGCTTACTCCGCTCAGACACGACGGCTTATGTTGGATGAGTTCCGCATGCTTCGTACAGACATAGCTTCCGGCTTTGCCTCTCTTCGTCAGGGACAGACTACTCTCGAGCAGCCTCTTGCACCACCTCCAGCTGATGACCCCTCCAGTTGATAATCCCACTTATTGATACTCTCCTTTCATGAGTTGTACCTTATACTTTGGAGACAGACACTTTCTTTTGCTATTCTAGTTAAACCTTTGCATATCAGGGTTCAGTTACACAACTTTCTGCTTACTAGTTATTGCTATAAAACAAATAGGAATGTATTTAGTAGACTAAAACTTATTCAATGCCTTTTTGTATTTTTTTTAACTTCTAGGAAAAATGATTTCAAAAATCCTGATTTTATTAGACTTTCAAATTTTGGACTTAGCCTAGACACTTATCTTTTGATATCATGTTCTCCTAGTTTCAGCCAGAGCATCTCACAAGCACACTAGGCATAACTTGTTTGTGTTTGAAAAACTTAGAACGACATGAGATGCATATGGTACAACCTAGACTTCAGTATGCTTATTTTTGTGCATCGCAGGAAGTCTGGGCGTTAAATACCAAAAATACAGTAATCAAGTTAAGTGATCCTGAATTAGTCAAATCTAACTGGATTTTCAACTTAACTTGACTAGCCAAGTGGAAGTTGTTACCTTCTAGGTAAGCAATGAGTAACTAATGGTTAGACACACTTGACCTAGGGGATTAAATGATTAATTACTTACGCTTGGACCTTAGGACTACTTAAATGAACAACCTTAATTAGAGTTTTTATGAGTTAAGCTCCTCCCTCTTAGCAGCTAAAAAATTTAACAAAGTCTTTCAAACCCAAATTATTTAAATATTTTCAAGTTCAAAATCAAACTAAGTACTTTTCAACTTCAGTTATATTTTCTAGTAACATTCTCAAAGCTATTTTTTCAAAGGCTTATTAAAATTTTTTTGTATAGCCGTTTTCAAATATTTTTTATCAAATACTTTCAAACTTAGCAAATTTTTGAGAAAAAATCTATAAAGTCTTTCAAATTTAACTTTTCTCAAAAAGATTTTGCTTTCAAAAGTTACCCAAGTAATTACTCGAATTATGCTTTTCAATATAACTATCTTAAAAAGGATCCTCTCTAAACCCTTAACATTTACTTAGCTTGTTGGTTTACAACAAAAAATATCTTAGTTTAACTAGGTATTTTTTTTTCAACATATTCTCAAAATTAGTTAAGTCTTAGCTAAAAGTCTTACAAGACGATTTCTTCTAAGCTAAGTTCTTCTTCTCTTCAAGGTATAACTAAACATTACTTCTTAAAATCTTTTCAAATATACCTAAACACTATGGTTTTTCTTTCTTACTGATCTTATATTTTTTATATATAGCAAAGGGGGAAAGTAGGCATAAAATTCAAAAAATCAATTCAAGAGAAAGCCTTAATTAAGGGAGAGCCTTAAACTTTAAAAGTTTTAGATTAAAAGTTTTGGTTGCATCTAAAATTGTTCACTTATTCTTGCTTATACTAAAACTTTAAAAAATTGTTACTTATGCATCTATCTTTACTTAACTTTGAATTTCAGTTGCCATAATTAAAAAGGGAGAGATTGTTGATGCTGGAAGCATCTGACGATCGAACCTATGTTTTGATAATGGCAAAGGGTTCAAAGTTAAGCTATTTGTGATCTAACAGTTTGAATAAGATTGTAGGAAGTCCTAAGTGTACTTAGGCAAAAGTCCTATCTGCTGTTAGGTAGATGGAAAACCCTAGGGTGTGCTAACCCTAGGTCATAGGGGGTGGTAACCCTATGCGAAAAGTCTTGGCGGGTCGAGGGTTTCAGGCAAAAGTCCTAGAGGTGGTAACCCTAGGTGGAAAGTCCTGTTGTCGTGAACCAGGAGAAAGACTGGATGGGTCGGGAAGAGGGCGTCCAGCAGAAAGTCCGGAAGCATCGAGCGCCGAGCAAAAGTCCAGTCGATCTGGAGGATCGTGCTGGCATAAGGTAAATCTCCTGAGAAGAGTATGTTAGTTAGAGCCCTAGAGCCAATCATATGATGATTGTTGTATGGACTCTATGTATCATATTCCTATATACTAATAAAGGCATTTCTTTATTGTTATTATACTTATATTGGTGCCAAATAACTAAGTATAATAGTGTCCTTGATTAGAAGGTTCTTATCTATATCAATCGATTGGTTGAATTGATAGTGAGATGATATAGAGAACACTACTCTTAATTATTCCTAGTCAAGTATTAACATTCAAGGACAATGTTAATGCGATGAGACTAGCATGTAGGTCAACTCGATGACTTGATCTCACAAGTCATGGATATATAGATATCAAGTTGACACATGAGTATGCATTGGAGAATTTATACTGAATGACCCGCCATGAGAAAGTATCATGGATCGTTATATGAGTGTCATATACTTTCTCATATGACTATTAGTATGACTATCAGACCTTGGACCTGAAGTCACCATGGTTTCCTACATAAAGAATTGCATACTTTGGCTTCGTCAAACGTCACTCGTAACTGGGTTGACTATAAAGGTGATTACTAGGTATGTAACAAATTATGCGGAGGGATGTGAGTGATGTAGATGGGATCTATCCCTCCTATATGACGGGAGTGACATCATGATTCTTGATAGAGTGAGACCACTAAGTGCATGGCCATGCCCAAATGAGTCAATATGAGATATTGAGCTCATTTGATTAGAGTGAGTCTACTTGGAGTTCAAGATATAGATTGATTAGAGGATGACATGATCTATGCCTCAATTGATCAATCTAGATGTCTAGGATAGAAGGACATTATCATATATTATGAGAGTCACAATTAGTAGTCACAAAGGTGATGTTGGATCTCAACATTCTCGTAACTTGGGTAGTAATGATGTGTTGCTAGATACCGCTCATTACTTATGTTTCTTAATGAGTTTAGGAGCATTGCCAACGTTACAAGAACCTATAGGGCCATACACAAATGACAATTAGAAGGAGATTAGGTTCATAAGATGGACCAAGAGATAAGGTTCATATGATGAACCAAATTGGATTAAGATTAATCCAAATTAGACTAATTGAGTTGGACTCAATTTAATTCATGTGTCCAATGAGTCTAATTTAGATTATGATTCATTGAATCAATTTAAATCAATGAATGAGAGATTCATTAAATTAAGATGACTTGAATCAAAGGTTGGATTTGATCAATCATGGGAGATAAGAGGTCAAGTTTGACTTGACTTGAGAGGGAAGATGAAGGGTCAAGTTTGACTTGACCAAATGCCACATCATTTGTGACTAGGCATGGGGCCGGCCAATGATGATGGTCCACATCATCAAGGCTACATCAAGTGTGTGTCACCTCATGAGGGAGACCATGAGTCATGACTCTTGGTATTACATGGAGGTTTAAAACCTCTCAAGAGTGGTCGGCCACACATTGATTGGAATTCAAGTCTTCTTCTTCCTCCTTTCTTCTTCCCTCTCCCTCATCCTCCATTGCTGAAACCCCTTGAGAGTGCTAGCACACTCTAAGTGGGTTTTCTCTATCTCTTGTCCGTGTGGATACGTATAGAGGAGTGTTCACTTGACACTCTACGAGATCCGACAACTTTTGGACGAGCGAGATAAGCGAAGGGCTTCACTACAAAGGTATAATCTCTACCATGTAGATCTAGTGTAGATCTAGGAGAAAACTAAGTATATGCAAAATTTTATCTTCGTACGGATCCGTGGCAAGAACTTCGAGGTTTTCCGCAACGCAAAAAAATGGTTTTTGTGGCTCGAAAGTTCCTACAATGGTATCAGAGCCACGTGCGAAGCATATACTTATTTTATTTGCATTTTCTTGGATATTTACAGATCTGTAAATTCCTATAGATTTATTAAATTTTAACATTTTATGAGTATTTTTCTCTTGGGAGCGAAACAACAAGTGTATAGTCACTTGGAGGTTTTCTGCCACGAAGAAAAATTTTTCGCAACTAGTTGGTCTCGGCCAAATCGGTGATCTAAGTGATTTTAGGTGTTGTAAGGTCTATGTAACACTCACAAAATTAATTTTGTGAGTAGGGGTGCTGCCCCTAACCCTGAAAGGGGAATTGTTGCTTGACCTCGGCTTAAAAAATCAACAAGCGAGATCGCCGCGAAGTTGCGACTCATAAAGGGTTGTTAGAATGGTAGAAAATTTATGAAAACTGCATATTTTGAATATGTGTGTGATGTGTTTCATGGTTATGGCCCAAAAGACCCAATATGATTGGAAATTGTGTATTGTAATTCATAATATGGCCTGCGAGCCGTCAGTTGGTTGTGCGTGTTGCATTTTGTTACACGACCTGTGTGTCGTGTCCTCCTTCTTTTAATATTCCTATTGTAAAATAGCTTAAGACTCGAATGTAACTCAAGTTTCACTTTTGTAATGTACAATTGAAGATGGAGTTATAAGAAGGGAGCCGACAACACATGGTGGTCAAATGAAGACCTTAGAGAATGTGCTATCCCTAGGTTGACCATTCGATCTTCTCTTTGGCTAGAGAGGATCGTAGTAGGGTCATAACCATGTCACATTATCTTTGAATATTGTTATATTCTTTGTGTGTATGTGATGCATGCTATTGTAGGGTAATTAGTGCCTTGATGCGTATATGATACACATTAACGATTAGATTAGATCTTAATCAAGTCTACTCGAAATGCCTACCAAGTTTTGATACTCATCACTACCTCGATCATTTGTTGTTGTTGAATCTGCCAAAGCAAAGCAACACATATTATCTTGGTAGGGTGCGGAGGGACAATCTTAGTCCTGCCTATCAAAGCTTGGTGAGTACAAACTCAATTAGATTGAGTACAACTAGTTAACTCAATTGGATTGAGTATAACTATAGGCATTTTCCAACGGTTGGAAGATAGGATACAAATCATATTTATACTAAATCTTGGGCGATTTAGCCAAAGCTAACTCAAGTTTTAATATAAATGAGGATCTTGATCCTATAAACAAGAGTTGCATACAGATGTAATTGATAATTAGTTATCTACCGATTATACTAAGTTTTGGGCGATTTAGCCAAAGCTAACTCAAGGCGTAGTATGATGTGGATCTTGTCCTTCGTGAATTATAGTCCATTAGTATGAATCTAGTAGTGTGGTTTGATCACATCCATGACTTGATTCTACAAAAGTTCTATAATTCAGTGAGAGCATCATTTAGTTAAAAACCTAATTAAATGATAAATGGAATATGATATTTACTTTCTGCATTATTTCTGTTGTAGATTGACATGTCGACGAACAGGAACACCTTCTCCCTGCGTTCTGTCCTTGACAAGGACAAGCTCAATGGAGCTAATTTCCTGGACTGGTACAGGAATCTGAGAATCATTCTCACATAAGAAAGAAAATTGTACGTCCTAGAGCAGCCCATTCCCGAGGCACCTCCTGCCACTGCCACGCGAGCTGACCGAGATGCTTATAAGAAGCATCAAGATGATGCATTAGATGTGTCATGTCTCAGGCTTGCGACCATGAACTCTGAGCTTTAGAAGCAACACAAGTTGATGTCTGCTTATGATATGGTTGAACATCTTCGTCAACTATATCAAGGATAAGAGAGGCACGAGAGATTCGAGATCTCCAAGGCACTGTTTCAGTGCAAGATGCAAGATGGGACTCTCGTAGGTCCATATGTGCTCAAGATGATTGGGTACATAGAAAACCTACAGAGGCTAGGATTCCCACTTGGCCAAGAACTGGCCACTGACTTGATCTTGCAATCCTTGCCAGAGAGCTACAGTTAATTTATCATGAATTACAACATGAACGAAATTGACAAGCCTCTGCCTGAGCTGCTAAGCATGTTGAGAACTGCTGTGCTCAACCTTAAGAAGGTAAAGCCCAACTCCATTTTGATGGTGAAAAAGCATAAAGGCAAGGGCAAGCCTAAAGGTAAGGAAAGTCCCAAGCCAAGGGTAAAGGCAAGGTAATGAAACCTAAAGGAGGGGTTGCCAAGGATGCTACCTGCTTCCACTGCGGTCAGACAGGGCACTGGAAGAGGAACTGCAAAGGATACCTTGAAGATCTTAAGAAGAAAAGGAGTGAGACTTCTACTTCAGATATATATGTTATAGAAGTCAATCAATATATTTCTGCATCGTTGGTATTGGATACTGGATGTGCTTCTCACATTTGTACTAATATGCAAGCGCTGAGAAATAGCAGGGCATTGACGAAGGGCGAGGTGGACCTACGAGTAGGCAATGGAGCACGTGTTGCTACTGTTGCTGTAGAAACTTACTTTCTATCTCTACCCTCTAGGCTTGTTCTAGAATTAGTTGAATGTTGTTATGAAACATCCCGTGTTCAAATTTTTTTTTTTTTTTTTGGCAACCCTCTTGACCTCTGCTATGTAGATAACCGTAGTGCAATACCATCATAATGATTTATCTTATCCAATGTAAATAACAACATCCCAATAGGAGTTTAACAAAAGTAACAATGAATTCTCAAATCTCTCCCTATATAAATGAAGAACCTCTCGCAACGGAACGAGTATGCTTTGCACTCATATACGTCTGGACAATGTCATGCGCCCATCTCACCTCCTCGCCTACTCCGTCTGCATGCTGCTAGTAGACATCCTCCCTGTAATGTAGCCATCATGAGTCTACGAACCCAGCAAGTATAATCCTAGTTGAGTAATATGATATCCATGAAGTAGCAAGAATAGTAACTAGCATGCTTAAACTTTGCTCAAATACAGCGAACCGAAGAAAGGTATGATATATAGAAGTTCCTACATAGCTAATAAGGGTGAATATGTCACATATCCGGTAACCACAATTAGAGTCAGTCAACAACCCCATGAACCTAGAGGTACCTCCTAGAGAACATGCAGTCATATAGCCGAAGCTAACATAAATTCCAGTATCAGTCAAGTTTTGATGGGCCCTCCCCGGAGCTCATCCAGAGTCACTCATCCCGTACTGCTACCACATATGCACATATTCAACCATCTAGCCACATAAAACTTATACTACCCATAACATAAACAAAACAATAGCTCAATTCATCGTATCTTGTAAACATGTCAATTTAACAATAACTCAATTCTTCGTATACTGTAAACATGTCAATTTTTTTTTCTGTATCCATTCATATTCAAACTAAATGCATCATAGGAAAATATATGAGCAGGTTTAGACATTAATTTACCACAAGCGACAGACAAATAACCAGTAAGCTTACATTACAAGACTAAGATTTAGGAAAAATAGTTCATACCCATGAAAACTACTACCATACCAGTAGCTAATTCAATTTCTACTCCTAAATGAAAATTTGCAACGCTAATAATTTTGTTCTTTTGTTTCACTGCAAAATGTATCCTCACAAAAATCCCAACAGCAATAAATTCCAAGGAACAACCAAACTCACTACCAAAACCAGTAAATCTCTTAATTAGCACGAAGAATATCACCACAACCAAGTTCTATGTACAGCAAAATCCACACGGAATTCTCAATTCAAAACCCGTAAATGATATCAAGCAGCGGAGTAAACATATTGAATGAAACTATACGAAGATTCCAAAGCAAACTTCCCATGGAGGCACAAATTCGACTCTAAATTATCACAAAATTCCTCAAGTAGAATCTAGAGCGTCATGGTGTGCTCGAATCACAACCGACATCTCTATTGAACAATCAAACAAACAGATAATGTGCATCCCATTTAAACTTGTTCATCTCGGAAAAACACAAATCACATTCAAAACCCCAACTCACCGAACACCAGCCAAATCTCCAGGAAAGCCTACTGTGAAAATTTATCTTCGTCACGCAGAAACCACCGTCAAACATTATCGGTAAAATTTGCAAATCAACCGGAAACCTTCAGCCGAAACCTCCAACAAGGACACATCCCACAAGAAATAAACCAATCCACAAAAGAAACACCAATCGAACACATCCACAAGAGAAAAAAAACGATCGATAGCATTCACAAAAGAATCAAATCAGGACATCTCCAAAGAAAACCAATCAAAACCCCACAGTGAGAAGCCAATCGAAAACCCATATCAAAGCTCACCTTCTTTAGGTTTAGGTTCCCGCCCCTCTATACCTTACGGATCTCAGCTATCACAGTAGATACACTCACAACCGAATCGATCCAACCTTATAGAACCCACGAGAAGAACCAAATGCTTTATAAATCAAAGAGAAAAGTACCATCATCCTGTCCCAAATCCTTCGGTTGTACATGGAGGAAAGCCAACACCAACGCAACAAATCGAGGCCATCAAAACATGAACCCTAACTCAAATCAGCATGAAGAACCCGACAGAGCCAAGCCATCTTGCGGAAAACCCAAATTTGCACTTGAAAACCAGAAGGAAACCACAGGCGAAGCAAAAATCATCACAGAACATGGGATTCACAGACCATTCGATCAAACAAACCTCATCCGTAAGCATTTCAACACCTCCTATGTTACTCTCCCATACCTAACGGATTTCAAGAAATCACAAGGATGTGAACTTGCCTTCTCTTCCTCGTACCACCACTGGAAGCTCTCGCCGAGGCTTTTGCGCCGTCGGAGAGACCGTTGCAAGCCCCGCGTCCGGTCGCACCATTTCCAGAAGCCCATCTGCGTGTAGTGGCGCTCGGTCGAAGCTTAGGGCACGGTGGAAAGCACCGTGCGGAGATGACCAGCGAGGAGGTGTCGACGTCTTCGGGAAAATCGTTAGGGATCGGGGGTGAGAGTTGAATACCTAGGTTTATTATTACTATCCCTAAGTTAATTAAGCTAATCAACTCTTAACCTAACAAGTATCATATACTTGCCTCAATTTTAATAGTTATATCCCCTTGAAATATGTCGTATAAATTTATTTAAAAATTTAGAAAAATTCCTAAAATTTGTAGAATATTTCATAAATTAATCCTTTAATTTGCGCTTGTGTGACCTTAAATAGTTTCATAAATAAATTCCTTAATTTCGTCCGTGGGTCCTTACATGTTATGTGCCTGCTCTCACAGAGAACATCATTTCAGTTTCTTGTTTAGACAAGAAAGGTTTTTCGTTTATAATAAAGAACAAATATTGTTCTGTTTACTTAAACAAAATGTTCTATTGTAGTGCACCTCTGATGAACGGACTCTACATTCTAGAATTAGAGAACCCCATCTATAACATAAGTAGCAAAAGGTTCAAGTCAAATGATATGAACAGAACCTATCTCTGGCATTGTCGCTTAGGTCATATAAATGAGAATCGCTTATCCTAGCTCCATAAAGATGGTTCGCTGGACTCATTTGTTTTTGAATCATATGAGACATGCGAGTCATGCCTATTGGGCAAGATGACTAAGACTCCCTATAGTGGACACAGCGAAAGAGCAACTGACTTTTTAGGACTTATATATAGTGATGTATGTGGCCCTTTCAATGTCGCTGTCAGAGGTGGTTATAGGTACTTCATTACATTTACTGATAACTTCAGTAGATATGGTTATGTGTATCTGATGACACATAAGTCACAATTCTTTGAAAAGTTCAAAGAATTCAAGAATAAAGTACAAAACTAGCTAGGCAAGAGTATTAAGATACTTCGATCAAATCGAGGTGGTGAATACCTTAGCTATGAGTTTCGTGACTATCTAGCTGAGTCTGGGATTCTATCCCAACTCACTCCTCTTGGAACACTACAGTGGAATGGTGTATTCGAAAGAAGGAATCATACCTTATTAGATATGGTACGGTCTATGATGAGTCACACAGATCTTCCTATGTCTTTTTGGGGATATGCTCTAGACACAGCAGCCTTTACACTTAACCGTGTTCCATCCACAGCTGTGATAAAGACACTATATAAGATATGGGGATTGGGAAAGATGCTCAGATATCTTTTATGAGAATTTGGGGTTGTGAGGCTTACGTTCGACGTTAAGTCTCGGACAAACTGGGACCCAAATCCGATAAGTGCTATTTTATAGGATATCCCAAGGAAACGAAGGGACATTACTTCTACATTCCCAGTCAACACAAAGTGTTTGTGGCTAAGACTGGGGTAATTCAAGAAAAGGACTTTGTTTCTAGAAAAACTAGTGGGATTATGTTTGATCGTGAAGAAGTTCAAGATATGGACCATAGCACTGAAGCCTTGATGGAAGTTGAATTAGAACCACAAAGTGTTGTGGGTGATGACATTGTTCCACAAGGAGTTGAGGAACAACAACCAGTTCAAGTAGACCTACCTCTTCACAGGTCTGATAGGGTACGTCGTCAGCCTGAGAGATACTCATTTCTCTTGTCTGACCATGATGACGTTATGCTCGTTGAGAATGAGCCTACCTCCTATCAGGAAGCTGTGATGAGCATAGATTCTGAGACATGGCTAGAGGTCATGAGATCCGAGATGGAATCCATATTCACCAACCAACTATGGACTTTGGTTGATCCACCTGAAGGCGTCAAACCCATTGGGTGTAATGTTAGTTAGATGATATAGGGAATACTACTCTTAATCATTCCTAGTCAGTATTAACATTCAGGGACAATGTTAATGCGACGAGACTAGAATGTAGGTCAACTCGATGACTTGATCTCACAAGTCATGGATATAGAGATATCATGGATATAGAGATATCAAGTTGACACATGGGTATGCATTGGAAAATGTATACTGAATGACCCGCCATGAGAAAGTATCATGGATCGGAATATGAGTGTCATATACTTTCTCATGTGGCTATTAGTATGACTACTAGTCCTTGGACCTGAAGTCACTATGGTTCCCTACATAAGGAGTTACGTGCTTTGGCTTCGTCAAACGTCACCCGTAATTGGGTGGACTATAAAGGCGATTACTGATATCAATCGATTGGTTGAATTGATAGTGAGATGATATAGGGAACACTACTCTTAATCATTCCTAGTCGAGTATTAACATTCAGGGACAATGTTAATGCAATAAGACTAGCATGTAGGTCAACTCGATGACTTGATCTGACAAGTCATGGATATAGAGATATCAAGTTGACACATGGGTATGCATTAGAGAATGTATACTGAATGACCTGCCATGAGAAAGTATCATGGATTGTTATATGAGTGTCATATACTTTCTCATGTGGCTATTAGTATGACTACTAGTCTTTAGACCTGAAGTCACCATGGTTCCCTACATAAGGACTTATGTACTTTGGTTTCGTCAAACGTCACCCGTAACTAGGTGGACTATAAAGGCGATTACTGGGTATGTAACAAATTATATGGAGGGATGTGAGTGATGTAGATGGGATCTATCCCTCCAATATGACAGGAGAGACATCGATATTCTTGATAGAGTGAGACCAAGAAGTGCATGGCCATGCCCAAATGAGTCAATATGAGATATTGAGCTCATTTGATTTAGTGAGTGTACTTGGAGTTCAGGAATTAGATTGATCAGAGGATGATATGGTCTATGAGTTACATTGATCAATCTAGATGTCTAGGATAGAAGGACACTTGTCATATATTGTGAGGAGTCATAATTAGTAGTCACAAGGTGATGTTGGATCTCAACATTCTTGTAACTTGGGTAGTATTGATGTGTTGCTAGATACTGCTCATTACTTATGCTCCTAAATGGGTTTAGGGGCATTGCCAATGTTACAAGAACCTATAGGGTCACACACTAAGGACAATGAGATGGAGATTAGGTTCATATGATGAACCAAGAGGATTAGATTCATTTGATGAATCAAATTGGATTAAGAGTAATCCTAATTGGGCTAATTGAGTTGGACTCAAGTTAATTCATGTGTTCGATGAGTCTAATTTAGATTATGATTCATTGAATCAATTTAATTAAATGAATTAGATTTATTATATTAAATTGGCTTGAATTAAATGGTTGGATTAGATCAACCATGAGAGAGATTAAGTCAAGTTTGACTTGACTTGAGAGGAAGATGAAGAGTCAAGTTTGACTTGACTTTATGCCACCTCATTGGTGAGTTGGCAAGATGTGGACCAATTATGATGCTCCACATCATCATGGTTACTTAGGTGTGTGCCACATCATGGAGGTTACAAGCCTCCTTTCCATTTAATGTGGCCGGCCACATTAATTGTAGAGGAGTTAAAATTGTGGCCGGCCACACATAGTGAAGAAAATATTGATTTTTCTTCATTCAAGGCAATTCACTTCATCTCCTTCCTCTAGCTCTCCCTCTCCTTCTCCTCCTCAACTTGGCCGAATCATCAAAAGGTGCTAGCACACCTTTTTGTGTGATTTTCCATCTACGTGTTCGTGTGGATACGTATAGAGAGTTGTCTACGTTGACAACTTCGAGATCCGGGACCATTTGGATGAGCGGGAACGCGAAGGGCTTCGCTTCAAAGGTATAACCTTTTTCCTTTGTGGATCTAAGTGTAGATCTAGGTACACTCGTACTCCTAGTATTTCAAAAGTTTTTACTTCGCACGGATCCATTGGCTAGGGAGTTTCGGGGTTTCCGCGACGCGAAAAAGCAGTTTTCGTGGCCTGAAAAACCCAACAAAGATAACATGGTGTGTGGTGTCACTCAGAAGATCATGTTATCAGTTCCTTAAAAATTATAAAAGTTGCTCACAACCAAGATGGAATGGGACAAACCATATGAATGGTTGTAGTGCAATTTGGTATTAGTTTATCTTGACTAAAAAATTACACTAGTACACTTTGAGTATATTGAGTAGGACCATTTGAGGTAGTTCTTTTTATAGTAACTGTAAAAAAAGAACAGGACCTCTGTTATTATGGAAATGTGTACTCTTAATCATGATATAATAACAAGCACGTGTACTTAATATTTATTTCTTTAATTTATCAAACGGCGAGATTTAGTTCGTTAAATCAATAGACCCGATAAATTGGGAAATGATATTATTTATATGGTGTGTTGTTGATTATAAAATGAAATTGTGTCCTAGTGATCTAGGTTGGCGATGTCCCCTTGAGGATCTTATAAGGATTGTCATGTAAACCCTGCAGGTGGACTTAGTCTGACATGACAATAAGGTTGAGTTGTACTACTCTTGGAGCTAAAATATTAATAAAGTGAGTTGTTAGTAACTCATTTAATTTGTGGGCATTCGATATGTTAAACACAGGGAGACTAACACACTCATGAAAAGAAGGAGCCCATATTTTAATATGGGATTGGTGCGGTAGTGCAATAATTACTCTTTAGTGGTATGAATTATTATTGATGAAATTGAGTCGGGTGTTCGGGACAACATGGGTAGCTCAAGCTCATCGAGAGACCAAAACCAATCTCTCCTCTCAGTCCCTGTTATAGCCTCTTATTTATAAAGCCTTATATCTATCCAAAGCCCAGCTTCTTAACCAAGCTTAAGGGTCGGCCACATCCTTGCTTAGAGCCTAAGTAAGGGGCCGCCCAAGACAAGCTTGGTGCTCAAGCTAGGGCCGGCCAAGCCTTGCTTGGTGCCCAAGCAAGGGGCCGACCATATAAGAAGAGAAAAGGAAAATTTTATTTAAAAAATAATATTTTGATGCTATCCACATGGTTTTAAATGAGAGTTTTAAATTTTTTAAAATCTTTCCTTTTATAGCTTACTATAAAGGTTTAAAAGAGAGATTTGAAATGTTTCCTTATTTGTAGTTCTCTAAAATGTTTAAAAGAAATATTTTAGTTTTTGATAAAACTTTCCTTTTTTGTAACCATGATTTAAAAGATAAGTTTTATTTTAAAATCTTTTCTTTTATAGATATCCATAAAAGGATTTAAAAGAGAGAGATTTTAATTTTGTTTAAAATCTTTCCTTGCTTGGAGCACAAGCTTGTGTCCAGCCATGCCATGATAGAAAAGGAAGTTTTATTTTTTGTTATAAAACTTTACTTTTTTGCAATCATCAAGGATTATAAAAGAAGAGGAGGTGGTGCCTTATGGTTAACACACATCTCTTATTCCTTTTCTCTATTCCTTGTAGTCGGCTCTCCCTCTTCTCCCTTTTATCTGCTTTGTGGTCGGCGACATCAAGCCTTGGAGAGACATTGGTGGGCGGTTGCTTGGAGAAGAAGAAGTGAAGGAGGTATTGCATCCTAGAATCCTTTGGTGGAAGGTGGCCGAAACTTGGAAGCAAAGGAAGAAGCTTGGGTGGATTTCATCTTGGAAGATCGTCGCCCACACGACGCCCTAGAGGAGGAGAGGAATACAATAGAAGATCAAGAGGTGTATAAGCTACAAAGGTATAACTAGTTATTTGTTTCCGCATCATAACTAGCTCATCATTTTGTATAGATCTTGAAAAACCAAACACAAGAGGTTATTCGTTTTAGGTTATCAACTTATCATTTTGGTATCGATTTTATTTTTCAATTTCATGTTTCGATATTGTGCTTCTATTGAGGTCTCTGTAGTTAAACCTACTTTACTATAAGAAGTTAAATATCCGATTTCTTTGAAAGGTTTTGTCTAGGAAGTGGTGGATGATCCCAAACTCAAGAAGGCCTAATGCCTCGCCTTGTTTAACCTGGAAGCCGATCTTTAAAATAAATATTTAATTAACTTCTATAATATGGTTTAACTTATGAAGAACACATTGGTTAAACTTGGAGTAAAAATGTTAAGTATTGTTTCCAATCCAAGTTTAACTTCTGAAGGACAATTTGGATTAATAATGTTAAGTATCATTTGCAATCCAAATTTAATTTTAGTAGAGCACATGGGTAGCTAGGATAGTTCTATGCTTGTACAAATTTTTGTACAGGGGAACTAGAACGGTATTCCGAGTAGCAACTAACAATTGGTATCAGAGTTAGGTTTTACCTCTATGTGTTTGGTTTTTAGTTTAATTATGCACATGTCAAACATATTTTAGGTAGGATAATAGTAGGATGTGCAAATAGATTAACTCTGTGGTTGCAGGCTCCAACTATTATGGCCTATTGTGATTATGTGTGATTGGACCCTCGGAGATGTATGGACATTTTATGTGTGTGCATGATTGTATTTATTAAATACAGCAGGCGCTGTATTAGTTTTAGGATTTTACATTTTGTTCGATCTAGACTTTATGTATATTCCTTTGTGGAATATAGGATCGATATATGTAAAATTTTATTTTTGTCACGAATCATATCCATGCGAGGCATGGTGCTATTTGAGGACTAGAGGCGCAGCGGAAAAGGAAGCTCAATGGACGCGACAACATGAGCCCTATGGCTAGCGGCTAGGTTTGACGACGGCTAGGGCTGGCGGCACACGGAGGATAGTGATGGAAGAGGCCATAATAGTTGGAAAATTATTTTTCCATATTTATTACTTTTATTTGCTGTGATGTGTGTGTGTGTGCATGTTAAAGTTCTCATATTAAATAACTAAGGGGGAGAGAGATTTTTAAATAAATTCCACGGCCTCCATTACTAGTTTGTAAGTGAAGCATTCAAACTTGCGCGTCGGCTCTGAGTGCCTTCCTCCACATCGAATGGGTTTGTTTGCGGATCACTAGATCAAACTTCCTTAATGGATGATTATAGGAAATTATTTAGGAGTGTGTGATCTTCTCCATCTAAAGGGGCACAATCCTATTTAATGGACTTAGTGTCAAATAATGGTATACACTTAGGCGCATTTAATAGTATCCTCCCCATCAGAGTCACTTCTATTATTTGTGTGACCGAAGAAAAATCAACTATTAATTTGTCATAAAGATAGGGTGACAAGATAATAAAATTAATGGGTAAAACCCCCTCTTACAAATGTTCGAATTTGTACACGTCCACACTATCGTGGCATACAAAATTCACGGTGTTTGAGGTAATTTTATTTGTCATAAAGTTAGGTTGACATGATAATTAATGGGTAAAACCCTCCTCTTACAAATGTTTGAATTTGTATACGTCCATACTATCATGGCATACAAAATTCACGGTGTTTGAGGTGTTGGTGAATATAAATGATATTATTTGAGGAATCAATATTATTTTAGATTCTAAGGTTTTGACCAAATATTTGATCGAAGACAGACTAACTATTAATTTTATTTGTCATAAAGTTAGGATAACAAGATAATAAAATTAATGGGTAAAATCTCCTCTTACAAATGTTTGAATTTGTATACGTCCACACTAACGTGGCATACAAAATTCATGATATTTTGAGGTGTTGGTAAATGATATTGAGGAATCAATATTATTTTAAGGTCTTGACCAAATATTTTGTGATTCTTAGGATTTCATATGTTTTTCAATCCCCTAGCTGTTATATTAGAGAATACACTTACAAAGTCCCAGTTATCTTGATTGGAAAAAAAAGTAGACTGTCCTCGTAAAATCGAGAACAATAAATGTGTATTTTATTCATTAGTTATTAAAACATGTTTAGTGGTGTTATCTACCGGTACCTGGTGTGTAGATACGGGAGCCACTTATCATGTATGCAATTCATTGCAGGAGTTCCAAGAAACCTGACGACTAAATGAAGGGTAAATCACCGTCTACATGGGCACTGCTACAAAAGTAGCAGCTGTTGCAGTGGGAGATGTTTATTTATCTTTTGATAGGAATAAAACATTGATTTTGAGAAATTATCTTTACGTACCAAGTTTTAGAAAGAACTTGATTTCAGTTTCTAAACTATTCAAGGATGGATATTCTGTCTTTTTTTATAACAAAGTGGTTATCAAGAAAAATAGGGAGATTATCTGTTCTGGTACGTTGGTAGACAATTTGTATACTCTTAATCCAATGACTCCCACAATGCAACAAATAGAAATTAATAACACATTTTTTTAATTCAAATAAGAGAAAGCAGCCTTCGGAAATGAACCGAACATATCTTTGGCATCTAAGGCTAGGTCATATTGACTTGAGTAGGATTCAAGGGTTAATAGCCGATGGACTTTTGGGTTCATTGGTGGTGGAAAACTTTCCAACCTACGAGTCTTGCTTGGAAGGAAAAATAACCAAGAGACCTTTTAAGGCTAAGGGGTATAGAGCCAAAGATGTGTTGGAATTGGTTCATTCTGATTTGTGTGGGCCTATGACTATCCAAGAAAGAGGTGGTTCGAATATTTCGTCTCTTTTATAGAAGATTATTTGAGATACAGATACATTTACTTGATGCGCTGCAAGTCTGAGTGCTTTGATAAGTTCAAAGAGTACACGGCTGATGTGGAGAAACATCATGGTAAAAGTATCAAGACACTACGATCTGATCATGGTGGAGAGTACCTCTTAGGAGAGTTTAGGAGTTATTTATCAGAGGCCGAGATTCAATCCCAATTGTCTGCACCTGGTGCACCCCAACAGAAGGGTGTGGCAGAACGAAGAAATATGACTCTTATAGAAATAGTTAGATCGATGATGAGTTATTCAGAATTACCAAATTCGTTCTGGGGATATACTTTAGAAATGACAGTGTACATTCTGAACTTGGTACCTTCTAAATCAGTACCCTCTACTCCTACAGAATTGTGGAATGGGCGTAAGCCTAGTCTGAGACATGTTCTGATTTGGGGTAGTCCAACACATGTGCAGAAGGGAGATGTTGATAAGTTGGAATCTCATACAAAAGTTCGCTTGTTTGTAGGTTGTCTTAAAGGAATGAAAGGTGGTTTGTTTTATAGTCCTAAAGATCAGAAGGTCATTGTTAGCACAAATTCTCGATTTTTAGAAGAGGACTATGTAATGAACCACAAGCCCATGAGTGAAATTATTCTAGAAAAAATGAAAGAGGACACGTCTACTTTAGTACCAACAGTGCAAGATGAAATATTACAATAAATTGCAACACGTATCACAAATGATGCACAACTACAGGCAGTGCCTCCTCATAGTGGAAGGGTTGTTAGGCAACCTGAAAGATTCATGTTTTTGGGAGAGTCTTCGGACTTGATTCCAGGTAAACATGAACCTGATCCCCGAACATATGATGAAGGACTCCAAGATAAAGATGCAGCATATTGTCAAAGAGCAATGAATTCAGAAATAGAATCTATGTATTCTAATCAGGTATGGGAGCTTGTAGAACCACAAAATGGTGTAAAAGCCATTAGGTGTAAATGGGTCTACAAAATAAAAAGAGGGACAGACGGGAAGGTAGAAACCTTCAAAGCAAGGCTTGTTGCGAAGGGGTATACTCAGAAAGAGGGAGTCGATTATGAGGAAACCTTTTCGCCGGTAGCTATGCTTAAGTCTATCCGGATACTTTTATCTATTGCTACTCACTTGAATTATGAGGTTTGGCAAACGGATGTATAGACAACTTTCCTGAATGGAAGTCTTGAAGAAAACATCCATATGAAGCAACCAGAGGAGTTTATTGCAAAGGGCAAAGAGCATCTTGTATGTAAGCTCAATCGGTCTATTTATGGACTAAATCATGTTTCAAGATATTGGAACATCCAGTTTAATGAAGTAATCGAGTCTTATGGATTTATTCAATGTCTCGATGAGTCTTATGTATGTTATGATTCCGCAAGTACATGGATTCGTCGTCAGTAATATTAAAGATTGTCGAACCCACAAGGACTGGTTATAAGCACTAGTGATGGCGCAATTAGGATTAGCTACACTATCGATGGTTGTAAGTAATCAAAGAAAAGAGATCGGAAAGCGGGAACGAGAACTAGCAACGAGAAGAAATCAACTAGGTTAAAGAAAGTTCTAGGAGTTCAGTTTCATTGTAGTGGTATTGATGTGTCTCATACTATAATATACTCATTGTCCATCGGCATGCATTCACCGGAAGCTAAAGCAATCATTTTTTAGCACTAGACAAAGTCGATCCTTACGAAATCCTATCACGGTTAACCCCTGCCACTAGGGTGGCTCGGTAGATCACAAGGACACGACTCTTACTGATGTTATCTAGGATAGAATTAAGAAGCTTAGTTTAGTCTCTTACTTCCTTGCAAAGGAGTCGCCTCTCCTTTCAAGGAAGTACCCTAAATGTCCGTGAACGGGTTACCCCTGTCACTAGAGCCCCTTTGGTGTATGATCTAAGGTATTCCCTCTACGAGATTGGCAATTCCTACACAATCAATCAACACGACAAAGAGATCGAGAAATCGAAACAAAGCAAGCAAAATCATCAAATGAATATAAACGTAATATGAGTTTTACATCAAACCAATCCACAATTACTCCCTCATCTTAGAACAAAGACTTTACTCCATAGACGCTAGAGAAGAACCCGAAGACATGATGAATCTAAACATACAATCCTCAAAATCGAAGAGAGAAAGAAGTATGCTTATCTAATGACGATGAGTGATCTTCGGATCCAATCCTTTGTTATGGAGTTGAGGTGGTGATGGAAAGTCGCTGGATCGATGTCCTGGATGGCGTGGAACGACACCAGAATGAATCTCCTCTACACGGCTCGCCTCCTAGCTCTCCCCCCTTTCTGAAAAGGGGTTAAAACTCCTTTTATAGGCTAGGGCAAGGAGCGGCGGCAGGACCGTGCAAGGATGGCACGACCGTGCCCTAACTGGGCTCTGGATACACTACACGGCCGTGCCAATTGGCACGACCATGTGATGCTAGGGCTCAGTTCCTGGGGACACGGTCGTGCAGGGTTGCACGACCGTGTGATGCTTGGCCCTGGAAATAGGGTGCACGGTAATGCAGGGTTGCACGACCGTGTACTGATGCGCCTCTAGTTTGGGCACACGGTCGTGCAAGGGTTGCACGGCCATGCACATCTTCCCTTCTGTTTGGCCACATGGTCGTGCAAGGTTTGCACGACCTTGTTCTCTGGCTCGCTCCTGTGCGTCAACAAACGTTGTTTTCGCTCCGAAAGTTGTCCCTGTCCACACAAAGAGCATATATCCGTACAAAAGAGTATATATGATGAATACATGATAAAAGAGGCGATGATACAAAGGATATGTACGTATAAAGTAAGTGAATGTGCGTAAAAGCATACATAAACTATCATAATATTTACGCACATCATACACCCAGACTTGAACCTTTACTTGTCCTCAAGCAAAACACTACAAACTATGTTCATGAGCTCCTGGCAGTGCTTCATAATCCCTAGTGCATTCGTCTAACTCTATCAACTAGTTTCATTGATAAGCATGATTGCAAAGTTACTTAAGTATGGCCTAAGTATAAGTTCTTTGTGCTCGGTGCAATAAGTATCTTAAACTCTTCAAGTTTCAATTCTTTGTCCTAGTTAAGTCGTCATACGATTGTGTTCCTAATGTTCCCGATGATAGGCACTTACCTGCCACACACTTGGTTCGTTTTTCTTAAGTTACACAAGGTCTCAATGTTGGTGCAACCTTAGGTCAAGGTTGACCTGGGTGACCCGACTCGAGTTGACCTGACTCGAGGTATATTTTGATGTTTAACAAGAATAGAGAAGTTATATTTTGATGTTTGACAAGAATAGGAACTTGGGGGATTGTGGGTGCAACCTTTGGTCAAGGTTGACCTGGTTGACCCGACTTGAGTTGACCTGATTCGGGAAAAGTCCAAGTATGGAGACTTGGCACGGAAAGGTCCAAGCAGGGAGCTTGGCACGGGAAAAGTCCAAGTATGGAGACTTGGCTCGGAAAAGTCCAAGCAGGGAGCTTGGCACGGGAAAAGACCAAGCAGGGAACTGGGCACGGGGAAAAGTCCAAGTATGGAAGTTTGGCATGGGAGGTCGGAGAGGGCTCGGTAGCTCGTTCTCTGGACTAGGTCAGAGAGGGCTCAGTAGCTCGTTCTCTGGACTGGATGGAGTCGGAGAGGGCTCGGTAGCTCGTTCTCCGGACTAGGTCAGAGAGGGATCGGTAGCTCGTTCTCTTGACCGGACGAAGTTGGAGATGGCTCGGTAGCTCGTTCTTTGAACTAGGTCAGAGAGGGCTCAGTAGCTCGTTCTCTGGACCGGACGTGGAAGTCGGAGAGGGCTCGGTAGCTCGTTCTCCGGACTAGGTCAGAGGGCCTCGAGCTCGTTCTCGATCGGATGGAGTCGGAGAGGGCTCGGTAGCTCGTTCTCCGTACTAGGTCAGAGAGGGCTCGGTAGCTCGTTCTCTGGACCGGACAAAGTTGGAGAGGGCTCGGTAGCTCGTTCTCTGGACCGGATGTGGAAGTCGGAGAGGGCTCGGTAGCTCGTTTCCGGACTAGGTCAGAGAGGGCTCGGTAGCTCGTTCTCTAGATCAGGAAGGCTTTAGGGTTTAAGGTCGAAATTGATCGTCTCGACCGATCCGGATACTATGGGTATCTGGATCGGTCTCGACCGATCTAGTGATACACCGATTCTCAGGTCATCTGATCGGTCTGGTGACCGATCAGTAAACAAACAGATTGGGAGAAGGAATAGGAGGGATCGGTCTGTGGACCGATCCACCTATGGCCTGATCGGTCCACAGACCGATCAGGGATCGACAACAACTCTCTGTGAGAGTTGGGATCGGTCTGGGGATTGATCAGCCTAGGGCCTGATCGGTCCCATGACCGATCAGACCCATCCTGGACCAATCAGGGTGGAGCCTGATCGGTCCAGGCCTAGCCGTTGAGACACAACGGCTAGATTTCTGTCTTCTTCGCAGGTTCAAGTTATATAACGAGGCGGAGGGCCTCTACAGTATTTCTTCTTCTTCCTCCTTGCGATCTGAGCTTTGCTGAGCTCTCCATTACTGAAGCTTCGTGTGAGCTTCCCTCGGCTGGGTTTCCAACTGATCAGTTGCTGCTGTGGTTGGCATCCGTGAAGATGTTGCTTCATCAACAGTCGACAAGAAGGCAAGCAAACCAGTGTTTTTACATTCATATTGTTCTTGGCTTTTTGCTGTATTTCTTGTGCTCTGATCTTGCCGTTGCAAGAGATATTGTGGCGAGGTTTCTCCACCTAGAAGGGGTTTTTATTAGTCGGTTTTCCGGGGTCTCATCCACCGATGGATTGATAGGATTCGTCCACCTTACGGACACGCCGAGGAGTAGGAGTATCTTCTCCGAACCTCGTTATATCGTCGCGTTTGAGGTTTGATATTCTCCTGTTTCGTTTCAATCTTTTATTTCCGCTGCGCTAACTAAAATTGTAGGAAGAAACGTGAATTTGGGGTCGGCTATTCACACCCCCCCTCTCTAGCCGCGTCCGAAGGTCCTAACAAGTGGTATCAGAGCAAGGTTGCTCTTCGTCGGATTAACACCCGGGGGAGCACAAGCTAGAGAATGGATCAACTTGGAGAAGACGTCACGATTCCACCCTTCTACGATCGCGACGACTTCGCGTATTGGAAGGTAAGAATGAAGTATTTTCTTATGACTAACCTAGTAAATTGGAATTGTGTACAAGTAGGTTTTATTCCTCCGGTGGATAAAGAAGGAGAACCTCTCGAGAAGAAGAAGTGGACGAAGGAACAAATCCACCAATCCATAATCAACGATGAGGTAACGAAAATCTTTGAATTTTCATTACCTAATGATATCTTGTGTAAGATAGGTAGATACAACAATGCCAAGGAGTTGTGGAACAACTTGGCTAAGTTCCATGAGGAGAGCTCCAATTCAAGTCATGAAGAGGAGTCAAGTGAGCCAAGAAGCTCACATCATGGAGGTATGGAATTAGAAGTTGAGGGCTACTCAACATCTAAGGAAGAAGAGGAGGAGAGTTCCTCTTCAAGACTGGAGCAAGAAGAAGAAGCCTCTACCTCCGGAAGGGATGAAGGAGAGAGCTTATATCCATCCTCAACCCTAGGTAACTCAAGCAACTTAATTTGAAGTAAATTACATATAATGTGCTTTGAGTGTAGGGAATATGGGCATTACAAAAGTAAATGTCCAAAGAGGATTAGGAAGACTCCACCGGCACCAAAAGTCAAGGAAGCCGGAGTCCCGATACGCAAGGACAAGGAGCACGGGTTGTGCTTCCAATGCAAGCAAAGGGGACATTATAGGAGTCAATGTCCAAGGGGGAGGCAACCTCACAAGGACAAGAGACCAAGCACATCTATGGGGGGAGCTAAGGCAAACCCTAAGGTATCCTTTAAGGCACATTCTTGCAATTCTAATAAGACACATGCTAGTAGTTTTATTGCAATTGTCAATAATGATAAGCATGATAACCATAGAAACCGATACATGTGCTTAGGTGCCAAACATGTTAGCCTAGATAAGGACAATGCTAGAAATGCCAACCCTAGAGTTAACTCATCTAAGGTTAAGGAAAACCAAGATAGGAATCCCAAAACAACTAGACATATGCCTAGGAATACCTCAAAGAAAAATGGAAAATTAAAGCTTGAGGTATTAAAGAAGGAAAATCAAGTCTTGAGGTCAAGACTTGACACTTTAGAAAAGGCTCTTAAGAATTTGGAGAAGTCAACTCTAGGGTCTAAGGGTCAAAAATCAAAGCCCAAGGACATGAGAGGTTTGGGTCACAAACCTAAGTCTCAAGTGGTCAAGCCCGCTTACCATAATGTTCCATTCGATTATGGAACAAGACCTAGGGCTAAGAAGACCATCACCAAGGTCACAAGGGGAGTCACCCCTAGAGTTGATTTTGATGAGTCCCAAATGACCAAGGCTTTAAAGCCTAGGAGGGTCATTAGGAGGGTTGCTAGGGAAGTCATCCCTAGTGAATATTTAGTGAACCCAATGAGCTCAAATAGGTATTGGGTTCCTAGGAGCGTGATTCCTTCACGCTAGATGGTTTAGGGTGTGCCAACCTTAATTGGATAGGTAGTTAACCTACTCATGGCAAAAGGTGGCATTTTAGGAATTTTCACGGTGTAATCAAGCCTTAAAAATGAAATTAAAAATTATTCCTAAGGTGATTAGGATGTGCCAACCACATTTGAGGAGTTTTCTAGGATCAATCTAATTGGCACATAGTGATCTAAAAATCTTTAGTATATGATTTTAGGTCTATTACACTTAGGAATATAGAATTATGGTAAAATGATCAAAATTATCAAAAATGGCAACTAAGGCTAGAATTAGGTATTTTCTATACCTTTATATGTTATTTGCCATACATTGTTTGTCATATGCCATGTCATGACATCATATTTATTTTATTATCATTTGAAATGTCATGATAATGCTTAGGTTAGTTATATGTCATGCCTTATTCAAGTTTCATACTTGATGACATGACATCATGACATTGGCACATGTTTCCACTTATGATATTATTTTATGCCATGTCATCATCTCTTGCATTTATGATCAATTAATTTGATTTAAGGATAGAAACACAATTTGATATGGAGATCAAATTGTTGTTTAGAAAATGCATAAGAACATAGCTTAAGATGACCTAAACCCATATCTCACATCAAAATTGGCTTGGATGTGTTTGATACACCTTAGATGTGTGTGAGATATTAGGATTATGAGTTAGAATCAAAGTGCATAGTTCTTGTACCTAGATGAGCCTAATTCGAATTTGAGGATCATATGGGAAACTTTTTAGCTAGAGCCCTAGAGCCAATCATTAGATGACTGTATTTTGGACTTATTGTATCATATTCTATATAAATAAAGGCATTTGGATTTTGGTTATTATACTTACTTTTATTTGTGCCAAATAAACTAAGTATAATAATGTCCTTGAGTAGATGGTTCTCACCTATATCAATCAGTTAGTTGAACCGATAGTGAGATGATATAGGGAACACTACTCTTAATCATTCCTAGTCGAGTATTAACATTCAGGGACAATGTTAATCCAATAAGACTAGCATGTAGGTCAACTCGAAAACTTGATCTCACAAGTCATAGATATAGAGATATCAAGTTGACACATGGGTATACATTAGAGAATGTATACTGAATGACCCGCCATGAGAAAGTATCATGGATCGTTATATGAGTGTCATATACTTTCTCATGTGGCTATTAGTATGACTACTAGTCCTTAGACCTGAAGTCACCATGGTTGCATACATAAGGAGTTATGTAATTTGGTTTCGTCAAACGTCACCCATAACTGGGTGGACTATAAAGGCGATTACTGGGTATATAACAAATTATGCAAAGGGATGTGAGTGATGTAGATGGGATCTATCCCTCCTATATGACGGGAGAGACATCGGTATTCTTGATAGAGTGAGACCACGAAGTGCATGACCATGCCCAAGTGAGTCAATATAGGATATTGAGCTCATTTGATTTAGTGAGTCTACTTGGAGTTCAAGATTTAGATTGGTCAGAGGATGACACGGTCTATGTCTCACATTGACCAATCTAGATGTCTAGGATAGAAGGACACTTGTCATATATTTTGAGGAGTCACAATTAGTAGTCACAAGGTGATGTTGGATCTCGACATTCTTGTAACTTGGGTAGTAATGATGTGTTGCTAGATATCACTCATTACTTATGCTCCTAAATGGGTTTAGGGCATTGCCAACGTTACAAGAACCTATAGGGTCACACACTTAGGACAATTAGATGGAGATTAGGTTCATATGATGAACCAAGAGGACTTGATTCATTTGATGGATCCAATAGGATTAAGAGTAATCCAAATTGGGCTAATTGAGTTAGACTCAAGTTGATTCATGTATACAATGAGTCTAATTTAGATTATGACTCATTAGATCAATTTAATTTAATGAATTAGATTCATTATATTAAGTTGGATTGAATCAAATGGTTAGATTAGATCAACCATGGAAGAGATTTGGTCAAGTTTGACTTGATTTGAGAGGAAGATGAAAAGTCAAGTTAGACTTGACTTTATGCCACCTCATTGGTGAGTTGGCATTGAAGTGGACCAATGATGTTACTCCACATCATCATGGGTGCCACCTCATGGAAGTTACAAAGCCATTTTCTTAATAACTTCACATTAATTGCATTTAATGGGGGGTTACACTATGGGAAGTGGCCGGCCATTTTTGGTTTTGAATGGGAATTCAATTTTTCATTCAAGTGTGCATTTTCTTCCTTCTTCCTCTTGGATCTCTCTTCCTCTCCTTCTCCTCCTCATCTTGGCCGAACCACAAATAGGTGCTAGCACACCTCTTTGTGTGTTTTTCTCCACCTACGTGTTCGTGTGGATACTTCTAGAGGGGTATCTATCATGATACTCTCGAGATCCGGCGTTTTGGACGAGCGGGATACGCGAAAGGCACGCTTCGAAGGTATAATTCTTATTCAGGTAGATCTAGGAGTAGATCTAAGTTGTAAACTCGTACTCATATCGTTTTTGAAAAGTTTTCTTCACACGAGATCCGTTGGCTAGGGTGATTCGGGGTTTCCGCGACGTGAAAAAGTGGTTTTCGCGGCCCGAAAAACCCAACAGTGGTATCAGAGCCACGTACGAAGCTTGTACGAGTTTAATTTGATTTTTATGAAAAATTAAAGCTTCTGTACATTTCTGTAAATTTATGGTTTTTATAGTTTTAAGAGTAATTTTTCTCGTAGAAGCGAAGCACAAGTGTTTATACACTTGTAGGCTTCGACTACCGAGAAGTTTTTCCCAAAACGGCATCGTTTCGACCCAAATCTTTTTGGGACAGCGGGATAAGGTGATCTTGGATCGCTTAGGAGCAACTCGCGATGGTTAGATCGCGGGTAGGGGTACTGCCACTAACCCCGCAAGGGGATTTGCTCCGCGATTGCGCCCGAAATCGCTAATCGGGACCGCCGGGAAAAATTTACTCATAAAATCTGTAAAATTATGAAAAATTATAGAAAAATTACAGAAATATAAAATTTTGAATTATATATTAATTTTGTGATAGTCATGGCCCAAATGACCCAAATTAGATTTGGATATTGTGTTGTAATTCATAATACGGCCTGCGTGTCGTTATGTGTTGTGCGTGCTTGTAATTTTATTTTTTTTATTTTATTTTTCGCGACCTGCGCGTCGTGCCTTCCTTTTATTCTGGTTGTAATTAGATTTAGACTCGAATGTAACTCAAGTTTCAAAAATTGTAATGTACAAAATTGGAGCTGTGGAAGGTCCACTCGAGACGGAGTTACGAGGAAGGCGCGAGCAACACAAGGTGGTCAAAAGGATGGCGCTTGAGAAGTTGACCTTAGGTTGACCATCCGATCTTCTCATTGTCTTGAGAAGATCGTAGTAGGGCCATGACTAATCACAAAACTTAGTAAATTACTTGTGTATATGATGCATGTTTAATTAAGTAATTAATTAGTGCCTAGCGATTAAGATTAGATCTAAATCGTACACAAGATGCACCCTTACGATTAGATTAGATCTACATCGTGTACAAGATGCACTCTATCGATTAGATTAGATCTATTTCGAGTATATGATACATCATCATTTAGATTAGATCTAAATCACGACAACTCAAAATGCCTACCATGCCGTGATACCCATCACTACCTCGATCGCATGATGTTGTTGAATCTGCCAAAGCAGAGCAACGCATACTATCTTGGTAGGGTGCGGAGGGACAATCTTGGTCCCGCCTATCAATGCATGGGTGAGTATAAACTCAATAAGATTGAGTATCCCTAGTTAACTCGGTTGGATCAAGTATAACTATAGGCATTCTTCCAAAGTTTGGAAAGGTAGGACAAAATCACGTTTATATTAACTCTCGGGCGTATTAGCCAAAGATAACTCGAGTTTTAATATAAATGCGGATTTTATCCTATAAACAAGAGTTGCATAGAGATGTAATTGGTAATCGTTACCTACCGATCATACTAAATCTTGGGCGTATTAGCCAAAGCTAATTCAAGGGTTAGTATGATGTGGATCTTGTCCCACATGAATTATAGAATTCAATGGGAGCATCATTTAGTTAAAGGCCTAATTAAATGATTAAGAATATGATATTTATTTCTGCTTTTATTCTGTTGTAGATAACCATGACGTCAAATACGAACACCTTCTCCCTGCGATCTGTCCTTGAGAAGGACAAGCTCAACGGAGCAAACTTCCTGGACTGGTACAGGAACCTGAGAATAGTTCTCACTCAGGAACGTAAACTGTATGTTCTGGAGCAGCCCATTCCGGAGGCTCCTCCTGCCAATGCCCCACGAGCTGACAAAGATGCTTACAAGAAGCATCAAGATGACGCATTAGATGTGTCATGTCTAATGCTCGCGACCATGAACTCTGAGCTTCAGAAGCAACATGAGTTAATGGGCGCTTAAGATATGGTTGAACATCTTTGTCAACTATATCAAGGACAAGAGAGACATGAGAGATTTGAGATCTCAAGGGCACTGTTTCAGTGCAAGATGTCAGACGGGGCTCCTGTAGACCCATATGTACTCAAAATGATTGGGTACATAGAGAACCTACAAAGGTTGGGGTTCCCTCTTGGCCAAGAGCTGGCCACTGACCTGATCTTGCAATCCTTGCCGGATAGCTACAGTCAATTCGTTCTAAACTACAATATGAATGAGATTGACAAGCCACTGCCCGAGCTGCTCAGCATGTTAAGAAATGCTGAGCTAAACCTTAAGAAGGCTAAGCCCAACACTGTTCTGATGGTTCAGAAACATAAGGGCAAGGGCAAGCCCAAAGGCAAGGGATGGTCCCAAGCCAAGGGCAAAGGCAAGGCACTGAAGCCGAAAGGCGGGGTCGCCAAGGATGCTACCTGCTTCCACTACGGTCAGACCGGGCACTGGAAGAGGAACTGTAAGGTATACTTGGAGGATCTTAAGAAGAAGCGAAGTGAGACTTCCACTTCAGGTATATATGTTATAGAAGTCAATCTATCTATTTCTACATAATGGGTATTAGATACTGGATGTGCTTCTCACATTTGTACTGATGTGCAGGCGCTGAGAAATAGCAGGGCATTGACAAAGGGCGAGGTGGACCTACGAGTAGGCAATGGAGCACGGGTTGCTGTTGTTGCTGTAGGGACTTACTTTTTATCTCTGCCCTCTGGGCTTGTACTAGAGTTAGACGATTGTTGTTATGTGCCTGCATTAACTAAGAACATTATATCAGTTTCTTGTTTGGACAAGAAAGGTTTCTCGTTTACTATAAAGAACAAATGTTGTTCCGTCTATTTAAACGATATGTTCTATTGTAGTGCACCTCTGATAAACGGACTCTATATTCTAGACCTTGAGAGCCCTATCTATAACGTAAATACCAAGAGGTTCAAGTCTAATGACATGAACCAAACCTACCTCTGGCACTGTCGCTTAGGTCATATAAATGACAAGCGCTTATCCCAGCTCCATAAGGATGGTATGCTGGACTCATTTGATTTTGAATCATATGAGGTATGCGAGTCATGCCTACGAGGCAAGATGACCAAGACTCCCTTTAGTGGGCACAGTGAGAGAGCGACTGATTTGTTAGGACTCATACATAGTGATGTATGTGGCCCTTTCAATGTTGCTGCTAGAGGCGGTTATAGGTACTTCATCACATTTACTGATGACTTCAGTAGATATGGTTATGTGTACTTGATGACACATAAGTCTGAATTCTTTGAAAAGTTCAAAGAATTCAAGAATGAAGTACGGAACCAGCTTGGCAAGAGTATTAAGATACTTCGATCCGATCGAGGTGGAGAATACCTTAGCCATGAGTTTCGTGACTATCTAGCTGAGTGTGGGATTCTATCCCAACTCACTCCTCCTGGAACACCATAGTGGAATGGTGTATCCGAAAGGAGGAATCATACCCTATTAGATATGGTGCGATCTATGATGAGTCACACAGATCTTCCGACATACCTTTGGGGTTATGCTCTAGACACGGCAGCTTTTATACTCAACCGAGTTCCATCCAAGGCCATGATAAAGACACCATATAGGATATGGACTGGGAGAGATGCCCAGGTGTCTTTCATGAGGATTTGGGGTTGTGAGACTTACGTTCGACGTCAAGTCTCAGACAAGTTAGGACCCAAATCCGACAAGTGCTATTTTATCGGATATTCCAAGGAAACTAAGGGATATTACTTCTACATTCCCAGTCAGCACAAGGTAGTTGTGGCAAAGACTGGGTCTTTCTAGAAAGGGACTTTGTTTCTAGAAAGACTAGTGGGAGCACGTTTAATCTTGAAGAAGTTCAAGATGCGAACAATAGCACTGATGCCTCGATGGAAATTGAACTGGAACCACAAAGTGTTGTGGATGATGTTGTTCCACAAGGGGTTGAGGAACAACAACCGGTTCAAGTAGACATACCTCTTCGCAGGCCTGATAGGGTACGTCGTCAGCCTGAGAGATACTCATTTCTCTTGTCTGACCATGATGACATTGTGCTCATAGAGGATGAGCCTACCACCTATCAGGAAGCTGTGATGAGACCAGATTCTGAGAAATGGCTAGAGGCCATGAGATCCAAAATGGAATCCATGTATACCAACCAAGTATGGACTTTGGTTGATCCACCTAAAGGGGTAAAACCCATTGGGTGCAAGTGGGTCTTTAAGAGAAAGACTGACATGGATGGACTTATCTATAAGGGTCGCTTGGTAGCTAAAGGTTTCAAGCAGATTCATGGTATTGACGATGATGAAACCTTTTCTCAAGTAGTGATGTTTAAGTCCATTCGGATCATGCTTGCTATTGCAGCCTACCATGACTATTAGATATGGCAGATGGATGTCAAAACCACGTTTTTGAATGGAAACCTACTCGAGGATGTGTACATGACACAACCTGAGGGTTTTGTAGATCCACAGCATACTAGCAGAGTATGCAAGCTGCATAGGTCCATTTATGGACTAAAGCAAGCTTCTCGGAGCTGGAATCTTCGATTCGATGATGCAATCAAATAGTTTGGTTTCATCAAGAACTAAGATGAGCCTTGTGTCTACAAGAAGGTTGTAGGGGATATAGTTGTCTTCCTCATATTGTATGTGGATGACATACTACTCATTGGGAAGGACATCCCTATGCTTCAGTCTGTCAAGACTTGGCTAGGGAGTTGCTTCTCAATGAAGGACTTAGGTGAAGCATCCCGCATTCTAGGGATACATATCTATAGAGATAGATCTAAGAGATTGCTTGGCCTAAGTCAGAGTACATACATTGACAAGGTACTCCTTCGGTTTGCCATGCAGAACTCCAAGAAGGGATTTCTGCCGATGTCACATGGCGTGAGTCTTTCGAAGACTCAAGGTCCCTCTTCTAGAGAGGAGAGAGACCGCATGGATCAGATCCCTTTTGCCTCAGCCATAGGATCGATCATGTACGCCATGCTATGTACTCGACCTGATGTCTCGTATGCTTTGAGCATGACGAGAAGATACCAGTCAGATCCAGGTGAAAGTCACTGGATAGCGGTCAAGAATATTCTTAAGTACTTAAGAAGGACTAAAGAATATTTCTTGATATATGGAGGCAATGATGAGCTAGCTGTAAAGGGTTACAGTGATGCTAGCTTCCAGACCGACCAGGATGACTATAGATCACAGTCGGGGTTCGTATTTTACATTAATGGTGGCGCTGTCAGCTAGAAGAGTTCGAAGCAGGATACAGTAGCTGATTCTACAACAGAAGCCGAGTACATAGCTGTATCAGAAGCCGCAAAGGAGGCAGTTTGGATCCGCAAGTTCATCACTGAACTTGGGGTGGTTCCTAGCATTGCTGACCCCATTGAGCACTATTGTGACAACAATGGAGCTATAGCACAGGCGAAGGAACCTCGCTCACACCAGTGGACCAAACACATACTACGGCGCTTCCATCTCATTCGAGAGATCATCGAGAGAGGAGATGTGAAGATTTGCATAGTACCTACAGAGGCTAACATCGCAGATCCCTTGACCAAGGCTTTGGCACAGAAGAAGCATGATGGTCACACTCGGTCATTTGGGCTTAGAGCCTACACTGATTGGCACTAGTGCTAGTGGGAGATTGTTAGCTAGAGCCCTAGAGCCAATCATTAGATGACTGTATTTTGGACTTATTACATCATATTCTATATAAATAAAAGCATTTGGATTTTGGTTATTATACTTACTTGTATTTGTGCCAAATAAACTAAGTATAATAATGTCCTTGAGTAGATGGTTCTCACCTATATCAATCGGTTAGTTGAACCGATAGTGAGATGATATAGGGAACACTACTCTTAATCATTCGTAGTCGAGTATTAACATTCAGGGACAATGTTAATGCAATAAGACTAGCATGTAGGTCAACTCGATAACTTGATCTCACAAGTCATAGATAAAGAGATATCAAGTTGACACATGGGTATACATTAGAGAATGTATACTGAATGACCCGCCATGAGAAAATATCATGGATCGTTATATGAGTGTCATATACTTTCTCATGTGGCTATTAGTATGACTACTAGTCCTTAGACCTGAAGTCGCCATGGTTCCCTACATAAGGAGTTATGTACTTTGGTTTCGTCAAACGTCACCCGTAACTGGGTGGACTATAAAGGCGATTACTGGGTATATAACAAATTATGCAGAGGAATGTGAGTGATGTAGATGGGATCTATCCCTCCTATATGACGGGAGAGACATCGGTATTCTTGATAGAGTGAGACCACGAAGTGCATGACCATGCCCAAATGAGTCAATATAGTATATTGAGCTCATTTGATTTAGTGAGTCTACTTGGAGTTTAAGATTTAGATTGGTCAGAGGATGACACGGTCTATGCCTCACATTGACGAATCTAGATGTCTAGGATAGAAGGACACTTGTCATATATTGTGAGGAGTCACAAGGTGATGTTGGATCTCGACATTCTTGTAACTTGGGTAGTAATGATGTATTGCTAGATACCGATCATTACTTATGCTCCTAAATGGGTTTAGGGCATTGCCAACGTTACAAGAACCTATAGGGTCACACACTTTGGACAATTAGATGGAGATTAGGTTCATATGATGAACCAAGAGGACTTGATTCATTTGATGGATCCAATTGGATTAAGAGTAATCCAAATTGGGCTAATTGAGTTAGACTCAAGTTGATTCATGCATACAATGAGTCTAATTTAGATTATGACTCATTAGATCAATTTAATTTAATGAATTAGATTCATTATATTAAGTTGGCTTGAATCAAATGGTTAGATTAGATTAATCATGGAAGAGATTTGGTCAAGTTTGACTTGATTTGAGAGGAAGATGAAAAGTCAAGTTAGACTTGACTTTATGCCACCTCATTGGTGAGTTGGCATTGAAGTGGACCAATGATTTTACTCCACATCATCATGGGTGCCACCTCATGGAAGTTACAAAGCCATTTTCTTAATAACTTCACATTAATTGCATTTAATGGGGGGTTACACTATGGGAAGTGGCCGGCCACTTTTGGTTTTGAATGGGAATTCAATTTTTCATTCAAGTGTGCATTTTCTTCCTTCTTCCTCTTGGAGCTCTCTTCCTCTCCTTCTCCTCCTCATCTTGGCGGAACCATAAATAGGTGCTAGCACACCTCTTTGTGTGTTTTTCTCCACCTACGTGTTCGTGTCGATACTTCTAGAGGGGTATCTATCGTGATACTCTCGAGATCCGTTGTTTTGGTCGAGCGGGATACGCGAAAGGCACGCTTCGAAGGTATAATTCTTCTTCATGTAGATCTAGGAGTAGATCTAAGTTGTAAACTCGTACTCGTATTGTTTTTGAAAAGTTTTCTTCGCACGAGATCCGTTGGCTAGGGTGATTCGGGGTTTCCGCGACGTGAAAAAGTGGTTTTCGCGGCCTGAAAAACCCAACAAAACTTGTGTATAAGTCATGTACATTTAGCCCTAAGATTGTGGTCCTAAATTGAATGGTTTAAGATCATTTTAAAATTGATTTGAAAAACCTTGATGAAGTTTTTTTAGTGATAGCATTCATCATTGAGCAAGTTGATACAAAGATGGATTAACCTTGAGCTATTTCAAAGTCTTTCAAACTTTGTATCAAGATTAAAAAATGGGAGTTATTTTCATAGAAAACTATTTTTTCATGATAATATATGTTATGAGGAATGTATCCTCAAAATTTTACAATTTTTGGAATTTTTTGTAATTTTTTAGGGATTTCTGAATTTCGGGAGAAAAATCAGAAATTCTTATCAGAGAATTGTGGACCGATCAGAGAAGATTTTGATCGGTCCAGGGAAGTCTGGATCGGTCACTAGACCGATCCAGGGTAATGAGGATCGGTCTGGTGACCGATCCAGTGGAGTCCTGATCGGTCTGGTGACCGATCAGAGCGTGCCAAAATGCTGATTTTCGACTGTTGTATGAAATTTCAGCTATGGAAGTTGGTGCTTTAGATTTCTAAAGGGTTGAAACTCTCCGAGACATTGTTGGTGCAATGTGTTGGTGCAACCTTAGGTCAAGGTTGACCTGGTTGACCCGACTCGAGGTGACTTGACTCGAGTTGTATTTTGATGTTTGACTTGGGAAGATTGTCGATGCAACCTTAGGTCAAGGTTGACCTAGTTGAGTTGCATGTTGATGTTTGACACTCGTGAGAGAGTTCTATTCTTGATATGGGACAAGAATAGATGTTTGGGAGGTTGTTGGTGCAACCGTAGGTCAAGGTTGACCTGGTTGACCTGATTTGGGAAAAGTCCAAGCAGGGATCTTGGCACTGGAAAGTCCAAGTATGGAGACTTGGCACTGGAAAAGTCCAAGCAGGGAGCTTGGCACGCGAAAAGTCCAAGTATGGAGACTTGGCACGGGAAAAGTTCAAGCAGGTAGCTTGGCACGCGGAAAGTCCAAGTATGGAGACTTGGCACGAAGAAATCCTGGTGAGTGAAGCCAGGCAGTGAGAAAGTCCTAACTGGGATGTTAGGCAGTGTGAAAATCCTGGTGAGTGAAGCCAGGTGAAAGTCCTGGTGAGTGAAGCCAGGCAAGGGAAAATCCAGATGGATCAGGGATGATCGGACTTCTGGTGTTGGAAAGTCCAAGTAGGTCAAGGGAGTGATCGGATACTTGGCACGAAGTGGAAAATCCAGATGGATCAGGGATTATCGGACATCTGGTGTGGAAAAGTCTAAGTGGGTCAAAAGGATTGACCGGACACTTAGCGGGGAGTGCTAGCAGGTCAAGGGAGTGACCAGATGCTAGGCATAATGTAGATTGACCGGATGTTGGTTTGGACTTGGTTTGGGCGAAAACCATGAGTTGGATCGATCTGGTTATCGATCCGGATACATGAATATTCGATCGGTCCGGTGACCGATCAAGAATACATCGATAGCATATCAGTGATAACTGATCGATCGGTGACCGATCGAGTCGATCGAAGCGAGCAGGCGGGCGCAGAGGGCTGATCGGTCGGGGACCGATCAAGACAAAGCCCGATCGGTCCCGCATCGATCAGAAGTTCCTGATCGGTCGTGGACCGATCAGAGGATCCTGATCGGTCCATGGACCGATCGGGGACACAGATCGTTCCTGGATCGGTCCACGCCGATCAGGGTTCTAGCCGTTGCGACGCAACGGCTAGTTTCTTCGCTGTTTCTCCTTCACAGGTATAAAGGATCGAGGGCATCTTCTGTGCTTCTACTTCCTACTTTTCCTCTCTTCTGCTGAAGATTTGTGGGCTGCGATAAGAGCTCTGTTGAGTTCCTTCCGAAAGCTTCGCGTGAGCTTCCCCGACTGGAACAGCTGCTGCTGTTAGGGTTTTTGAAGCTGCTGCTTCATCTGGACTCCAGTCGACGAGAAAGCCAGATTGGTAGAGTGCTTGTGTATTCTTATTGTATTTCTTGCTTATTCTTTGTACTTGTACTCCTGTTTGCTGTTGCAAATAAGTGTGGCGAGGTTTCTCCACCCAGAAGGAGTTTTTATTAGCCGGTTTTCCGGGGACTCATCCACCGACGGATTGATTGGGTTCGTCCACCTTATGGACACGCCGAGGAGTAGGAGCATCATCTCCGAACCTCGTACATAGCTGTGTTAAGGTTTGATATTCTTCCTTTCGTTTCTAGTTTATTTTTCCGCTGTGCTAACGAATTGTAGGAAGAAACGAGCGATTTGGGGCGGCTATTCACACCCCCCCTCTCTAGCCATACGAAGGATCCTAACAAGTGGTATCAGAGCGAAGGTTTGCTCTTCATCGGATTCACACCCGTGGGAGCAAAGCTAGAGAATGGATCTCTATGGAGAAGACGTCACCATTCCACCCTTCTACGAATGCAGCGACTTCGCGTATTGGAAGGTAAGGATGAAGTACTTTCTTATGACTAACATAATGAATTGGTTTTGTGTACAAGAAGGTTTTACTCCTCCGGTGGATAAGGAAGGAAAACCTCTTGAGAAGAAGGAGTGGACCAGAGAACAAATTCACAAATCCGAAATCAATGAAGAGGTAACGAGAATAATTGAATTTTCATTGCCTACTAACATCTTGTGTAAGATAGGTTACAACAATGCCAAGGAATTATGGGATAACTTGGCCAAGTACCATGAGGAGAGCTCCACTTCAAATCATGAAGAGGAGACAAGTGAGTCATCAAGTAGCTCACATCATGGAGGAGAGGAATTAGAAGTTGAGGGTTACTCAACATCTAAGGATGAAGAGGAGGAGAGTTCTTCTTCAAGTTCGGAGCAAGAAGAAGAAGCTTCTACCTCCGAAAGGGATGAAGAAGAGAGCTCGCATCCACCCTCAACCCTAGGTAACTCAAGCAATTTAAGTTCAATTAAATTACACATTATGTGCTTTGAGTGTAGGGAACATGGACATTACAAGAGTAAGTGTCCGAAGAGGGTAAGAAAGACACCACCGGCGCCAAAGGTCAAGGAAGCCGGAGTCCCGAAACGCAAGGCCAAGGAGCACATCGTGTGCTTCCAATGCAAGCAAAGGGGACACTATAGGAGCCATTGTCCGAGGGGGAGGCAACCTCACAAGGGCAAGAGACCGGGCACATCGATAGGGGGAGCTAAGGCAAACCCTAAGGTAACCTCTAAGGTTCATTTTTGCAATTCTAATAAAATGCATGCTAGGAATTTTATTGCACTTGTCGATAATAACAAGCATGATAACCTTAGGAATCAATACATGTGCTTAGGAGCTAAACATGTAAGTCTAGATAAGGATAATTCTAGAAAGGCTAACCCTAGGATCAACCCATCTAAGGCTAAGGATAACCTAGGTAGGAATCCTAAATCAACTAGACACATGCCTAGGAACACCCCAAGAAAGAATGACAAATCAAAACTTGAGGTATTAGAGAAAGAAAATCGAATCTTGAGGTCAAGACTTGACTCTCTAGAAAAGGCTCTTAAGGATTTGACTCAAGGGTTTAAGGGTCAAAAACCAATGTCCAAGGACAAGAAAGATTTGGGTCACAAATCTAAGTCCCAAGTGGTCAAGCCCACTTATCACAATGTTCCATTCGATTATGGAACAAAACCTAGGGCTAGGAAGACCACCACCAAGGTCACAAGGGGAGTCACCCCTAGAGTTGATCTTGATGAGTCCCAAATGACCAAGGCTTCAAAGCCTAAGAGGGTCATTAGGAGGGTTGCTAGGGAAGTTATCCCTAGTGAATATTTAGTGAATCCAATGAGCTCAAATAGGTATTGGGTTCCTAGGAGCATCTTCTCTACCCCATAAATGGGTTAGAGAGTGTCAACTCCAATAAGAAGGGTAGTTAACCCAACTTTAAGGAAATTGACACTCAAGGAGCATTTTCAAGGTTTTGTGAACCTTTGAAAATGAAAAAGAATTATTATTTACTCCTTGAAGAGTAAATTGTGCCATATTTGAAAAATATCGATTTTAATCTTATTTGGCACAATTTAAGAAAACCTAGAGAAATACCATAATTGGGATTTTGGTTTTCTCTTAGGGATATATGGGCAATCTAGGGTTAGATTTTAGGTTAGCAAAGTGGTTAAGGATACTTAGATAGGTAATCTAGGTATATTTATTTATGCTAAATCTTGCCATGATTGTTTGCCCTCACATGTCATGACATCATGTTTAGTTTTATTATCATTTGAAATGTCATGATAATGCTTAGCAGCTTTTATGTCATGTTTATTTAAGTTTCAAACTTTATGCCATGACATCATGACATTGGCACATGTTTTTATTTATGATATTATTTCATGCCATGTCATCATCTCTTGCATTAATGATCAATTTAAATTGATTTAAGGATAGAAACACAATTTGATAATGAGATCAAGTTGGTGTTTAGAAAATGCATGAGAACTTAGCCTAAGATGACCTAAACCCATATCTCACATCAAAATTAACTTGGATGTGTTTGATACACTTTAGATGTGTGTGAGATATTAGGATCATGAGTTAGGATCAAGGTGCATAGTTCTTGTACCTAGATTAGCCTAATTCAAGAAATGGGGGATCATAGGGAAAGCTTATGTACAAGTCATGTACATATAGCCCTAAGATTGTGGTCCTAAATTAAAAGGTTTAAAATCATTTTAAAATTTGATTTGAAAAACCTTGATGAAGCTTTCCTAGTGATAGCATTCATCATTTGAACATTGTGATACAAAGTTGAGTTAAACTTGAACTATTTCAAAGTTTTTGAACTTTGTATCAAGATTGAAAAATGGAAGTTATTTTCATAGAAAACTATTTTTCCATTATAGTGTATGATATGAGGAATGTATCCTCAAAGTTTCGTAATTTTTGGAATTTTCTTGAATTTATTAGGAGTTTCTGATTTTCCGGAAGGGGAAATCAGAAGTTCTGATTTCAGTGGCTGGATCGGTCCGGGGACCGATCCAGGGAAGATCTGATCGGTCTGCGGACCGATCCAGAGTATTGTGGATCGGTCTGCAGTAGCACGAGTGCGATCTGGTGAAGGGCTGATCGGTCTGGTGACCGATCAGGGCGTGCCGAATTTCTGATTTTTCAACTGTTGTCTGAAATTTCAGTTATGGAAGTGGTTTTTTTGGATTTCTAAAGGTTTGGAACTCACAAAGACATTGTTGGTGCAATGGTCAAGGGGGAGTTGACCTTTAGGGGGAGTTTTACCTAATTGTCAAGGGGGAGTTGACTTTTAGAGGGAGTTTTTTTTTACTACTTAAGACTTTTGAGGATTAGTGATATGGGATTATCACTAAGTTGATTATTGAGTTTAGTATCAAGGGGGAAATTAAGAGTTTCAATGAAAGGTATGAGACTCTCATTAGGAAGAAACTCTTGACCTTGATACCCTCCTTTTTCTTTTTGATGTGTGTCAAAAAGGGGAGAGTGTTCATTGGAGAATTATTGGAGAACCCAAGTTAGGTTATCGGGTTAACCTAAGCTAGAGGAAGAACATTGGAATTCTTTTTGATGTATGTCAAAAAGGGGGAGAATTATTGGAGAACCCAAGTAACGTTATCGGGTTAACCTAAGGGGAGAATGTCCAGAGAATGAAGAACATTGGACATTGGAAGATGGTTGGAAAACCTAAGTTAGGTTATCGGGTTAACCTAACTTGATTATGGGTTTTGTCAAACATCAAAAAGGGGGAGATTGTTGGTGCAAACTTAGGTCAAGGTTGACCTGGTTGACCCGACTCGAGGTGACTTGACTCGAGTTGTATTTTGATGTTTGACTTGGGAAGATTGTCGATGCAACCTTAGGTCAAGGTTGACCTAGTTGAGTTGCATGTTGATGTTTGACACTCGTGAGAGAGTTCTATTCTTGATATGGGACAAGAATAGATGTTTGGGAGGTTGTTGGTGCAACCGTAGGTCAAGGTTGACCTGGTTGACCTGATTTGGGAAAAGTCCAAGCAGGGATCTTGGCACTGGAAAGTCCAAGTATGGAGACTTGGCACTGGAAAAGTCCAAGCAGGGAGCTTGGCACGCGAAAAGTCCAAGTATGGAGACTTGGCACGGGAAAAGTCCAAGCAGGTAGCTTGGCACGCGGAAAGTCCAAGTATGGAGACTTGGCACGGAGAAGTCCTAGTGAGTGAAGCCAGGCAGTGAGAAAGTCCTAACTGGGATGTTAGGCAGTGTGGAAATCCTGGTGAGTGAAGCCAGGTGAAAGTCCTGGTGAGTGAAGCCAGGCAAGGGAAAATCCAGATGGATCAGGGATGATCGGACTTCTGGTGTTGGAAAGTCCAAGTAGGTCAAGGGAGTGATCGGATACTTGGCACGAAGTGGAAAATCCAGATGGATCAGGGATGATCGGACATCTGGTGTGGAAAAGTCTAAGTGGGTCAAAAGGATTGATCGGACACTTAGCGGGGAGTGCTAGCAGGTCAAGGGAGTGACCAGATGCTAGGCATAATGTAGATTGACCGGATGTTGGTTTGGACTTGGTTTGGGCGAAAACCATGAGCTGGATCGATCTGGTGATCGATCCAGTGATACCGCGAATATTCTGATCGGTCTGGTGACCGATCAGTAACACATCAGTAGCATACTGTGTGATAACTGATCGGTCTGGTGACCGATCAGGAGTCGATCAGAAGCCGAACAGGAGCGAGGCGCAAGAGGGGCTGATCGGTCAGGGGACCGATCAGCACAAAGCCTGATCGGTCCCCAGACCGATCAGGAAGTTCCCTGATCGGTCTGTGGACCGATCAGGAGGATCCCTGATCGGTCCATGGACCGATCAGGGACGGAACAGAAGCGAAGGCTTCTTCCCTGATCGGTCCACAGACCGATCAGGGTTCTAGCCGTTGCGACGCAACGGCTAGTTTCTTCGCTGTTTCTCCTTCACAGGTATAAAGGATCGAGGGCATCTTCTGTGCTTTGACTTCCTACTTTTCCTCTCTTCTGCTGAAGATTTGTGGGCTGCGATAAGAGCTCTGTTGAGTTCCTTCCGAAAGCTTCGCGTGAGCTTCCCTAGGGTTTTTGAAGCTGCTGCTTCATCTGGACTCCAGTCGACGAGAAAGCAAGATTGGTAGAGTGCTTGTGTATTCTTATTGTATTTCTTGCTTATTCTTTGTACTTGTACTCCTGTTTGCTGTTGCAAATAAGTGTGGCGAGGTTTCTCCACCCAGAAGGAGTTTTTATTAGCCGGTTTTCCGGGGACTCATCCACCGACGGATTGATTGGGTTCGTCCACCTTACGGACACGCCGAGGAGTAGAAGCATCATCTCCGAACCTCGTACATAGCTGTGTTAAGGTTTGATATTCTTCCTTTCGTTTCTAGTTTATTTTTCCGCTGCGCTAACGAATTGTAGGAAGAAACGAGCGATTTGGGGCGGCTATTCACACCCCCCCTCTCTAGCCGTACGAAGGATCCTAACACAATGGTCAAGGAGGAGTTGACCTTTAGGGGGAACTTTACCTATTGGTCAAGGGGGAGTTTTTACTCGTCAAGATTTCTGAGGATGAGTGATATGGGATTATCACTAACTTGATTGTTGATTTTAGTATCAAGGGGGAAATTAAGGGTTTCAATGAAAGGTATGAGACTTTCATTAGGAAGAAACTCTTGACCTTGATTCACTCTTTTTGATGTGTGTCAAAAAGGGGGAGAATGTCCAGAGAATGTTCAAGGAAGAACATTGGAGTTTGGGGAGAATGTTCAGAGAATGTTAGGAAGAACATTGGAGAATTATTGGAAAACCTAAGTTAGGTTATCGGGTTAACCTAACTTGATTATGGTTTTTGTCAAACATTAAAAAGGGGGAGATTGTTGGTGCAACCTTAGGTCAAGGTTGACCTGGGTGACCCGACTCGAGTTGACCTGACTCGAGGTATATTTTGATGTTTGACAAGAATAGAGAAGTTATATTTTGATGTTTGACAAGAATAGGAACTTGGGGGATTGTGGGTGCAACCTTAGGTCAAGGTTGACCTGGTTGACCCGACTTGAGTTGACCTGATTCTGGAAAAGTCCAAGTATGGAGACTTAGCATGGAAAGATCCAAGCAGGGAGCTTGGCACGGGAAAAGTCCAAGTATGGAGACTTAGCATGAAAAAGTCCAAGCAGGCAGCTTGGCACGAGAAAAGTCCAAGCAGGGAGCTGGGCACGGGGAAAAGTCCAAGTATAGAAGCTTGGCATGGGAGGTCGGAGAGGGCTCGGTAGCTTGTTCTCCGGACTAGGTCAGAGAGGGCTCGGTAGCTCGTTCTCTGGACTGGATGGAGTCGGAGAGGGCTCGGTAGCTCGTTCTCCGGACTAGGTCAGAGAGGGCTCGGTAGCTCATTCTCTGGACTAGGTCAGAGAGGGCTCGGTAGCTCGTTCTCTGGACTAGGTCAGAGAGGGCTTGGTAGCTCGTTCTCTGGACTGGATGGAGTCGGAAAGGGCTCGGTAGCTCGTTCTCCGGACTAGGTCAGAGAGGGCTCGGTAGCTCGTTCTCTGGACCGGACGAAGTTGGAGAGGGCTCGGTAGCTCGTTCTCTGGACCGGATGTGGAAGTCGGAGAGAGCTCGGTAGCTCGTTCTCCAGACTAGGTCAGAGAGGGCTCGGTAGCTCGTTCTCTAGATCAGGAAGGCTTTAGGGTTTAAGGCTGGGAAATTGGATCGGTCTGCTAACCGATCTAGTGATACTATGGGTATCTGGATCGGTCTGCTGACCGATCCAGTGATACTATGGGTATCTGGATCGGTCTGCTCACCGATCCAGTGATACACTGATTCTCACTGTGGGTCATCTGATCGGTCTGGTGACCGATCAGTAAACAAACAGATTGGGAGAAGGAATAGGAGGGATCGGTCTGTGGACCTATCCACCTATGGCCTGATCGGTCCACAGACCGATCAGGGATCGGCAACAACTCTCTGTGAGAGTTGGGATCGGTCTGGGGACAGATCAGCCTAGGGCCTGATCGGTCCCATGACCGATATGACCCATCCTAGACCGATCAGGGTGGAGCCTGATCTGTCCAGGCCTAGCCGTTGAGACACAACGGCTAGATTTATGTGTTCTTCGCAGGTTCAAGTTATATAACGAGGCGGAGGGCCTCTACAGTGTTTCTTCTTCTTCCTCCTTGCGATCTGAGCTTTGCTAAGCTCTCCATTACTGAAGCTTCGTGTGAGCTTCCCTCGGCTGGGTTGGCATCCGTGAAGTTGCTGCTTCATCAACAGTCGACGAGAAGGCAAGCAAACCAGTGTTTTTATATTCATATTGTTCTTGGCTTCTTGCTGTATTTCTTGTACTCTGATCTTGCTGTTGCAAGCGAGATTGTGCCGAGGTTTCTCCACCTTGAAGGAGTTTTTATCAACCGATTTTCTGGGGTCTCATCCACCGACGGATTGATAGGATTTGCCCACCTTACGGACACACCGAGGAGTAGGAGTATCATCTCCGAACCTCGTTATATCATCGCATTTGAGGTTTGATATTCTCTTGTTTCGTTTCTATCTTTTATTTCCGCTGCGCTAACTAAAATTGTAGGAAGAAACGTGAATTTGGGGTCGGCTATTCACACCCCCCCTCTCTAGCCGCGTCCGAAGGTCCTAACACTCAAAGGATAATTCTCAGAATCTAGAGAAACATAACATTCATTTCTCCAGTAACCTAACTCAGTCTTAAAGGGGTGAATTGTTAGTTTCCACTTACGACAACTATTTTTTATCATTTTTTTTGGGTGCTGTGTAGCACTAATCACACATGCGGGATCCATATGTTGGGATTAAGATTTTTCCAAATGAGCTTTCATGATCCGAGGTCATCCAATAACCAAAATGTTAATAAGAAATCCCCATGGGAACACAAGTACTAAACAATTCGGATGAATCATAACTATTCCAAAAGTATTTCTACTATTCAAGGTTAAGTACTTAGGTGTAGTGTAAATAAGATCCTTAAGGTTAGGCCAAAACTTATACCAAACTCCATACAATACTTAGCTTATTTCATGCTACTAGAGAAAGAGAAAAAAGAAACACCAAACATACAAACACTATCTTGACAACTCATAAACTAAGAAAATGTCAGTCATTTTGCTATCGGAGAAGTAGCAGAAAATATGGAAGGTTTGATGTTCTCAAATATGCCTCAAAACTAGAAATGTGAATAAACAACGCAAAGTCCAAATGAGATGCAAATAAAAAAACATGAAATAAGAAAAATGCAGATAAACAAAACAGACTAAAATGCAAAGCAGAAAGAAAATGCAAAAAGAAAAGAACTCAGGTTGTGCAGAAAGACACAACACCCCCCAGACTTAGACCTTTCATCGTCCCGATAAAATCAATACGGTGGCGGGGGTGGGGGATAAGGGGGTCCCTGATGTGTGTCAGGGAGAAATCTAGGTATACCAGGAAGATGGCCAAGGTGTTGATGATATTGATATAGGGCATTTACTTGTTGTCTAGTGATATCCATATCATCCATAAAATTTCTCATTCTTTCCTGGTCAACATCACAGTTCTGAATGAATCCTGTCACCTAACTATAAAAGTCCCTAGTGAACCGAAAATGATCTTGTACCTCCCTAAACTGGTCGTCAGATAATTTGAAGTGACCCTCTAACAATCGTTGTTGGGTATTTTGCTTCTCATGAAGGGAGTCTAAAGAGATACGGAAGTCAGAAAAATCAAACCTAGAGGATCTCGTGCCATATGCAAAAGAGTGTCTAGGAGGGTCCGGATGTACGGAAGGTTGCGGGAATCATGATGACGAGGGCTCTTGGTGGTACTCGGGTTCTTCTAGAATGGAGGATACAGACTCAGGGTGTAAATCAGTAATCACCCAATTCACGGGGCCGCGTACTGAAGTGCGCTCGGGGCAAGGAAGGAGTAATGGAAAACCATTGGTCCTAGGGAAAGCAAAACTATTCTCATCCCGACAAATCATCCTCATAGCAAGACAAGAATCGATATCGATCTTGTCATTACCATGAATCACCTCTAATCCATCAAGCTCACGACCTAAATTGAATGCTACTTGGGTGATCAATCCACCAAACACTATCATCCCCGAAGATGCCCTAGCTGCCTTCCACAAAATTTGCAAAAAATGAAACCTCGAATCAAAATCAACTTTATTTAACATCGCCCAAAGAGAATAGAGTTATCTTTCTAACCACCCCGTCACTTGCTCCTCGACCAAAGATCATTTTGCTCATCACTCGGTGAAGGTATCTAAAGGTCGGGTTTTACATACGGGATGCTTTGGCTCTATGATGTGATCCCAACGAGAGAGATATCTCAAGAACCCACAACAAATTGAAAACCGAAAGAAGGAAGGTCTAAGTCGATAAGATGGATGAAAAGAAACCTCGACCCAATGCTTAGAAAAGCACGAACCTTGGTATAGAAGATGGAAGACGCCACAACCTTGGGATTGAGGTTGATAAGTCTTCGAACGCCACAAGGAGATGCCTTGATAAGTTCAAGTTCAATGAAGAACCAACAAGCGAGAGCCTCACCGTGTTTTAGATTGAAAAATATATCCAAGATACATGTGTGGCCGTCACCCCCTTTATTTATAGCTATAAGGTGACCAAAAAAACCCTAAAAGGCCAAAAGAAAGCCCATTTAGTAAAGGCCCATATAGACTACTTAGCCATTTTAAGCATATGGCATTATTCCAACCCAAATAAAGGTAAAAATGAGTCCAAATTGAGCCAACATATCCATACTACATAGATATGAGACTTAAATACTAATTTAGCTCATCTAAGGCTCCAATTAGGTTGACTGAGCCGGATGACTTGCTCTTGGTCAAACCTTCTTCAATAGTAGCTTTGGCCTTCACATCTTCAATTAGCACATTAAGTGCTTCCTTCATCTTTTTAGCCCTAGCCCTTGTAATTGGTCCTCCATTGATGCATAATGGATCATCATTAATATCTGGAGTGGATTGAGCATGACCCATATCACTAGCTTGTTGCGCAACTTGTTCTCTTTCATTTATTCCATCATTCCCCCTCTCCTCAAAAGGATTCGTCCTCAAATCTTGATCACCTACATCAAAAGGAGAAAGATCAGAAACATTAAATGTAGCACTCACATTATACTCACCTGGTAAGTCAAGCTTGTATGCATTATCATTGATTCGAGCAATGACTTGAAATGGACCATCTCCTCGTGGATGCAGCTTAGTACGACGTTTAGCTGGAAATCTTTCCTTCCTCATATGAACCCAAACCCAATCTCCGGGTTCAAAGATCACTTTCTTTCGTCCCTTGTTGGCTTGCGCAACATATTGTTCAGTCTTCTTTTCAATTTGCAATCGAACTTTCTCATGCAGTTGCCTCACAAACTCAGCTTTTCTAGTACCATCTAAACTGGCATGCTCAGAGATAGGCAAAGGTGATAAATCTAAAGGAATTAAAGGTTTGAACCCATATACCACTTCAAAAGGAGAAAAATTAGTAGTAGAATGCATAGATCTATTATAAGCAAATTCAACATGTGGTAAACAATCTTCCCAACCTTTTAAATTCTTTTGAATGATAGCTCTCAACAAAGTAGATAAAGTTCGATTTACTACCTCAGTTTGTCCATCTGTTTGTGGATGACAAGTTGTGGAAAACAAAAGCTTTGTTCTTAACTTTCCCCACAATGTCTTCCAAAAGTAGCTTAGAAACTTTGCATCACGATCTGAAACTATGCTCCTCGGTACTCCATGAAGTCGCACGATCTCCCTAAAAAATAGATCAGCAATATGGTTAGCATCATCTGTTTTCCTACAAGGAATAAAATGAGCCATTTTAGAAAATCTGTCCACAACCACAAAAATAGAATCCATACCTCGTTTAGAGTCCTAAAACAAAATCCATGGAAATATCAACCCAAGGTTCACTAGGAATTGGTAAAGGTGTATACAGTCCATGAGGTAAAGATCTAGATTTCGCTTGCCTACATGTAATACACTTCTCACAAAATTTAACTACATCCCGTTTCATTTGTGGCCAAAAGAAATGCTCTACCAACACTTCTAGAGTTTTTTTAACTCCAAAATGTCCCATTAGTCCCCTACCATGAGATTCTTGGATTAATAATTCCCTTAATGAACAATTAGGCACACACAACCTATTCACTCTAAAAAAACCCCCCATGTCTATAAAACTTCCCAAATGCAGTATGTTCACAAACTTCAAACACATTTCCAAAGTCAGAATCATTAGAATATAAATCTTTAATGTATTCAAATCCTAACAATTTAGTGTTTAAAGTAGAGATCAAGGTATACCTTCGAGACAAAGCATCTGTAACACCCACGAAATTATAAGATAGGTGTATGAATATTATTTTTTCCTTAGAGCATAGAAATGAAAAGAATAAGAGAAAAACAAAAACAAAAAAATAAAAAGAAGAAATATAGAATAAGAAGAGATGAGGTCAAGGATTGAACCTTGAACCTCCCACAAATGATGGAGATAGATTTATGAATGATAACCATTAGGATAAAAAGAAATAATTGGAATGAAAGGAATGAAAAATTTCGTTAAAGGAGAAAAGAAAACTAAGCAAAAGAGCAAGAGAAAACCAAGTTGCTTACCTCCTTTTCCCTCTTGGTTAGGAAAAGGGAGCAAGCAAAAGAAGGATTGACTACTTCCCTTCCCCTCTCTATTTTCATGGGAATTAATGGAGTGAGGGAAAAGAGGAGTTGGGGGAAAGAATGGGGGCATGTCTCATTGGCAAGGGATAAATAGGATTAGAGAAGAAAACAAAGGGATTTAATTCATTTTCTTCTTCCTCCTTCTTTCTCCATTCTCACCGAACCAAGAAAACTCCTTTTCTCTTCTCATACCAATTTATAAGTTAAGTTCTTCTCCATGAAAGCTAATTACTGAGAAGGAAACTTCAAGTTCTAGCCCTTACAAGCAAAGGAAACAAGAGAAGATACAAAGAAGAAGAAGCTTCCACCTTCCTTATTACTAGAACACCTTTTTCTCTAAGGAAAACCACAAGCGAAAGGATGTAAGTTCTCCTCACCTGTGGTACAATAGCTTTTATTTTTCTATGAAGGTTCGGTTGCATATAAAAAGAAAGAGAAAGCTAAGAAAACATCATGAAGGAATTCTAACCAAGATAAGATCAAAGGAAGGATATAGAGAATGAAAGGATCTAGATTTAATATGATTGAATATTTCTCTTGTAGCATGTATTTTATGGTAAGGATTTATCTATGTTAAAAATGTTTGGAAAAACCTAGATCCATGAGTATTCGGCCATGGTAAAAACTAAGGGCCTAGGAGAGCTTTAAATTAAAATTAAGTATGCCAAGATCCCCTTAAGGTAAGTCATGAAACTATTATGATATGCCATGATTATATGTTTAGTTAAACTCTATTCATGTCCATGAAGGTTCGGTTATGTTGGTTTTTTTTTAAAAGCCTAGGAGAATTTAAAGCAAAACCTAAGATGCTCATGATCTCCTTGATGAAATGTTATGTAGCTAATCTAGTAGGCTCATGTTTATTGTTGTAAGGAAATTAAATTCATGCTCTATAGCATTCAGCCACCTCATGATTTAGGACTTAGGGAACTTAGAACCTAACCCAACTATGCTCATGTTATTCCTTGATATATATGCTATGGAAGTTGTTTAAGGTTTCCATGCTTTTAGGACACTTGAACCTAACTTTTTAGTCCTATAGTATTCGGCCATTACATGATGTATAACTTAGGAAACCTAGAACCTAACTCAATTATGCTCATGTTATTCCTTAATATTTTTGCTATGAAAGTTGTTTAAGGTTCTCATGTTTTTAGGGCACTTGAACCCTAATTTTAAACCCTACATGTTTCGGCCACATCAAGACCTAGGGCTTAGGGAACTTAGAACCTAACCCAACTATGCTCATGTTATGCCTTGATATATATGCTATGAAAGTTGTTTAAGGTTTCCATGCTTTTAGGACACTTGAACCTAGGTTTTTAGTCCTATAGTATTCGGCCATGTCATGATGAAGGACTTAGGAAACCTAGAACTTAACTCAACTATGCTCATGTTATTTCTTGATATTTTTGCTATGAAAGTTATTTAAGATTCTCATGTTTTTAGGGCACTTGAACCCTAATTCTAAACCCTACATGTTTCGGCCACATCAAGATCTAGGGCTTAGGGAACTTAGAACCTAGCTCAACTATGCTCATGTTATTCCTTGATATATTTGCTATGAAGGTTGTTTAAGGTTATCTTGTTTTTAGGGCACTTGAACCCTAATTTCAAACCCTACAAGTTTCGGCCAATACATGATGAAGGACTTAGGAAACTTAGAACCCAACTCAACCATGCTCATATTATTCCTTGAAATATTTGCTATGAAAGTTGTTTAGGGTTCACAAGCTTGAACTATAGTCTTTAACCCAATGCATGCTTGATAAGGTTCGGCCATGATAAGTTGTAAGTCTAAGTAACCTAGAACTCTACCTAAACTTACTCATGATAGTTCGTATGGTATAAGAAGTGATGCTTGCTTAGGGTTCACATGTTGGGATGAAGTTTTCACCATAAACCCAGCCTATATGGTTCGGCCACAAAGAGACATTAGGGTTAGAGATCGAATTATGTTTTCCATGTATCTTATATGCCATGATTGTAAGATTTCCATGCTTCTATGTTTAATTATGCACACTTATGATCTATACATGATGGAAACCCTTATGCTATGGTGTGTATTATTTATGATGAAGCTATGTGCCCAATTTATGCATGAAATATATGATGTGCTGTGTGCCCAATTTATGCATGAAATATATGATGTGCTGTGTGCCCAATTTATGCATGAAATATATGATGTGCTGTGTGCTCAATTTATGCATGAAATATATTATGTGCTGTGTGCCCAATTTATGCATAAAATATATGATGTGCTGTGTGCCCAAATCTTTACATACCATTATGATGAGTTGTGTGCCCAAAAGTCTATATGGTATGATATGATAAGTGACACGATGTACAAGAAGAGATAAGAACCATGATATGTAAGAACATGCTATTTTACTTTATGTATGGCTTGTACCAAGGGTGGGCTCCATAAGCGCCCCGGGGTCGATGGACTAAGAAACGGGCCTCGTTAGGGATGGGCTCCTAAGTGCCCCTAGGTCGATGGACTAAGAAACGGGCCTAGTATGTATGCCTTGTAGGGTTCAAGACTTGCTACCTTGGACCTACATAGGATGCGCGAATTTATGTATGTGGTACAAGCCAGGGCCCTAATCATGTTAAGATTATGTTTAAGTATGTATATTATAAGTTTTCAAAAGACATATTGCATATGTTTTCATGATACATGGTTAGGAATTTACCTTGCATATACCTTATGATTATGCCATGATATTTATGATGATGTTAGGATATGTCAGGGTGAAATTGATGATTTTGTTATGCCATGATACCTTACGCTTATGTTATGATATGCTATGATATGCTGCATGATATAATGAATTGCCTTCATGTGTTATGTCTTGTGATTTTGATATATGTCATACGGTTTTTGTGAGTAGGAAAGGAACTTACTGAGCCATGAGTGCTCACAGCTTACTTTCTTGTACCACAGATAAAGGCAAGGAATGGATGAACTAGGGGAGTAGCAGGAGGGGCTGGAAGGATGTGTGTGGTAGTGTCCTGGCTAAAGGAGAAAGACCTGCTTTTGTTTAATAAGAACCATGCCTGGTTATGTTACTGCTTTATGACTCCATGACATTTAATTTTATGTTTGGACATTATGACTTACAAATCATGTTAAGTATGCTATGTGATTTCTATATGTCCAGGTGATTAGTCATGTTGATTCACATAGAAAAAAAAAGAAATGTTTCTAATCTTTATAAATAAGACTTCCGCTGTAGTAAGTAGGTATGTATATGTATGTGTAAGTAACCCCCGTCTCCTTAGCAGGAGGGGCGGGGCGTTACAGCATCAGCAACAATGTTTTCCATACCTTGTTTATACTTGATCACATAAGGGAATGATTCAATGAATTCTACCCATTTTGCATGACGTCTATTCAACTTACTTTGGATCTTCAAATGCTTCAACGATTCATGATCAGTGTGAATAACAAACTCTTTGGGCCATAAGAACTATCCAACTTATGACAAGGAGATGTATGCATTGGTGAGGGCTTTAACCATCCATGACTGGCCGCGCTTAACGGAAGAACGCTAATAAGCATGCAAAGCATGGAAATTCGTTCATGCATGAAGACTTAAGTATTTTAGATTGTTTAATGAAGCATGCAACTTGGGACTCTAATTGTGCATGCATTTATTTTGTTTTGGATTTCTAGATAGCTTGCATGAGGCATGCAACATTGAGACTCTAATTGTGCATGTACTTATCTTGTATTTTCCCTTGTTCACTCCCATTATATAAGGGAGGGACATCTTAGTATGAAGAAACTTAGTTATTTTGGTGAGATTGTGTACTCGCTTAGTTCTTGAAAGAAATTGCTGAACTTATCGAGTCTACTCTCATGGCGTTCAACCCATCGAAACTTATCACCCATAGGTGTGGCATTTCATTCCTTCGTAGGCTTGGTTCGTGCCAATTCTTGGTTACGGGTCAAGGCTCACACTCTTGTCGTGTAACGCCCTGCCCCTCCTACTAAGGCGACGGGGGTTACTTGACGACACTTGCATACTTAACACAGCGGAAGTCTTACTTAGAGAATTAAAAAAAAAACCTTTTTCTTACTTAAAAATCACAATAGACATAAAAGGTCCACATAGCATACTTATCATAAATTTTGGGTCTTAATACCAAACACATACTTAAAGTCATGGAGTCATAAAGTAAAACATCAACATGGCAAATTTCTTATTAAATGAAAGCAGGTCATTTCTTTTAGCCAGTCCACTACCGCACACATCCTTCAAGCCCTCATGCTACTCCCTTAGTACATCCATTCCTTGCCTTTATCTATGGTACAAGAAAGTAAGCTATGAGCACTCATGGCTCAGTAAGTTCCTTTCCTACTCACAAAAACCGTCAAGCATATTAAAATCACAAGTCATAAGACATAAAGACAAGTGTATCATGTTAAGAGCATATCATGGCATATCATAACATAACATAAAATATCATGGCATAACATATCATGATCATCAAACGTATCCTGTCATAGCATAACATCATCATAACTAGCATGGCGTAATCATAAAGTATAATCATGGTACATCCCTAAACACATATCATGCAACATATGCAACATGTCTTTTGAAAACTTATACAATACATACTTAAACATAATCTCAACATGATTAGGGCCCCGGCTTGTACCACATACATAAATGCGCGCGTCCTATGTAGGTCCAAGGTAGCAAGTCTTGAACCCTACAAGGCATACATACTAGGCCCGTTTCTTAGTCCATCGACCTAGGGGCACTTAGGAGCCCATCCCTAACGAGGCCCGTTTCTTAGTCCATCGACCCCGGGGCGCTTATGGAGCCCACCCTTGGTACAAGCCATACATAAAGTAAAGTAGCATGACTTAACTTACATATCATAGTTCTTATCATTTCATGCATATCATATTTCTTAACATATCATAAAACATGCATATTTGGGCACACAACACATGCATGAATCATAACATACATCATGAAATATCACTTATCTTAAAGCATGCATATTTGGGCACACAACACATGCATGAATCATAGGCTTGCATAACAAACGTATCATTTTATCATGTCATAAAGTAAGCATGTTTGAGCACATAGTACATACATACATGGGTCATAAGCATACATGAAAGAACATAACACATATCCTATAAAGACATAATCATTCATGGAATCATTAAATATCATCTCTTCATAGCATGTGAGGTATATCTAGTCACTAAACCCATATGGCCGAAAGTCATGAAAGGACCACATGATCTCTAGACAACATACAAACATAAAAATTTTCATGATATCTTCACATACTAACATAAGAAAGATCATAAGCATGTTAACCTAAATTTTTAAGCCCTCCTAGGTTTCCAATTATTTCATGGCCGAAACCTTTCATGAAGAGGAATCAAGTTCTAAGCAACATGTAAACATGTAAACCCTATACTCATATCATATTATATTTCATAGGGAACTACTTAAGCACATTTAGTTTGGGTTCTAAGTTCCCTAAGCTCCTAATCATATCATGGCCAAACCCTAGCTTATCTCATCCTAGGTTACAAGTAGCATAGAGGTGTTGAACCTTAAGCCAACATGTTATACATTTTCATGAGGAACAACATAAGCATGTTTGTTTAAAATTTCAAACTTCCTAGACCCCTTAATTCAAGGTGGCCGAACCTAACAATCATGGAATTAGGTTTTTAGTGGCATAAGAGTATGAAACCACAACTACATTCCATAGCATACATCACAAGAACATCATAAGCATATATAAGTTGGGTTCTAATTTCTCTAAGCCTTTAAACTTGTAGGGGCCGAAACATGTAAATCATGGAACCAGATTTTTAGTGACATGAGAGCATGGGAACCACAACTACATTTCATAGCATATATCTCAAGGACATCATAAGCATATATAAGTTGGATTCAAATTTCTCTAGACCCTTTAAACTTGTAGTGGCCGAAACTTAACAAGCATGAAACTAAGTTTCTAGTGGCACAAGAGCATGGAAACCCTACACAATTTTCATGGCTTCATAACAAGGAACAACATGAGTAAACTTAGTTAAAAAAAAACTACACATACTAGCTTTAAACCTAATGTGGCCGAAAGTTACATGTATTCAAAATTCTATATAACAAGCAACCATAAAACATCAACCAGTTTCATATTATATTATCAAGAAGGTCATGAGCCTCTTAGCCTTGGTTTCAACTTTCCTAGACTTCAACTCTCATCATAGCCGAACCCTCATAAGCATGAAATAAAATTCATAACTAACATACAATCATGGCATAAAATTTTAGCTTCATGTCTTGTCTTAGGAAATATCTTAGCATGCTTGGTCTTAGGTTTAAAACTCTCCTAGGCCTTTACTCCTTACTTGGCCGAATATTCATGAGCATGTAAATGGAGTTTCAAACAACATACAAGTAAGAGAAAAGTTAACAACCTCATTATCATAGGGTACATAACAAAAAGAATAAGAAAGCATGCTTAGTTTGAGTCTTGAACTTACCTAGTCTTCTAGTTCATGCTTGGCCGAAACATGTAAATCATGAAACTAATTTTTCATTAATTATTCTAGCATGGAAACCATAGATTAACTTCTTACATAAAATACATGTCACAAGAAAAAAAAGAAAGCATATCTAATTACCACTTTCTTAAACTCTTCTTCTTGTTTTCTTTTTGACCGAATTTTTCTTAAACAAAAACCTAAGTTTTTAAGCGATCTATCTCCATGGAAAAACCATACAAACTATTGTACCACAGGTGAGGGGAAGCTTACCTAATGTTCACTTGTTAATCCTTAAGAAATGGTACCCTTGGTGAAGAGGAAGTAGGGAGCTTCTTCTTCTAGCACTCCTTTCGATTTCTCTTGCTTGGAAAGGTACACCTTGAAGGCTCCTTCTTGTAGTTTAGTTTTCTCTTAGGGAGAAACCTAAACTTGGCTTGTGGAGATGAGGGAGGAGGATGCTAGTCTCGGAAAAGGGTGAGGGAGAAGGGGAAAAAAAATGAAATCCTTTAGTTCCTTTCCTTTTTTATGCTAGGTGAGTGGAAGTTACAAAGATGAACTTTGCTTCCCTTCCTCCTTAATGCATATATGTATTTTTTTTTAATGAAAAGATGTCCTCATTCCTATCCCCTTAACTCTTCTCTTCACTATCCTCTTAAACTCCACGAAAATAGAGAGGAAAAGGGAGGAAGACAACTTGTCTTTTGCTACTCTTTTTCTTAACCAAGAGGTAAACAAGAGGAAGAAAGCTCATTGGTTTTTCTCTTGTTCCCTTACTAAATTATATCTTTACTTTTAACTACAATTTCTATCATTTCCCTTTCACATATTATTCATTATCCTAGTGGTTAACATACATAATTTTATTTCTATCCTTGGTGGGAGGTTCAAGGTTCAAACCTTCATCTCTTCTTTTTATTTCTCTTATTTCTTTTTTCTTTGATTCTTCTTCTTTTATGTTCTAAAGCAAATAACACCCATATACTTATCTTATAATTTTGTGGGTGTTACATGTCGTTTAGTTCTTGGGGTTCTTTCCACCTTTGTTTCGGGTTCCATCACATTTATTGGTGGGGTTCATATCAATGGGGGAACTTGAAGAGTTTCTTTAACCTTTTCAGTAGCCTCCTCTCCATCCCTGTTTTGAGTCTGATTGGGAATTAGGAGAGAGGGCTCCTTATCTAAGTCAAGTTCCTTCTGGGTAATCATTTGGAGGTCTCCTACAATACATCCGCTCCTCAGCTCAATGCGGTTGCAATGTTCCACTAGATTTATATCTTGCTTTCCTCGAAATGTTCCCTGTGCTCTTGAAATAAATTAGGCTATTTGGGTTATCTGGCTGCCTTGCATCTTTTGGTGCTTCTCAGAATTTTCCATTCTTTGAGTTAACAACTTGATCTCATTCTTCATCTTCTTTTTCTCTAAGAGAGCCTCTTCAAGCATCTTCTCAATTCTGGACAGTTGTGAAGGTTGTTGTTGAAAAGTTTGTTGTCTAGCTGAGTAGTTCTGTTGTCCAGGTTGATAACTTTGTTTTTGCTGGCCCTTGAGCCTGATTGTTTCGGTATGAGAAGTTTGGGTGATTTCTCCAACCTGGATTGTATGTGTTAGAGTATCGATTATTTTGCCTTTGGTTGTAGCTGACTATTGCATCATAATGCTCAAGTTGGTTTATCTGTGCTTGTATTGACCCCAGGGGGCAAGTATCTTATGCGTGATCCGTACTTCCCCAAGTTTCGCATTGACCATGTTGTTGTTGTTTCCCATGGCCTCAAATTTCTTGGTCAGAGTGTCCAACTTGCAGACATGAGAGTTACTGCATCTACGTCGAATTTCCCTGACGCTTTTATTGGGTTCCCTGAGAAAAAACCACCAGATCTTTTTGACGCCCACTAATGGTGATTCTGTGCCACATTCTGTATGATCTCCTCGGCTTCATCATGGCTCTTGTTCATCAGTGCCCCTCCTACTACAGAATCGAGGGACACCTTCGTGTGATAATTGATTCCATTGTAGAAGGTGTGCAGGACCAACCATTTCTCATGGCCATGATGGGGACACTGTCTCAGCATGCTCTTAAATCTGTCCCAGGCTTCAAATAATGATTCTAAGTCTATCTATTTGAAGCTTGCAATCAAGTTTCTCATGTGTGCAGTTTTGCTTGGTGGATAGAATTTGTCCAGGAATGTCTGCTCACACTGCTCCCAAGATGTAATGTTGTTTGCTGGAAGGGAATTTAGCCACTGCTTGACTCTATCTTTCTGGGAGAATCCGAAGAGCAATAACCTTACTGATTCTGGAGGGACTCCGTTCACTTTCATGGTGCCGTAGATCTCATAGAAAAGTTCTAAGTGGTGGTTTGGGTCATCATTCAGTCCTTCTCTGAATTGATTCTGCTGAACCATATGAATTACTGCAAGATTGATCTCAAAGTTGTTAGCTTCGATTGACAGTCGAGTGATGCTAGATCGAACCCTTCGAGCATAAGTTGCTGCATAATCTGTCAAAAATTTATCAGCCATCTCAGAAGATTCCTATGCTGCTTGGAATGCCTTCTATAGGTTTCTTCTCCTCAAGAAGGTCCTATCAATCTTTAGATCAAACAGTAGGAGCTGTCCTGAAATATTAGCTCTTCGCATGTAAAAAAAAAATATATCGACTATAGTAAAGAAAAGAAATGTATTTTTGGATTTCTTACAAAAATGCAGAAAGTAAAGATAAATATGAGTAAAATTATTTATCTCTAAATGCAAACGAAAGTAAAGATAAAGGAAAAGAAAACAAAGTCTAGTATAATCTAGTATGACTATCACCAATGTTATAGACGCAGTCCCCGGCAACGACGCCAAAAACTTGTTACGATTTCGCAAGTGCACAGATTCGTCGTCAGTAATATAAAAGATTGTCGAACCCACAAGGACTGATTATAAGTACAAGTGATGGCACACTTAGGATTAGCTACACTATCGATGGTTGTAAGTAATCTAAGAAAAGAGATCGGAAAGCGGGAATGAGAACTAGCAACGAGAAGAAATCAACCTGGTTAATGGAGAGTTCTAGGAGTTAGATTTCATTATGGTGGTATTGATGTGTCTCATACTATCCTATACTCATTGTCCCTCGGCATGCATTCATAGGAAGCCAAAGCAACTATCTTTGAGCACCAGACAAAGTCGATCCCTACGAAATCCTGTCACGGTTAACCTCTGTCACTAGGGCACCTCGGTAGATCACAAGGACACAACTGTTACTGTTGTTATCAAGGATAGAATTAAGAAGCTTAGTTTGTTCTCCTACTTCCTTGCAAAGGAGTCACCTCTCCTTTCAAGGAAGTACCCTAAATGTTCGTGAACGGGTTACTCCTGTCACTAGGGCCCCTCGAGTGTACAATCTAAGGTATTCCCTCTACGAGATTGGCAATTCCTACATAATCAATCAACACGATAAAGAGATCGAGGAATTGAAACAAAGCAAGCGAAATCATCCAATGAATATAAACGTAATATGAGTTTTACATCAAACCAATCTACAATTACTCCCTCATCCTAGAACAAAGACTCTACTCCATAGACGCTAGAGAAGAACCCGAAGACATGATGAATCTAAACATACAATCCTCAAAAATGAAGAAAGAAAGAAGAAGTATGCTTATCCAATGACGATGAGTGATCTTCGGATCCAATCCTTTGTTTCTGGAGTTGAGGTGGTGATGGAAGGTCGCTCGATCGATGTCCTAGATGGAGTGGAATGACACCAGAATGAATCTCCTCTTCACGGCTCGCCTCCTGACTCTCCCCCCTTTCAAAAAAGGGGTTAAAACCCCATTTATAGGTTAGGGCACGGAGCGGCGGAACGACCATGCAAGGATGGCATGACCATGCCCTAACTAGGCTCTGGATGCTGTGCACGGTCGTGCCAATTGGCATGACCATGTGATGCCGGGGCTCAATTCCTTGGGACACACCGGTGCAGGGTTGCACAGGCGTGTGATGGTTATCCTCGGTCATGGGGTGCACGACCGTGTAGGGTTGCACGACCGTGTACTGATCTACCATTGGTTTGGTCGCACGACCGTGCATGGATTGCACGGTCGTGCACATCTTCCCTTCTTTTGGGCCACACGGTTGTGCAAGGTTTGAATGACCGTGTTCTCTGGCTCACTCCGGTCGTCGTCAAATGCTGTTTTCGCTCCGAAAGTTGTCCCTGTCAACACAACCAAACAAAGAGCAGATATCCGTACAAAAGAGTATATATGATGAATACATGATAAAAGAGGAGATCATACAAAGGATACATACGTATAAAGTATGTGCGTAAAAGCATGCATAAGCTATCATAATATTTACACACATCTGTGTATACAAGAAGTGTGATGGAAACATGGTGGTATTTCTTGTACTTTACGTAGATGATAATTTGTAAATTGGCAACAATGTCAAAGTGTTGTCAGAAGTAAGAGTATGGTTGTCCATGCAATTCGATATAAAGGACTTGGGAGAATGCGGACATATTCTTGGGATCAAAGTAATAAGGGATCACAAGAAAAGAATATTGTGCTTATCCCAAGCTTCATATATCGATACTATCCTAGCTCATTTTAGCATGTAAAACTTCAAGAAAGGTTTTATACCTTTTCGGCATGGAGTATCTTTATCTAAAGAAATGTCTCCTAAGACATCAAAAGAGATAGAGGAAATGAAGGCAGTTCCTTATGCTTCAGCTGTAGGAAGCCTAATGTATGCAATGTTATGCACGAGACTGGATATCTATTTTGCCGTGGGCATGGTTAGTAGATATCAAATTAATCTAGGGCAGGGACATTGGACTGCCGTAAAGCATATATTAAAGTACCTGAGAAGGGTTAAAGATTATATGCTAGTTGACCAAGTAGATGATTTGCTCCTTGTGAGTCACACGGATTCTGACTTCCAATCAGATAGGGACAATAGTAAGTCTACCTCAGGTTATGTGTTTACTTTAGGAGGTGGAGCCATAGCATGGAGGAGTGTTAAGCATAAATACGTTTCAGACTCCACTATGGAAGCTGAGTATGCGACAACCTTGGAGGCAGCCAAAGAAGCTGTATGGCTCAGAAACTTCTTGATGGACTTAAATGTGATTCCTGGTTTTCCCAAAATCATCACAATTTATTGTGATAATAGCGGTGCGGTAGCAAACTCGAAGGAACCACGAGCCTATAAGGCGAGTAAACACATTGAGCGCAAGTACCACCTGATACGAGACATCGTAAAGCGAGGAGAAGTTGTTGTCGCCAAGATTGCATCAACAGATAACCTGGCAGATCCTTTCACTAAAGGCCCTTCCGGCGAAAGCTTTTGATCGACATGTTGAGGGGATGGGAATAAGATATATGGCAGTATTTATGGTAGTATAGTCTTTTAGTATAAGTGGGAGATTGTTAGAATGTGTACTAAAAGTCTAGCTTTTTGTATAACTATTTATTTTGAAATAAGAACCACATTGGTCAAATGTCTGCATTTATATGCTAAATGTAGTTGTTCATTTAATTTATTTTGAAGATAACATGGTGTGTGGTGTCACACAGAAGATCATATTATTAGTTCCTTATAAATTATAAAAGTTGCTCACAACCAAGATGGAATTGTTAGTTAGAGCCCTAGAGCCAATCATTTGATGATTGTATTATGGACTTGTTGTATCATATTCTTATATAAATAAAGGCATTTGTTTTGGTTATTATACTTACTTGTATTGGTGCCAAATAAACTAAATATAATAGCATCCTTGAGTAGAAGGTTCTCACCTATATCAATCAGTTAGTTGAACCGATAGTGAGATGATATAGGGAACACTACTCTTAATCATTCCTAGTCGAGTATTAACATTCAGGGACAATGTTAATGCAATAAGACTAGCATGTAGGTCAACTCGATGAATCTCATAAGTCATGGATATAGAGATATCAAGTTGACACATGGGTGTGCATTGGAGAATGTATACTGAATGACCCGCCATGAGAAAGTATCATGGATCGTTATATGAGTGTCATATACTTTCTCATGTGGCTATTAGTATGACTATTAGTCCTTAGACCTGAAGTCACCATGGATCCCTACATAAGGAGTTATGTACTTTGGTTTCGTCAAAAATCACCCGTAACTGGGTGGACTATAAAGGCGATTACTGGGTATGTAACGAATTATGCAGAGGGATGTGAGTGATGTAGATGGAATCTATCCCTCCTATATGATGATAGTGACATCGATATTCTTGATAGACTGAGACCACAAAGTGCATGGCCATGCCCAAATGAGTCAATATGAGATATTCAGCTCATTTGATTTAGTGAGTCTACTTGGAGTTCAAGATTTAGTTTGATCAAAGGATGACACAGTCTATGCCTCACATTGATCAATCTAGATGTCTTGGATAGAAGGACACTTGTCATATATTGTGAGGAGTCATAACTAGTAGTCACAAGGTGATGTTGGATCTCAACATTCTTGTAACTTGGGTAGTAATGATGTGTTGCTAGATACCGCTCATTACTTATGCTCCTAAATGGGTTTAGGGGCATTCCCAACGTTACGAGAACCTATAGGGTCACACACTGAGGACAACTAGATGGAGATTATGTTCATATGATGAACCAAGAGGATTAGATTCATTTGATGAATCAAATTGGATTAAGAGTAATCCTAATTGGGCTAATTGAGTTGGACTCAAGTTAATTCATGTGTTCAATGAGTCTAATTTAGATTATGACTCGTTGAATCAATTTAATTAAATGAATTAAATTCATTATATTAAATTGGCTTGAATTAAATGGTTGGATTAGATCAACCATGAGAGAGATTAAGTCAAGTTTGACTTGACTTGAGAGGAAGATGAAGAGTCAAGTTTGACTTGACTTTATGCCACCTCATTGGTGAGTTGGCAAGATGTGGACCAATGATGATGCTCCACATCATCATGGTTTCTTAAGTTTGTGCCACATCATGTGGCTGGCCTCCTTTCCTTTTAAGGTTACAAGCCTCCTTTCCTTTTAATGTGGCTGGCCACATTAATTGTAAAGGAGTTACAATTGTGGCCGGCTACACATAGTGAAGGAAATTCATTTTCCTCATTCAAGGCAATTCACTTCTTCTTCCTCCTTGAGCTCTCTCTTCTAGCTCTCCCTCTCCTATCTTGTCCGAACACCCTAGGTGCTAGCACACCTTGTTTGGTCCTTCTCCATCTAGTGTGTTCGTGTGGATACGTGTAGAGGATTGTCTACGTTGACAATCTTGAGATCCGGCAAGCCGTTGGACTAGCGGGATAGTGAAGGGCATCGCATCGAGGGTAATACTCTTATCTACTGTAGATCTAGAGTTTGTAAACTCATACTCATATTTTATTTATTTTTCTTTGCACGGATCCGGTGGCTGGGGCTTTCGGGGTTTCCGCGACGCGAAAACGTGATTTTCGCGACCCGAAAAACCCAACAGTGGTATCAGAGCCACGCGCAAAGACTTGTTCGAGTTTATTTTTGATTTTTATGAAAAATATAGCTTCTGTGATTTTCTGTAAATTTAGGTTTTTATGGTTTTTATGGGTAATTTTCTCGTAGAAGCGAAGCACAAGTGTTTCGGCACTTGTGGGCTTCGGCTACCGGGAAGATTTTTCCAAAACGGCTTGGTTTCGCCCCAAAACTTTTTGGGACAGCGGGCTAAGGCGCTGTAGGATCGCTAAGGAACCCTCGTGATGGTTAGATCGCGGGTAGGGGTGCTGCCCCTGGCCCCGCAAGGGGATTCGTTCCGCGATTGTGCCCAAAAACCGCTAAACGGGACCGTCGGGAATTTTTACTTGTAAAAATTGTAAAAATTGGTACTAAAATTGTAGAAAATTATAGAAAATACATAATTTAGAACTATGTATAATTTGTGATAGTCATGGCCCAAAAGACCCAATTGGATTGGAATAAATGTGTGGTAATTCATAATACGGCCTGCGTGTCGTGATGTGATGTGTGTGTTGTATTTTTATTCGCGACCTGCGCATCGTGCCTTTCTCTATTTTATATTCTTGTTGTAAATTAGTTTAGACTCGAATGTAGCTCGAGTTTCAAAATTGTAATGTACAAAATTGGAGCGGTGGAAGGTCCACTCGAGACGGAGTTACGAGGAGGGTGCAAGCAACACAAGGTGGTCAAAGGGAGGAGCTTGAGAAGCTGTTGACCCTAGGATGACCATCCGATCTTCTCATTGGCTTGAGAAGATCGTAGTAGGGCCATGACTAAGCACGAATTAATTTAATTAATTGCTTGTGTATATGTGATGCATGATTAAGTAATTAATTAGTGCCTAACGATTAGATTAGATCTAAGTCGTGCACATGATGCACCCTTTGATTAGATTAGATCTATCGAGTATATGATACGCATCATCGTTTAGATTAGATCTAAATCACGTCAACTCTAATGCCTACCGTGTCGTGATACATATCACTACCTCGATTACATGTGTTGTTGAATCTGCCAAAGCAGAGCAACACATATTATCTTGGTAGGGTACGGAGGGACAATCTTGGTCCTGCTTATCAACGCATGGGCGAATACAAACTCAATTAGATTGAGTATTCCTAGTTGACTCGGTTGGATCGAGTACAACTATAGGCATTCTTCCAATGGTTGGAAAGATAGGACATAAATCATATTTATATTAATTCTTGGGCGTATTAGCCAAAGCTAAATCAAGTTTTAATATAACTGCGGATAATGATCCTATAAACAAGAGTTGTATAGAGATGTAATTGGCAAATCATTACCTACCGATCATACTAAGTCTTGAGCGTATTATCCAAAGCTAACTCAAGGATTAGTATGATGTGGATCTTGTCCCACATGAATTATAGAATTCAGTGGGAGCATCATTTAGTTAAAGACCTAATTAAATGATTTAAAGAATATGATATTTATTTTCTGCATTTTTTTTCTGTTGTAGATAACCATGACGTCAAATACGAACACTTTCTCCCTGCGATTTGTTGTTGAGAAGGACAAGCTCAACGGAGTAAATTTCCTGGATTGGTATAGGAATTTGAGAATAATTCTCACCCAGGAACGTAAACTGTACATTCTGGAGCAGCCCATTCCGGAGGCTCCTCTTGCCAATGCCCCGCGAGCTGACAAAGATGCTTACAAGAAGCATCAAGATTACGCATTAGATGTGTCCTGTCTAATGCTAGCGACCATGAACTCTGAGCTTTAGAAGCAACACGAGTTAATGGGCGCTTACGATATGGTTGAACATCTTCGTCAACTGTATCAAGGACAAGCGAGGCATGAGAGATTTGAGATCTCAAGGGCACTGTTTCAGTGCAAGATGTCAAATGGGGCTCCCGTAGGCCCATATGTACTCAAAATGATTGGGTACATAGAAAACCTGCAGAGGTTGGGATTCCCGCTTGGCCAAGAACTGGCCACTGACCTGATCTTGCAATCCTTGCCGGATAGCTATAGTCAGTTCGTTCTAAACTATAATATGAATGAAATTGACAAGCCACTGCCCGAGCTGCTTAGCATGTTAAGAACTGCTGAGCTGAACCTTAAGAAGGCAAAGCCCCACTCTGTTCTGAAGGTTCAGAAACACAAGGGCAAGGGCAAGCCCAAAGGCAAAGGAAAGTCCTAAGCCAAGGGCAAAGGCAAGGCACTGAAGCCTAAAGGAGGGGTCGCCAAGGATGCTACCTGCTTCCATTGCGGTCAGACCGGGCACTGGAAGAGGAACTGCAAGGTGTACCTGGAAGATCTTAAGAAGAAGCAAAGTGAGACTTCCACTTCAGATGTATATGTTATAGAAGTCAATCTATCTATTTCTTCATCATGGGTATTAGATATCGGATGTGCATCTCACATTTGTATTAATGTGTAGGCGCTGAGAAATAGTAGGGCATTGGCGAAGGGCGAGGTGGACCTACGTGTAGGAAATGGAGCACGGGTTGCTGCTGTTGCTGTAGGGACTTATTTTCTATCTCTGTCCTCTGTGCTTGTATTAGAGTTGGATGATTGTTGTTATGTGCCTGCATTAACTAAGAACATAATTTCAGTTTCTTGTTTGGACAAGAAAGGTTTCTCTTTTATTATAAAGGACAAATGTTGTTCTGTTTATTTAAAAGATATGTTCTATTGTAGTGCACCTCTGATGAACGGACTCTATATTCTAGATCTTGAAAGCCCTATCTATAACATAAATACCAAGAGCGCTTATCTCTGGCACTATTGCTTAGGCCATATAAATGACAAGCGCTTATCCCAGCTCCATAAGGATGGTTTGCTGGACTCATTAGATTTTGAATCTTATTAGACATGCGAGTCATGCCTACTAGGCAAGATGACCAAGACTCCCTTTAGTGGGCACAGCGAAAGAGTGACTGATTTGTTAGGACTCATACATAGTGATGTATGTGGCCCTTTCAATGTCGCTGCTAGAGGCGGTTATAGGTACTTCATCACATTTACTGATGACTTCAGTAGATATGGTTATGTGTACTTGATGACACATAAGTCAGAATCCTTTGAAAAGTTCAAAGAATTCAAGAATGAAGTACAGAACTAGCTTGGCAAGAGTATTAAGATACTTCGATCAGATCGAGGTGGAGAATACCTTAGCCATGAGTTTCGTGACTACCTAGCTGATTGTGGGATTCTATCCCAACTCACTCCTCCTGGAACTCCACAGTGGAATGGTGTATCCGAAAGGAGGAATCATACCCTATTAGATATGGTACGATCTATGATGAGTCACACAAATCTTTCGACATACCTTTGGGGCTATGCTCTAGACACGGCAGCTTTTATACTCAACCGAATTCCATCCAACGCCGTGATAAAGACACCATATAGGATATGGACTGGGAGAGATGCCCAGGTGTCTTTCATGAGGATTTGGGGTTGTGAGGCTTACATTCGACGTCAAGTCTCAAACAAGTTAGGACTCAAATCTGACAAGTGCTACTTTATTTGATATCCCAAGGAAACTAAGGGATATTACTTCTACATTCCCAGTCAGCACAAGGTAATTGTGGCAAAGACTGGGGTCTTTCTAGAAAGGGACTTTGTTTCTAGAAAAACTAGTGGGAGTATGTTCGATCTTGAAGAAGTTCAAGATGCAGACTATAGCACTGAAGCCTCGATGGAAGTTGAACTGGAATCACAAAGTGTTATGGATGATCTTGTTCCACAAAGAGTTGAGGAACAACAACCAGTTCAAGTAGACATACCTCTTCGCATGTCTTATAGGGTACGTCGTCAGCCTAAGAGATACTCATTTCTCTTGTCTGACCATGATGACGTTGTGCTCATAGATGATGAGCCTACCACCTATCAGGAAGCTGTAATGAGACCAGACTCCGAGAAATGGCTTGAGGCCATGAGATCCGAAATGTAATCCATGTACACCAACCAAGTATGGACTTTGGTTGATCCACCTGAAGGAGTAAAACCCATAGGGTGTAAGTGGGTCTTTAAGAGAAAGACTAACATGGATGGGATTATCTATAAGCGTCGCTTGGTAGCTAAAGGTTTCAAGCAAATTCATGGTATTGATTATCATGAAACCTTTTCTCCAGTAGCGATGTTTAAGTCCATTCGGATAATGCTTGCTATTGTAGCATACCATGACTATGAGATATGACAGATGGATGTCAAAACCGCGTTTCTGAATGGAAACCTGCTCGAGGATGTGTACATGACAGAACCTGAAGGTTTTGTAGATCCACAGCATACTAGCAGAGTATGCAAGCTGCATAGGTCCATTTATGGACTAAAGCAAGCTTCTCAGAGCTGGAATCTTCGATTCGACGATGCAATTAAATAGTTTGGTTTCATCAAGAATGAAGATGAGCCTTGTGTCTACAAGAAGGTTGTAGGGGATATAGTTGTCTTCCTCATATTGTATGTGGATGACATACTACTCATTGGGAAGGACATCCCTATGCTTCAGTCTGTCAAGACCTGGCTAGGGAGTTGCTTCTCAATGAAGGACTTAGGTGAGGCATCCCGCATTCTAGGGATACATATCTAAAGAGATAGATCTAAGAGTTTGCTTGGCCTAAGTCAGAGTACATATATTGACAAGGTACTCCTTCGGTTTGCTATGCAGAACTCCAAGAAGGGATTTCTGTCGATGTCACATGGCGTGAGTCTTTCGAAGACACAAGGTCCCTCTTCTAGAGAGGAGAGAGACCGCATGGATCAGATCCCTTATGCCTCAGCCATAGGATCTATCATGTATGTCATGCTATGTACTCGACCTGATGTCTCGTATGCTTTAGCATGACGAGAAGATACCAGTCAGATCCAGGTGAAAGTCACTGGATAGCGGTCAAGAATATTCTTAAATACTTAAGAAGGACTAAAGAATATTTCTTGATATATGGTGGCAATGATGAGCTAGCTGTAAAGGGTTACAGTGATTCCTGCTTCCAGACTGATCAGGATGATTACCGATCACAGTCAGGGTTCATATTTTGCATTAATGGTGGTGCTGTGAGCTGGAAGAGTTTGAAGCAGGACACAGTAGCTGATTCTACGACAGAGGCCGAGTACATTGCTGCATCAGAGGCAGCAAAGGAGGCAGTTTGGATCCGCAAGTTCATCACTGAACTTGGAGTGGTTCCCAGTATTGCTGACCCTATTGAGCTCTATTGTGACAACAATGGAGCTATAGCACTGGCGAAGGAACCTCGCTTACATCAGTGGACCAAACACATACTACGGCGCTTCCATCTCATTCGAGAGATTATCGAGAGAGGAGATGTGAAGATATGCAGAGTACCTACAGAGGCTAACATCGTAGATCCCTTGACCAAGGCTTTGGCATAGAGGAAGCATGATGGTCACACTAGGTCATTGGGGCTTAGAGCATACACTGATTGGCACTAATGTTAGTGGGAGATTGCTAGTTAGAGCCCTAGAGCCAATCATTTGATGATTGTATTATGGACTTGTTGTATCATATTCTTATATAAATAAACGCATTTGTTTTGGTTATTATACTTACTTGTATTGTTGCCAAATAAACTAAGTATAATAGCGTCCTTGAGTAGAAGGTTCTCACCTATATCAATCGGTTAGTTGAACCGATAGTGAGACTACGTTGACAACTTCGAGATCCGGCGTACCGTTGGACGAGCGGGATTTGCGAGGGCACGCTTCAAAGGTATAAAATGTTTTTCCTTTATAGATCTACTGTAGATCATAGTTTGAAACTCGTACTCGTATTTTCGAAAGTTTTCTTCGCACGGATCCAATGGCTAGGGGTTTCGGGGTTTCCGCGACGCGAAAAAGTGGTTTTCGCGGCCCGAAAACCCAACAGTGGTATTAGAGCCACGTGCGATGCGAGTACGAGTTTAGATTCATATTTTTTATTAAAAATATAGATCTGTAAACTTTCTGTAAATTCATGTTTTTATAGTTTTTATGGGTAATTTTCTCGTAGAAGCGAAGCACAAGTGTTTCGGCGCTTGTAGGCTTCCGCTACCGGGAAGATTTTTCCAAAACGGCCAAGTTTCGCCCCAAAACTTTTTGGGACAGCGGGCTAAGGTGCTTGTAGATCGCAATGAAACCCTCGCGATGGTTAGATCGCGGGTAGGGGCGCTGCCCCTGGCCCCGCAAGGGGATTCGTTCCGCGATTGCGCCCAAAAACCGCTAAACGGAACCGCCGGAAAATTGTACTTGTAAAAATTGTAAAAATTATAGAAAAAAATTACAGAAAATTATAGAAATATATAATTTTGAATTATATATTATTTTTGTGATAGTCATGGCCCAAAAACCTAATTTTATTGAATAATTCGTGTTGTAATTCATAATACGGCCTGCGTGCCGTGATGTGCGTGTTGTATATTTTTTTTATTTTATTCGCGACCTGCGCGTCGTGCCTTTCTCTTATATTCTGGTTGTAAATTAGATTTAGACTCAAATGTAACTCGAGTTTCAAAATTGTAATGTACAAAATTGGAGCTGTGGAAAGTCCACTCGAGACGGAGTTACGAGGAGGGCGCGAGCAACACAAGGTGGTCAAAGGAAGGAGCTTGAGAAGCTGTTGACCTTAGGTTGACCATCCGATCTTCTCATTGGCTTGAGAAGATCGTAGTAGGGCCATGACATAATCACAAAATTATTTGATTAATTATTTAATTAATTGTTTTTTTTGTATGTGATGCATGCAAGTTAATTAAGTAATTAATTAGTGCCTTACGATTAGATTAGATCTAAGTCATGCACATGATGCACCCTTCGATTAGATTAGATCTATCGAGTATATGATACGCCTCATCGTTTAGATTAGATCTAAATCACGTCAACTCGTAATGCCTACCATGCCGTGATACCTACCACTACCTCGATCGCATGTTGTTGTTGAATCTGCCAAAGCAGAGCAACACATACTATCTTGGTAGGGTACGGAGGGACAATCTTGGTCCCGCCTATCAACGCATGGGTGAGTACAACTCAATTAGATTGAGTATTCCTAGTTAACTCGGTTGGATCGAGTATAACTATAGCCATTCTTCCAACGGTTGTAAAGATAGGTCAAAATCACATATATATTAACTCTCGGGCGTATTAGCCAAAGCTAACTCGAGTTTTAATATAAATACGGATATTGATCCTATAAACAAGATTTGCATAGAGATGTAATTGGTAATCGTTACCTACCGATCATACTAAGTCTTGGGCGTATTAGCCAAAGCTAACTCAAAGGGTTAGTATGATGTGGATCTTGTCCCACATGAATTATAGAATTCAGTGGGAGCATCATTTAGTTAAAGGCCTAATTAAATGATTAAGAATATGATATTTATTTCTACATTTATTTTTGTTGTAGAATTACCATGACGTCGAATACGAACATCTTCTCCCTGCGATCTGTCCTTAAGAAGGACAAGCTCAACGGAGCAAATTTCCTGGACTGGTACAGGAACCTGAGAATAGTTCTCACCCAAGAACGTAAACTGTACGTTCTGGAGCAGCCCAATCCGGAGGCTCCTCCTGCCACTGCCACGCGAGTAGACCGAGATGCTTACAAGAAGCATCAAATGACGCATTAGATGTGTCCTGTCTTATGCTCACGACCATGAACTCTGAGCTTCAGAAGCAACATGAGTTGATGGGTGCTTACGATATGGTTGAACATCTTTGTCACCTATATCAAGGACAAGCAAGTCACTGGAAGAGGAACTCCAAAGAATACCTGGAAGATCTTAAGAAGAAGAGAAATAAGATTTCTACTTCAGGTATACATGTTATAGAAGTCAACCTCTCTATTTCTTCATCAAGGGTATTAGATACCGGATGTGCTTCGCACATTTGTACTAATGTACAAGCGTTGAGAAATAGCAGGGCATTGACGAAGGGTGAGATAGACCTACGAGTAGGCAATGGAGCACGGGTTGCTGCTATTGCTGTAGGAACTTACCATCTATCTCTGCTCTCTGGACTTGTACTAGAATTAGATGATTGTTGTTATGTGTCTGTCTTGACTAAGAACATAATTTCAGTTTCTTGTTTGGACAAGAAAGGATTTTCGTTTACAATAAAGAACAAATGTTGTTCCGTCTATTTAAACGATATGTTCTATTGTAGTGCACCTCTGATAAACGGACTCTATATTCTAGACCTTGAGAGCCCTATCTATAACATAAATACCAAGAGGTTCAAGTCAAATTACCTGAACCAAACTATCTCTGGCACTGTCGCTTAGGTCATATAAATGACAAGCGCTTATCCCAGCTCCATAAGGATGGTTTGCTGGACTCATTTGATTTTGAATCTTATGAGACGTGTGAGTCATGCCTACTAGGCAAGATGACCAAGACTCCCTTTAGTGGGCACATTGAAAGAGCGACTGATTTGTTAGGACTCATACATAGTGATGTATGTGGCCCTTTCAATATCGCTTCTAGAGGCGGTTATAGGTACTTCATCACATTTACTGATGACTTCAGTAGATATGGTTATGTGTACTTGATGACACATAAATCATAACCTCCATGATGTGGCACACACCTAAGTAACCATGATGATGTGGAGCATCATAATTGGTCCACATCTTGCCAACTCACTAATGAGGTGGCATAAAGTCAAGTCAAACTTGACTCTTCATCTTCCTCTCAAGTCAAGTCAAACTTGACTTAATCTCTCTCATGGTTGATCCAATCCAACAATTTAATTCAAGCCAATTTAATATAATAAATCTAATTCATTTAATTAAATTGATTCAATGAATCATAATCTAAATTAGACTCATCGAACACATGAATTAACTTGAGTCCAACTCAATTAGCCCAATTAGGATTACTTTTAATCCAATTTGATTCATCAAATGAATCTAATCCTCTTGGTTCATCATATGATCCTAATCTCCATCTCATTGTCCTTAGTGTGTGACCCTATAGGTTCTTGTAACGTTGGCAATGTCCCTAAACCCATTTAGGAGCATAAGTAATGAGCAGTATCTAGCAACACATCATTACTACCCAAGTTACAAGAATGTTGAGATCCAACATCACCTTGTGACTACTAATTGTGACTCCTCACAATATATGACAAGTGTCCTTCTATCCTAGACATCTAGATTGATCAATGTAAGGCATAGACCATGTCATCCTCTGATCAATCTAAATCCTGAACTCCAAGTAGACTCACTAAATCAAATGAGCTCAATATCTCATATTGACTCATTTGGGCATAGCCATGCACTTCGTGGTCTCACTCTATCAAGAATATCGATGTCTCGCCTGTCATATAGGATGGATAGATCCCATCTACATCACTCACATCCCTCCACATAATTTGTTACATACCCAGTAATCGCCTTTATAGTCCACCCAGTTACAGGTGACGTTTGACGAAACCAAAGTACATAACTCCTTATGTAGGGAACCATGGTGACTTCAGGTCTAAAGACTAGTAGTCATACTAATAGCCACATGAGAAAGTATATGACACTCATATAACGATCCATGATACTTTCTCATGGCAGGTCATTCAGTATACATTCTCTAATGCATACCCATGTGTCAACCTGATATCTCTATATCCATGACTTGTGAGATCAAGTCATCAAGTTGACCTACATGCTAGTCTTATTGCATTAACATTGTCCCTGAATGTTAATACTCGACTAGGAATGATTAAGAGTAGTGTTCCCTATATCATCTCACTATCAATTCAACCAATCGATTGATATCAGTAATCGCCTTTATAGTCCACCCAATTACGGGTGACGTTTGACGAAGCCAAAGCACGTAACTCCTTATGTAGGGAACCATGGTGACTTCAGGTCCAAGGACTAGTAGTCATACTAATATCCACATGAGAAAGTATATGACACTCATATAACGATCCATGATACTTTCTCATGGCGGGTCATCAGTATACAATCTCCAACGTATACCCATGTGTCAACTTGATATCTCTATATCCATGACTTGTGAGATCAAGTCATCGAGTTGACCTACATGCTAGTCTCGTCGCATTAACATTGTCCCTGAATGTTAATACTCGACTAGGAATAATTAAGAGTAGTGTTCCCTATATTATCTCACTATCGGTTCAACTAACCGATTGATATAGGTAAGAACGCTCTACTCAAGGACGCTATTATACTTAATTATTTGGCACCAGTACAAGTAAGTACAATAACCAAAATAAATGCCTTTGTTTATATACAAGAATATGATACCATGAATCCATACAACAATCATCAAATGATTGGCTCTAGGGCTCTAACTAACATTACACCCAATGGGTTTGACGCCTTCAGGTGGATCAACCAAAGTCCATAGTTGGTTGGTGAATATGGATTCCATCTCGGATCTCATGGCCTCTAGCCATGTCTCAGAATCTGTGCTCATCACAGCTTCCTGATAGGAGGTAGGCTCATTCTCAACGAGCATAACGTCATCATGGTCAGACAAGAGAAATGAGTATCTCTCTGGCTGACGACGTACCCTATCAGACCTGTGAAGAGGTAGGTCTACTTGAACTGGTTGTTGCTCCTCAACTCCTTGTGGAACAATGTCATCACCCACAACACTTTGTGGTTCTAATTCAACTTCCATCAAGGCTTCAGTGCTATGGTCCATATCTTGAACTTCTTCACGATCGAACATAATCCCACTAGTTTTTCTAGAAACAAAGTCCTTTTTTTGAATTACCCCAGTCTTAGCCACAAACACTTTGTGTTGACTGGGAATGTAGAAGTAATGTCCCTTCGTTTCCTTAGGATATCCTATAAAATAGCACTTATCGGATTTGGGTCCCAGTTTGTCCGAGACTTAACGTCGAACGTAAGCCTCACAACCCTAAATTCTCATAAAAGACATCTGAGCATCTTTCCCAATCCCCATATCTTATATAGTGTCTTTATCACAGCTGTGGATGGAACACGGTTAAGTGTGAAGGCTGCTGTGTCTAGAGCATATCCCCAAAAAGACATAGGAAGATCTGTGTTACTCATCATAGACCGTACCATATCTAATAAGGTATGATTTCTTCTTTCGAATACACCATTCCACTGTAGTGTTCCAAGAGGAGTGAGTTGGTATAGAATCCCACACTCAGCTAGATAGTCACGAAACTCATAGCTAAGGTATTCACCACCTCGATCTGATCGAAGTATCTTAATACTCTTGCCTAGCTAGTTTTGTACTTTATTCTTGAATTCTTTGAACTTTTCAAAGAATTGTGACTTATGTGTCATCAGATACACATAACCATATCTACTGAAGTTATCAGTAAATGTAATGAAGTACCTATAACCACCTCTGACAGCGACATTGAAAGGGCCACATACATCACTATATATAAGTCCTAAAAAGTCAGTTGCTCTTTCGCTGTGTCCACTATAGGGAGTCTTGGTCATCTTGCCCAATAGGCATGACTCGCATGTCTCATATGATTCAAAAACAAATGAGTCCAGCGAACCATCTTTATGGAGCTAGGATAAGCGATTCTCATTTATATGACCTAAGCGACAATGCCAGAGATAGGTTCTGTTCATATCATTTGACTTGAACCTTTTGCTACTTATGTTATAGATGGGGTTCTCTAATTCTAGAATGTAGAGTCCGTTCTTCAGAGGTGCACTACAATAGAACATTTTGTTTAAGTAAACAGAACAATATTTGTTCTTTATTATAAACGAAAAACCTTTCTTGTCTAAACAAGAAACTGAAATGATGTTCTCTGTGAGAGCAGGCACATAACATGTAAGGACCCACGGATGAAATTAAGGAATTTATTTATGAAACTATTTAAGGTCACACAAGCGCAAATTAAAGGATTAATTTATGAAATATTCTACAAATTTTAGGAATTTTTCTAAATTTTAATTGAATTTATACGACATATTTCAAGGGGATATAACTATTAAAATTGAGGGAAGTATATGATACTTGTTAGGTTGAGAGTTGATTAGCTTAATTAACTTAGGGATAGGAATAATAAACCTAGGTATTCACCTCTCCCCCCCCCCCCCGATCCCTAACGATTTTCCCGAAGACGTCGACACCTCCTCGCTGGTCATCTCTGCACGGTGCTTTCCACCGTGCCCTAAGCTTCGACCGAGCGCAACTACACGCAGACGAGCTTCTGGAAATGGTGCGACGGACGCGGGGCTTTCAACGGTCTCTCCGACGGCGCAAAAGCCTCAGCGAGAGCTTCCAGCGGTGGTACGAGGAAGAGGAAGGCAAGTTCACATCCTTGTGATTTCTTGAAATCCATTAGGTAAGGGAGAGTAACATAGGAGGTGTTGAAATGCTTGTGGATGAGGTTTGTTTGATCGAATGGTCTGTGAATCCCATGTTCTATGATGATTTTTGCTTCGCCTGTTGTTTCCTTCTGGTTTTCGAGTGCGAATTTGGGTTTTCCGCAAGATGGCTTGGCTCTGTCGGGTTCTTCATGCTGATTTGAGTTAGGGTTCGTGTTTTGATGGCCTCGATTTGTTGCGTTGGTGTTGGATTTCCTCCATGTACAGCCGAAGGATTTGGGACAGGATGATGGTACTTTTCTCTTTGATTTATAAAGCATTTGCTTCTTCTCGTGGGTTCTATAAGGTTGGATCGATTCGGTTGTGAGTGTATCTACTGTGATAGCTGAGATCCGTAAGGTATAGAGGGGCGGGAACCTAAACCTAAAGAAGGTGAGCTTTGATATGGGTTTTCGATTGGCTTCTCACTGTGGGGTTTTGATTGGTTTTCTTTGGAGATGTCCTGATTTGATTCTTTTGTGAATGCTATCGATCGTTTTTTTTCTCTTGTGGATGTGTTCGATTGGTGTTTCTTTTGTGGATTGGTTTATTTCTTGTGGGATGTGTCCTTGTTGGAGGTTTCGGCTGAAGGTTTCCGGTTGATTTGCAAATTTTGCCGATAATGTTTGACGGTGGTTTCTGCGTGACCAAGATAAATTTTCACAGTAGGCTTTCCTGGAGATTTGGCTGGTGTTCGGTGAGTTGGGGTTTTGAATGTGATTTGTGTTTTTCGGAGATGAACAAGTTTAAATGGGATGCACATTATCTGTTTGTTTGATTATTCAATAGAGATGTTGGTTGTGATTCGAGCACTCCATGACGCTCTGGATTCTACTTGAGGAATTTTGTGATGATTTAGAGTCGAATTTGTGCCTCCATGGGAAGTTTGCTTTGGAATCTTTGTATAGTTTCATTCAATATGTTTACTCCGCTGCTTGATATCGTTTACGGGTTTTGAATTGAGAATTCCGTGTGGATTTTGCAGTACATAGAACTTGGTTGTGGTGATATTCTTCGTGCTAATTAAGAGATTTACTGGTTTTGGTAGTAAGTTTGGTTGTTCCTTGGAATTTATTGCTGTTGGGATTTTTGTGAGGATACATTTTGCAGTGAAACAAAAGAACAAAATTGTTAGCATTTCAAATTTTCATTTAGGAGTAGAAATTGAATTAACTACTGGTATGGTAGTAGTTGTCATGGGTATGAACTATTTTTCCTAAATCTTAGTCTTGTAATGTAAGCTTACTGGTTATTTGTCTATCTCTTGTGATAAATTAATGTCTAAACCTGCTCATATATTTTCCTATGATGCATTTAGTTTGAATATGAATGGATACAGAAAAAAAAATTGACATGTTTACAGTATACGAAGAATTGAGTTATTGTTAAATTGACATGTTTACAAGATACGATGAATTGAGCTATTGTTTTGTTTATGTTATGGGTAGTATAAGTTTTATGTGGCTAGATGGTTTAATATGTGCATATGTGGTAGCAGTACGGGATGAGTGACCCTGGATGAGCTCCGAGGAGGGCCCATCAAAACTTGACCGATACTGGAATTTATGCTAGCTTCGGCTATATGACTACATGTTCTCTAGGAGATACCTCTAGGTTCATGGGGTTGTTGACTGACTCTAATTGTGGTTACCGGATATGTGACATATTCACCCTTAATAGCTATGTAGGAACTTCTATATATCATACCTTTCTTCGGTTCGCTGTATTTGAGCAAAGTTTAAGCATGCTAGTTACTATTCTTGCTACTTCATGGATATCATATTACTCAACTAGGATTATACTTGCTGGGTTCGTAGACTCATGATGGCTACATTACAGGGAGGATGTCTACTAGGAGCATGCAGACGGAGTAGGCGAGGAGGTGAGATGGGCGCACGACATTGTCCAGACGTATATGAGTGCAAAGCATACTCGTTCCGTTGCGAGAGGTTCTTCATTTATATAGGGAGAGATTTGAGAATTCATTGTTACTTTTGTTAAACTCCTATTGGGATGTTGTTATTTACATTGGATAAGATAAATCATTATGATGGTATTGCACTACGGTTATCTACATAGCAGAGGTCAAGAGGGTTGCCAAAAAAAAAAAAATTTGAACACGGGATGTTTCATAACAACATTCAACTAATTCTAGAACAAGCCCAGAGGGAAGAGATAGAAAGTAAGTTTCTACAGCAACAGTAGCAACACGTGCTCCATTGCCTACTCGTAGGTCCACCTCGCCCTTCGTCAATGCCCTGCTATTTATCAGCGTCTGCATATTAGTACAAATGTGAGAAGCACATCCGATATCCAATACCAACGATGCAGAAATATATAGATTGACTTCTATAACATATATATCTAAAGTAGAAGTCTCACTCCTTTTCTTCTTAAGATCTTCAAGGTATCCTTTGCAGTTCCTCTTCCAGTGCCCTGTCTGACCGTAGTGGAAGCAGGTAGCATCCTTGGCAACCCCTCCTTTAGGTTTCATTACCTTGCCTTTACCCTTGGCTTGGGACTTTCCCTTACCTTTAGGCTTGCCCTTGCCTTTGTGCTTTCGCACCATCAAAATGGAGTTGGGCTTTACCTTCTTAGGGTTGAGCTCAGCAGTTCTCAACATGCTTAGCAGCTCAGGCAGAGGCTTGTCAATTTCGTTCATGTTGTAATTCATGATAAATTGACTGTAGCTCTCTGGCAAGGATTGCAAGATCAAGTCAGTGGCCAGTTCTTGGCCAAGTGGGAATCCTAGCCTCTGTAGGTTTTCTATGTACCCAATCATCTTGAGCACATATGGACCTACGAGAGTCCCATCTTGCATCTTGCACTGAAACAGTGCCTTGAAGATCTCGAATCTCTCGTGCCTCTCTTATCATTGATATAGTTGACGAAGATGTTCAACCATATCATAAGCAGACATCAACTTGTGTTGCTTCTGAAGCTCAGAGTTCATGGTCGCGAGCCTGAGACATGACACATCTAATGCATCATCTTGATGCTTCTTATAAGCATCTCGGTCAGCTCGCGTGGCAGTGGCAGGAGGTGCCTCGGGAATGGGCTGCTCTAGGACGTACAATTTTCTTTCTTATGTGAGAATGATTCTCAGATTCCTGTACCAGTCCAGGAAATTAGCTCCATTGAGCTTGTCCTTGTCAAGGACAGAACGCAGGGAGAAGGTGTTCGTGTTCGTCGACATGTCAATCTACAACAGAAATAATGCAGAAAGTAAATATCATATTCCATTTATCATTTAATTAGGTTTTTAACTAAATGATGCTCTCACTGAATTATAGAACTTTTGTAGAATCAAGTCATGGATGTGATCAAACCACACTACTAGATTCATACTAATGGACTATAATTCACGCAGGACAAGATCCACATCATACTACGCCTTGAGTTAGCTTTGGCTAAATCGCCCAAAACTTAGTATAATCGGTAGATAACTAATTATCAATTACATCTCTATGCAACTCTTGTTTATAGGATCAAGATCCTCATTTATACTAAAACTTGAGTTAGCTTTGGCTAAATCGCCCAAGATTTAGTATAAATATGATTTGTATCCTATCTTCCAACCGTTGGAAAATGCCTATAGTTATACTCAATCCAATTGAGTTAACTAGTTATACTCAATCTAATTGAGTTTGTACTCACCAAGCTTTGATAGGCGGGACTAAGATTGTCCCTCCGCACCCTACCAAGATAATATGCGTTGCTTTGCTTTGACAGATTCAACAACAACAAATGATCGAGGTAGTGATGGGTATCAAAACTTGGTAGGCATTTCGAGTATACTTGATTAAGATCTAATCTAATCGTTAATGTGTATCATATACGCATCAAGGCACTAATTACCCTACAATAGCATGCATCACATACACACAAAGAATATAACAATATTCAAAGATAATGTGACATGGTTATGACCCTACTACGATCCTCTCTAGCCAAAGAGAAGATCGAATGGTCAACCTAGGGATAGCACATTATCTAAGGTCTTCATTTGACCACCTTGTGTTGTCGGTTCCCTTCTTATAACTCCATCTTCAATTGTACATTACAAAAGTGAAACTTGAGTTACATTCGAGTCTTAAGCTATTTTACAATAGGAATATTAAAAGAAGGAGGGCACGACACACAGGTCGTGTAACAAAATGCAACACGCACAACCAACTGACGGCTCGCAGGCCATATTATGAATTACAATACACAATTTCCAATCATATTGGGTCTTTTGGGCCATAACCATGAAACACATCACACACATATTCAAAATATGCATTTTTCATAAATTTTCTACCATTCTAACAACCCTTTATGAGTCGCAACTTCGCGGCGATCTCGCTTGTTGATTTTTTAAGCCGAGGTCAAGCAACAATTCCCCTTGCGGGGTTAGGGGCAGCACCCCTACTCACAAAATTAATTTTGTGAGTGTTACATAGACCTTACAACACCTAAAATCACTTAGATCACCGATTTGGCCGAGACCAACTTGTTGCGAAAAATTTTTCTTCGTGGCAGAAAACCTCCAAGTGACTATACACTTGTTGTTTCTCTCCCAAGAGAAAAATACTCATAAAATGTTAAAATTTAATAAATCTACAGGAATTTACAGATCTGTAAATATCCAATAAAATGCAAATAAAATAAGTATATGCTTCGCACGTGGCTCTGATACCATTGTAGGAACTTTCGAGCCACAAAAACCATTTTTTTTGCGTTGCGGAAAATCTCGAAGTTCTTGCCACGGATCCGTACGAAGATAAAATTTTGCATATACTTAGTTTTTGTTGGTGCAGCGGAGGCCGGCAAGAGGGGGGTGAATTGCTGAAAACACAAAATAAAAATATCCTCCTCGGATTTCAACTCAATTAACGCAATAGTAAATAAGTAAAGGAAGAAATAAAATTAAACTAAGCAAGGAAATAGAAATTAAGTAGAAAACAGGATTTAACCTGGTTACAACCAAGGAGGTTGTTAATCCAGGGCAGTAAGAAAAAGCTCAGTAGAAAAATCTCCTTTGCTGAAGGCGGAGAAGCCTTTTACATTTTGGAAGCTTAGAACTATTGCTAGGAATGGCTACACAATGATTGCTTGAGTTGTTGTTGAATTCCTAGCTCCAGGGGCCTTTTTATAGCTCCTGGAAAGTCTATCTCGAGGGTCCAAGGCGCCTCCAACAAGGTTTAAGGCGCCTCCAACTCGATCTACGGATAAAACTTTATCCGCAGCGCAAACGGTCAAACTGGACTGCTCAAGGCGCCTTAAACAATCATTCAAGGCGCCTTCAATGTGTTCAAGGCGCCTTCAATGTGTTCAAGGCGCCTTCAATGTGTTTAAGGCGCCTTCAAGGTTACTGCTACAGTAATTTCTGCCTCTTTTGTCTTCTTTTCTTCTCCTCTTTAGCTTCCGAAGCTCTGTTCTTTTGGGTGATTGCGACCAACCGGAATAGGGCTCACCCGAACCCAATTCCCGACCTTCTCCTCGAGCAGCCTTCCGTCCTCGGCCGCGCACGCTCTTCACGCCCACCGGAGTACTCTTCCACAGCTCTCTCGTCCTTCGGACGCACCGAGCCCGTCGGCTCCCTTCCCGTGCCGTCCTTCTCGCTAGCTGCGTCTTCCGCTCGACTTCCTGTGTTCCTAAGCTCCTGCACACTCAGACACAGGGATCAAACACAGCAGGACCTAACCAACTTGGTTGATCACATCAAAACTACCACGGGGTCCAACAGTTTTCTCCTAGATCTACACTAGATCTACATGGTAGAGATTATACCTTTGTAGTGAAGCCCTTCGCTTATCTCGCTCGTCCAAAAGTTGTCGGATCTCGTAGAGTGTCAAGTGAACACTCCGCTATACGTATCCACACGGACAAGAGATAGAGAAAACCCACTTAGAGTGTGCTAGCACTCTCAAAGGGTTTCAGCAATGGAGGATGAGGGAGAGGGAAGAAGAGAGGAGGAAGAAGAAGACTTGAATTCCAATCAATGTGTGGCCGACCACTCTTGAGAGGTTTTAAACCTCCATGTAATACCAAGAGTCATGACTCTTGGTCTCCCTCATGAGGTGACACACACTTGATGTAGCCTTGATGATGTGGACCATCATCATTGGCCGGCCCCATGCCTAGTCACAAATGATGTGGCATTTGGTCAAGTCAAACTTGACCCTTCATCTTCCCTCTCAAGTCAAGTCAAACTTGACCTCTTATCTCCCATGATTGATCAAATCCAACCTTTGATTCAAGTCATCTTAATTTAATGAATCTCTCATTCATTGATTTAAATTGATTCAATGAATCATAATCTAAATTAGACTCATTGGACACATGAATTAAATTGAGTCCAACTCAATTAGTCTAATTTGGATTAATCTTAATCCAATTTGGTTCATCATATGAACCTTATCTCTTGGTCCATCTTATGAACCTAATCTCCATCTAATTGCCCTTTGTGTGTGGCCCTATAGGTTCTTGTAACGTTGGCAATGCTCCTAAACTCATTAAGAAACATAAGTAATGAGCGGTATCTAGCAACACATCATTACTACCCAAGTTACAAGAATGTTGAGATCCAACATCACCTTTGTGACTACTAATTGTGACTCTCACAATATATGATAATGTCCTTCTATCCTAGACATCTAGATTGATCAATTGAGGCATATATCATGTCATCCTCTAATCAATCTATATCTTGAACTCTAAGTAGACTCACTCTAATCAAATGAGCTCAATATCTCATATTGACTCATTTGGGCTTGGCCGTGCACTTAGTGGTCTCACTCTAAGAAGAATCATGATGTCACTCCCGTCATATAGGAGGGATAGATCCCATCTACATCACTCACATCCCTCCGCATAATTTTTTACATACCTAGTAATCACCTTTATAATCAACCCAGTTACGAGTGACGTTTGACGAAGCCAAAGTATGCAATTCTTTATGTAGGGAACCATGGTGACTTCAGGTCCAAGGTCTGATAGTCATACTAATAGTCATATGAGAAAGTATATGACACTCATATAACGATCCATGATACTTTCTCATGGCGGGTAATTCTGTATACATTCTCCAATGCATACTCATGTGTCAACTTGATATCTATATATCCATGACTTGTGAGATCAAGTCATCGAGTTGACCTACATGCTAGTCTCATCGCATTAACATTGTCCTTGAATGTTAATACTTGACTAGGAATAATTAATAGTGTTCTCTATATCATCTCACTATCAATTCAACCAATCGATTGATATAGATAAGAACCTTCTACTCAAGGACGCTATTATACTTAGTTATTTGGCACCAATATAAGTATAATAACCATAAAGAAATGCCTTTATTAGTATATAGGAATATGATACATCGAGTCCATACAACAATCATCATATGATTGGCTCTAGGGCTCTAACTAACATACTCTTCTCAGGAGATTTACCTTATGCCAGCACGATCCTCCAGATCGACTGGACTTTTGCTCGGCGCTCGATGCTTCCGGACTTTCTGCTGGACGCCCGCTTCCTGACCCGTCCAGTCTTTCTCCTGGTTCATGATAACAGAACTTTCCACCTAGGGTTACCACCTCTAGGACTTTTGCCTGAAACCCTCGACCCGCTAAGACTTTTCGCATAGGGTTACCACCCCCTATAACCTAGGGTTACCACCCCCTAGGGTTTTCCATCTACCTAACAGCAGCTAGGACTTTTGCCTAAGTACACTTAGGACTTCCTACAATCTTATTCAAACTGTTAGATCACAAATAGCTTAACTTTGAACCCTTTGCCATTATCAAAACACAGGTTCGATCGTCAGATGCTTCTAGCATCAACAATCTCTCCCTTTTTAATTATGACAACTGAAATTCAAAGTTAAGTAAAGATAGATGCATAAGTAACAATTTTTTAAAGTTTTAGTATAAGCAAGAATAAGTGAACAATTTTAGATGCAACCAAAACTTTTAATCTAAAACTTTTAAAGTTTAAGGCTCCCCCTTAATTAAGGCTTTCTCTTGAATTGATTTTTTGAATTTTATGCTTACTTTCCCCCTTTGCTATATATCAAAAATATAAGATCAGTAAGAAAGAAAAACCATAGTGTTTAGGTATATTTGAAAAGATTTTAAGAAGTAATGTTTAGTTATACCTTGAAGAGAAGAAGAACTTAGCTTAGAAGAAATGGTCTTGTAAGACTTTTAGCTAAGACTTAACTAATTTTGAGAATATGTTGAAAAAAAAAACCTAGTTAAACTAAGATATTTTTTGTTGTAAACAACAAGCTAAGTAAATGTTAAGGGTTTAGAGAGGATCCTTTTTAAGATAGTTATATTGAAAAGCATAATTCGAGTAATTACTTGGGTAACTTTTGAAAGCAAAATCCTTTTGAGAAAAGTTAAATTTGAAAGACTTTATAGATTTTTTTTCTCAAAAATTAGCTAAGTTTGAAAGTATTTGATAAAAAATATTTGAAAACGGCTATACAAAAAAAATTTAATAAGCCTTTGAAAAAATAGCTTTGAGAATGTTATTAGAAAATATAACTGAAGTTGAAAAGTACTTAGTTTGATTTTGAACTTGAAAATATTTAAATAATTTGGGTTTGAAAGACTTTGTTAAATTTTTTAGCTGCTAAGAGGGAGGAGCTTAACTCATAAAAACTTTAATTAAGGTTGTTCATTTAAGTAGTCCTAAGGTCCAAGCGTAAGTAATTAATCATTTAATCCCCTGGGTCAAGTGTGTCTAACCATTATGTTGGTGCAGTGAGTACCAGATGATCGAACCTGAGTTTTGATTATGGCAAAGGGCTCAAAGTTAAGTGGTGGTGTTATCTAACAAAGTTCATGGAGCTTGCAGGAAAGTCCTAAGTGATACTTAGGCAAAAGTCCTAGCTGCGGTTAGGCAGGTAAAAACCCTAGGGGGTGGTAACCCTAGGTCATAGGGGGTGGTAACCCTATGCGGGAAGTCTTGGCAGGTCGATGGCTTCAGGCAAAAGTCCTAGGGGGTGGTAACCCTAGGTGAAAAGTCCTGGTGTCGCGAACCAGGTGAAAGTCTGGACTAGCCGGGAAGCGGATGTCCAGCAGAAAGTCCGGAAGCGTCGAGTGCCGAGCAAAAGTCCATCGATCCGGAGGATCGTGGCAACAGGTAAATCTCCTAAGTGGAGTAGGTGAGGACGCTGCCCCGTAGAGGAACAGAGGCGTGTCGACCTAGGGTTTCCTGGAAACCCAAGTCGACTTGACATCCGAGACCGTTAATACTTCATTTATAATATCTATTGTATTATGTGCTAACTTTGTGCTGGGTAGTGTTTGGGACTAACGTATCTTGCGGTGCAAAGGAGCAACTTAAAGCCTCGGATGAACAGTGTCCAAGGCGCCTCCATGGAGCTTGGAGGCGCCTCGGATGCAAGGCTGGAGCTGGCTGCGAGAAGCTGCTCAAGGCGCCTTGATGAACAGTGGAAGGCGCCTTGAACAGATGAAGGCGCCTGGTGAACAGTGGAAGGCGCCTTGAGTCTGTGATAAGATTCGACCAGTTCGCTCCTCATCTCCCCGGCTGACTCGGCTGTTCAAGGCGCCTTGGTGAACAGTAGAAGGCGCCTTGAACACCCTTTATAAGGGGTTTCGACCAGCAGCTCCTGACAAGAACTTCCAAGCAATCTTTCTGCTACAAGCTGCTCACGAGACGATCCCGAAGTGCTGCTACGAGACACCGACGACCCGGAGCTCCGAAATCTTCAGATTACGATATTGTCGTCGGTATAACTGTACTTTTTCATTATACTTAACTGTAATACTTGTACTCTTGTCGAGCTTATAGTTGTTGCCCACGGAAAGCGATCAAGGATCGCGGGCCTTCGAGTAGGAGTCGTCACAGGCTCCGAACGAAGTAAATTCTCTTGTCTTTCTGTGTGTTTGTTTACTTTCCGCTGCGTTACTTCTCCGATAGTTGTTACGATTCCGATAATAGAACGATTTTAGCCACGAGCGCTATTCACCCCCCCTCTAGCGCGTCTCGATCCAACAATTGGTATCAGAGCGGGGTCGCTTTGAACTGGTGCAACCACCATTCAAGCATTTTTTGTGGCTTTGTCGTGTGTATAGGGTAAAAATAAAACCTTACGCCTTTCGTTTTTTTTTCCCTCCAAAATTATTTTTGAAAAATTCATTATCATCCTTTTCACGGCTTATTAGTATTGATAAAATATTGAATTTGGCAAAATTTGAAATAATATCTTTTAAAATATTTTTTTAATAATATTTTATTATTTTTCGAAACTGGTGAACTTCTATTTCTATCCTTCCATACTGCACTGCTAATCCAGGATCAAGTCCTGGTACATAGTTTTGCTATTTTTTTGTGGGCAAGGTTCTTTTAAATGGCCCTCCAAGAAGGCTTTAGCACTTTTCGCCCCCCGCTTTTCTCCGGCGAAGACTTTACCTATTGGAAGAACCGGATGATCTACCTTCTCAAGACGCAAGTCGAGATGTGGATCATCATCCAGACCGGTCTCGAGCTACCACTTGACGGCGCTGGAGAACTCGTTTCATGCACTAACTGGGATACCAGCATAAGAAAGAAGGTCGAAGCTGATGCCAAAGCAACCTGTATGCTGCAATGCGGGTTGACAAAAGAAGAACTGAATAGAGTCGGACCATTTTCAAGTGCGAAGGAGCTGTGGAACAAACTAATCGAGCTGCACGAGGGCACGTCAGACGCTAAAGTAAGTAAGCGTGATTTAATTTTAAATAAATTATATAATATTAAAATGCAGGAAGGTGAGACGGCGAACCAGCTTCACGCACGCATCCGGGACCTACTCAACGGGCTTCATGCGATCGGCCAAAAAGTGGAAAACCGCGACGTAATAAGGTACGCGCTAAGTGCTTTTCCGAGGAACACTTTGTGGGCATCCATGGTTGATGCTTACAAAGTTTCCAAGGATTTATCCTCAATAAAACTAGATGAATTGTTCTCTGAATTAGAATTGCATGAGCAGACTAATGCACGCCCGGTCGAGAAAGGTGTTGCTTTGGTTGCAGGTACTAGCAGAACACGTGAACCGACGTCAAGGCGCAAATCTAAAATATCAGAGGACGAAGACGATGAATCAGACGCAGAAGACGAAGACGAAGTTATTTCCAAGTTGATAAAACTCGTACGGAAGATGTGCAAGTCGAAGAAGGCAACTCAAATGAACACAAAGGACAGATCAGATGTCACCTGCTACGGCTGTAACCAAAAAGGTCACTACAAGCCAGATTGCCCAAACAAGAAGAAAAGAAGAAAGGCATTGAAAGCAACCTGGTCCGAGTCGTCAAACGAATCCGAGACTGACAAGGAAGAAGAACCAACGAGCTTTCTCGCATTACCGGCGCAGGCTAACATAATTGACGAAATCGAGTCCGAACTCGAGTCCGAAGCCGAGAACGAGTCAGAAACAGAGTCCGAGCGAAGCCACGGATCCGCATCCGTTTCCGAAGGCCCGATCCCCACTGTAAGTTCTTTTCTCGCCGAAACTCAAATAGATGACTTAAGAAATTTAGTTCCTTATTTGCTTAAAAAATTGGCTAAATCCAACATCCGGGTTAGGTCGCTCCAAAAGGAAGTAATAGCCCTTAAGGAAGCAACTGACTCGAGTTCTTTAACTGAGTCAGTTCAAGTTGGAAGTTCAACTCAAGTCCAACAACTTGAGGAAGAAATTTCCAATTTGAAAACTCAAATTAAAGAACTCAAGGATACGTTAGAACGCTTTACATTGGGTTCCAAGAATTTGGATCTGATTCTTGGAAAACAGAGTGTCGTTTACAACAAATCCGGACTTGGATTCAAGCCCAAAACTAAATATAGATCATATCTGTCGTTGGTAAATAGAAATAAAAGGAACATAATTCAAGCATGGGTCCCCAAGTCCAACCTAGTTAATCAAATTGGACTTGGACAATATTGGGTCCCTAAGGATCAGGTCCACTACCTCGATAGACCATATCGAGGCTATGATCCAGGGGGAGCAAGAAGGAAAACAATTTTATTAAATTAAATTCAAAATTCATAAATCTAAAATCCACAATTAAATTAAAATTCAAAAATTAAAATTCGAAATTTAATTAAAATTCAAAATTCGAAATTAAAATTCAAAAATTTAAAATTCAAAAATTAAAATTCGAAATTTAATTAAAATTCAAAATTTGAAATTAAAATTAAAAAATTACAAATTCAAAATTCGAATTCAAAATTAAATTCAAATTTTGAAATTTAAAATTCAATAGAAGGAGGATCCAGAATAGCTGGCACTCCCAACTAAACTACCCGACTGGGTAACCGAACTTAATCTACCCGAAATGGGTAAACAAGAGTAGACAACCCGGCAGGGTAATTAAGGTTAGATAAAATAGGCTAGGTTTTAATTTTACTAACAGTACTGGTGAAGTTTTTGGATGATAGTACGTTAGGGAAGCTTGGGCATCGCATGTCTAGGAAGATATGGCTTCGACCTGGTGCATTTGGCCAAGTGGAACTGACCGAAGCTACCCTTAAATGGATCCTAACTAGTTAGACCAAGTTTTAGTATTAAGTTCAATGGGTAAGACTATTTGGAAAACCTCGAAGGCATGGTTACTTTAATGAGTTCCTTGTGACTCACCATAGCCTAGAAGTTTATCCAAAGAATGCTTACTTGTTGAACCCAAAACTAAACCTGAATCTAACACAAAGTTAAACCAACCCCTTAAACTGAACCACAATTCATCTCATCACAATTATAGGATTACCTGATTGAAAATTTAGATCGGGTGAGATGACTAAGAAATTAAAACTAAAATTAACTTAAATCAAGTTAATTCAAAATTAATTTCAAAATCTTTTAAAACTTAATTTCAAAATCATTTCAAAAATCTTTTGAAAATCAATTTCAAAATTATTTAAAAAATCATTTCAAAAATCTTTTGAAAATCAATTTCAAAATTATTTAAAAAAAAACATTTCAAAAATCTTTTTGAAAATCAATTTCAAAATTATTTAAAAAACATTTCAAAAATCTTTTGAAAATCAATTTCAAAATTATTTAAAAATCATGTCAAAACTTAATTTCAAAATCATTTCAAAAATCTTTTGAAAATCAATTTCAAAATTATTTAAAAATCATTTCAAAAATCTTTTAAAATTAATTCAATTACTATCAAAATATTAATTTAAAAGGATTTAAAAATATTTTTCTGATTGGTAAAGTTAACTCTAATTAATTTTCAATAAATTCTCAAAAGTTTAGCATTTTCTCATTTGGAACTTAAATTTTCAATATTTTCAAATAATCTCATCTCAAACTCATTCATAAGCTGCACATGTTTGATAATCTAGAATGGATGAGCTGAAATTAGGATAATATAAAGTTCTTCTTATGCTTGTACTCTAAGACCCTAAGAATTTAATTTGGCATTAATTAAGGGGGAATGAACAGAGTCATGCTAGTACTTTAAGGCTAAACAAATTCCTTTAGGGCTCTGATACCCAATCAAGTTAAATAATTTAATTTGATTCATGCTTGGACACCTAAACTCAAAGAAGTTATTAAGGCATTAACTTAAAATTTAAATTATCTATGCAACAATTTTTTTCAAACACCGTATGAATTGAGCTAAGTACTTCACCTAAATTTTTTTCTGAGTACTTAACTATGCTACCCTTTAGGGGGAGCTTAAATTAACTAGACTATTTCTCTCTTCTTAATTCTTTTTGATTTATGTCAAAGGGGGAGAGAAAAGTCAAAGTTAAGAAATCAAGAATGAAAGGGGGAGCATAAACTTTAAATTTTATTTATGCATTGATGCTTCTGGTTAACTTTCATTATTTATTCCTTTATTTAAAAGTTATGTTTTACTTAACTTTGAACCAAGATTGCCATAATCAAAAAGGGGGAGATTGTTGGTGCAGTGAGCACCAGATGATCGAACCTGAGTTTTGATTATGGCAAAGGGCTCAAAGTTAAGTGGTGGTGTTATCTAACAAAGTTCATGGAGCTTGCAGGAAAGTCCTAAGTGATACTTAGGCAAAAGTCCTAGCTGCGGTTAGGCAGGTAAAAACCCTAGGGGGTGGTAACCCTAGGTCATAGGGGGTGGTAACCCTATGCGGGAAGTCTTGGCTGGTCGATGGCTTAGGCAAAAGTCCTAGGGGGTGGTAACCCTAGGTGAAAACTCCTGGTGTCGTGAACCAGGTGAAAGTCTGGACTAGCCGGGAAGCGGATGTCCAGCAGAAAGTCTGGAAGCGTCGAGTGCCGAGCAAAAGTCCAGTCGATCTGGAGGATCGTACTGGCAACAGGTAAATCTCCTGAGTGGAGTAGGTGAGGACGCATTCCCCGTAGAGGGAACAGTAGGCGTCGGGTCGACCTAGGGTTTCCGGTTGGAAACCTGAAGTCAGACTCGGACAGTCTGGAGACTGTTAATACTTCATTTATAATATCTATTGTGCTAACTTTGTGTTGCAGGTAGTGTTTGGGACTAACGTATCTTGCAGGTGCAAAGGAGCAACTTAAAGCCTCGGATGAACAGTGTCCAAGGCGCCTCCATGGAGCTTGGAGGCGCCTCGGATGCAAGGCTGGAGCTGGCTGCGAGAAGCTGTTCAAGGTGCCTTGATGAACAGTGGAAGACGCCTTGAACAGATGAAGGCGCCTGGTGAACAGTGGAAGGCGCCTTGAGTCTGTGATAAGATTCGACCAGTTCGCTCCTCATCTCCCCGGCTGACTCGGCTGTTCAAGGCGCCTTGGTGAACAGTAGAAGGCGCCTTGAACACCCTTTATAAGGGGTTTCGACTAGCAGCTCCTCACAAGAACTTCCAAGCAATCTTTCTGCTACAAGCTGCTCACGAGACGATCCCGAAGTGCTGCTACGAGACACCGACGACCCGGAGCTCCGAAATCTTCAGATTACTATATTGTCGTCGGTATAACTGTACTTTTTCATTATACTTAACTGTAATACTTGTACTCTTGTCAAGCTTATAGTTGTTGCCCACGAAAAGCGATCAAGGATCACGGGCCTTCGAGTAGGAGTCGTCATAGGCTCCGAACGAAGTAAATTCTCTTTTCTTTCTGTGTGTTTGTTTACTTTCCGCTGCGTTACTTCTTCGATAGTTGTTACAATTCCGATAATAGAACGATTTTAGCCACGAGCGCTATTCACCCCCCCTCTAGCGCGTCCGATCCAACACAATAGTTACTCACTGCTTACCTAGAAGGTAACATCTTCCACTTGGCTAGTCAAGTTAGGTTGAAAATCCAGTTAGATTTGACTAATTCAGGATCACTTAACTTGATTACAGTATTTTTGGTATTTAACGCCCAGACTTCCTGTGATGCACAAAAATAAGCATACTGAAGTCTAGGTTGTACTATATGCATCTCATGTCGTTCTAAGTTTTTCAAACACAAACAAGTTATGCCTAGTGTGCTTGTGAGATGCTCTGGCTGAAACTAGGAGAACATGATATCAAAAGATAAGTGTCTAGGCTAAGTCCAAAATTTGAAAGTCTAATAAAATCAGGATTTTTGAAATCATTTTTCCTAGAAGTTAAAAAAAATACAAAAAGGCATTGAATAAGTTTTAGTCTACTAAATACATTCCTATTTGTTTTATAGCAATAACCAGTAAGCAGAAAGTTGTGTAACTGAACCCTGATATGCAAAGGTTTAACTAGAATAGCAAAAGAAAGTGTCTGTCTCCAAAGTATAAGGTACAACTCATGAAAGGAGAGTATCAATAAGTGGGATTATCAGCTGGAGGGTCATCAGCTGGAGGTGGTGCAAGAGGCTGCTCGAGAGCAGTCTGCCCCTGACGAAGAGAGGCAAAGCCGGAAGCTATGTCTGTATGAAGCATGCGGAACTCATCCAACATAAGCCGTCGTGTCTGAGCGGAGTAAGCCTCGAGATGTGTGAGTCGGTCCTCAACATATAAGGAGGTGGATCGTCGAGTCGAGGTCGAGGGCCCTGACGAACTGGAGGGTTGTTCATGAAAATCCTCGGATGTGAACTCTAACACGTCCTCTCCCTCGGCTGGAGCAAAGAAGGCAAAGACCTCGGCGTCTACCTCGGGCCCTCTCGGAGCAACTGGCTCATCCTCGGCTGGCTCGGCTGGCGAAGGCCTGCCCACCCATGTTAGGACCCCCTGATCAGTGACATCTATATGTGCTAGCCTAAGTGAACCCAGCCCTGTTAGCTAGAGCCCTATAGCCAATCATTAGATGATTGTATTTTGGACTTATTGTATCATATTCTATATAAATAAAGGCATTTGGATTTTGGTTATTATACTTACTTGTATTTGTGCCAAATAAACTAAGTATAATAATGTCCTTGAGTAGATGGTTCTCACCTATATCAATCGGTTAGTTGAACCGATAGTGAGATGATATAGGGAACACTACTCTTAATCATTCCTAGTCGAGTATTAACATTCAGGGACAATGTTAATGCAATAAGACTAGCATGTAGGTCAACTCGATGACTTGATCTCACAAGTCATGGATATAGAGATATCAAGTTGACACATGGGTATACATTAGAGAATGTATACTGAATGACCCGCCATGAGAAAGTATCATGGATCGTTATATGAGTGTCATATAGTTTCTCATGTGGCTATTAGTATGACTATTAGTCCTTAGACATGAAGTCACTATAGATCCCTACATAAGGAGTTATGTACTTTAGTTTCGTCAAACGTCACCCGTAAATGGGTGGACTATAAAGGCGATTACTGGGTATGTAACAAATTATGCGGAGGGATGTGAGTGATGTAGATGGGATCTATCCCTCCTATATGACGGGAGTGACATCAGTTGTCACGCCCCAGGTAGTCCCTGTCCGAAGAAATTTCGGCAGCATCTCCCCTGTACGGCGGACAATATGAATCTCGAATACATATATCTCCATACCTCGGCCACACACGACCGGAATAATACAATACAAATAAGAACAAACCACGCAGTTTATATCAACATTCCACATAATTCAACCTATAATCAATCCACGCAGTCTAATAAGGAAAGATGATATAGAATCTCGAAGATATATGTAAAACATCCTACTCCACTACATCGAAGAAACAAATCCACGAAGTAATGGAAATACAACCGCAGCGGAAAACAAAAGTAGCAAACCCGAATGTCCAATGTAAAGTCCACAATACAAACCCACAATACAAGTATTTAAGATGCAAAAGCAAAATATAATCCGACAAAGAAAATCCTCGCGATAATGGGGCTAGCGACGGCCTCAACCTGAAAAGTAGTAACAACGGGGTGAGTTCAAAGAACTCAGCTGGTAATCCAATAGACATGTACAGCAATATATAACTACCAGTAATATCCTAAGGTACAGTCTCCTAAACCATAGGATCAATAGTACAGTTCTCTAACCATACAACCTACGACATAGTCTCCTAACAGTTCTACAGATATGCAGAGCTGAAACAAACTGTAGTAACCCACAATATACATAAAGCACAATCTATAGCAAGAATAATAAGGAAATGCATAACTGTAATAAACTATACTCACCTGCGAGGCTTGGGCAAATGACTGTGGACATACACAGATAAAGATAGTCAGAACAAATACGCATGTATCCTGTATGCATGTCAATCATATGAAGTCACCGAAGTGCATCATCCAATATGCAACAATCACAATAAATGCAATCTGTGCATATGATGCGATATGACATGGTCACCCCTGACGCTAGTCAGCCGTCTCACACGCGATGGCGAGACCGAGTAGGTAGGGCTGTGACACCGTGCACTCTGTCGTCACTACCCCTGATGAGTGACCGAGTGGACGGGATGCTGTCGGAGTACACCTATCCTCCTACCTCAAACATAGTGAGGGAGCGTAACGCTCTCAACTCCCGGTACGCAATGACGGGGAGGGATCCCTGTCCGCTACCACGCTGTAGTCACACTACCCATGAGCGGACCAGCGGAGCACTACAGAGCAACTACCATACACACCCTGGGTGCTGTGCCACTACCCATGCAGTGGTCACATTGTGTGCAGGCCTATGTAGCCGGCCGACGAGCTCAACAATAATGGAGTCGTCAATCGCCCAGCATGCAATCATGCAGGATGGTGCATGATGCTACAGTATGTCATACCTGAACATAGCCTCCTCCATATATGTGTGTGCCCAAAAGGTAAACGCATATATATAACCATGATATAATAGCATAAATCCAAAGACATCACATATAACAATGATGTAAGTATCATGAATCCAAGAGCATGTATCACACATGTAAAGCAACTAATCCAGTAGAGTAGCGCACTATAGATATGCATCTCTATGAACAGATATATACATGGCAAGAGATAAGTATCCAATCCTGAAGTAAAGCAACTAGCAGATGAAGCATGCGATAGGTATCAACTCGCTAAGACCAGGGAAGAAAATAATCTACTATCTGCCACTAGTAAATATATATAAGCTACACATATCATAAGACATTATCAAAAGATAAGTCAGAGGGTACCCGCCTCAAATAGAAGGTACAATCCAGTCCTAATCCAATGTCGAGACGTCTGTCTCGAATCGAAGTCCTGTGTCAAACAAACAATATATATTTTATTTAGCTAAATCCAAATGAATAGCTAAATAAAATCCCTAAAACTAAATTAGGGCAAAACACTAATCACACAACCTCAATCACAACTTACCAATTTAAATCTAATGGTCGATTAGGGTTTGTTACCTAATCCCTAACCACCAATTAGATTAGAAATCCAACGGTTGATTAGGGTTAATTACCCTAACCCTAACCATTTCATTGGATTTATTCTACACAATTACATCTACGCAATTTAACAACTAGTTACAACATGTATCAAAATCCCTCCACATAAACTACTAAGTAAAACTCTAATTCCAATCTAGAACAAGATCATCTAGAATTCAACTCCGAAACATGATCTACAACAAGATCAATTATCCTATTCCTTACCTTAAATCCAGTTGTTGTTGCTGCTGGATGGTTTACTGCCGAAATCAGAAAGTTCACAAATAGAACAGAGCAGATCGAACCTACTGTTGATGCTGGATTGAGGTGATTGTTACTGCCGGAACCAAACACAATTCCACAGCAAGAATGGAACCTCACCTCCCCTCACTGGAATCAATAGGATCAAGAAGGAATCAAAACAAAGATCACATATCAACATGAAATGATGATCTCTGATCAAGCAACACATAATTCCAAATAGAACTCACCTTCAACCGGGACCTCAGTTAGCAACAAGGAAGAGATCCAAGATCTAATCAAGAAAAATCCAGCACAATTGATCTGATACCTTTCCCTAACCAGAACAGAAGAATCAATGAGGAACATAACCCAATCGAACAGAAACCTTGAATCTATGAAATTCCCGACAACTCTTACCTCTATCGATCACCTCCAGACGATGTCGCACAACCCGATCCGGCGGAGAATACGCTGATTGCTCTGTGAGCAGCTCGTGGAGACGGAACGAAGGGTTGATAGGCTAGGGACGACACAGATCGCGCACCTGTCGTGCCCTAGCCACCTCGTCGGCGTCGCTCAGCTGTAGAACTCACCGGACAGAACCCTTGGCCGAAGAAGATCTAGGCTCCGCCGTGCTCCAGCAAGCTCCGGCGAACGAAGATGATCGCCAAAGGAGAAACTCCGCTCCCGTCGCCTCCGATTCGTCCGCGAGAGAGAGATCAAAGGAAGGGGAGAAGAGAGGATCGGGAAGGAGGAGAAGGTTCGGGTGAATAGGGTTCGGTGATGGGTTTAGGTAAGGAAAAGAAAGGAATTTATAATTTAAAACTTTTCCTCACTTAAATAGGTATCCCAAACAGGCTTTATCCGCGCCCGAAATTGATCCCCTCAAAACCCGTCGTACGAGCTCCGAAAAATTTCCAGAAAATTCCTAAAAATTCCGGAAAAATTCTATAAGGCTATTTTCCAAATAACCCTATTAATTGAATTTTCCGAGATCTCACATCAGTATTCTTGATAGAGTGAGACCACGAAGTGCATGGCCATGCCCAAATGAGTCAATATAGGATATTGAGCTCATTTGATTTAGTGTGTCTACTTGGAGTTCAAGATTTAGATTGATTAGAGGATGACACGGTCTATGCCTCATATTGATCAATCTAGATGTCTAGGATAGAAGGACACTTGTCATATATTGTGAGGAGTCACAATTAGTAGTCACAAGGTGATGTTGGATCTCGACATTCTTGTAACTTGGGTAGTAATGATGTGTTGCTAGATACCTCTCATTACTTATGTTCCTAAATGGGTTTAGAGCATTGCCAACGTTATAAGAACCTATAGGGTCACACACTTAGGACAATTAGATGGAGATTAGGTTTATATGATGAACAAAGAGGACTTGATTTATTTGATGGATCCAATTGGATTAAGAGTAATCCAAATTGGGCTAATTGAGTTAGACTCAAGTTGATTCATGTATACAATGAGTCTAATTTAGATTATGACTCATTAGATCAATTTAATTTAATGAATTAGATTCATTATATTAAGTTGGCTTGAATCAAATGGTTAGATTAGATCAACCATGGAAGAGATTTGGTCATGTTTGACTTGATTTGAGAGGAAGATGAAAAGTCAAGTTAGACTTGACTTTATGCCACCTCATTGGTGAGTTGGCATTGAAGTGGTCCAATGATGTTACTCCACATCATCATGGGTGCCACCTCATGGAAGTTACAAAGCCATTTTCTTAATAACTTCACATTAATTGCATTTAATGGGGGGTTACACTATGGGAAGTGGCCGGCCACTTTTGGTTTTGAATGGAATTCATTTTTTCATTCAAGTGTGCATTTTTCTTCCTTCTTCCTCTTGGAGCTCTCTTCCTCTCCTTCTCCTCCTCATCTTGGCCGAACCACAAATAGGTGCTAGCACACCTCTTTGTGTGTGTTTTCTCCACCTACATGTTCGTGTGGATACTTCTAGAGGGGTATCTATCTTGATACTCTCGAGATCCGGCGTTTTGGACGAGCGGGATACGCGAAAGGCACGCTTCGAAGGTATAATTCTTCTTCATGTAGATCTAGGAGTAGATCTAAGTTGTAAACTCGTACTCGTATCGTTTTTGAAAAGTTTTCTTCGCACGAGATCCGTTGGCTAGGGTGATTCGGGGTTTCCGCGACGCAAAAAAGCGGTTTTCGCGGCCCGAAAAACCCAACAGTGGTATCAGAGCCACGTGTGAAGCTTGTAGAAGTTTAATTTGATTTTTATGAAAAATTTAAGCTTCTGTACATTTCTGTAAATTTATGGTTTTTATAGTTTTAATAGTAATTTTTCTCGTAGAAGCGAAGCATAAGTGTTTATACACTTGTAGGCTTCGACTACCGAGAAGTTTTTCCCGAAACGACATCGTTTCGACCCAAAACGTTTTGGGACAGCGGGCTTTGGCGCTATTGGATCGCTTAGGAGCAACTCGCGATGGTTAGATCGCGGGTAGGGGTACTGCCCCTAACCCCGCAAGGGGATTTGCTCCGCGATTGCGCCTGAAATCGCTAATCGGGACCGCCGGGAAAAATTTACTCATAAAATCTGTAAAATTATGAAAAATTACAGAAAAATTACAGAAATATATAATTTTAAATTATATATTAATTTTGTGATAGTCATATCCCAAATGACCCAAATTAGATTGGAATATTGTGTTGTAATTCATAATACGGCCTGCGTGCCGTTATGTGTTGTGCGTGCTTGTAATTTTATTTTTATTTTATTTTTCGCGACCTGCGCGTCGTGCCTTCCTTTTATTCTGGTTGTAATAAGGTTTAGACTTGAATGTAACTCGAGTTTCAAAAATTGTAATGTAATTTTGAAGCAGTGGAAGTCCACACGAGACGGAGTTACGAGGAGGGCGCGAGCATCACAAGGTGGTCAAAAGGAAGGCGCTTGAGTAGTTGACCTTAGGCTGACCATCCGATCTTCTCATTGGCTTGAGAAGATCGTAGTAGGGCCATGACTAATCACAAAACTTAGTTAATTACTTGTGTATATGATGCATGTTTAATCAAGTAATTAATTAGTGCCTAGCGATTAAGATTAGATCTAAATCGTGCACAAGATGCACCCTTACGATTAGATTAGATCTACATCATGTATAAGATGCACTCTCTAGATTAGATTAGATCTATTTCGAGTATATGATACAACATCATTTAGATTAGATCTAAATCACGACAACTCAAAATGCCTACCATGCCGCGATACCCATCACTACCTCGATCGTATGATGTTGTTGAATCTGCCAAAGCAGAGCAACGCATACTATCTTGGTAGGGTGCGGAGGGACAATCTTGGTCCCGCCTATCAATGCATGGGCAAGTATAAACTCAAAAATATTGAGTATCCCTAGTTAACTCGGTTGGATCGAGTATAACTATAGGCATTCTTCCAATGGTTGGAAAGGTAGGACAAAATCACGTTTATATTAACTCTCGGGCGTATTAGCCAAAGCTAACTCGAGTTTTAATATAAATGCTGATTTTATCCTATAAACAAGAGTTTCATAGAGATGTAATTGGTAATCGTTACCTACCGATCATACTAAATCTTGGGCGTATTAGCCAAAGCTAACTCAAGGGTTAGTATGATGTGGATCTTGTCCCACATGAATTATAGAATTCAGTGGGAGTATCATTTAGTTAAAGGCCTAATTAAATGATTAAGAATATGATATTTATTTCTGCTTTTATTCTGTTGTAGATAACCATGACGTCAAATACGAACACCTTCTCCCTGCGATCTGTCCTTGAGAAGGACAAGCTCAACGGAGCAAACTTCCTGGACTGGTACAGGAACCTGAGAATAGTTCTCACTCAGGAACGTAAACTGTACGTTCTGGAGCAGCCCATTCCGAAGGCTCCTCCTGCCAATGCCCCGCGAGCTGACAAAGATGCTTACAAGAAGCATCAAGATGACGCATTAGATGTGTCATGTCTAATGCTCGCGACCATGAACTCTGAGCTTCAGAAGCAACACGAGTTAATGGGCGCTTACGATATGGTTGAACATCTTCATCAACTGTATCAAGGTCAAGCGAGGCATAAGAGATTTGAGATCTCAAGGGCACTGTTTCAGTGCAAGATGTCAGACGGGGCTCCAGTAGGCCCATATGTACTCAAAATGATTGGGTACATAGAGAACCTACAAAGGTTGGGGTTCCCTCTTGGCCAAGAGCTGGCCATTGACCTGATCTTGCAATCCTTGCCGGATAGCTACAGTCAATTCGTTCTAAACTACAATATGAACGAGATTGACAAGCCACTGCCCGAGCTGCTCAGCATGTTAAGAACTGCTGAGCTAAACCATAAGAAGGCTAAGCCCAACACTGTTCTGATGGTTCAGAAACATAAGGGCAAGGGCAAGCCCAAAGGCAAGGGATGGTCCCAAGCCAAGGGCAAAGGCAGGGCACTGAAGCCGAAAGGAGGGGTCGCCAAGGATGCCACCTGCTTCCACTGCGGTCAGACCGAGCACTAGAAGAGGAACTGCAAGGTATACTTGGAGGATCTTAAGAAGAAGCGAAGTGAGACTTCCACTTCAGGTATATATGTTATAGAAGTCAATCTATCTATTTCTACATCATGGGTGTTAGATACTGGATGTGCTTCTCACATTTGTACTGATGTGCAGGCGCTGAGAAATAGCAGGGCATTGACAAAGGGCGAGGTGGACCTACGAGTAGGCAATGGAGCACGGGTTACTGTTGTTGCTGTAGGGACTTACTTTCTATCTCTTCCCTCTAGGCTTGTACTAGAGTTAGTCGATTGTTGTTATGTGCCTGCATTAACTAAGAACATTATATCAGTTTCTTTTTTTGACAAGAAAGGTTTCTCGTTTACTATAAAGAACAAATGTTGTTCCGTCTATTTAAACGATATGTTCTATTGTAGTGAACCTCTGATAAACGGACTCTATATTCTAGACCTTGAGAGCCCTATCTTAAACGTAAATACCAAGAGGTTCAAGTCTAATGACATGAACCAAACCTACCTCTGGCACTGTCACTTAGGTCATATAAATGACAAGCGCTTATCCTAGCTCCATAAGGATGGTATGCTGGACTCATTTGATTTTGAATCATATGAGGTATGCGAGTCATGCCTACGAGGCAAGATGACCAAGACACCCTTTAGTGGGCACAGCGAGAGAGCGACTGATTTGTTAGGACTCATACTTAGTGATGTATGTGGCCCTTTCAATGTTGCTGCTAGAGGCGGTTATAGGTACTTCATCACATTTACTGATGACTTCAGTAGATATGGTTATGTTTACTTGATGACACATAAGTCTGAATCTTTGAAAAGTTCAAAGAATTCAAGAATGAAGTACAGAACCAGCTTGGCAAGAGTATTAAGATACTTCGATCCGATCAAGGTGGAGAATACCTTAGCCATGAGTTTCGTGACTATCTAGCTGAGTGTGGGATTTTATCCCAACTCACTCCTCCTGGAATACCACAGTGGAATGGTGTATCCGAAAGGAGGAATCGTACCCTATTAGATATGGTGCGATCTATGATGAGTCACACAGATCTTCCGACATACCTTTGGGGTTATGCTCTAGACACGGCAGCTTTTATACTCAACCGAGTTCCATCCAAGGTCGTGATAAAGACACCATATAGGATATGGACTGGGAGAGATGCCCAGGTGTCTTTCATGAGGATTTGGGGTTGTGAGGCTTACGTTCGACGTCAAGTCTCAGACAAGTTAGGACCCAAATCCGACAAGTGCTACTTTATTGGATATCCCAAGGAAACTAAGGGATATTACTTCTACATTCCCAGTCAGCACAAGGTAGTTGTGGCAAAGTCTGGGGTCATTCTAAAAGGGACTTTGTTTCTAGAAAGACTAGTGGGAGCGCGTTCGATCTTGAAGAAGTTCAAGATGCGAACAATAGCACTGATGCCTCGATGGAAATTGAACTGGAACCACAAAGTGTTGTGGATGATGTTGTTCCACAAGGAGTTGAGGAACAACAACGAGTTCAAGTAGACATACCTCATCGCAGGTCTGATAGGGTACGTCGTCAGCCTTTGAGATACTCATTTCTCTTGTCTGACCATGATGACGATGTGCTCATAGACGATGAGCCTACCACCTATCAGGAAGCTGTGATGAGACCAGATTCCGAGAAGTGGCTAGAGGCCATGAGAACCGAGATGGAATCCATGTACACCAACCAAGTATGGACTTTGGTTGATCCACCTGAAGGGGTAAAACCCATTGGGTGTAAGTGGGTCGTTAAGAGAAAGACTAACATGGATGGACGTATCTATAAGGGTCGCTTGGTAGCTAAAGGTTTCAAGCAGATTCATGGTTTTGACTATGATGAAACCTTTTCTCTAGTAAGCGATGTTTAAGTCCATTCGGATCATGCTTGCTATTGCAGCCTACCATGACTATGAGATATGGCAGATGGATGTCAAAACCGCGTTTCTGAATGGAAACCTACTCGAGGATGTGTACATGACACAACATGAGGGTTTTGTAGATCCACAGCATACTAGCAGAGTATACAAGCTGCATAGGTCCATTTATGGACTAAAGCAAGCTTCTCGGAGCTGGAATCTTTGATTCGATGATGCAATCAAACAGTTTGGTTTCATCAAGAACGAAGATGAGCCTTGTGTCTACAAGAAGGTTGTAGGGGATATAGTTGTCTTCCTCATATTGTATGTGGATGACATACTACTCATTGGGAAGGACATCCCTATGCTTCAGTCTGTTAAGACTTGGCTAGGGAGTTGCTTCTCAATGAAGGACTTAGGTGAAGCATCCCGCATTCTAGGGATACAGATCTATAGAGATAGATCTAAGAGATTGCTTGGCCTAAGTCAGAGTACATACATTGACAAGGTACTCCTTCGGTTTGCCATGCAGAACACCAAGAAGGGATTTCTGCCGATGTCACATGGCGTGAGTCTTTCGAAGACTCAAGGTCCCTCTTCTAGAGAGGAGAGAGACCGCATGGATCAGATCCCTTATGCTTCAGCCATAGGATCAATCATGTACGCCATGCTATGTACTCGACCTGATGTCTCGTATGCTTTGAGCATGACGAGCAGATACCAGTCAGATCCAGGTGAAAGTCACTGGATAGCGGTCAAGAATATTCTTAAGTACTTAAGAAGGACTAAAGAATATTTCTTGATATATGGAGGCAATGATGAGCTAGCTTCTAGACCGACCAGGATGACTATAGATCGCAGTCAGGGTTCGTATTTTGCATTAATGGTGGTGCTGTGAGCTGGAAGAGTTCGAAGCAGGACACAGTAGCTGATTCTACGATAGAAGCCGAGTACATTGCTGCATCAGAGGCAGCAAAGGAGGCAGATTGGATCCCCAAGTTCATCACTGAACTTGGGGTGGTTCCTAGCATTGCTGACCCCATTGAGCTCTATTGTGACAACAATGGAGCTATAGCATAGGCGAAGGAACCTCGCTCACACCAGCGGACCAAACACATACTACGGCGCTTCCATCTCATTCGAGAGATCATCGAGAGAGGAGATGTGAAGATTTGCAGAGTACCTACAGAGGCTAACATCGCAGATCTCTTGACCAAGGCTTTGGCACAGAAGAAGCATGATGGTCACACTAGGTCATTTGGTCTTAGAGCCTACACTGATTGGCACTAGTGTTGGAGCAATCTAGGTGCCCTAAGTTTTGATGTTTGGGCAAAGGTTTAAGTTAAGTTTATTGTTGTATTTGATATGCATTGTGAGTGTGCAGGATACAGGTACAACAAGGAAAGTCCAAGGGTGAGTCTTGGCGGTGTAAGTCCAAGTGTGTAGTCTTCGCAATGTAAGTCCATTCGGCGGTTGCCAAGTGTGTAGCCTTGGCAATGTAAGTCCATTCGGCGGAGTAAGTCCAAGTGTGTAGCCTTGGCATCGTAAGTCCATTGTATTAGCATGTTTATTTGCTATTTGTTTTCCCTAACTTAAACGTATTGCCAAACACCAAAAAGGGGAAGATTGTTGGAGCAATCCCAATGGTCCGCGGGACCATGTGTTTTGGTGTTTGGGAAAAGGGTTTAAGTTAGGTTTACCCTTGTTATTTGATATGTGTACTTGAGTTGTGCAGGACTGCAGGTGACACATATGACTCAGGTTGACGGCTTCGGGTCTGGTGAAGGATGGAGCATCCGAGGAACCGTGGACAAGGCAGCAAGGACAATGGCCGAGGGAAGTGACTTCGAGGCATACGCGAAGGATGACATTGGGGACAAGTCGTGGGCTTGGATGCATCCGAGGGACGAGAGCCAAAGGAAGTAGGCTTGAAGGCAAAAGGTCAAGGCTGCAAAGAAGAGTCAAATGAGTCGTGAGGGTACGAGTGCATGAGAGATTGTACTCGGAGTAAAATCTTAGTTTTAGGGCTTTACTGTAGCGGCACTGTAGCAGTTACTGTAGCGTACTGTAGCAGTTACTGTAGCTCACTGTAGCAGTCGACTGGTGATGGATCAGTCGATTGATGCATTGTAGCAGAGCCGTTGAGATAGTCGTTGGGCTAGCACCAGTCGACTAGTGCAAGGACCAGTCGACTGGTAACGGGCAAATCAGGTTCTGATTTGTTCCAAGCTCTATAAAAAGGAGCTTGGTATGGCCGACAAAGGTGACGAAATTAGACTTGGTTAAAGCCTAATTAGTAGTCACCAAACGTGCTCAAGGTTCTCTTGTGTCCAAGTGTTCTTGGTTGGTGTTGTGGTGAGGTTTCTCCACCCACAAGGAGTTGCTTGAGTAGCCGGAGTTTGCCGGGGGTAATCCACCGAAGGATCGGGATCGTCCACCTTACGGACAGCCGTGGAGTAGAAGCAAGTTATCTCCGAACCACGTTACATTGACGTGCATTGGTTTGCATTTCCTTTCTTTGTCTTTAGTTTTCATATTCGTATTTAGTTTCGTATTATTCCGTTGTGCAACTAACGAATACGTAGGAAGCCATTGATTTGGGTGAGACGCTATTCACCCCCCCCCTCTAGCGGGCACATCGGTCCCAACAACTAGTGCTAGTGGGAGATTGTTAGCTAGAGCCCTAGAGCCAATCATTAGATGATTGTATTTTGGACTTATTGTATCATATTCTATATAAATAAAGGCATTTGGATTTTGGTTATTATACTTACTTGTATTTGTGCCAAATAAACTAAGTATAATAATGTCTTTGAGTAGATGGTTCTCACCTATATCAATCGATTAGTTGAACCGATAGCGAGATGATATAGGGAACACTACTCTTAATCATTCCTAGTCGAGTATTAACATTCAGGGACAATGTTAATGCAATAAGACTAGCATGTAGGTCAACTCGATGACTTGATCTCACAAGTCATGGATATAGAGATATCAAGTTGGCACATGGGTATACATTAGAGAATGTATACTGAATGACCCGCCATGAGAAAGTATCATGGATCGTTATATGAGTGTTATATACTTTCTCATGTGGCTATTAGTATGACTACTAGTCCTTAGACCTGAAGTCACCATAGAACCCTACATAAGGAGTTATGTACTTTAGTTTCGTCAAACGTCACCCGTAACTGGGTGGACTATAAAGGCGATTACTGGGTATGTAACAAATTATGCGGAGGGATGTGAGTGATGTAGATGGGATCTATCCCTCCTATATGACGGGAGTGACATCGGTATTCTTGATAGCGTGAGACCACGAAGTACATGGCCATGCCCAAATGAGTCAATATAGGATATTGAGCTCATTTGATTTAGTGTGTCTACTTGGAGTTCAAGATTTAGATTGATTAGAGGATGACATGGTCTATGCCTCATATTGATCAATCTAGACGTCTAAGATAGAAGGACACTTGTCATATATTGTGAGGAGTCACAATTAGTAGTCACAAGGTGATGTTGGATCTCGACATTCTTGTAACTTGGGTAGTAATGATGTGTTGCTAGATACCGCTCATTACTTTTGCTCCTAAATGGGTTTAGGGCATTGCCAACGTTACAAGAACCTATAGGGTCACACACTTAGGACAATTAGATGGAGATTAGGTTCATATGATGAACCAAGAGGACTTGATTCATTTGATGGATCCAATTGGATTAAGAGTAATCCAAATTGAGCTAATTGAGTTAGACTCAAGTTGATTCACGTATACAATGAGTCTAATTTAGATTATGACTCATTAGATCAATTTAATTTAATGAATTAGATTCATTATATTAAGTTGGCTTGAATCAAATGGTTAGATTAGATCAACCATGGAAGAGATTTGGTCAAGTTTGACTTGATTTGAGAGGAAGATGAAAAGTCAAGTTAGACTTGACTTTATGCCACCTCATTGGTGAGTTGGCATTGAAGTGGACCAATGATGTTACTCCACATCATCATGGGTGCCACCTCATGTAAGTTACAAAGCCATTTTCTTAATAACTTCACATTAATTGCATTTAATGGGGTTTACACTATGGGAAGTGGCCGGCCACTTTTGGTTTTGAATGGGAATTCAATTTTTCATTCAAGTGTGCATTTTCTTCCTTATTCCTCTTGGAGCTCTCTTTCTCTCCTTCTCCTCCTCATCTTGGCCAACCACAAATAGGTGCTAGCACACCTCTTTGTGTGTTTTTCTCCACCTACGTGTTCGTGTGGATACTTCTAGAGGGGTATCTATCTTGATACTCTCGAGATCCGGCGTTTTGGACGAGCGGGATACGCGAAAGGCACGCTTCGAAGGTATAATTCTTCTTCATGTAGATCTAGGAGTAGATCTAAGTTGTAAACTCGTACTCGTATCGTTTTTGAAAAGTTTTCTTCGCACGAGATCCGTTGGCTAGGGTGATTCGGGGTTTCCGCGACGCGAAAAAGCGATTTTCGCGGCCCGAAAAACCCAACTGACTAAACTCATCATAACGGGAAAGGGGAATGATCGTCCCCTGTGTCACATCTATGCCCTTAATCGTCGAAAATATGGATGGCAGTATATAGCAGTAGGGCATATGAACTACTCTGGATGTGACAAGACTAGCTGCATGAACTATGTTTGAGAATATATGTAATGCGATGTCTATTTCTATTTGATGACATAATGCGTACAAAAAGAAGGAATGGGATGGTCGCATCTTCGGAACTATTAGTTAGAGCCCTAGAGTCAATAATTTGATGATTGTTGTATGGACTCATTGTATCATATTCTTGTATATAAATAAAGACATTTATTTTTGGTTATTATACTTACTTGTATTGCTGCCAAATAACTAAGTATAATAGCGTCCTTGAGTAGAAGGTTCTTACCTATATCAATCGATTGGTTGAATCGATAGTGAGATGATATAGGGAACACTACTCTTAATTATTCCTAGTCGAGTATTAACATTCAGGGACAATGTAAATGCGGCGAGACTAGCATGTAGGTCAACTCGATGACTTGATCTCACAAGTCATGGATATAGAGATATCAAGTTGACACATGGGTATGCATTGGAGAATGTATACTGAATGACCCGCCATGAGAAAGTATCATGGATCGTTATATGAGTGTCATATACTTTCTCATGTGGCTATTAGTATGACTACTAGCCCTTGGACCTGAAGTCACCATGGTTCCCTACATAAGGAGTTACGTACTTTGGCTTCGTCAAACGTCAACCGTAACTGGGTAGACTATAAAGGCTATTACTGGGTATGTAACAAATTATGTGGAGGGATGTGAGTGATGTAGATGGGATCTATCCCTCCTATATGACGGGAGAGACATCGATATTCGTGATAGAGTGAGACCACTAAGTGCATGGCCATGCCCAAATGAGTCAATATGAGATGTTGAGCTCATTTGATTGAGTGAGTTTACTTGGAGCTCAAGATTTAGATTGATTAGAGAATGACACGGTCTATGTCTCGCATTGATCAATCTAGATTTCAAGGATAGAAGGACACTTGTCATATATTGTGAAGAGTCACAATTAGTAGTCACTAGAACCTTAGGTTTATTTGATGAACCTAAAGGATTAGGTTCATGTGATGAACCAAATTGGATTATGAGTAATCCAAATTGTGCTAATTGAGTTGGACTCAATGTGGTTCATGTATTAAGTGAGTCTAATTTGAACTTAGACTCATTTAATTAATTTAATTCAATAAATAGAGATTCATTAAATTAAAATTGACTTGAACCAATGGTTTGATTAGATCAACCAAGGGAGAGAAGTGGTCAAGTTTGACTTGACATAAGTAGGAAGATGAAGAGTCAAGTTTCGACTTGACCAATGCCACATCATCAAGGCTTCTTCATTTGGTCAAGTTTAACTTGACCAAATTCCACTTCATGGGAGTTACCAAGAGTGGTGACTCTTGATATTCCATGGGGGTTACAAGCCTTGAAGTGGCCGGCCACTTCAAGATGAAAATTAATGCATTTTGTGTGCTAATTGATTTCATCAACTTCCTCCTCTCAAGCTCTCATCTTCTTCTCCCTCTCCTCCACCTCCTTGGCCAAAACTTCTAAGGGTGCTAGAACACCTTTTAGTTGTTCTCTCCATCATTTGTTCGTGTGGATACATATAGAGGAGTATCTACTTTGATACTCTTGAGATCCGTCGAACCTTGTTCGAGCCGGATTACGCGAAGGGCTTCGCATCAAGGGTAAACTCTTCTCCTTTGTAGATCTAGTGTAGATCTAGGTTAGAAAACTCATACTCAAAGTTTTATGAAATTTTATTCTTCAGACGGATCCGGTGGCGGGGGTTTCAGGGTTTTCGCAACGCAAATAGCTGTTTTTGCGGCTCGAAAAATCCCAACAGTGGTATCAGAGCCACGTGCGAAGTGAGTATGAGTTTAAATTTGTATTTTTATGAAAATTACAAATCTGTAACTTTCTATTAAATTATGATTTTTGGTATTTTTATGGGTATTTTTCTCGTAGAAGTGAAGCACAAGTGGACTACCGAGAAGATTTTTCCAAAACGGCAAGATTTCGCCCCAAATCGTTTTGGGACAGCGGACTATGGCACTGTAGGATCGCTTAGGAACACTCGCGATGGTTATATCGCGGGTAGGGGCGCTGCCCCTGACCTCGCAAGGGGCTTCGTTCCGCGATTGCCCCTGAAAGTCGCTAAACGGGACCGCCGGGAATTTTTACTCATAAAAATTGAAAAAATTGTAATAAAATTATAGAAATTTATAGAAATTGCATAATTTAGAATTATGTATTATTTTGTGATGGTCATGGCCCAAAAGACCCAATTAGATTGAAAAATTGTGTTGTAATTCATAATATGGCCTGCGGGCCATTTTGTGTTTGTTCGTGTTGTACTTGATTCGTGACCTGCGCGTCGTGCCTTCCTCTATTTTATATTTCCTGTTGTAAATTAGTTTAGATTCGAATGTAACTCGAGTTTCACTTTTTTAATGTACAAAATGGAGCGGTGGAAGGTCCACTCGAGACAGAGTTACGAGGAGGGCGCGAGCAACACATGGTGGTCAAAGGGAGGAGCTTGAGAAGCTGTTGACCTTAGGTTGACCATCCGATCTTCTCATTGGCTTGAGAAGATCATTGTAGGGTCATGACTAATCACAAAACATTTAATAAATTGCTTGTGTGTGTATATGTGATGCTTGCTAGAATAAGTAATTAATTATCGCCTTAACGATTCGATTCGATCAATCGCGTATATGATACACCTCGACGATTAGATTAGATCAAAATCACGTACATGATGCGCCCTAACGATTAGATTAGATCTAAATCGAGTATATGATACACCTCATCGATTAAATTAGATCTTAATCGCGACAACTCGTAATGCCTACCATGCCGTGATACCTATCACTACCTCGATCACATGTAGTTTTTGAATCCGCCAAAGCAGAGCAACACATATTATCTTGGTAGGGTACGAAGGGACAATCTTGGTCTCACCTATCAACGTATGGATGAGTAAAACTCAATTAGATTGAGTCTAACTAGTTAAATCAAGTTTAACTGTAGACATTTTTCCAATTGTTGGTAGATAGGACAAAATCACGTTTATATTAACTCTTGGATGTATTAGCCAAAACTAACTCGAGTTTTAATATAAATGCGGATCTTGATCCTATAAATAAGAGTTGTATAAAGATGTAATAGGTAATTAGTTACCTACCAATCATACTAAGTCTTGAGCGTTTTAGCCAAAGCTAACTCAGGGCATAGTATGATGTGGATCTTATCCCACATAAATTATAGAATTCAGTGGGAGTATCATTTAATTAAAGGCCTAATTAGATGATTAATTGGAATATGATATTTATTTATTTATTTGTATTTTTCTGTTGTAGATTACCATGACATCAAACACGAACAGCTTCTCTCTGCGTTCTGTCCTTAACAAGGACAAGCTCAACGGAGCAAATTTCCTGAACTGGTACATGAATCTGAGAATAGTTCTCTCCCAAGAACGTAAACTGTACATTCTAGAGAAGCCCATTCTGGAGGCTCCTCCTGCCAATGCCACACGAGCAGACAAAGATGCTTACAAGAAGCATCAAGATGATGCATTAGATGTATCATATCTAGTGCTCACGACCATGAACTCTAAGCTTCAGAAGCAACATGAGTTAATGGGTGCTTATGATATGGTTGAACATCTTTGTCAACTATATCAAGGACAAGCACGGCACGAGAGATTTGAGATCTCAAGGGCATTATTTCAGTGCAAGATGTCAGATGGGGCTCCCGTAGGTCCATATGTACTTAAGATGATTGGGTACATAGAGAATCTACAAAGGTTGAGATTCCCACTTGGCCAAGAGTTATCTACTGACCTGATCTTGCAGTCTTTGCCAGAGAGCTACAATCAATTTGTCATGAACTACAACATGAATGAAATTGACAAGCCACTGCCCGAACTGCTTAGTATGTTACGAACTGCTGAGCTCAACCTTAAGAAAGTTAAGCCTAACTCTATTCTGATGGTTCAGAAACACAAGGGCAAGGGCAAGCCTAAAGACAAGGGAAAGTCCTAAGCCAAGGGCAAAGGCAAGGCACTGAAGCCTAAAGGAGGGGTCGCCAAGGATGCTACCTACTTCCACTACGGTCAGACCGGGCACTAGAAGAGGAACTGTAAAGTCTACCTAGAAGATCTTAAGAAGAGAAGTGAGACTTTCACTTCAGGTATATATGTTATAGAAGTCAATCTATCTATTTCTTCATCATGGGTATTAGATACCGGATGTGCTTCTCACATTTGTACTAATGTGCAGGCGTTGAGAAATAGCAGGGCATTGACGAAGGGCGAGGTGGACCTACGCGTAGGCAATGGAGCACGGGTTGCTGATGTTGCTGTAGGGACTTATTTTCTATCTCTGCCCTCTAGGCTTGTATTAGAGTTGGATGATTGTTGTTATGTGCCTGCTTTGACTAAGAACATTATATCAGTTTTTATTTGGACAAGAAAGAGTTTTCATTTATAATAAATAACAAATGTTGTTCAGTTTATTTAAATGATATGTTCTATTATAGTGCACATCTGATGAACAGACTCTATATTCTAGACCTTGAGAGCCTTATCTATTAATAAATACCAAGAGGGTCAAGTCAAATGACATGAACTAAACCTATCTTTGGCACTGTCACTTAGGTCATATAAATGACAAGCATTTATCCCAGCTCCATAAAGATGGTTTGCTGGACTCATTTGATTTTGAATCATATGAGACATGCGAGTCATGCCTTCTAGGCAAGATGACCAAGACTCCCTTTAGTGGACACAGTGAGAGAGCGACTGACTTGTTAGGTCTTATACATAGCGATGTATGTGGTCCTTTCAATGTCACTGCTAGAGGTGGATATAAGTACTTCATTACATTTACTGATGACTTCAATAGATATGGTTATGTATACTTGATGACACATAAGTCTGAATCCTTTGAAAAGTTCAAAAATTTCAAGAATGAAGTACAAAATCAGCTTGGCAAGAGTATTAAGATACTTCGATCAGATCAAGGTGGGGAATACCTTAGCCATGAGTTTCGTGACTATCTAGCTGAGTGTGGGATTCTATCCCAACTCACTCCTCCTGGAACACCACAGTGGATGATGTATCCAAAAGGGGAATCGTACCTTATTAGATATGATACGGTCTATGATGAGTCACACAGATCTTCCTACATTCCTTTGGGGCTATGCTCTAGACACAGCTGCCTTCATTCTCAACAGAGTTCCATCCAAGGCTGTGATAAAGACACCATATAGGATATGAACTAGGAGAGATGCTCAGGTGTCTTTTATGAGGATTTGGGGTTGTGAGGCTTACGTTAGACGTCAAGTCTCAGACAAACTGGGACCCAAATCCGACAAGTGCTATTTTATCGTATATCCCAAGGAAACTAAGGGATATTACTTCTACATTCCTAGTCAACACAAGGTAGTTGTGGCTAAGACTGGGGTATTTCTAGAAAGGGATTTTGTTTCTAGAAAGACTAGTGGGAGTACGTTCGATCTTGAAGAACTTCAAGATGCAAACAATAGCACTGAATCCTCGATGGGAGTTGAACTGGAACCACAAAGTTGTGTGGATGATGTTGTTCCACAAGGTGTTAAGGAACAACAACCAGTTCAAGTAGGCATACCTCTTCGCAGGTCTGATAGGGTACGTCGTAAGCCTGATAGGGTACGTCGTAAGCTCATTTCTCTTATCTGACCATGATGACGTTGTGCTCATAGAGGATGAGCCCATCTTCTATCAGGAAGCTGTGATGAGACCAGATTCCGAGAAATGACTAGAGGCCATGAGATCCGAGATGGAATCAATGTACACTAACCAAGTATGGAATTTGGTTGTTCCACCTGAGGGCGTAAAACCCATAGGGTGTAAGTGGATCTTTAAGAGAAAGACCAACATGGATGGACTTATCTATAAGGGTCGCTTGGTAGCTAAAGTTTTCAAGCAGATTCATGGTATTGACTATGATGAAACCTTTTCTCCAGTAGCGATGTTTAAGTCTATTCGGATCATGCTTGCTATTGCGGCATACCATGACTATGAGATATGATAGATGGATGTTAAAACCGTGTTTCTGAATGGAAACTTGCTCGAGGATGTGTACATGACACAACCTGAGGGTTTTGTAGATCCACAACATATTGGCAGAGTATGCAAGCTGCATAGGTCCATTTATGGATTAAAGCAAGCTTCTCGGAGCTGGAATCTTCGATTCAATGATGCAATCAAACAGTTTGGTTTCATCAAGAATATAAATGAACCTTGTGTCTACAAGAAGGTTGTAGGGGGCATAGTTGTCTTCCTCGTATTGTATGTGGATGACATACTACTCATTGGAAAAGACATCCTTTTGCTACAGTCTGTCAAGACTTGGCTAGGGACTTGTTTCTCAATGAAGGACTTAGGTAAAGCATCCCGCATTCTAGGCATACAGATCTATAGAGATAGATCTAAGAGGTTGCTTGGCCTAAGTCAGAGTACATATATTGACAAGGTACTCCTATGGTTTGCCATGCAGAACTCCAAGAAGGGATTTCTGCCGATGTCACATGGCATGAGTCTTTCGAAGACTCAAGGTCCCTCTTCTAGAGAGGAGAGAGACCGCATGGATCAGAGCCCTTATATCTCAGCCATAGGATCTATCATGTACGCCATGCTATGTACTCGTCCTGACGTCTCGTATGCTTTGAGCATGACGAGCAGATACCAGTCAGACCTAGGTGAAAGTCACTGGATAGTGGTCAAGAATGTTCTTAAGTACTTAAGAAGGACTAAAGAATATTTCTTGATATATAGAGGCGATGACGAGCTAGCTGTAAAGGGTTACAGTGATGCCAGCTTCCACACCGACCAGGATGATTATCGATCGCAGTCAGGGTTCGTGTTTTGCATTAATGGTGATACTATGAGCTGGAAGAGTTCGAAGCAGGATACAGTCGCTGATTCTACAACAAAGGTCGAGTATATTGTTGCATCAGAGGCAGCAAATGAGGCAGTTTGGATCTGCAAGTTCATCACTGAACTTGGGGTGGTTCCTAGCGTCGCTGACCCGATAGTGCTCTATTGTGATAACAATGGAGCTATAGCACAAGCGAAGGAACCTCGCTCACACCAGGGAACAAACACATATTACGGCGCTTCCATCTCATTCGAGAGATTATCGAGAGAGGAGATGTGAAGATTTGTAGAGTACCCACAAAGGCTAACATCGCAGATCCCTTGACCAAGGCTTTGGTACAGAGAAAGCATGATGGTCACACTAGGTCATTAGGCCTTAGAGCCTACACTGATTGGTACTAGTGCTAGCGGGAGATTGTTAGTTAGAGCCCTAGAGCCAATAATTTGATGATTGTTGTATGGACACATTGTATCATATTCTTGAATATAAATAAAGGTATTTGTTTTTGGTTAATATAATTACTTGTATTGGTGCTAAATAACTAAGTATAATAGCGTCTTTGAGTAGATGGTTCTCACCTATATCAATCGATTAGTTGAACCGATAGCGAGATGATATAGGGAACACTACTCTTAATCATTCCTAGTCGAGTATTAACATTCAGGGACAATGTTAATGCAATAAGACTAGCATGTAGGTCAACTCGATGACTTGATCTCACAAGTCATGGATATAGAGATATCAAGTTGGCACATGGGTATACATTAGAGAATGTATACTGAATGACCCGCCATGAGAAAGTATCATGGATTGTTATATGAGTGTCATATACTTTCTCATGTGGCTATTAGTATGACTACTAGTCCTTGGATCTGAAGTCACCATGGTTCCCTACATAAGGAGTTACGTACTTTGGCTTCGTCAAACATCACCCGTAACTGGGTGGACTATAAAGGTGATTACTGGGTATGTAACAAATTATGCGGAGGGATGTGAGTGATGTAGATGGGATCTATCCCTCCTATATGACGGGAGAGACATAGATATTCTTGATAGAGTGAGACCACTAAGTACATGGTCATGCTCAAATGAGTCAATATGAGATGTTGAGCTCATTTGATTGAGTGAGTCTACTTGGATCTCAAGATTTAGATTGATTAGAGGATGACACGGTCTATGCCTCACATTGATCAATCTAGATGTCAAGGATAGAAGGGCACTTGTCATATATTGTAAAGAGTCACAATTAATAGTCACAAGGTGATGTTGGATCTCAACATTCTTGTTACTTGGGTAGTCATGATGTGTTGTTAGATACCGCTCATTACTTATGCTTCTAAATGAGTTTAGGAGAATTGCCAACATTACAAGAACCTATAGGGTCACAAAGGACAATTAGATGGAGATTAGGTTCATTTGATGAACCTAAAGGATTAGGTTCATGTGATGAACCAAATTGGATTAAGAGTAATCCAAATTGTGCTAATTGAGTTGGACTCAATTTGGTTCATGTATTAAGTAAGTCTAATTTGGACTTAGACTCATTTAATTAATTTAATTCAATGAATAGAGATTCGTTAAATTAAAATTGACTTGAACCAATGATTTGATTAGATAAACCAAGGGAGAGAAGTGGTCAAGTTTGACTTGACATAAGTAGGAAGATGAAGAATCAAGTTTTGACTTGACTTTGACTTGACCAATGCCACATCATCAAGGCTTCTTCATTTGGTCAAGTTTGACTTGACCAAATGCCACCTCATGGGAGTTACCAAGAGTGGTGACCTTGATATTCCATGGGGGTTACAAGCCTTGAAGTGGTCGGCCACTAAAAGATGAAAATTTGTGCATTTTATGTGCTAATTGATTTCATCTTCTTCCTCCTCTCAAGCTCTCATCTTCTTCTCCCTCTCCTCCACCTCCTTGGCTGAAACTTCTAAGGGTGCTAGTACACCTTTTAGTTGTTTTCTCAATCATTTGTTCGTGTGGATACACATAGAGGAGTATCTACTTTGATACTCTCGAGATCCGACGAACCTTGGACGAGCGGGATTATGCGAAGGGCTTCGCATCAAGGGTAAACTCTTCTCCTTTGTAGATCTAGTGTAGATCTAGGTTAGAAAACTCATACTCAAAGTTTTACGAAATTTTATTCTTCGCACAGATCCGATGGCGGGGGTTTCGGGGTTTCCGCAACGCAAAAAGCGGTTTTTGCGGCCCGAAAAATCCGAACAGGGACGTCCCGAGATGTGATAGGTAGTATGCATGTAGTGAGGACTCTGTACATGTCATAGTCCTGCACTATGAGAGACATCGACCTGAAATCAGAAACTCCAAGTGGTCTGTCCCCACCAAAAAAGTACTCATAGTGTGTATCTAGAGTAATGTTGGAGTAGGGATCGTCAAAGGGCAGATCCCTACTAGGGTAACTCAGGAAAGAAGATGCTGACTATCTAAGCTCTAAGCTAGTGCGTAATAAGGCAGGTGTAAAGTAGATGTCTTTTTCACCAACCCAGGTGGAATAGACCAAATCATCAACCTTTTCAAGGTTTTTAAAAAATTGGGCACATAGATCTCGGTTTACTGCATGACTGCAGTAAACTAGTCTATCCAACTGGTAATGGGCAATCATCTGTATAATAGATGGACAATAACTCGTAAAACAGGGTCTATTTAGGTATCTACACTTAATGACAGAATATGAATGCTAAGAAAAGCTAATCCTATACTGCTCAGTAGGAAATCTAATGTCGGTGAACGGGATCATACCGGAGGTGGACGCAACATTGTGTCATTACCTAATTTCAACCATATACATAAAGATTTGCAAAATAATTACTAATACTATTTAAAAGATGATTTCAGATAGTTTAGAGTATACCTAGGAGACATTGTAGGGTATTTGAGGGAGTTGAAGGGAGGAAAACCGGGTTTAAGATGCCTTGGATCGAAGTTTTTCGCGAGATGACAAACTGCAGCGAACTCTCTGTTCGTTGCTCATTTCTGTGTTGAAGGTGCCTCCAATAAAGAGTTTAGGACAACTCAGACTCGGTCCGAGGCACCTCAGATGATTTCGGCGGGATTTTTCCCGCATATCCTAGAGGGCGCCTCTACCGTCGCAGAGGAGCCTTCATTAGGCAACTTCTCATATTTTTTTTTTGTTTTTTCTTGTTGGTTTTAAAAGAATTTTAAAATATGTTTTTTAAAACATTTTTTAAATATGTTTTAAAAAAGATTTTAAATAAGTTTTAAAAAAGATTTTAAATAAGTTTTCAAAAGGATTTTAAATAAGTTTTTCTAAAAAAATATTTTAAATAAGTTTTAAAAAAGATTTTAAATAATTTTTAAAAAAATTTTAAAAAAGTTTTAAAAAAAATTTTAAATAAGTTTTTAAAAAAAATTTAAAATAAGTTTTTAAAAATGGATTTTAAATAATTTTGAAAAAAAGATTTTAAATAAGTTTTAAAAAAGATTTTAAATAAATTTTAAAAAGGATTTTAAATAATTTTTAAAAAAAGATTTTAAATCAGTTTTAAAAAAAAATAAATAAGTTTTTTAAAAAAGATTTTAAATATGTTTTTTTAAAAAAAGATTTTAAATAAGTTTTAAAAAGGATTTTAAATAATTTTGATTTTAATTTTGATTTTGATTTTAATTTTAATTTTGATTTTAATTTTGATTTTAATATTAATTTTATTTTTATTTTTAATTTTGATTTTAATTTTAATTTTAATTTTAATTTTTTATTTAGTCATCTCACCCAATCTGAATTTTTCAATCAGGGGATCCTATAATTTTTGTTAGATGAATTGGGTTCAGTTATATGGTTATATTTAACTTTGTGTTAGATTCAGGTTTATCTTTGAGCTCAGCAAATGGGCATTCTTTGGATAAACCTCTGGGCTATGGTGAGTCACGTGGGCATCATTAAAGTAACCATGCCTTCGAAGTTTTCAAAATAGTCCCATCGACTGAACTGAGTACAAAACCTTTGTCTAACTAGTTAGGATCCGCAAAGGGTAGCTTCGGTCAGTTCCATTTAGCCAAATGCTCCAGGTCGAAGCCATATCTTCCTAGACATAGATAGACTGAGCTTCCCTAACGTACTATCATCCAAAACTTCACCAGTACCGTAGGTCAAGTTGAACCTAGCCCTTTTAGTTCTAACCCTAATTACCCTGCCGAGTGACTTGGTTTGGATTACCCTGTCGGGTAGGTTAGTTTTAGAGGTGCCAGCTATTCTGGACCCTCCTTACATTATTAATTTTACAAATTGGATTTAAGTTTCTTAATTATATTTTAATTATTTTATTTTAATTATTTATCTATTTATTAATATATTTTTTCTTTTGCCTTCCCCTGGATCATAGCCTCGATATGCTCTATCAAGGTAGTGTACTTGATCTTTGGGAACGCAATATTGACCCAGTCCAACTTAATTGACTAAGTTGGACTTGGGTACCCATGCTTGGACCACTTTTCTATTTGTTCTGTGTATAAGTGATAAATATGATCTATATTTCTTTTTAGGTTTGAATCCAATTCCGGATCTGTTGTATACGACCTTTTATTCCGGTCGACTTGATTTTTCAGGTTGGAATTCTCTTCCTCAAGCTTTTGGACTTGAGTCGAGGTTCCAATCTGAATGATGTCAGGCAAGTATTTGGGGTTGGTCACTTTTTTAAGGGCTGATGCCACTTTCAGAAGTGACTTGATCCGAATATTGGATTTTGTTAATTTACGTAACAAATAATTAACTAAATTATTTAAATGTGGAATACTTACAGTGGGGTCAGGCCCTTCGGAAATGGATACAGATCCGTGGCTTCTTTTCGATTCAGCTTCCGATTCGCTCTCGCTCTCGGACATATTGATCTGATCCCGGGCCATCAGTGCAAGGAGACTCATCTGATCGAGTTCGTTGTCATCGTCTTCTGAGGAAGATTCTTCGAACGTTGCCTTCAAGACCTTTTTTCCTTCTTTGTTTCTTTATCTCTTTTTGGTTGGGATAGTTGGCTTTAATGTGTCCCTTCTGGTTGCAGCCGTAGCATGTCACTTCAAATTTTACCTTCGAACTTGATTGGGCTTCCTTGGACTGGACTGCCTTCTTGAGGTCCCTTTTGTTGAACCCCTTCTTCTTCTTGTAGAGCTTCTTTACAAGGTTGACGAGCTCAGCCGTTAGCTCATCATGTTCATCATCTGAGTTAGGTTCTTCGTCCATTTCTGGTTCAGTTCTATGCCTTGGTCTAGGTTCACGTGTTATGCTTGTACCTGCAACCAAAGCAATGCCCTTCTCGGAGACTAATTTGAACTCAGAGACTAATTCATCTAACTTTAAGGAAGAGAAGTCCTTGGAGACTTTGTAGGCATCTACCATTGACGCCCACAATGTACTCCTTAGAAACGCGTTAAGAGCGTACCTTATATCCCTGTTCTCAACCCTTTGCCCAATTGCATGGAGGGAATTGAGGATGTCTTGAATTCGAGCGTGGAGTTGACTTGCTGTCTCTCCTTCCTGCATTTTTAGATTATATAATTTATTAAATAACATATCTCTTTTGCTTACCTTGGTGTCGAAGGTGTCCTCGTGTAGTTCGATCAGCTTCTCCCATAGCTCCTTTGTAGTTGAAAACGAACCAACTCTGTTGAGATCCTCCTAGGTCAGTCCACACTAGAGGGTGCAGGTTGCTCTAGCATTGGCTTTCACCTTCTTGATTAGAGCTGGTTCCCAGTTCTCACAGGGTGTAGGCTTGCCGTCTTCGTTGGTTGGCAGTTGGAATCTAGTCTTGACGATCATCCACATCTCGAACTAGATTTTTAGGAAGATTTCTATTCGTCCTTTCCAGTATCCGAAATCTTCTTTGGTGAAGAGCGGGGGACGAATGGTACTGTATCCTTCTTGCTGGGCCATTTAACTAATATGCAAATACAAAATAAAACAAGATGTCCCAAGACTAGGTCTTGGATTAGTAGTGCGGGAATAGAGCTAAAATTAATGAGCTTGAGTGGTGTTGCACCAATTTCAAGCAAAAATCAATTCATAAAAAGAATTAGAATGTAGCTATTAAGCCAATTCTAATTGACTCTGTAAAATTGAAAATAAGCACAAAAAAAAATGATTGATTGGTGGTTGCACCAAATCGAAGTGACCCCGCTCTGATACCAATTGTTGGATCGAGAAGTGATAGAGGGGGGGGCGGCTCGTGGCTATTTCATTTGATTTAAAACACTCGAGATAAATGCAGCGGAAATTAAAAGGACAATCACACACAAAGACACGAAGAGTTACTTGGCTCGGAGCCTGTGACGGCTCCTACTCCAAGGCCCGCGATCGTTGATCGCTTCTGGTGGGCAACAACTATAAGCTCGAAAAGTTATTACAAACTAATTACAATTTGAACTGTAAGGAAAGCAATACCGACAACAAGAATATCAAATCTGGTGCTCCGGGTCGTCGGGATGTTGCTACAACACTTCGGGAACTTCTTATTAGTCGTTATCGGAGAAAGATCACTTGGAATGTGTTTTCTTAATTGCTGCCTCGAGGTCCCCTTTTATACACTACTGGAGGCACCTCCAAGCCTGTCCAAAGCGCCTCCAGGCCTCCCAAGTCACCCACGTAGATCAGCACAGAATTGGTCGCATCTCATCCACCTGAGGGTGTCTCCAAGCCACTCCAAGGCGCCTCCAAGCTTTGGTCTAAGGTGCCTCCAGTGTAACGCCCCGCCCCTCTTGCTAAGGCCACGGGGGTTACTCTACCCTACTTAAGAACTTATTAACTTATTACAGCGGAAGTCTTACTTGTACATTTTTGAAACATAGAATCCATATGTCATACCTTACATTATTTCAAGACATATAGGAATTAACATGATAAAATGTCATGGAGTTACAATCATAAAAATATCAACCAAGCATAATTCATATTTAATGAAAGCAGGTCTTTTCTTCTTTAGCCAGTCACTACCACACACATCCTGCTAGCCCCTCCTGCTGCTCCCCTAGTCCATCCAACCTTTGCCCTTATCTGTGGTACAAGAAAGTAAACTGTGAGCACTCATGGCTCAGTAAGTTCCTTTCCTACTCACAAAATCCGTATAGCATGTCAACAATCACAAAGCATCTATATCAAAGCATAAAGTATCATAGCATATCATACATGATCATCATATATATCGTGAGCACAATCATAGATATCATGGCATAATCATAGCATAAACACAAGGTAGCATGGCATATCATAACATGATCATCATATTCATCGTGGCATATTCATAAAGTATGTGCAAGGTGAACCTTTAAAACATGCATCATGTCTTTTTAAAACGTATAGCATAAATACTTAAACATAATCTCAACATAAGAGGGGATCCCGGCTTGTACTACGTACATAAATGCGCGCGTCCTAGTAGGTCCAAGGTAGCAAGTCTTGAACCCTACAAGGCATATACTAGGCCCGTTTCTTAGTCCATCGACCTAGGGGCACTTAGGAGCCCATCCCTAACGAGGCCCGTTTCTTAGTCCATCGACCCCGGGGCGCTTATGGAGCCCACCCTTGGTACAAGCCTTAAAAGTAAAATAGCATGTCATATTTACATATTCCATATCACTCATGTCATATTCATGTCATGAAGAGTGCTCTTGATCCCTCTTATAGGGAAGCAACTCTTTTAGGCATAGCTTAAAGCATGTATAATTGAGCACACAGCATATCATAATTTTAAGCACACAGCATATCATGAACACATGCATAATTAAGCATACAACCTATCATGATCTTAAGCACACAGCATATCATGAATTTGAGCACATAGCATATCATGAGTTAGGCACATAGCATATCATGAATTTGAGCACATAGCATATCATGAGTTTAAGCACATAGTATATCATGAATTTGAGCACATAGCATATCATGAGTTTAAGCACACAGCATATCATGAATTTGAGCACATAGCATATCATGAGTTTAAGCACACAGCATATCATAAAAATAAGCACATAGCATAACAGGAAACTTAGCACACAACATATCATGAATAGGACCTAACATATATAAATGAACATCACAGCATGTCATACTCTCCACATATCATAAAGCATTGCATGTGAAGTTCATGGAAGAACACAATTAGGTCTCTATCCCTAGTGACATGTGGTGGCCGAAACATGTAGAGATGGTTTAGGTTATCAAGCAACAAAAGAACATATGAACCCTAAACATCTATCATTCCTTATGATATAAGAGGCATCTTAAGCATGTTATGTATAGGTTCCAAGCTTTCTAGGTCCCTTTTTCATAACCTGGCCGAAACTTATTAAGCCTCATTTTGGGTTATTAACAACATATAAGCATGAATAACCCTAACAATTTTCATATCATATTCCATAAGAAGCCACTTGAACATATTTGATTTAGGTTCCAAGTTCTCTAAGCCTTTAACCCTAACATGGCCGAAACCCTAGCAACATGTTTCTAGGTTACAAGCAACATGAAAAGGTTGATCTTCATACTAACATATCAATATATATATCATGAGAATCACCATAAGTACTTTTAGTCTAAGTTTCAAGCTTCTCAAGCCTTTTAACCTAATGTGGCCGAATCTTGTAAGCATGAGAATTAAGTTTCTAGTGGCATATTAGCATGAAGACCATAAGAATTTTCCTAGCATTCACTTCAAAGAATAACATGGACCACTTAGTTTAGAAATTTAAGCATCCTAGGTCTTAAAAACAATTGTGGTCGAATGCTAAAGAACAAGGATTCAAGATTCAAGCAACATGTGAACATTAATTTATTTCATATCTCTTCATCAAGTAGATCACAAGTATCTTAGACTTGATTTAAACTTTCCTAGGGTTCAAGTCCTAAAATGGCCGAACCATCATATACATAAAATGTATTGTTCAACTTAACCTAAGATCATGGCATGTCATATTAGCTACATATCTTGTCTTATGAGAATCATAGCATGCTTAAATTTTTAGGTTTAAAGCCCTTCTAGGCTCTCAACTCTATCATGGCCGAATATACATGAATATGAAATCAAGTTTAAATTGACATACAAGTGGGAAAAAAAACATCAATAACACCATTTATCATTAGGTACATATCATAAGAACAAGGTAGCATGCTTGGTTTAGGTTTAGAGCTCTTCTAGCTCTTTTGTTCCTTCTATGCCGAAAATCCAAGTTCATAAATTTATGTTCTAACTAAACATTCTAGCATGAAAATATTAGTTTAACCCTCCTACCATAAGGTACATAACATAAGCAACATCATGAACATATCTTAGTTGGTTTTCAAGGTTCTTTAAACTCCTCCTTTTTGTTTGGCCGAAACCCTCATGAAATAACCATAGGTTTTTAAACAATATTTTCACATAACAATCACATAGCTATTGTACCACAGGTGAGGGGAACTTACATCCTTTCGCTTGTGGTTTTTCTTAAGGAGGAAAGTGTTCTAGTTGTTAAGGAAAGGAGAAGTTTCTTCCTCTTGTGCCTCCTTTGATTTCCTTTGCTTGGGGAGGCTAGAACTTGAAGGTTTCTTCTTGAAAATTGGCTTCCTTGGAGAAGAACTTGACTTAGTGCTCGGATCAAGGAGTGGGTGGATCTCCTAGTCTCGGTGAAGAAAAGAAAAAGAAGGAAGGAGGAGGAAGAATGAGGAAAATGAGAGATTTACTTCTCATTTTTTTCTATTTATTCATCATGAGAGAAATTTATGCCCTCATTAATCTTCCCTTTAATCCATCCATTATTCTTCTCTTGATTCCCACGAAAATGAGGAGAGGGAAGGGTGAGGAAAACAACTTGCCTTCTTCTTATTCCTTCTCTTAATCAAGAGGGAGAAGAGGTGAGCAATTTACTTTGTTCTATTTTTCTTCCCTCCTTTAACTAATATTTTTATTCCTTCCTATGCATATGTTACTTTCTATCCTAGTGGTGATCATGCCATTAATCTTTCTCCATTATTGGTGGGAGGTTCAAGGTTCAATCCTTGGCCTCCACCTCTTACCTCTTATTTTTATTTTGTTTCTTACTCTTCTTTTTCTCTTATTCTTTTTATTTATTTCCATGCTCTTAATGAGAATAATACCTATGTATTTATATATCAAAAATTCATGGGTGTTACAGTACCCCATACCTCATAGAAAGTTCGTCCTCGAACTTAGAATAGCGATATCAAGTGGTGCCGGACTTTCTACTGAGTGCATCGGCTACCTTGTTTTCTTTTCCCGGATGATACAAGATTTCACAATCGTAGTCCTTGACTAACTCGAGCCATCTGCATTGTCTCATATTTAGGTCTTTCTGTGTAAAGAAATACTTCAAGCTCTGATGGTCTGTATAAATTTTGCACTGGGCTCCATATAAATAATGTCTCCATGTTTTCAGTGCAAAAACCACTGCTGCTAGTTCTAAATCATGAATGGGATAATTCCTTTCATGTTCTTTGAGTTGTCTAGAGGCATAGGCGATGACTCTGCCATCTTGCATGAGTACCGCTCCAAGCCCTAGTAAGGAAGCATCGCTATACATATCAAAGCCCTTGTTACTTTCCGGAAGAGTAAGGATCGGAGCACTGGTCAGTCTCCGTTTTAACTCCGTAAAACTCCTCTCGCAGTCATCTGTCCATTCGTACTTTTTGTTTTTCTTGGTAAGACTCGTCATAGGGGCTACAATTTTAGAAAAACCTTCTACGAACTTCCTGTAGTAGCCTGCTAATCCCAGAAAACTTCTGATTTCGCTGGCATTCTTTGGTCTGTCCCAGTTACTTACGGCTTCAATATTGCTTGGGTCTACCATGACTCCTTCTTTGGAAATGACATGACCCAAGAATACCACTCGATCTAGCCAGAACTAGCACTTGGAGAATTTTGCATACAGTCATTTTTCTCGGAGAATCTGTAGTACTATGTTCAGATGTTCAGCATGTTCCTCCTGGGTTCTTGAGTAGATGAGGATATCGTCAATGAAGACGATCACACATTTATCAAGGTATGCTGTAAATATTCGATTCATCAAATCCATGAATATCGCAGGGGCATTTGTTACTCCGAAGGGTATAACTACGAACTCATAGTGTCCGTATCTTGTTCGGAAGGCTGTTTTGGGTATATCATCTTGTTTCACCTTCACTTGATGATAGCCGGATCTTAGGTCAATCTTTGAGAAGACAGTTGCTCCCTTCAATTGGTCGAACAAATCGTCGATCCGTGGAAGAGGGTATCTGTTCTTAATTGTTGCGTTGTTCAGCACTCGATAGTCTATACACATTCGCATAGACCCATCCTTCTTTTTCACAAACAGTACCGGAGCTCCTCATGGAGAGTGACTAGGCCGGATAAGTCCCTTGTCGAGTAACTCTTGTAGTTGTTTTTGAAGTTCCTTTAATTCAGTTGGTGCCATCCGGTAGGGTGCTTTGGAGATTAGTTTAGTACCCGGAACTAGCTCAATCGTAAACTCTACTTCTCTATCGGGTGCTAGTCCTGGTAGTTCATCAGGAAATACTTCCGGATAGTTGCATACTACTCTGACCTCTTCTAGCTTCTGGCTCCCGGTTTGTCTTGCATCAACCACATGTGCTATAAATCCAGCACACCCTTCGTCTAACATTCTCTGTGCCTTTATAGCTGATAAGAATCCTTCAATTTCCTTCCCAGATTCCCCAATAAATTCAAACATTGGTTCAGCTTCAGGTCAGAAAACTACTTTCTTCTTACGGCACTCGATTGAGGCACCGTACTTGCTCAGGAAATCCATGCCTAATATAATGTCATAGTCTCGCATATCGAGTATTATCAGATTACTGTAAAGTTCCCTATCGTTGCCTTATTTCTAATTGATCACGTTTAGATATATTTCAGTTCTAGCCAGGTTGTCTATTGCAAGAGGGAACCAGCAACCTTCTACAAATGATGGACAATTGAGGAATAAGATTTGGTAGATCATTTACATTGAACAAACCTTACAAAGAAACGAAAACTCCTAGAACATACCCTTTATCGTTGCCTTATTTCTTGTTTCTTATTCTTTCATTTCCTTGTTTACCTTTCATAGTTACACTTAGCTTTTGTAAATCAATTGATTGGTTGTTTAGCTTACTCGCATTGAGACATCTTTAGTGCTTATTCCAGTCCCTGTGGATTCGATATCTTTTATTATTAATTACGACATATCCGTACACTTGCGGAGAGTCAACATCTAACTCAATGAGTAACCCAAAAAGGCCTAATCATCTCATGATTGGCTCTTAGGGCTAATTACTAACAGGGGGGCTCGGAAGAGGTGAGTGTAACACCCACAAAATTATAAGATAAGTATATGAGTACTATTTTCTTTAGAGCATAGAAATAAAAAGAATAAGAGAAAAAAGGGAAATAGAAACAAAAAAAATAGAATAAGAAGAGGTGAGGTCAAGGATTGAATCTTGAACCTCCCACAAATAATAGAGATAAATTGATTGTATGATAACCACTAAGATAATGAATAATATATGGATAGAAAATAATGAAATTTTAGTTAAAGGTGAGAAGGAAATAAAAGAAAACTAAGCAAAAGAGCAAGAGAAAACCAAGTTGCTTACCTTCTCTTTCTCTTGGTTAAGAAAAGAAGCAAGCAAAGGATGAATTGCCTACTTCCCTCCCTCTCTCTCTATTTTCGTGGGAATTAAAGGAATGAGAGAAAAGAGGAGTTGAGGGAATGAATGAAGACATGCTTCATTTATTGGAATAAATTGGATTGGGAGAAGAAAAACAAGAGATTAAATCCTTTTCTTTCTTCCTCCTTACTTTCTCCTTCTTCATTCTACACCGAACCAAGAACCCCTTCCCTCTCCTTATTCCAAAAGCTAAGCTAAGTTCCTCTTCAAGAAAACTAAATTTAGAGAGGAAACCTTCAAGATCTATCCCTTCCAAGCAAGAGAAGCAAAAGGAGGTACAAGAAGAAGAAGCTCTCTCCTTCCTTGACACTTAGGATACTTTTCTTCTTAAGAAAAACCACAAGCGAAAGGATGTAAGTTTCCCTCACCTGTGGTACAATAGCTTGTGTGTTTTCTATGAGATTTGGTTACATAAAAACCCAAGTTAACTTCATGAAAAATTTCGGCCAAGACAAGACCAAAAAGAAGGACCTAGGAATATAAAGACCTAAATTTTAACATGCTCAATATGCTTCTTATAACATGTTTCTTAAGGTAGGGATTTATCTAATGCTCATATGCTAGAATGTTTGATTGGAACTTAGAATCATGCCCTTAGACTCTCGGCCAAACATGAACAAAGGAGATAGGTAAATTGAGACTCAAACCAAGCATGCTCCTTTTTGTTTTATGATAAGTACTTCATGATAAGAAAGTTGTTAACATGATATGCTCATGCCTAGATGATGAATAAATTTTATTCCATGCTCCTAAGTATTCGGCCATGATAGGATTAGGAGCCTAAAAGAAATTGTTAAACCTAAACTAGTCATGCCATGATCCTCCTTAAGACAAGTTATGAGATTAATATGACATGCTCATGTTGTAGTGAGGTTAGAACTTGTTTTCATGCTCCATGAACTTTCGGCCACAATCATGTTTAAGGGCCTAGAAAACTTAGAATCTAACCTAATTATGCTTATGTTGTTCCTTGAAATAATTGCTATGAAATTTGTTTAGGGTTCTCATACTTTTATGACACTTGAACCCTAGATTCAAGCCTTACAAGTTTCGGCCACAATCATGTTTAAGGGCTTAGGAAACTTAGAACCTAACCTAATTATGCTCATATTGTTCCTTGAAATAATTGCTATGAAATTTGTTTAGGGTTCTCATGCTTTTATGACACTTGAACCCTAGATTCAAGCCTTACAAGTTTCGGCCACAATCATGTTTAAGGGCTTAGGAAACTTAGAACCTAACCTAATTATGCTCACATTGTTCCTTGAAATAATTGCTATGAAATTTGTTTAGGGTCCTCATGCTTTTATGACACTTGAACCCTAAATTCAAGCCTTACAAGTTTCGGCCACAATCATGTTTAAGGGCTTAGGAAACTTAGAACCTAACCTAATTATGCTCATGTTGTTCCTTGAAATAATTGCTATGAAATTTGTTTAGGGTTCTCATGCTTTTATGACACTTGAACCCTAGATTCAAGCCTTATAAGTCTCGGCCACAACATGTTTAAGGGCTTAGGAAACTTAGAACCTAACATAATTATGCTCATGATGTTCCTTGTAATATTTGCTACGGATTTGGTTTAGGGTTTGTTAGCTAGAGCCCTAGAGCCAATCATTTGATGATTGTATTTTGGACTTGTTGTATCATATTCTATATAAATAAAGCCATTTGGTTTTTGGTTATTATACTTACTTGTATTGATGCCAAATAAAGTAAGTATAATAACGTCCTTGAGTAGAAGGTTCTTACCTATATCAATCGATTGGTTGAATCGATAGTGAGATGATATAGGGAACACTACTCTAAATCATTCTTAGTCGAGTATTAACATCCAGGGACAATGTTAATGTAATAAGACTAGCATGTAGGTCAACTCGATGACTTGATCTCACAAGTCATGGATATAGAGATATCAAGTTGACACATGGGTATGCATTAGAGAATGTATACTGAATGACCCGCCATGAGAAAGTATCATGGATCGTTATATGAGTGTCATATACTTTCTCATGTGGCTATTAGTATGACTACTAGTCCTTAGACCTGAAGTCACCATGGTTCCCTACATAAGGAGTTATGTACTTTGGTTTCGTCAAACGTCACCCGTAACTGGGTGGACTATAAAGGCGATTACTGGGTATGTAACGAATTATGCAGAGGGATGTGAGTGATGTAGATGGGATCTATCCCTCCTATATGACGGGAGAGACATCGGTATTCTTGATAGAGTGAGACCACGAAGTGCATGGCCATGCCCAAATGAGTCAATATAGGATATTGAGCTCATTTGATTTAGTGAGTCTACTTGGAGTTCAAGATTTAGATTGGTCAGAGGATGACACGGTCTATGCCTCACATTGACCAATCTAGATGTCTAGGATAGAAGGACACTTGTCATATATTGTGAGGAATCACAGTTAGTAGTCACAAGGTGATGTTGGATCTCAACATTTATTGTAACTTGGGTAGCAATGATGTATTGCTAGATGCCGCTCATTGCTTATGTTTTTAAAGGAGTTTAGAAACATTGCCAACGTTACAAGAACCTATTGGGTCACACACAAAGAACAAGTGGATGGAGATTAGGTTCATATGATGAACCAATTGGATTAGGTTCATATGATACACCAAAGATTGGATTCAAATTAGACTTATTGAGTTAGACTCAATTAGATTCAATTGTTGAATAAGTCTAATTTAAATTTGATTCATTGTGTCAATTTATATTAATGAATTGAGATTCATTAGATTGAAATTGACTTGAATCAAAGGTTGGATTTAACTCAACAAGGAAGAAAAATTGGTCAATTTTGACTTGACCAAGTGGAAGTTGAATCATCAAGTTTGAATTGATGTATTGTCACATCATGAAGGTTGACTCATCCTACATGGCATGACAAACCTTGCCACATCACCTCCACCTCATAATGGTGTGCCACCTCATGGAGGTTACACATCCCATGCCATTTAATGTGGCCGACCACATTAATGAGGGAGGTTACAACATGTGGCCGGCCACACTAATGTGGTGAGGGGTTTTGTTTGTGTGTATTGATTAGTGGTAATTGCTTCTTCTTCCTAGCTTCTTCCTCTCCTTCTCTTGCTGTTGAAGTGAGGTTTCATGGAGGGAGAAGGTGTGTGAATTGTCATCCAAGAGAATAAGGGAAAGTGAAGGTCACAAAGGAGGATACTACTAGTGAATGTATGAGATTCCTTGTTGTTTTCTCTTTTTCTCTCTTTTAAATCCTACCCGAGAGCCCTAGAAAGTGCTAGCACACTTGGGGTACTCTCTTCTCCATCCTTGAGTGTTAGAGACCACTTCTTGTTCGTGTGGATATCACTAGAGAGTTGTCTACGTTGACAACTTCGAGATCCGACGTACCTTGGACTTGCGGGATTACGAAAAGGGCATGCATCGAAGGTATAAAAAGTTTTCTTTTATAGATCTACTGTAGATCGGAGCTTTAAACTCGTACTCATATTTTTTGTAAAGTTTTCTTCGCACGAGATTCGTTGGCTAGGGTGATTCGGGGTTTCCGCGACGCGAAAAGCGGTTTTCGCGGTCCGAAAAACCCAACAGGGTTCACATGCTTGAATGATAATTTTTAACCCAATGTAATGCTTGTTAAGTTTCGGCCAGGATGAGTATATAAGCTTAGGAAACCTAGAACCCTACCTAAACATGCTCATGATGTTTCCTTATGGTATATGATATGATATTGGTTTAAGGTTCACATGCTTGTATGTGGTTTTCTTACCTAAATCACAACTATATGTTTCGGCCACTATATGACATTAGGGTTAGAAATCTAAATATGTTTCTCATGTATCTCACATGCAATGTTTTATGATGTGGTAAGAGCTTGCTATGCTTTTATGTTTAAATTATGTACACTTACGATCTATGTATGATGGTAACCCTTATGCTGTGCTATGTGCCCAAGTTATGCATGCTATTTATGATGAGCTGTGTGCCCAATTTATGCATGATATTTATGATGAGATATGTGCCCAAATTATGCATGCTATTTATGATGAGTTGTGTGCCCAAACTATGCATGTATGTGCTGTGTGCCCAAATTTTACATACCATTATGATGAGCTGTGTGCCCAAATTCTATATGGTATGATATGATAAGAATTATGATGTGCATGAAAGAACAAGAACCATGATATGTATGACATGATACTTTACTTTATATGGCTTGTACCAAGCACTACAATAAAAATGCTAAAAGACAACAACCCCTACGACAACGGTTTTAGAAGGAAGTGTTGTTAATTTGGTTAAAGACAACAGTTTTTGACAAAACCGTTGTCTTTGAGCTTTCAAAAAAAACAAAAGACAACAGTTTTGTTAAAACTGTTGTCGTTGAGCGACTTTTTGTAAAATCAACAACATATTTTACAACGGTTTTCTAAAACTGTTGTCTTTAAGCGCTTTCTTAGGGAGTCAAAGACAACGGTTTATTAAAACCGTTGTCTTTGACTTTTTTCTTTCGCCATTTTTTCCCTTCACAGTTTTTGTGGTGGCAGTGTTTTGCATTCCCTCCGAAAATTTTTTGGCATCCTATTTTCCCCCTTAGCCTTCCCGAACCCTAAACCCCTCTCCTCATATGATCTCTCTCTCCCCCCCCCCCCCCCCCCGACCTTCCTACCGAAACCTTCAGAAGAGGTGAGAGGAGGGATTTTAGGGGCTCCCTCCTCCTCTTTCCCCCTCTGCTCATCGCCATCGCCAGATTCCCGTTCGCACTGCCGTTTTGATGCCCCCGACTTCACCCTCAGCCCCGGCACGCTGTACGACGTGCTCGTCATCGCCGCTGCCACATCGGGGCTCAAGATCATGGTGGCTTACTGGAGGCACGCCGGCGCATGCCACCCGAACGCGGTGGTCGCAGCGGACTGGCTGACGAGTTCATGTGGATCCACACGGCCTACGAGACGCTCTTCGACCCGGACAAGCGCACCGAGTATGATCGAGGGGTCCTCGTTACCGATCGGATATAGAGGTCGTTCCATTCTTCTTGATCGTCGTATTTCTTCTACGCCGGTCGACGCCAGCCGCGGACGTGGGAGATGGACCAGTGCTGGTAACTAACAAGATGCTTCAAATGTGTTTGATTATATGCCGATCTCAAATTTTTCTACCCCAAATTGCTTTATTGCTGTTCTTTGTACATGTTCATAGATCGAATAATCTTTGATCTCGCCAAACAACCTCTTCCTATTTCAATTTTGTTTTCCCTTTTCCTTAGGCAATCGTATTAATCTAAGATTGCAATCAAAACTAAAGAAAACCTTTGACTTCATGTTCTGTTTGCTTTAAAAACAAGAAGTTCTGAGATTTCTTGGATCTCTATTTGATCTGTGAATTGATTAGCAACTCTTTGGTTTTTTCAAGAAAGGTTTTTACTCAAGTTGCTACAATTAATTCATAGATGCAAACGGAGGAAGCATTTGATTGTGATGGTTTCGCTTCACCTTCCTTTAGAGGAACAGCTGAACAACTTTGTAACAAATGAATAAGCCTTCTTGTCTCATCTAACCTTAAAAAGTGTACCAGCTTCCTACTTCCTTGAGTTAGGACATGGAGGCAGTGAGGATGGCAGCAATTATGAGTAAGAACATGGAGGCAGTGAGGATGAGCGAAAGGTATGTCTCACCTAGGTTTTGTTTGGAAAAGTGATTTTTTTAAAAAAAATAATTTTATTAAACATATTTAAAATCATTGGGGTAAGTGACAAGGCTTGCAAAGATGAAATGTGAGTTTTTCCAGGTTGTGTTGTTTCATTATTTGTCAGCATTTTGCAATCAATTGGTTTATAAGAATCTTTGAATTTTTGAAGCATATGTAATGAAGCATTATTTTAAGAACTAGGAGAAGCTGCTTTTATATAAATGTGAGTTTGTACAACTTCTGTGTTTCTTCCTTTGGCGATAAGAATTTATTGCTTGGAACTGCAGAATTCTCCTTTTTCTCTGCTTATGTTTGGAACTAATCTTGCTTTATGAAAACCATTAGTATTTGTATAATGGTGTTGTATCTGCCTCAAGGTTGGAATTGGTCTTGCTTCCTTCCTTTGAGAAATGGAAATGAAAATTCATATACAATTGAAGTAATTGTTTATGATTATTTTCCGTGACAACAGAGAATTCAATTGTGTTACTCTGTTGATTTTCCTTGCTTAAATGTTGGAAAACCAAAAGGACCATCATATGTGCCCCTTGAGGTCTTTGAGTTCATTCTACTTCACTTTTTTTAAATTTTTTTTGAAAGAACCTTTATTTTTATCCTGACAAATTTGGCACTGTAACGCCCCGCCCCTCCTGCTAAGGCCACGGGGGTTACTTTACCATACTTACTTACTAATTACAGCGGAAGTCTTATTCGTAAAATTTTAAAACTTTTCTTTAGCTTTTAAATTCACCATGGCAAATCATCTAACATATAAACCACACAGCATACTTTACATATTTTTAAAAAATGATACTCAAACACATAATAAAATGTCATGGAGTTATGAAGTAGTGACATAAAGCTAGGCATAATTCTTATTTTTTTATGAAAGCAGGTCTTTTCTTTTTCGTTAGCCAAATCACTGCCACACACATCCTTCTAGCCCCTCCTGCTGCTCCCCTAGTTCATCCATCCCTTGCCCTTATCTGTAGTACAAGAAAGTAAGCTGTGAGCACTCATGGCTCAGTAAGTTCCTTTCCTACTCACAAAAACCATATAGCATATTGAGAACACAAGTCATATCATATGGAGTTAATTTCATCATATCCTGTAGCATATCATGGCATGATCACAACATAAACATAAGATATCATGGTATCACACAACATAAACATCATACATGTCATAAGCATCATCATAAATATCATGGCATCATCATGTCATAAACATAAGGTATCATGGCATCATCACCTAAGGTGAATGCAAGGTGAACTCTTAAACATGCATCATGAAAACATATGCAACATGTCTTTTAAAACTTATAACATACATACTTAAACATAATCTCAACATGATTAGGGCCCCGGCTTGTACCACATACATAAATGCGCGCGTCCTATGTAGGTCCAAGGTAGAAAGTCTTGAACCCTACAAGACATACATACTAGGCCCGTTTCTTAGTCCATCGACCTAGGGGCACTTAGGAGCCCATACCTAACGAGGCCCGTTTCTTAGTCCATCGACCCCGGGGCACTTATGGAGCCCACCCTTGGTACAAGCCTTAAAAGTAAAGTAGCATGTCATAATAATATAATTCTTAGCATAACTTTCATGTCATATTCATATCATGAAGAGTGCTCTTGATCCCACTTGTAGGGAGGCAACTCTTAGGCATACTTAAAGCATGTGAAATTGAGCACATAGCATATCATGAATTTGGGCACACAGCATATCATGATCACATGCATAATTAAGCACACAGCACATCATGAATTTGAGCACACAGCATATCATGATCATAAGCATATTTAAGCACACAGCATATCATGATCATAAACATAATTAAGCACACAGCACATCATAAATTTGAGCACACAGCATATCATGAATTTGAGCACACAGCATATCATGGTCATAAGCATAATTAAGCACACAACACATCATAAATTTGAGCACACAGCATATCATGAATTTAGGCATATAGCACATTGTTACTCATAAGTCCTAATCACATAAATGAGTATAGCTACATAGCATATTCTTATCATGTCATAAAGCATTGCATGTGAGGCACATAAAAGATCATAATTAGGTTTCTACCCTAATATCATGTGATGGCCGAAACATGCTAATTTGTGACCTAGTTTAGTAAGCAACATGAAAGCATATGAACCCCAAGCCTTTATCATATCTTACATCATAAGGAATACTTTGAACATGTTTGGTTTGGGTTCTTAGATTCCTAGGTCTCTACTTTCATCATAGCCGAAACTTGTAGGACTTGATGCTAGGGTTCAAGTGTCCTAAAAGCATGAGAACCTTAAACAACTTTCATAGCAAACATTCCAAGGAATAACATGAGCATAGTTGAGTTAGGTTCTAAAGTTCCTAGGCCCTTAAACATGATGTGGCCGAATGGTATAGGTCTTAAAACCAAGGTTCAAGTGTCCTAAAAGCATGAGAACCTTAAACATATTTCATAGCAAACATTTTAAGGACTAACATGAGCATAGTTGAGTTAGGTTCTAGGTTTCCTAGGCCCTTAAACATGATATGGCCGAATGGTGTAGGACTCAAAACCAAAGTTCAAGTGTCCTAAAAGCATGAGAACCTACACAATTTCATGGTATCATTTATAAGGAAATAACATAAGCAATTTGGTTCAAGTTCTAATCATCCTAGGTCTTGGAACCTTAAGTGGCCGAAGGTTATAGACATGTAATCTTCATTCTATGCAACAATTAAGCATAAAAGCAACAAGTTAACTTCATATCATTTCATCAAGAAGGTCATGAGCATCTTAGACTTGTTATAAATTTTCCCTAGGCTTCACATCTTAATATGGCCGAATCTTCTTGCATATGAAATAGGGTTTATATTTTCATACAATCATGGCACATCATAATTACCCTATCTTAGAGAAACATAGCATGCTTAGTTTTAGATTTAAAGCTCTCCTAGGCTTTTAGTTTTATCATGGCCGAATACCCATGTGAATGAAAATTAAGTTAAATCAACATACAATTGGGAACAAATATGTTAACCACACTATTATCATAGAGCACATATTATGAGTACAAGAGATCATGCTTAATTTAGTTTTGAAGCTCTTCTAGTTCTTTTGTTCATGCTTGGCCGAAATATTAAGTTCATGAACCTATAACCCTTTTAGCGTAAAAACATAAGGATAAACTCCTACCATAATATACATGTCACAAGAAGTATATTGAGCACATCTAGTTAGGTCTTTAAACTTAGATTCTTTCTTTTGATCTTGGTTAAAAAACATGGATTTTCATGAAACAATACCTAGGTTGCTAAGCAAATCTATTTACATGAAAAATCCCTATAAGCTATTGTACCACAGGTGAGGGGAACTTACATCCTTTCGCTTGTGGTTTCTCTTAGAGAAAAACATGTTCTAGTTGCTAAAGAAAGGAAGAAGCTTCTTCTTCTTGTGCCTCCTTTGGTTTCCTTTGCTTGGAAGGGCTAGAACTTGAAGATTTCTTCTCAGAAATTAGCTTTCTTGGAGAAGAAATTAACTTAGTGTTCGGATCAAGGAGAGGGAAGACCCCTTGGTCTCGGTGGAGAAGAGAGAAGGGAGAAGGAGGAGGAAGAAGGAGAAAAAATGAGAGATTTCTTTTCTCATTTTCTATTTATTCATCATGAGGGGAATTTATGCCTTCATTAATCCTTCCCTTAATTCATCCATCACTCCTCTCTTGATTCCCACAAAAATGAGGAGAGGGAAGGGTGAGGAAGGCAACTTGCCTTCTTCTTGTTCCTTCTCTTAACCAAGAGGAAGAGGAGGTAAGTCACTTGGTATTCTCTTGCTCTTTTGCTTAGTTTTCTTTTATTTTTCTTCTCACCTTTAACTAAGATTCCATTCTTTCCTATCCATATGTAAATCATTATCCTAGTAGTTGTCATGCATCAATTTATCTTCATTATTTGTGGGAGGTCCAAGGTTCAAACCTTGACCTCATCTTTTTTTTTTTATTTCTATTATTTATTTCTTTGATTCCTCTTACTTTCATGCTCTAAAGAGATTAATGCTCATATACATATCTTAAAATTTCGTGGGTGTTACACTTAGTTTCACTGCAAAGATATACCAAATCACTGTCAACATTTCAACAAGCTTCCCTGGTGGAAAAGTCAAGGCTGAAGCCTTATGAATGAATAAATGCCCTCATTGAGGTATGTGTCGATCTTTAAGATTGGTTTTGTTGGTATGACATGTATGCTGTTTTTTCATGCTTATCCTTGGATGATAGATAGGCTTTGAGATTCAATAATTATGATGCTCACCCACTCCTACATGCATGTAGCGTTAGCATTGCCACTGCTTTTACTCAAATAGAAGGCATAGTATTGCAACTGTTGGTGCGGTTAGCACTAACGATTTAACCCAGGTTTTGATGAATGACAAATCAGGTTAAGTTAGTTTATTTTTGTCTGACACTTTGATCGAGTGTGCAGGAGAAGTCCAGACAGGTCGACGGGCTGACCGGATGTCTGGCACGAAGTCCAGCTAGGTCGACGGGCTGACCGGATAGCTGGCGAGAAGTCCAAGCGGGTCGACGGGCTGACCGGACACCTGGCACGAAGTCCAGCTAGGTCGACGGGCTGACCGGATAGCTGGCGAGAAGTACAAGCGGGTCGACGGGCTGACCGGACGCTTGGCGAGAAGTCCAAGCGGGTCGACGGGCTGACCGGACGCTTGGCGAGAAGTCCAGACCGGTCGACGGGCTGACCGGACGTCTGGCAGGTAAGTGAGGTAAGTCACTGGAGGGGAGTGACTGCGAAGACGCGTTCCCGGGAAGGGAACATGTAACGACCCACCTTCTACTGCTAGGCTGCAAGGCGGACCGCTACAGTTTCTTTGCTAACTGCAGCTAAATTACTAATGCGGAAAACTGGGCTGAATAAAAATTTTACTAAACTATTGTAGTTGCCTCTGTTAACTCTGTGAGAGTGAGATTTCATGTCCCACTACCTTCCAGATAATCATAGCTAGGCTGAGGAGGCAAAATTGGAGCTTTGGATCGGTCCGTGGAACGATCCATTGACCCCCACGCGAACACTGGCTGGATCGGTCTGGGGACCGATCCAGTAGAGGCTGGATCGGTCGGCAGACCGATCCAGGTATTCCTGGATCGGTCGGCTGACCGATCCAGGAACCTGCAGAATCCTGGGTTCGCTACTGTCCCGTGATGGATCGGTCGGCAGACCGATCCAGGTATGTCTGGATCGGTCGGCTGACTCTTCTTGTTCGATCGACCGATCCTCCGGATCGGTCGACCGATCCAGCTGGACCTACAACACAGTGTTAGACCGAACAGAATCCTGCAAATTCGATTTCAGCACTTTGGCGTGCCAAAACCTCACACAGCAGTTCTAAATCAATTGAAGCTACTTCTAACATGCATTAACAAGCATTCCCATAATGACTACTACCAATCTAACTCATTCTTTCATAGTTTAGTACGTTCCAAAACTAAAGGTGCATAAAGATGAAAGTATTAAACTATAAACTGTAAAGTGCTAAGGTAAACATGCTAAAGAGTCTAATGTTCATCCTGCTAAGTCCCCTAAGGACCTTTGATTCCAGTTCCACACACACACACACCATCTTCGCATTGTCCTCCAGCCTCCTCCGCTAGTCCATTTTCCTTTTACCTGTATCTGCAGTATAAGGAAAATAGTATCTGTAAGCTAAAAAGCTTAGTAAGAAACCATCTACCTCACGAAATCATGCATACGATGCAAATATGCTTTTAAAACATGCTTTTGGAAAACATACTAAATATGCAAGCATGGCATGGCATAGTATCATACAAGCATGGCATAACATAAGCTGAACATAGAGCTAACATGAAAAATTACACTGAAGCATAATGCTGAGCTAAGCTAGACTAAACTGAAGCTGCAATCAAACTCAACTGGTATAACTGATTTTTGAGTTTTGAAAACTAATACATAGTAAGTGAAAATACTAAATATGCTGCTGTAGGGCCCTGGCAATGCGCGCATCCCTAACTAGACCCGGGTTTGCAAGTCCCGAATTTAGTAGGGTTAACTAGGTTATCTAAACCTAGCTAGGTTATCTAAACCTAGGGACCGACTATGAGAGCCCAGCCCAATGGATATCTAATCCAGTACAGTGCCAACTGAAAGTAAAATACTGAAGTAGCTAATACTATTTTGCTGAAACTAGGTTATCTGGACCTAGAACTAGGTTATCTGAACCTAGAGGCGACTATGGGAGTCCACCCATTGGATATCTAATCCATATAAGCTGTAATAAACTGAGTATACTGAATAGATACTTCTAATGTATCTAACTGAGCTGTTAAAGATGCCTAGGGTGCATTTTTACTAAACTAGCTATTTTATCGAACACCTAGCGTGCCCTAACTCTCCTTTCTATTAGGGAGACCACCTCTAGGCACCCGACAACATCTAACCTCCTGTCTCACTAGGGAAGACATGCCCGGCCCATCTAAAGGTGTTCAACTAAGACCCTAATCAGAAAAGAGAGTTAAATACACCTTAGATATCGATAAAAACTGCATACATCCTAACTAAAGCATAAAAACTCAAACGGAAGCTATTATACCGTAGGTGAGGGGTTTCTTACCTCCTAATCGTAATTTCTTACGATTCTATTCGCTAAAACTCCGGTGGAGATGGTCCTCTCGACGATCCGCTCACGTCTTCGCGTTCCTCTCGCGGAGAAGAACCCTTTTCGTGTTGGAGTCGTCGCTGGAAAGTGATCCGAGAGCCCTTGGGGCTTGGGCGCCGAGAGAGGAGGAGGGAGAGGTGTGGGCGGCGGTGTAGGTTTCTGGGAGAGGGATAGGTCACGGTGAGGGTTTATGAGGAGATGGCTGCCGAACCAAATTCACTCAAACCCAACTTAAGTTTCCTATTTATACTTAGTGATAACTTCCGCCCAAATCCCACTTAACTAGGATTGTTCCCCTTTCCTTTCAGCACAGCCCTGCTGGGTCCACTGGTTACTAGCCTTGTCCACTAAACCATAGGTCTCGGGTTCAATCCCCGCCTAGGCCGTTTTACGCTCATATTTATTTTTGCTACTTCCGCTACTCGGAAAATTCCGGAAAAATATTTAGAAATTTCAGAAAAATCGTAGAATAATTCTAATGCAAGTTTGAGAATTTTCGAGCGTTACAATCCCCCATACCTTATAAAAAGTTCGTCCTCGAACTTAGAACAATTCTGGGTACTTCTGTCTCATGCTGGCTTCTGTCTCCCAAGTTGCCTCTTCTGCTGTGTGATTGTGCCAAATAACTTTGACTAATAGTACTTCCTTGTTCCGCAATTTCTTAACTGCTCGGTCTATTATCTGAATAGGCCGACTATCATAGCTGAGGTCTGCGCGGATCTGTACCGACTGGGACTCAATCACCTGGGTGGCATCTGGGGTATGCTTCTTCAGCATAGAGACATGAAATACATTGTGGACAGCTGACATCTCCTAAGGTAGCTCTAGCTCATAGGCTACCTTGCCCACTCTTCGACTGATAAGGTATGGTCCCACATATCTGGGACTTAGCTTGCCCTTCTTCCCAAAACGCATTACTCCCCTCATGGGAGCTACTCTGAGGAACACTGAATCCCCAACTGAAAACTCTAAGGGTCTGCGCCGCGTATCAGCATAGCTCTTCTGGCGGCTCTGAGCTGTCTCTATCCTCTGGCGGATCTGCTGTATAGCTGCTGTGGTATCTGCTACTAGATCTGTCTGAAGCTCTAGTTCCTTCTGTTCACCACTCTCATACCAGCAGATTGGAGATCTACACCTCCGCCCATAGAGAGCCTCGTAAGGTGCCATGCCGATAGTGGCCTGATAGCTGTTGTTGTATGCAAACTCTGCTAAACTCAGATATTTGCACAAACTTCCCTTAAAGTCTAGGGCACAAGCTCGGAGCATATCTTCGAGTACCTGATTTACTCGCTCCGTCTGTCCATCTGTCTGAGGATGGAATGCTGTGCTGAACTTTAGCTTTGTACCCAATGCTGACTGTACACACTCCCAGAAGTGTGATGTGAATCTGCTGTCTCTGTCTGAAATGATGGTTCGTGGGACTCCATGTAGTCTGACGATCTCCTGGAGATACAACTGAGCTAGCTTCTCCATGGAGTAGGATATCTTGATAGCTAAAAAGTGGGCTGATTTGGTCAACCTGTCGACTATTACCCAGATGGCATCGAAACCATTCGTGGTTCTGGGCAGTCCCACTATAAAATCCATAGAGATGTCCTCCCACTTCCATTCTAGAATCTGTATAGGCTGCAAGACTCCTCCTGGTCGCTGATGTTCCGCCTTGACCCTCTGACAGGTGAGGCAGACGCTAACATATCTGGCGATGTCTCGCTTCATCCCAGGCCACCAAAAACGTTTCTTCAGGTCTTGATACATTTTGGTGGAGCCTGGGTGCATCGCATAGGGAGTCCTGTGAGCCTCATCTAAAATCTGTCTCCGTAGCTCCTCCTGATCTGGAACACAGAGTCTATCACCAACATACAACACCCCGCTATCGGACACTCTGAATTCTCTACTTTCTGATTATGTTAGCCCTTGCTTGATTTTCTGAATTTCAGGGTCCTGGTCCTGAGCTGACTGAATATCACCAAGCAAGGTAGACTCTAAGGTCATAGTAGAGAGCTGTCCGACGATGAGTTCGAGACCAAAATCCACGATCTCCTTCTGTAGGGGTGGTGACATGGCTGCTAGAGATAACAAGGTAGCGCTGGATTTTCTGCTGAGTGCGTCTGCTACCTTGTTGGCTTTCCCTGGGTGGTAGAGGATGTCTATGTCATAATCTTTGACCAGCTCTAGCCACCTGCGCTGTCGCATATTCAGATCCTTCTGAGTGAAGAAGTACTTCAGACTCTGATGATCTGTATATACTCTGCACTGAGCTCCATATAAGTAATGTCTCCAAATCTTGAGAGCGAACACTACTGCTGCAAGCTCAAGGTCATGAGTAGGGTAGTTCTTCTCATAATCCTTGAGTTGTCTGGAGGCATAGGTGATCACCTTGCCGTTTTGCATCAGTACTGCTCCTAGTCCCGACTTAGAGGCATCGCTGTAGATGTCAAAGCTGCTGGTGTCGTCTGGTAGAGCCAAAACGGGAGCACTGGTCAGCCTCCTTTTTAGCTCGCTGAAGCTGTTCTCACAGTCCTCTGTCCACTGAAATTTCCTGTTCTTCCTGGTAAGAGCTGTCAGTGGGGAGGCTATCCTGGAGAAGTCCTCTACAAACTTCCTGTAATATCCTGCTAATCCCAGAAAGCTCCTGATTTCGCTGGCGTTCTTAGGTCTCTTCCAGTTACTTACTGCTTCTATCTTACTGGGATCTACCATAACACCATCCTTGGAGATGATGTGACCGAGAAAGGCTACCCGGTCTAGCCAAAATTCACATTTCATGAATTTGGCGTACAACTGGTTCTGCTGAAGGATCTGCAAAACTGTCTTCAGATGCTCTGTATGGTCCTCCTGAGTACTTGAATAGATAAGGATGTCATCTATGAACACGATGACAAACTTGTCCAAGTATTCCCTGAATACTCTGTTCATGAGGTCCATGAATATAGCTGGAGCATTGGTCACGCCAAAGGGCATGACTACGAACTCGTAGTGTCTGTATCTGGTCCTGAATGTTGTCTTAGGTACATCCCCTTCCTTGACTTTCACTTGATGATAACCCGATCTGAGATCTATCTTAGAGAACACTGCTACTCCCTTCAGCTGGTCGAACAGGTCATCGATTCTGGGAAGAGGATACCTATTCTTGATCGTGACTTGATTCAGGGATCTGTAGTCTATACACAGTCGCATGCTTCCATCCTTCTTCTTCACGAACAATACAGGCGCTCCCCATGGTGAGTGACTCGGGCGTATGAAACCCTTGTCGAGCAGCTCCTGTAATTGCTCCTGAAGTTCCTTCAGTTCTGCTGGAGCCATGCGATAAGGCGCTTTGGAAATGGGATTAGTACCGGGGAAGAGCTCTATCTCAAATTCAATCTCCCTGTCTGGTGGTAAGCCTGGTAATTCCTCAGGGAAGACTGCTGGGTAGTCACATACGACTCGGACCTCTGCTAGCTGTTGGTCCTTGCCCTGACTAGTACTGACTACATGTGCTAGGTACCCCGTACATCCCGAATCCATCAACCCGGGCCTTCATTGCCGAGAGAAATCTTCCGCTTTTCTCTCGGTTTGCCGATGTATTCAAACTGTGCTTCGGGTTAATACGACTTTCTGCTTACTGCACTCTATGGAAGCACCGTATCCGATTAGAAAGTCCATTCCGTGATGACGTCAGGTCATTTCTAGCGTGATCGATCACGTAAGAGTTCCCTCGCCCGCTATAATGACCGCACCGCCTCGAGCCATGGATGCCATAACTTCTCCCGAAGGTAGTGTCGTCAAAAACCGACCACCGAGTACTTCTGATGGTATTTCTAATCTTTCGGAGAACACCCGGCTACGTATGAATGGGTTGCCCCAGAACAAAAGAGCACTATATCGAAAATGCTAATCTGACCGTGACGACTGCCGAGGCATTTGCTACGTCCTCCCGGTGAGTGAGTAGATCCTCGCTCGCCATAGCCGGAGGGGCTTCTAATCGCCCGGCCGATAAGGGGACCTTCTAGGCGCATCGCATCCGATATAATCGCTGGCCGGGCTTGCATGCCGAATCTGTGGCCGAGGAAGACCGCCTTGTTCGGCACCGCTTGGCCATGTGCCCTTCTTGTCCACATTCAAAGCATCCTCGCGTGCCCTTAAACCCTGTGGTGGAATTTCCCACAAGTAGCACACTTTGGATAACCGGGTCGCTTGCTAGATGGTCCTCCTTTTGAGTCACTCCCTGATTTGCGCTTGCTGTTGGAGTTCCCCTTCCAGTTAGAGCTGTGGCCTTGCTGTTTTTGAGTGTGAGAGCTTCCTTGGCCTTTGGACTCTGAGGAGACCTGCTTCTGCTGCTTTATGCTGTTCTGATAATGTTCTGTGGTCAAGGCGCTGCTCACTAACTCCTCTGTGGTTTGTGGCTTATGTACGCCACCAGCCACGTTCACTGCTATCTCTGGCCTCAGCATCTTGAGCATCAACCGGATTCGCTCCTTCTCTGTGCTGACTAGCTCTGGGCATAAACGAGCCAACCTGTTGAATTTCTTCACGGCTTCCTCCACTGAGAGGTTGCCCTGGCGAAATTCAATGAACTCGTCGTAGCGGCGGTCTGTAACTCGCATGTGAAAGAATTCCTCGAAGAACTCTTTCTCGAAGTCAGCCCATGACATCTGATTCACTGGGCGCTTCGCTCTAACTCTCTCCCACCATATGCTAGCGTCCCCTGTCAGGCAGAAGGAAGCACATTTAACCTTCTCCTGTTCCGGCCAGTCTAGAAGCTCCATTATCCTCTCCAGTGTTTTGAACCATGCTTGAGCATCCCATGGTTCGCTAGTGCCTGAGAAATTCTCGGGCTTAACTCTCTGCCACTGGATTAGGTAAGCTTCTTTCCTTAGCTCAGCTGCTGGGACTACTGGTGCTGGTATTGGTGCTGTTGGCTGAACTGGTGGAACCTCTATAAATGCTGGAGTTGCTGGTTAGCCTTTAAGGTGGCTATTTCCTGTTGCTGTTCAGCTAGCTGCTGCTGTAACTGAGCCACCAACGCTGTAAGATCTGGAGGGGGCACTGAACTGCCTGCCTCCTGCTGGGGCTCAGTAGCTGGTGCCCGCTTAGCTGGGCGTCCTCGTGCCATTTCTAAAGACATAGAGAACATACATAACTAAAGCATTCATAGTTTCACAACTACTGATATCATGTCTAAAAACTATCATATACTAGCATGCTTCAGATATATATAAACATGAACTGAAATAAGAAAGCAAGGAACATATTGAGAGTAGAGGTATTCTTACTTGGAAGCTGCAGGTACAATGCTGATGTGTATGTAGGAAGTATGGAACACGGCTCTGATACCACTCTGTAATGACCCACCTTCTACTGCTAGGCTGCAAGGTGGACCGCTACAGTTTCTTTGCTAACTGCAGCTAAATTACTAATGCGGAAAACTGGGCTGAATAAAAATTTTACTAAACTATTGTAGTTGCCTCTATTAACTCTGTGAGAGTGAGATTTCATGTCCCACTACCTTCCAGATAATCATAGCTAGGCTGAGGAGGCAAAATTGGAGCTTTGGATCGGTCCGTGGAACGATCCATTGACCCCCACGCGAACACTGGCTGGATCGGTCTGGGGACCGATCCAGTAGAGGCTGGATCGGCGGCATCGATTCCAGATTCTCGGATCGGCCACCGACCGATCCAGAACCCGCAATCCGGTTCGCTATCGTCCCGTGATGGATCGTCGGCAGATCGATCCAGTATGTCCGATCGGTCGGCCGACCGATCCGTGCACCGAATACCGGATATCATCAGATCACTGGATCGGCCTACTGACCGATCCAGAGGATACAAGAGCATATCAGATTCACCGGATCGGCCCGACCGATCCAAGAGATAGCCAGACTCGATCGGTCCGAGACCGATCGTAGTCCGATTTCACCCAAGTTCGATTTCAAGACTTGGCGTACAAAACCTCACATGCTAGCTTCTAAATCAATTGAAGCTACTTCTAACATGCATTAACAAGCATTCCCATAATGACTACTACCAATCTAACTCATTCTTTCATAGTTTAGTACGTTCCAAAACTAAAGGTGCATAAAGATGAAAGTATTAAACTATAAACTGTAAAGTGCTAAGGTAAACATGCTAAAGAGTCTAATGTTCATCCTGCTAAGTCCCCTAAGGACCTTTGATTCCAGTTCCACACACACACACCATCTTCGCATTGTCCTCCAGCCTCCTCCGCTAGTCCATTTTCCTTTTACCTGTATCTGCAGTATAAGGAAAATAGTATCTGTAAGCTAAAAAGCTTAGTAAGAAACCATCTACCTCACGAAATCATGCATACGATGCAAATATGCTTTTAAAACATGCTTTTGGAAAACATACTAAATATGCAAGCATGGCATGGCATAGTATCATACAAGCATGGTATAACATAAGCTGAACATAGAGCTAACATGGAAAATTACACTAAAGCATAATGCTGAGCTAAGCTAGACTAAACTGAAGCTGCAATCAAACTCAACTGGTATAACTGATTTTTGAGTTTTGAAAACTAATACATAGTAAGTGAAAATACTAAATATGCTGCTGTAGGGCCCTGGCAACTGTACTTGCTATGCGCGCATCCCTAACTAGACCCGGGTTTGCAAGTCCCGAATTTAGTAGGGTTAACTAGGTTATCTAAACCTAGCTAGGTTATCTAAACCTAGGGACCGACTATGGGAGCCCAGCACAATGGATATCTAATCCAGTACAGTGCCAACTGAAAGTAAAATACTGAAGTAGCTAATACTGTTTTGCTGAAACAAGGTTATCTGGATCTAGAACTAGATTATCTGAACCTAGAGGCGACTATGGGAGCCCACCCATTGGATATCTAATCCATATAAGCTGTAATAAACTGAGTATACTGAATAGATACTTCTAATGTATCTAACTGAGCTGTTAAAGATGCCTAGGATGCATTTTTACTAAACTAGCTATTTTATCGAACACCTAGCGTGCCCTAACTCTCCTTTCTATTAGGGAGACCACCTCTAGGCACCCGACAACATCTAACCTCCTGTCTCACTAGGGAAGACATGCCCGGCCCATCTAAAGGTGTTCAACTAAGACCCTAATCTGAAAAGAGAGTTAAATACACCTTAGATATCGATAAAAACTGCATACATCCTAACTAAAGCATAAAAACTCAAACGGAAGCTATTATACCGCAGGTGAGGGGTTTCTTACCTCCTAATCGTAATTTCTTACGATTCTATTCGCTAAAACTCCGGTGGAGATGGTCCTCTCGACGATCCGCTCACGTCTTCGCGTTCCTCTCGTGGAGAAGAACCCTTTTCGTGTTGGAGTCGTCGCCGGAAAGTGATCCAAGAGCCCTTGGGGCTTGGGCGCCGAGAGAGGAGGAGGGAGAGGTGTGGGCGGCAGTGTAGGTTTTTGGGAGAGGGATAGGTCACGGTGAGGGTTTATGAGGAGATGGCTGCCGAACCAAATTCACCCAAACCCAACTTAAGTTTCCTATTTATACTTAGTGATAACTTCCGCCCAAATCCCACTTAACTAGGATTGTTCCCCTTTCCTTTCAGCACAGCCCTGCTGGGTCCACTGGTTACTAGCCTTGTCCACTAAACCATAGGTCTCGGGTTCAATCCCCGCCTAGGCCGTTTTACGCTCATATTTATTTTTGCTACTTCCGCTACTCGGAAAATTCCGGAAAAATATTTAGAAATTCCAGAAAAATCGTAGAATAATTCTAATGCAAGTTTGAGAAGTTTCGGGCGTTACAGAACATTAGGCGTCGATCCGGCTTAGATCCATTTCGGAAGTCTAAGTCGAGATCGTGACTAGATTCCGGTCTCGGAAAGACGAAATCTAAGTCATACTATTTTTGCTAATTCATACTCACTTTGCTTTTGCTAACAATCTGTGTTGCAGGGTAAATTTGCCTCCGGACTAACGTTTGTCTTGCAGGACGGATTCTGCGGGAAAACAGGGTCCGGGCGCCTGAAGGAATCCGGCGCCCGGAGGTCGGAGGCACACGGGCGCCCGGGAGGAAAGTTCATCCCGATCGCGCGTCGCCACTTGGAGCTCGCTGGTTGGACTTGCCACGTCTCACCAGGGCACCGAAGGCATCCAGGCGCCCGAGCCTCATATAAAAGAGGGGTCGAGGAGAGATCAGAAACAACAAGAACTCTAAGACTGCTTGCTCTGCTGCTCTACGCTCCAGCGACGCTAACAAAGCTCCGACAACGTACACTTGTCCTTGTGGTTTTCTTTTTGTCGGTATAGCTTTGTTTTCATTTTCATTAGCATTTCTTGTACTGTCTTTGTAATCATTATTTCGAATTGCTAGTGAATTGCCCAACGAAAATACTCACGGAGTACGGGCCTTCGAGTAGGAGTCGTCACAGGCTCTGAACGAAGTAAAAATTACTGTGTCTATTGTTTTTAAATTCCGCTGCGCTTAACTCTTTTTAACGCTGTTTTTCGAATCGATATTCATCCTACAAGTGGTATCAGAGCAGGTACCGCTCTGATTTGGTGCAACCACCAATCAGGCAAAGGGGGGACTTTTTGAAAGAAAAATTAGATATCGTTTGTCTTTAAAATAAAACCTTACGCCTTTCATTTTTTTCCCTCCAAAACTATTTTTGAAAAATACATCGCCATCTCTTCACCATTGTTTAGTATTGACAAGATATTACATTTTCAAAAATTTGAAATAATATTTTTTATTAATATTTTAATAATATATTATTATTTTTTTCGAAAATAGTGAAATATTATTATTTTTGGCACTGCTAATCCAAGACCAAGTCTTGGAATCTTTTGTTTGTTTCTCTGTGTGCAAGAAATTATGACTCTTCTAGAAGGACGGAACCCCTGCGAACCACCACCATACGATCATTAAGACTTCAACTACTGGAAGCGATTAATGGAATGCTTCTTAGGAAGCGTAGACATCGATTATATGCTAATTTTGAGGAAACCTTCTCAAAACTCGGAACTGAACAAAAAGGTAAGTAACATTATTTGTAATGTTCTACCTAACAATATTTTATGCAGATTAGAAAAGTACAAGAACGCATATGAGCTGTGGACCCAGTTGATCAAACTTCACGAGATGCCGATGGAGCTAGAAGATCAAGTTAAAATCGAATCCGGACTCGAGTCAGATCCAACGGAGAAGCCTGCTGAATTAGGGGTTGCGCTCAAGGTTAGTAATATTTACCAAAACACCCTTGCTAGTAATAGTTTAAAATATGCGCCCGTTAATTTGGATATGTCTGAAAGTATATGTGAAAATAGTGTACATGACAATACTTGCAAAAATACCTCTAGAATATTTTCTGATAAAATTTTAATTAATAAGAAATTAAACTTTAAAGATAAAACTAATCTAATAAATTCAATTAATCATATCAATTTAAAAGACAAAGAAAATATAAGGATAAAATCAAACACTTTGATAAAATCAAAACGGAATTTAACAAACTTAAAATTAAATATTAAAGATAACATATTAAATACAAATAATCTAGAAATTTCAAAATTAACAATTAATAAAAAGCTAAAAGATAAACCGTTAAGAAAATATAATTCAAACAGTTTAGTTAATTCAAATTTAAAAATAAATAAAAACTTAAACTTTAAAAATAAGCTATTAAAGAAAGATAATTCAATTAACCCAATAAAATTGAAATTGAAAGAACATTCAAATATTAAATACACTCTCTTAAAGAAAGATAATTTGACCAATTTAAACATTACAACTTAACTAAAACCAACTCTAATTATACAAAAATTTTAAATTAAAGACCAATGATTTAGGGGGAGGCTCCAGAATAGCTGACACCTCCAAAACTAACTTACCCGACAGGGTAACCCAAACAAACTAACCCGGCAAGGTAATTAGGATTAGTTAAAAAGAGACCAAGTTTAACTTGAATCATGGTACTGGTGAAGTTTTTGGATGATAGTACGTTAGGGAAGCTTGGGCATCGCATGTCTAGAAAGATATGGCTTCGATCTGGTGCATTTGGCCAAGTGGAACTGACCGAACCTACCCTTAAATGGATCCTAACTAGTTAGACCAAGATTTAATACTAAGCTCCGTGGATAGGACTATTCGGAAAACCTCGAAAGGTTGGCTACTTCTAATGACGTCCAAGTGACTCACCAAGATTAGAAGTTTATCGAAAGAATGCCTATTTGTTGAGACCAAAGCTAAACCTGAATCTAACAAAAGTTAAACCAAACTCTGTAATTAAATCTAATTCATCTCACAAAATTATAGGATTTCCTGATTGATAATCTAGATCGAGTGAGATGAATAAGGATCAAATTAATTTTCAAATTAAATTAAAATTAATTAAAATTAAATTTTGAATTTCAAATTAAATTAAAATTAATTAAAATTTGAATTTCAAATTAAAATTCAATTTTAAATTAATTAAAAATTAAATTTCGAATTAAAACAAAATTATTTTTAAAAAAAATATTAAATTAACTTTAAAAATTATTTTAAAAATTAAATTAACTTTAAAAAATTATTTTAAAACAAAAATTAACTTCTTAAAAAAATATTTTTAAATTTAACTTTAAAAATTTTATATTTAACTTAAAAAATTTTATTCTAAACTTAAAAATTATTTTAAAATTATTTCCAAATTTTTTAAAAATTATTTTAAAAAAACTCTTTTAAAAATCATTTTAAAAACTTTTAAAAATTCTTTTAAAAACTCTTTTAAAAATCATTTTAAAAACTTTAAAAAATTTTTTTAAAAATTATTTAAAAAAAAAACACTTTTAAAAATCATTTTAAAAACTTTAAAAATTTTTTTAAAACATTTTAAAAATTATTTTAAAAAACTTTTTTAAAAACATTAAAAAATTCTTTTAAAAATTATTTTAAAACATTTTAAAAAATTATTTTAAAAACTATTTTAAAAATCATTTTAGAAACTTTAAAAAATTCTTTTAAAAATTATTTTAAAAAACTCTTTTAAAAATCATTTTAAAAACTTTAAAAAATTCTTTTAAAAATTCTTTTAAAATATTTTAAAAATTATTTTAAAAACTATTTTAAAATCATTTTAAAAACTTTTAAAAATTTTAAAAAACTATTTTAAAAATCATTTTAAAAACTTTGAAAAATTCTTTTAAAAATTCTTTTAAAACATTTTAAAAATTATTTTTAAAAACTCTTTTAAAAATCATTTTCAAAAACTTTAAAAATTCTTTTAAAACCTTTTAAAAATTATTGTTATTTTAAAAATTATTTTAACATAAAAATTATTTTAACTTAAAAATTATTTTAACTTAAAATTATTTTAATATAAAAAATAATATTTTTAAATTATTTCAAAAATTATTTTAAAAACTTTTAAAAATCATTTAAAAACTATTTTAAAAATTATGTCTCATTTTGAAAAATTCTTCTTAGTTTTTCACCATAATAAAATTCTTTTAACTTAAAAAAAAAATAGTAATAATAATAAATTATTTCTATAGACTATTTTCACTTTAAAAATTATTATTTTGACTTTAAACTCATTTTTAATCTTAAACATCATTTTAACCTTAAAATTATTTTTTAATTTAACCTAACTGAAAATTAGATCTTAAATTAAAACTAATTAAAACTTAATTTAAACATTACTTTTCAACTTAATTTAACCTATCTGAAAATTAAAACTTAAAAATTTAACTTAAACTTAAAACTTAAAGCCAAATTAATCACTGATATTAATTTTAATCAAAAATCAAAACTGAATTGAACGTATATTAATTGTCATTAAATTCCTGTTAAAATCCCTTAAAAATAATTATAATTATAATTCTTTTAAATTCATTTTAAACTTAGACACCTAACTTAAAAACTTAAATTCCGTTAACTTCAACTTTAAACTTAATTATGTAATTAATAAGTGGAACTTAACTATTTAAGTTTAACTTTATTTGAGAACTAAGCTTGATTTGATCAGAACCTAGGTTTAACCTTAGTAAAAATATTAAAATTACTCTAAGTCATTTTTCTTAATCAACCTTTAAAATATTAATTATTTTTATTAAAACATAATTAAAGTTTGACTTAAATTGAACCTTACTTAACCTTGTTTAATAACGAGTTTAACTTCAAATTACCACCAACTTTAAACTAAGTCAATCCAACTTAAAAGGAAGTAAATGAAAAGTTAAATTATAACTAACACCTTCATCAATTAATACAAAATTTAGATTATAGCAAAATTTAATCAATAAATTATTAATATTGATCAATTATTGAATTAATAACAACTTATCTTACTTAACATTACACTAAAGGTTAATTTATTTCAACTTAATCTAACATTAATTACGTTAGTCAAATTTAAATGAACAATTTTATAAAGATAATTATTCAATCGTCTAAAACACCTAGATACAAAAATATGTTACGGTTGTAAAATTTTATATTAAGGGGAAGTAATAAATAAGGAGGATTAATAAATTAAAGGAGTATCAAATTAAGGGGGAGGTTTATTTTTTAATTATCTCTTGAAGTGTTATTTTTTAATCTTCTCTTTAAAATCTCTCTAGAAAATTCTACCTCAATTTAAAAAATAAATATATATCTACATTGAATATTTTTAGCAAATATTTTCAAATTTTATGTCAGGTTCAGGGGGAGGAATTAATTAAAAATTTCCCTTTATATAAAATATTTTAAATTTTGTTTGAAAAATATTTTCTTAAAAATTTCTTAAACCTAATTTTGAAAACTAACTCTTATAAAACTAAGTTGTTTTTAAGAATTGGGTTTTACTTTTTATTGAAAATTGATTTTGAAAATTAGATTTAACTTAGTTTTGAAAATTGTGGAAATTAGATTTTTCTAAGCTTCTCAAAATCATTTTCCTTAATTTTGAAAATCAAAGTTTAAAAATCAATTTTCAAAATCAACTTGCTTAAAATTGTGAAAATTTTTTAAATCAACTCAAAATTGTTTCTTTTAAATCACAAACTTTTTATCCTTTTTACTTAGTTTTTGAAAACTCAACTTTTCAAGTATTTTAAACCATGGTTTTGAAACTAGTACTTTTGAAATTTAAAATTTTGATTTTTGAAAATTATATTTAATTATTTTACTTTATCAAAATTAGTTCTACCAAACTCCTTTGAAAACTAAAAGTAAAGTTCAAAATCAATATTTGCAAACTGAAATTTGATTTGCAAAAACTCAGTGTTGAAAATTATGAAAGTTAGATTTTTCAAACTTAAATCATTGTCAAAACTTAAGTTTTAAATTAAATCGTTTACAAACTTAGTGTTGAAAAATAAATCAGTTTTTGGAAAAATAAATTTTTCAAACTTAGTTTTGGAATTTTGGTTTTTGAAAACTTATGTTTGAAAATGAAACTATCTAAACTTAGCTAGCTTTCTAAAAGCTAAAAGCTAATGCTTTAAACAAATTTTCAAAAGCTTAAACTCCCCCAGATTAACTTGACATTTTATTTTGTCTGAAGTCTATAATTACTTAATCCATGCTTATTTTTGATGAATGCCAAAGGGGGAGGGTTAGGTGGTTAAGTTAGGTTAAATTAGCTGAACCTAACTGAAAATTCAAACTAACTTAAAAACCACATAAATGCATGGTTCTTGCATATGTTTTCACTAACTTAACCAAGTTATCATTCCATCAAAAAGGGGGAGATTGTTGGTGCGGTTAGCACTAACGATTTAACCCAGGTTTTGATGAATGACAAATCAGGTTAAGTTAGTTTGTTTTTGTCTGACACTTTGATCGAGTGTGCAGGAGAAGTCCAGACAGGTCGACGGGCTGACCGGATGTCTAGCACGAAGTCCAGCTAGGTCGACGGGCTGACCGGATAGCTGGCGAGAAGTCCAAGCGGGTCGACGGGCTGACCGGACGCCTGGCACGAAGTCCAGCTAGGTCGATGGGCTGACCGGATAGCTGGCGAGAAGTCCAAGCGGGTCGACGGGCTGACCGAACGCTTGGCGAGAAGTCCAAGCGGGTCGACGGGCTGACCGGATAGCTGGCGAGAAGTCCAAGCGGGTCGACGGGCTGACCGGACGCTTGGCGAGAAGTCCAAGCGGGTCGACGGGCTGACCGGACGCTTGGCGAGAAGTCCAGACGGGTCGACGGGCTGACCGGACGTCTGGCAGGTAAGTGAGGTAAGTCACTGGAGGGGAGGACGCGTTCCCGGGAAGGGAACATTAGGCGTCGATCCGGCTTAGATCCATTTCGGAAGTCTAAGTCGAGATCGTGACTAGATTCCGGTCTCGGAAAGACGGAATCTAAGTCATACTATTTTTGCTAATTCATACTCACTTTGCTTTTGCTAACAATCTGTGTTGCAGGGTAAATTTGCCTCCGGACTAACGTTTGTCTTGCAGGACGGATTCTGCGGGAAAACAGGGTCCGGGCGCCCGGAGGTCCGGCCGCCCGGAAGGGATCAGGGCGCCCGGAGGTCCGGCCGCTCGGAAGGGATCAGGGCACCCGGGAGGGAAAGTTCATCCTGATCGCGCGTCGCCACGTGGAGCTCGCTGGTTGGACTTGCCACGTCTCACCAGGGCGCCCGGAAGGCATCCAGGGCGCCCCGAGCCTCATATAAAAGAAGGGTAAGAGGAGAGCTTCAGTACAACAACGAAAAGAAAAGTCTTCCACTGCTCCAACACTACGCTCCTTTCTTGTCTTTATTGTCGGTATTTGCTTTTCATTTTCATTAGCATTCATTGTATTGTTTTTTGTAATCATTATTTCGAACTGCTAGTGAATTGCCCAACGAAAGTACTCACGGAGTACGGGCCTTCGAGTAGGAGTCGTCACAGGCTCCGAACGAAGTAAAAAAACACGGTGTCTACTTTACTTTTCCGCTGCGCTTATACTTGATATTTTCGAATCGATATTCACCCCCCCCCCCCTCTATCGAATCTAACGGTCCTACAGCAACCTCCCCGGGTATGGTTTTATGTTTTGTATTTATATTTTTATGTATTATTTGAGGTTATTTATGACAAAAGCAAATGCTGCAGCTCAAAGTTGGCAATGGAGAGGACTTTATTCCATCAAGGGGGAGATGGAATTTTAACCAAAAGGTGTTTTTTTTTTGCTTTCAATGAGTTTATTATTGTAGTTAAAATATATACCTCTTTCAGAAATTGATGGAGCCGTCTCAAATCACCCGTTGGGTTGTTGTTAATTTTTTAGCTCGACGTGATGTTTCAAGCCTCATACATGACATGCGCAAATGCACAAATATGAAGCACATTGTATGTTTTGACATTACTTTTTTCCCATGGAGTTTTAAATGCAGGGACAATTATTTTTAACCAAATTTGTCATCCATGGAATTATGACTTCTACATGTGCTACAATGCTGGCATGACTGTAAGCTCTGTGTTTCAAAAGTTGTACTCTATTTAAAGCCTTTACATTTATAAATTTTTAGCATTCTTGGTCGGTGTGGATTTTATTTGGGTGCTTTCTTTTTTACAAGTACCTGCTTTGTGAATTACTAGGTATATTTTCAAAATTAAATTATCAATGTTCTTGACAGGAACTTGCTTTGTGGATTAAATTCTGCCATTTGTCTAAATAAATTTAATATTTCAAGAGCTATAAGTAATTCAAGTTTTTCTTATATTGGTGTTTGTAATTTCATAGGGTACAACCCGACCCACTCATTACCATGTGCTAATGGATGAGAATGGATTTATTACTGATTTCCTGCATGAGCTTGTTCATTCCCTTTCTCATGTGTAAGTACTTGTTTATATATACGTAAGTAATATTTTAGTTCTCCAATGATTAATATTGTAATTGAAATATCCTATTCTATGTCCAAATGTACAAATATAAGAGGAGTACAACTGTGATATCTGTGGGTAAGTTGGGAAGTGCTCTTAAGTTTTTTCGTGATTTGTGCCATACCTTATAAATTGTTAGGACTCCTGTATTGAAAAATCTGGACTGTGGTTTCATTTGAAGGTTTGACTATTCTTTTCAAGTTAAACTTGTGAAAATTTTAGGTTAACTAGAGTCCATCCAATCCTACCAGACAAGATTAGTGACTGGTTCCAGTTTTAACCTGCTGAAGTGAATTGTCCAAGATTTTGAAACTTGTCTCCTTTGATCATAAATAACTTGCATGTTTTTACAAGATCTAATAAACATTTCTTTTATTTATATGATTGTTTTTACAAGATCTAATGATTTTTTTTCTATAATTGTAGATTGTGCCTTGTCCATTGTTAGCACTTGCAATTTACTTGGAAGTTGTTTCGGTGTTTCCCTACATAAGGTCAACGACTGATGCAAAACATAAAGGTAAAACCTAAATTATCATATCTTTGCATATTCATAAATAAAATATGTTGTCTTTTAACATTTTAGCTTCTGTTGTGTTTTTTGTTTTTTTAACTCATGTAGTTCAATGAAATAATGGGTCAAGCTTCCGAATCCAGGTTTGGTCTGGAGAAGGACCATAGTGAGTACTTAACCAAATACCAAAGGTTTCATTGATTCAAATGAAACATGAGGGACTAAATTTAAGTATTCAAACCTCTATCATGATCATGGATATTGGCTAAGTCTCAACTTATTAGGAGGTAAGAAATGACCCCTCTTTCTTCTTTAGAAATCTAGCACATCATATTAATATTTTTTTTCTTCTTTTCATCCTAAAGGAAAGTAATCTCCAGGACGTTTATTTTCAGAAAAGGGATAAAGTTGGGTTTGCAAGCTAAGTCTATGAAGTTTTGTATGCAGAAAAAGGACTAGTACGTGAAGATTATTGCACATCCTGATCACTTGATCTATTCAGAAACGGATAAGTTAATTTGCATGGTTGTGGTTTGATAAACTTAATTTTGTGTTTGTCATGAACTTATGGTCATGTTTGGATAGCTTGGCTTGTAGTAATTGTAGAAGTTTATAAACTTAACTTAAGTGAATGTACATATATGTTGTACTAGTTTTTGGTTGAGACAAGATGTATAAAATGCAACTGAATGTATATATGTTGACAATGGTTTTGTGAATGTATATATGTTGTACAGGTTTGTGTGCAAAAAAATTAGTTTATCTATTCGTGATGCAGTTTCTAATCAACATAGACAACAATTTTTTAACTGTTGTGAAAAGTATGCAAAGACAATGATTTAAAACTAAATTTGGAAGAAAGACAACAGTGTATTTGTTGTCAAAAGCATATATGCGATCAAAATTATTGTAAAACTGGCAATTACAACGATTTTATATGTTGCAGAACTGTTGTCATTGTTATTAAAAGATAACGCTTTAAATCTGTTGCATGACTGTTGTCTAATGTGATCAATGACAACGGTTTTAAACCGTTGTCTTTTACCGCACATTTAACAACACTGCCAATTACAACGGTTTTAAAGAGAATACGACAACGATTTTTAACCGTTGTCTTTTAATATTTTTGTTGTAGTGAAGGATGGGATCCATAAGCGCCCCGGGGTCGATGGACTAAGAAACGGGCCTCATTAGGGATGGGCTCCTAAGTGCCCCTAGGTCGATGGACTAAGAAACGGGCCTAGTATGTATGCCTTGTAGGGTTCAAGACTTGCTACCTTGGACCTATATAGGACGCGCGCATTTATGTATGTGGTACAAGCCGGGGCCCCAATCATGTTATGATTATGTTTAAGTATGTAAGTAATAAGTTTTCAAAGGACATGTTGCATATACTATTGCATGAATCATGTTTTTGAAAGTCATCTCGCATAACACTTTATGATTATGTTACAATGTACCATGATGCTTATGATTATGACATGTTATGTTAAGATGAACTTTATGATTATGTTATGATAGGTTATGATCATGATTATGTTATGTTAGAATGCACCTTAAGATTTTATCATGATATGTCATAATGCTTATGATTATGTTATGTTATGTTAGGATGAATTTATGATTATGTTATGATCATGATTATGTTATGTTAGAATGCACCTTATGATTTTATCATGATATGTCATAATGCTTATGATTATGTTATGTTATGTTGGGATGAACTTTATGATTATGTTATGATATGTTATGATCATGATTATGTTATGCTAGAATGCACTTTATGACTTTATTATGATATGCCATGATACCTTACGATTATGTTATGATATGATGCTTCTATACATGATATGATGAGTTGTCTTTATTCTTTATGCCTCGGAGTTTTATTTATGCTATACAATTTTTGTGAGTAGGAAAGGATCTTACTGAGCCTTGAGTGCTCACAGCTTACTTTTCTTGTACCATAGATAAGGGCAAGGATTGGATGTTCAAAGGGAGCAGCAGGAGAGGGCAAGAAAGACGTGTGTAGTAGTGACTTGGATAAAGAGAAAGACCTGCTTCTAGTTAATAAGAATTATGTTCATGTTGTTCTTTTATGACTCTATGACACTTCATCATGCCCTTTAGTATTATGGTTTAAATTTAAGTTAAGCATGTTATGTGACTCACATAATAGGTAGTTAGTGATGATGATTTGAAAAGTAAAGGAAAAGTTTAATGAAAAAAAATATACTATAGATAAGACTTCCGCTGTTTTTAAGACGAAAAGATAAGTAACCCCCGTTAGCTTAAGCAGGAAGGGGCGGGGCGTTACAGTGAGAAATCGCGAAAATGATAGTGGAGAAGAGGAAAGCTAGGTTTTATATCTAGGATAATTAATCTAACCTTACGTTAGCTTTAATTAAAGTCTATGTTTACTCCTTAATCAACTCCCACTTAAATGGTGTTCCAAACAGGCTTCCACCTAGCCTCACCGATTCATCCCCTCAAAATGAGTTATATGGACTCCGTTTAAATCTCAAAAAATTTGTAAAAAATCCTGAAAAATCTAATAATATTATTTCTCAAATAACCTTATTATTTATTTATTATTTTGCTGCAGTATTATACAACAAATGTTACTAGGGTGTATATTTTGGGGAGTATATTTGGATATATAACTTGTACTGGTGCAGAAATGATGAAGTTTGTTTCTTATCCTTTTGTGACTAGGCACCACGTGAAGGAAAATGAAGAAGACAACTTTTGGGAACAAGAAATCACTTGGTGATTACTTTGAGGTGTTTTTAAAAGAGAGTACTTCTCTACCTCTTTTAGCATACCCCATTGTCAGGAGTATTTGAACCTGAAATAAGGACTAGAAGCATAATGGTTAATAAGATGATGATTAGTCGACTCGCCTAACGCTATTCCATGGGAGATCCTAACTCATGGAGTACTGATTGAATATGGTTAGATAACCTTGATGGTACATAGAGATATATGACCCATAATGATATAGAGAAGGTGGTTTTAATTGATTAACACAAATAAAATCCAACTGTTACTAAGTGGAAATAACAGATGATGATCATCGAGGGGCATAGTGTCGATTAACAGTTATTTCAACAAGCTATATAATGATAGTTCTCCTCTACCCTTGTGTGCATGGCTCATCACTAGAGGTTCCTGAACCTCAACTGGAGCAATCATAGTATGATGGGTTACAAGACAACGGTTAGTCAACTCAACTAACATTATCTCCATCAAGTAGCACAAGAACTTGACTACTTAATCTTTTACCCAAGGTCCTGAACTCTATATCTTAGATCAGAGTGGTCAACCTTTTGTCGATATTTGTTGGAGGACATTTACGAGCATGAATATGAGAGTTATGGAGATGCCCTCTTAATGGGTTGACTCTCAGTCAAGAGGTTATTTGACCCTTTAGACTTTGGATTATCATTCCCTTATGGTGGATATTTGAGTACCTAGAATGATGATATTTGACATACTTTGTGACATGTACTCATTGGTCACTTATAACGCTATACTCAATGACTGAGTAAGAGTGGTAACCTTGTAACCCCCGAACCAACCATCTTTAAGATTCGTCGAGACTAATAGTGAAGGAATAATTTGTTTGGGTACTATAAGCCACGCAGTTACTATCTCATGTTGTTAGAGATTTACTATCATTAATGAGATTTAACAAGGGAAGTACATCACTTCACTCAGATATCTTGAACTCCTTAGCTTTCCACCTGAAAGTCAAGAGGAGTTCGTGGTTGAGGTATCTTGAACTCCTTAGTTTTCCGACCATCTCCATCGATACTGGCCATTATATCTCATCTCCTTCATCCACTGAGGTCTAGAGATTTTTTTTCTAGTCCATCAATTCTTCAGCCACCACCCGAGAAGCTCAGAAGATATCCTACTTAATTCGCGTGCTACCACTGAACTCCAACGATCTACCTTCATTCACATTATGCGACACCAAGATATTCTTCCACTAGGTTCAAGGGGATTCCCTTACCTAATCCCATCTCTATCATGAACACAATTCCTTATTCCTCAATCCTCTCAATGTCAATCCCTCCGATTAGGCCTTCTTCTACTAATTCAGCCACACCTTGGTTCCTTTTGGCAGCGTTTCATCTTCCATAGCTTTCATCCATTGAGGAGAAGAAAGGGGTTTACCTTCTTCGATTGATTGGATAACAACATCCTCCCCTCTTCACCAAATCATTGTTAACCTCTCATTCAACCATCTGAGCTTCTTCTTCATCATTGTTGCTTGATCTGTATGCTTTCAATTCTGATCTAGAGATCACTTTTCTTGCAATGTGTAGTCTCCTTTTCATGAAATTGAGTTGTTAATAGGATGCTTGGTTTTATCTCTTATGCATTTGAATTTTAACCTATTTGAGTTTTAATTTTGTTGATTTGTAGCTAGGTGTTCTATAACATTATTGTTCTTGTTTGTTTCCTAGATTGTAGTGATTAGGATAGTTTAGATGTTGTGTTTTTCAAATGTCATAAGTCATTTTCATTTATACTATAATTTCCTTTATTTTCAATTCAATGCATGTAGATTAGATCATACTAGGTTTCGTTAAATGTCTTGAGTTCTTTAATTTGTTGCTATGATAATTTAGGTTAGATTAGGGTTTCATTCATTGTTCACCTTAAGAATTCACAACTTAAAACCCATATACCCATTGACAAATAACTTGATCCTAAGATTAGAAATCACCGACTACGTTCCTTGTGAATTATGATCTGAGTTATCCTATATTGTATTAGTATAGTTAGGTTAGTAATTAATTTGAATTAAAATTGTATCATGACTATGCGATCTATCAAGGCCATCTCCACCTCTCTTGCTCGGATTAGAGAGGGGAGTCTGCTCCACTCCCGAGGAACCTTCAACAATCCACATTCATCACTTAACTGACATCATCTCTCTCTCTCACTCTCTCTCTCTCTCACTTATATTAGAGGAAGGGTGGGCATCTTCACCTCACTTAATCAAATTAGAGGGGGAGATGATCCGGTCCATCTCCATAGGCATTCTCCTAACATCATCTCTCTTTCATTTAATCTTTTAAGTTTCTGTCGTTTATTTGGAAGATATTAGGTTAGATTAGATTAGGTTTTATTAATGTTGTAAGTTCATTGAATGCTTCGTGTTTCCTTTAATTCTCTTGCAATTGTAGTTTATATTATATTAGTGTTTTAATTACATGCATTGTCTTTCATTTATTAGTCTTAGCAACCCCAAATCCAAACCCCCAATTACAACATAGAAAAACCCAAAGAAATAAATTGATCCTAAAAACTATCATCCTACAGTTACATTTGTCGGGAAACGACTCGAGTCTTCCCAATGATAAATTAGCATAGCAAGGGTTTGATAATTAAATTGAGTTTTAAATCTTATCATGACAATATGGTTACCAAAACTTTTATGTGGTTCACGATCCTTAGGGTTCAACTCAACAACCTATGTCTTAGTGTGGGTGTACTACATTTATCCTTGTCAAACATTGAAATGAATTTGTTGTAGACTGCTTTGGCTTGTCCTATGTAGATCCTAAATGGAACATTACCATCCTAGGATGAACATAAGAAACAGTTGCAAAGTAAATGGAGGATGTATGAAAGATTGTTTATTCTAAAGTCTCGTCTAAAGTATTTTTCATAATTGATGTCTTGTTGACCTGATCATGTTTAAAATTGCTCAAAACTTCTTGTTGTCCAATTACCATTTTCAATTGTTATCTAATTTTTAGTTAAACACGTCCTATTTTCAAGTGTACTAGACACTCTCCACGTTAGATTCTCATCGTGATACATAGTGCATCTTGCATTGACTAGATCATTCACTTACCTAATCACTTTGTCGTTGACCTAGCACAATGTGTATCTCCACCTTGTGTGCACTCAATATATGGAGGTTTTCTATATTCATTGCATCATCCTATCACTTGAACCTCCTTTTCTAGTCAATCAACTTCAATTTACCAAAAACCTTAGTTGATCATCCAAAAAATTTGAAAGACAGTTAATTTTAAAACACATATACTTCTTACTTACATAATATTTAGTCTATCTGACCTACCAAGACTTCTCCCCTTTTAGGTATCTAGTCTACTTGACCTCTGGGACTTCCTTACTTGCCAAAAGTTTGCAACTCTAGGACTTCTCCACTTGTTTAGATTTCACTCCTCTAGGATTTTCCATTTGCCTTGAGTTTACTCTTGCAATATTTGATCAACTGCCAAATTGTTAATCCCTCTTTGTCTTTCCTTGACTTCAATCCTACCTAGAGTTAGTCTTCTTTACATACTTAATTATCAAGACCATTTAGGTAACTTAAAAAATATTATAATTAGCAATTTATCTTTATACAAAATAAACATTTCTTTACATACTTTAAATAACTTCCTCCGTTGAAAGTATAAAATCTTAAGTTATCCTTATCACATAAAAGTAACATATGTTTCTAACTTTATAAATAGTAGATCCAAATGGACATAATATTCAATTAAATTTAAAAGCTAATCAAGTTTGTGTTTCACATCCATCTTAACATTAGAGACATGATAATGGACACAAGGAAAATTAGCTTAGCAATCCTCTTTATGTTATCCATTTTTATTTTTCCGACAACATCTAGAGAGCTTGCTCCTACACCGTCTTCGACAGGAATTGATTTTTTTGAATTACTATGTAAGTTATTAATATTATTTTCATACATTGTTTGAAAGCATAAATCTCAAGGCATCGGAGTGAAATATGCTATGAAACTAAGTGGCATTACATATTTAGATAATCACCTTATCTTTATTGTTCCTAAATTTAAATCTCAAAGTTTTTATACAAAATATTTATTTTTGTGTGTATGATTATCAAATTACAAATACTAAGAGTACTCATTTCTATTTACTAATATGCAGTTTACCAACTTGCTGAAATTACGAAAAAAGGACAAGGCATATTTTTCCCAAGGAATCAATTAATTGGAAATCGTAACATGCATTGTTGGCTTTGCTTGGATCCCCCTAGACAATATGATTAGTCATATCTATAAGAAATAAATATATCTTAAATAAAGTACTTTTAAAAATATCTAATTGAGGTAGTGAATGAATCATATTTAAGTGATATGAGATAATATACTTCAAATTATTTTTTAAAAAATTAATAGAAATATTGAGTCTATCAAAAATGAATATACATTCTATAAAAGCATTTAAATTAAAAATAAATTTATCATTTGAAAAATTATTGAAATTTTTATTAGTAAACTTAAGAATATACTAAACTATATTATATTTTATATTAATATTAACTAAAATAAAGCTATAATAAAAGATGCAATGAACAAGTAAATAAGAAACTATTCAATTAACAAATTATAACAATGCCTATAAGTGTCAAGATTTGGTGACTATAGTCCCCACGAGGTTCCCATTTGGCTAAAGGGGGGTAGACTAGGTACGGGGCAAAGGACCAATTCTCCGAGGATGCATATCCTTTTGAAAAAAAAACCCCTTCCACCCCCTAACCACTTTGCGGCAGGCTATAAATTAATCCCGTGATTTACCTCCCTTTATATAACTTAGGGACCGGTTGTAAGGGGCTCATAGGGTGAGCGTAATCACCTTTTATAATAAAAATATTTGTTACATATAATTTAGTGTAAAAATAGCATCACTTTTTTTTACTAAAATTATTAATTTTAATATAAAATATGCTTTAAATTGTAATTATTCAACTTTTTGACTATAAAAATCCTAAAATTTAGTTGATAATTTAGATAATTAGATATAATGAAAAAAATATATTAATGATAATAAATAAAAAAATTATCAATACTATGAAATATTTAAATGAAAACATAAGTTTTTTACAAAATCACAATTGATAAAAAAAATGTTATTATTATTATCCATATATATTTAAATGAAAACATAAGTTTAACCCTATGTTGCTTGAAAAAAATATACAAATCTCTAAAAATTTTAAAGTTTCAAAGAAAGGTTTTCTTGAAAAATCACAAAGTTACATGAACAACATCAAAATTTTCAAAAATGATACAAAGTTGATAGATGACTATAAGTTTCATTAAATTCAACATTAAATGCCTTAGTTTTCAATCAATACAAGAAAAAACTTACTTTTAAATACAAACTAAAAGAAAATTTTAAATTTTGATATTTGATATAAATATAACCTATCAATACATTGAACTTCTCCTGAGCTAATCAATGATTACTATTTTGATACTTTTGATTCAATAAAAAAATTATAAATTGTAGTTTATTAGCTTACCATTTCACTTGAAATTTAAGAGTCACAATGCAAATATTAAGTTTAACCTTGTGTTTTGAGTGAGACATAAATAATGTATCAAAACTTTGTTATGTGATGATGCAAATATAACCTTGCAAAGCAAAGCAACAACCATAATATAAAGAGATTGGTTGAAATTCAACATGGTCTGCTTTTCTAAAATACTATATGGAAGAGTTAATTATTTGGGGGAAAAAATTTAAATTTGACCTGAATAGATTCACCATTTACTCCATACGAACCCATATCCTAAAAATAAACTTTTATTTCGTAGCTTCTATTAAATACTCCAAGATAGGAATTTTGTTTCTTAAATTCTTTGTAAACAATCCATTTTTTATAGAAATTAACCCTTTATCTCTCAAGATCATGTTCCACATTGATTTCTAGTCCTTGATCCCAATTTTTGATTGCTTGATACTGGTTTCAGAGCCACAGGTTTATGAGGTCTATTATACATGTTTCTAATTTTATGGTTTGTTTTTTTGATGTGACTTTTGAGTTCTAGGACTAGGCAACTGTAGGACATCTCCAAGATATACGAAATGAAGTTATATTTCTGGTGATTATCTTATCTTTTGTGTTGACTACCTTTAATACGTTATGGATAGACACTCTCCAATTTAGTTGGATTGTGTATCTATTTCTATACCTGTCTAGTAGGTATTCATTTACTTGGTGCAGCATGATGATACTTAGTCAATCAGCTCTATTTTCGATTATGGTCAGGGTTGATTATGGTAGTTGCTTAATACTTATGTGATACAACTGTCACGCCTCGAGAATAACAAAAATCGGACAGCACATCCCCTCTAACAATGACAATCTGAAGTATATATACATACATCCACAAGCATACTCATCAACTATATACTTTAGCCCACACGGCTGGATATAAACACACCAGCAATTTATAAGTAGCCAACACGGCTTGAAATAATCACAACCAATGCAGTTAATAGTCAGCCCACATGGTTGAAACATAGCACAGTGGAAATCACAAAATAACGAACATGAAACAAACAAAATAACTAACTGCGAGCTGGCTCGGCTGGACACATCATCACCAAACCAAATACAAGATTCCATAAAACAAAACTCCATATAAAAGAATACACAAATACAAGAACAAGTGCAAAACCAATAATGCGAATGGAAGCACTAATGGTAGGAGAAGCTCGATGTGACATGGGACTGGCGGACAGGATCTCAAGGTGACTCCATAAATCCTTTATCTGCTACCTAGCGAAATAAACCAGTTTATGGGGTAGTGAGTGCTGGGACTCAGTGGGTAATAGACAGATAGTACATGAACATAATAAAGAACTAGAGATACAAGGTATACAGTCTTGTAGGAAAAATAGCAGATACTATAGTGATATCATAATATGTGTCCATAATTGAAACCATATCCTAGGCTAGTAATAGAAAGTCAGCAGTAGCAAAGACCTGCTACAGTACTGTTCATAACTACATGAGTAACATGCGAGGTATATACATATTAACAATAAGTAAGCCAGTGTCTAAACACATACCATAGGTATATATCTAAACTTATGTAAGCATATCAGCATAAGTAAGCAACAGCATTAGCAGGTATAGTAATAACAGCGTATGCACGGATGGTCACTCCCGCCCACCCCTCTGCACCATGACCCCTGTATAGTCGAGAGGTCAGGTCAGTGACAAACTATACACCACTTCAGCTACCACTACTCTCGATTGGCCGAGGGTACAGTAGCATAGTAGCTAACTAGCTACATCTGCGACGGGGGTCCCTGCTGCTCGCAACTCCAGCTATCACTATCCATGAGTAAGCGAGTGGGAGCACGATAGGACAAGTGGCACGCTTCAGCTACCACTACCCATGAGTGACCGAGCATGTGGCCCTAGCCAATGACCCTCTCAACCACAAGGTAGAAATGGTCGCCGCCATGCATGCAATGGCATGATGCGTAAAATGTAGCAGTCATCATATATATATATAAATAGAAATCAGGTATGCTACATGAAGCCAACATGCTTAGTAAGGTGTGTAAATAAACAACATTCAAGCAAGTAACCACGGTATCTAGTATCTGTGAAATATCATAGATGACAAGAGAGACTGTATAGATATAGAAATGAGTAGCTCAAAGATCGGGTGGATAGGCATCAAGCACAAGAAAAATAAGGTGGAGTCAGGATAAACACAGTAACTATTTGAATATTTAGCTCATGCACTAAGATCAATGTACTAAAGAGATAAAGCAAGAAGTACCTGCCTTTATATGTCGATCATGGTAAAAAATCTCACGTCGATACACTTATCTCGAATCAACGTCCTGCAAATAATATGATATATGGTTTAGCTTATCACATATACAATAGCTAGCTAAACCCCAAAACTCAATCCTAATTCGATTAGGTAACTATGTTTCCATTCCATTTGGTAATCCAAAACTTCTTCGTAGATAAAATCTTGGTGAATTAATTCAACTAGAGAAATCAACTTATAAATGAAGCTCTAATTTCATAACTAAATAGATTAAGCAACCCTAACCATTTAACCGCCAATTAGAGTATACTAGAAGCATAATCAATCTAAAACTCAGTTACTTCATTATCAATCGATCAACCCATCCACAAAGAATCACAACTACACTAGATTAAGCTAACTTGAATCAACTATTAGGCATCATAAACCCAACCTACATAGTCCATCCACATGATTAGTTTAGGTTTAATCATATCATCCAACAAATCCAATAATCCTCAATCAACACAATCATTTTCTCCTCCAATTCACATTCATATTTAGTAATCCATATACAACCAAACTTAACAACATCATCAATTAACAAATTAAATCAAAGTAGAATTGAAATTCAACTCTAAAACTCACCCAAATTGGATTTCTCCTCTGTCAACTCATGGTTGGAGGAGTTTCATGTTAGTAATTAGCCCTAAGAGCCAATCATGAGATGATTAGGCCTTTTGGTTACTAATTGAGTTAGACTCAAATGAACCCACTCATTGGATTGAGTCCAATCCGAATTAAACACAATGGATTAATGGGTTAGACTCAATGGGTTAGACTTATTGGGTTATTGGATTAATGGTTAATCCAATATAATAAATTCAACCCATTAAGGAATACAAAGAGACAAAAAACCCTTGGTATTCATTAGATGAATATAAATAGGTTTTTGGATTTTATTTTTCATTAGATGAAAAAAAGGTGACTCTTGAGATTCCATCTTCTTCCTCCTCCTTCCATGGCCGATTCTTGATGTTTGGCCAAACCATGCTTCTTGCTATCACAAGAAGATGGTTCTTCTCCGAAGGCTTCATTCGTGCGACGAACGAAGGATATGTTCATGTGGATACCGTAGAGGTGCGGACGCTTGAACGCGCTGAGATCTGGATCCAAAAAAAAGGTTGCTGTCGGGATTGCAAAGGGTACGCAACAAAGGTATAATCCTATCATGCAGCCTAGCATAGATTATTGCCATGAAAATTGTTTCTTCCCTTCATATGGATCTGCTAGATAAGAGGATCTAGTATATTTCCACTCATGATAGAAATGGATCACTAATATGGTTTATGATAATTTTTTTAAAAAAATAAATGATAATGTGAAATTTTCTTACATGTTTTTTTGTTGGCATAATAATTTTCATGGCCATTTAGGTAACTTAAAAATATTATAATTATCAATTTATTTTTATACAAAATAAACATTTATTTACATACTTTAAATAACTTCCTATGTTGAAAGTATAAAATCTTAAGTTATCCTTATCACATAAAAGTAACATATGTTTCTAACCATATAAATAGTAAATCCAAATAGACATATTATTGATGTGCATAGATTATATACACCTTTTATGCATGTTTGGACGCACATTCACGTATTTTGCACATGCTTTGTCAACGCATTTTCATACTTCCAGCTTTCCTTTTAGCATATTTACTTTTTTTGTTCAGAGATCTACTTTTGTGCATTTTCTGTACGCAGGAGTCGAATTTGGTGAAGGATTCATGTTCGAGGCCAAATCTGCAAGTGAAGCTAGAGAGGAAGGCGTCATTCCTTAACCTCACACGACCCTACCATGGGGGGTTGCCCATGCCGTGTGGATATCCTTGGCCGTGTGGCTGCAGCAGAGGAGGAAATTACCACGGCCGTGTGATCCTCACACGGCCGTGCCAAGATTTGTAGCCAAATGGAGCTAGGCCGTGTACACCACACGGCCATGTAAGATTTCCAAAAACCAAGGAAGCCCTGGCCGTGTACACCACACGGGTCGTGCAGGGTTTCCAGTGAGCAAGAGGGCTTTGGCCGTGTACACCACACGGTCGTGCCAGGTTTCCAGAGGTAGAAGCAGTCCAGGCTGTGTAGATCTACACGGCCATGCAAGGGGGGGGGTCATGAAAGATGTCACGGCCGTGTACCACACATGGTCGTGTAAGATTGGCAGAGAAGGGAATGGCTTTGGCAGTGTGAACCTCACACGGCCGTGCCTCGAGGCTGTGTAGCGCCCAAACCTCACCTCTATATAAAACCTCCTTCATGTTTTGAGAGGTGATCTTCTCCCTTTTGGGGGGAAACAAGATTTGGGGCGTTCCTTACCATTCTTGGAGGGATTTCCGGTGATCTAAGGGTGGATTTTCACCGAATCGACTCCGGGAAAGCAAAGATTGGATCCAAAGATATTCTTCTTTGTAGATAAGTTTTCTTTCTCTCTTTTCTTGGATTTAAAGGGATTAAGAATGCTTGTAATCTACTTTTCTTCGGGTTTCTTCCCTTATTTTATGGAGTAGATTTGATGGAGGGAGTAATTGTAAGGATGATTTGATGTAAAACTCTTGTCGATGTGCCAATTTTCTATTTCTATGATTTTGCCCTATTTATATTCATTCTATCTTGTATAGATTGTTATGATTAGGGCTTAATTACCATGCTTGATTGGATGTTTGGATATCTTGTGGATCTTGTTGAGATTGTATCTCATTCGATATTCCAAGGGACGTTCGTGATAGGAACATGCCCGTGTAAAGACGTTTGAGGAATGATCTTGAGGGTGAAATAGGATAATTCAAGGAGGTAGGATAGATTGTGTGCATTAATCTTTATATCTTGATGCGGTTGATGAGTGATGAATTCGTATGTTGATTATGCGAGGGACGCACGTGACATGCAAGCCCGTGTAAGGACAACATAAGTTCATTCCTAATTGATCACATTTAGGTATAGATTTCAATCCTAGGTCGGTTGCCTATTGCAAGAGAGAACCGACAACCTTTTACAAATGATGGACAATTGAGGAATAAGATTGTAACGCCCGCCCTCCCCACCACATAGAAAGGGGGAGAAGGACGGAGTTACTTAAAACATACATACATGCATATATGGCAGTGGAAGTATATAAATCTTTTTGTACTTTTTTTTAAAACAAACTAGACTAACTAAAGCATATAATCATGTTATCATAGAAGCATGTCCATTATCATAGAGTATATATCCAAACATATCATGTGAACCATGTATTAGAATTCATAACTTGATCTAACATCTACTACTTGCTACGTGATGCATGCTGTTTTACTTGAATAAAGCATACTAACATGGAACATGAAAACATAAGTCCATAGTGGGTAACTGATAAGCTTAAAACTCTACGTGTCACGAATGGGCTTATCAAATTAACAATTAATTTTCCACTGAACCCCTTAACTAAATGATAATGTTGTAGTAATGAGCCCAGGATCTAACCTCGAGGAAATAACAGTAGGATGTAATCTTAGGATCGTCTTTTATTCCTATTTTTGGGGTTTTAACATATAAATGGGGGTTTAAAACCTTTAAATCCAAATTAAGCAAATGAAATGCAAGCAATTAAGAAACTACACTACGGCTGAAATTAAAGCTACTTAAACTACAGAAAACTAAATTACTCACTAATACTTAATCCTAAGCTAAAGCAAGATTAATAACAACTTTAAAATCAATTGAAACTAAATTATTCCAAACATTTGAATTAAAGCAATTAAGCTAAAAGAAAACTATGATTACTGAATCCAAATAAATCTACCAACAATAAAAATAATGCATAAAAGAAACCCTAAACCATCTCAACACCAAACCAATCTTCTTGGCAACTTCTCCTTGCCATTACACAAGGAAACAGCAGAGAACACTCCAACTGTAATCAGAGAAAGACAACCTCAACAACTGAACTCAGCTCAGCCTTCACCAGCACCATCGGAGACCACTCCAAACGAATCTGATGAAGATCGATGCTGCCAACCTCAAGAAATATACAAATCTGCGACTGCAACCTCAGATCTGAAATGAAGCTGATGGTGGATGGATTGTCGTCGGGAATGGTCCAGAAGTAGTGGGAACGCCGCCAATGCTCTCGGATGGAAAACGGAACCATCGATTGGAGGAACACCTCAAAATCAACAGCGACAGAAGTAGAGGTTTGCGGAGAAGAATTCTCACCGCAGGACCACCTTTGAGCGAGCTCAGATGGCTGGAAGCTGGTCGCAAGCACTGAGAATGTCGTCGTCGATGAAGTTGTCGGAAAATTGATCTAGAATTCGAGATGGGGTCGGAATCTCGGAGAACACCGTGGGACGCGAAGAACAGCACTGTGGAGAATCGTCGAAGGCACTATAGCACTGTAGCTTCTCTTTTTGAATCAGATCTGGATCTGATCGGACGGCTGGGATTGATTTGGAGCTAAATCAATGATGAAAGTTTGCCCAAAATCCAATCTGAAGGTACTAATCTTGATCTAGGGTCTGGATCTACTATCGCTTAAGTCGGATCAACCAGATCATCACTGGATGGCCCAGATCTGCCCTATCTTCAATGAACGGTCCAGATTAATTCATGGCTGGATCAATGGCTAGATGAACTCAGATCTGGATCAAAACTTTTGGATCTTCATCAATGGCTCAGATCTGCTCCCCATAAGGTTGTATTGGCCAGATCTTCAACGGATGGTACAGATCTCTCCTATTCTTGATAAACGGCCCATAATGCTTCAAAGTTTAATCTTCTCGTTTGAACTCCGATTCGAGCCCAATTTTAGGCCAAATAGATCCAAATCCAAGATCCTTTGATGCCTACAAAATAAGAATCAAATATTAGCATCAAATAACACAAAAATACAATAATTTGTAATTAGGTCCAAAATAGATACAATGCACAAAATATGATGTAATCATGATTTAAACCTATAAAATCAACATCAAACCATGCATATATGAATCAAAATAATGCAATGAAATCATGGTTATCAAATCCCCCACACTTAGTCTTGAACGTCCTGTGAAAGTAAGGAAAACTAAAAATAATCTCCACAAAAAATTCCCTAGAAATACCTAGAAGATAGTAAAAAGAATTTAATTAAGACCATTTAAAGATCACAAATAATCATGAATACAATCTAAACAATAATTAGTAGGTATGGTAGCTTCATTCCAATTGAAAAATTAAGCAAGATGTAATGTCACAAGGGATTTACCTATTCTAGCTCTCACACTCAAACATGTGTATAAGTGGAGCTCACTCAATGCAACTCACAACATTTCACTACCATAAGCTTGCTTATTTTCTAATTCTCCACCACTATAAACATAGCATACATGAATCAAAAGGAATTTATCATCAAGAATTGAAATGGAAGCAAAAAGAACAAGTGAAGTGAATGAAATAGGAATAAGAAAAGAATTTAATGAAAAATTGAGGAGATGAGAGTATTGGAGGAATATACTTGATGAGTTGACCAATTTTGAAGTGAAAAGAGATGAATACCATTTATTTTTATCAATTCAAAAGACCAAGCTAACCTCCCCTTCAATTTGATGGCAATCCAAAATTCTTGATACTCTATCTTCACGCTTGAATTGAAATGGAAGCAAAAAAACAAGTGAAGTGAATGAAATAGGCATAAGAAAAGAATTTAATGAAAAATTGAGGAGATGAGAGTATTGGAGGAATATACTTGATGAGTTGACCAATTTTGAAGTGAAAAGAGATGAATACCATTTATTTTTATCAATTCAAAAGACCAAGCTAATCTCCCCTTCAATTTGATGGCAATCCAAAATTCTTGATACTCTATCTTCACACTTGATTTGCCAAAAAAAAAATTTTCTTCACTGTTTTTTTTTCATTTCAATTTCAGCATTTTGAAATCTCAAAAATAATCTCAAATCACCTCATGGAGAAGAATTCCCTCCCCCACACTTAAAATCTTTGCCGTCTCGGACAATGAAACACATCACAACTAGTTGAAACACTTCCAGGCACCCTTCTAGTGTTCATTCTGCATTCTGCAGAATCTGTTCTATTTCTCCCTCTGTTTCTGTGGTGTTTTGCATGTACAACTTCCTCACAATTGCATCATAAAAGTCCAATAATTCAGAAGTTAAGCAGTACAAGATGATATCATCACATATACTTGGCACTACAACTCCCTTTAAATGTTCTCAGCATTACAGTTGATGAATCTAGCACCATAATATTGAGCCCTTGCTTAATTGCCATTACTGATTTATTTCCTTACCAAGCATAGAAACACTAAAGATGGTAACTATTGAAAACCCACAATTTCAGAATTAAAATCCTGGCACAAAGTAGTGTCAACTTACTGATTCAAAAACTGAAATGCAGCTTGATCACAGAATTCAAAACTGCATTCTAATTCTGCAAGGACATCTCATGAATTGGCTAAATTTCTTTTCATGCAAGATTCATAAATTTCATAACTTCAATATCTGAAACAGTTTGAAGTTTAAGCTACAGAATTCAAGTTTTCCAGAATTGCAAATCTGAACAGTTTCATCTTCAATAACTCTGCCAAAATCAACTACAAAGTCTTTAAAATAGAGTTAATATATATAATTCATGAATTCATAAATCTAATTCAGAAACTAAGCCAAAGAATTTAGAATTAAAGCTGCCCTTTTTGAAATATGGATTTCTAAACCTTAGTTTCAGAATTTGGTTTTCAAGAACATCTGGCCCTAAATCATGAAAAACTAAACATAGACACGAACATTATTCAACACTGCATCAACAGGGAATTGAATTCACCTTGGTCCTGATCAGTAAATGGGTTGAAAGTTTTTGGAAGAAACCTGCAGATCAATTAGGCACACAATTGAAACTCCAAATTCCAGAAATCTTCTCTGTTTTCTGCAGTCTCTGCACAAGTTCTAACTCTGGATTCATAACTTTACCTCAGGTTTCAGAAATTACATCCATTGAAATTGCATGCTTTGAACTATATGAGAGTTAAACTTTAATCCTTCAATTTCAGAAATCAAGACCAAGCATTCAATAGATAAAGGACCAAACTGTATTCTCCACTATTCAAATTCTGCAATTCCTGATAATCTTCAAATTCAAGTTCCCTTGTTTTCAGTTTTCAAGATAAGTTCCAGAAATCAGTTGCTAATCAAGAACTTCAATAAGCTTTTGCATATAAACTGATTAGAATTATAGACCATTTCCATTTCTGTAGTGAAAAACTTGAGAAGAAGAGCTTAGCACACACTTGCTAATTTTAGAAACAAATCTGATTTCTGAATTTCACTTCTGCAGATCTCAATTAAATTTTTAACAGAGTTAGAGGAACTATCTTGAAACTTACTGGTTTCTCTCAAACCTACCCAGAAACTTACTGGTTTCTGCAAATTTTGCCACATTTCATTTGCTTATAACAGAATTTCTAGCTCTCCTGAACAGCTTGAAAATGCATATATATTGCACTGGTATAAAATAGAACTCATATTTTGAAATTTCCACAATTACAGAATCTAAGGCTGGTTAGAAATTTGCATTCTACCTTAAAATAGAAATCGGCACACAATAGACCAAATTGATACTTAAAATTCAGAACTGATCTTTATCACAATTGAGTTGTAATTTTGCTGCCCAACTTTAAATCTCTGATAACAGCACTGAATTCATATCAGAGATTCAGCTTTCAACAATCGCAACAAGAAGGTAAAGAAGAGTTCAGTAGCTCAATTTTGTCTTGATTCATATTCTTTGCATCACTGACCTGTTGCTCAAAAATTCCAGCAAAGCTATTATCATCAATTTTAAGATTTCTTTACAGATTCTATCTTTACAGATAACAGAATCTTAAACCACACCGGGCAAAGAACAATCTATGCTTCTATACAACTTGTAAGATTTCCAAATTTTGGCACACCATTGATACAAAATTCTGCATTTTTGAATTTCCAGATTCCACTCCAGATAGTAGTTGATTCTGATATTAATTTCAGATCTAAACTTATCCAATTCATAATTTCAAACCTTCCTTCTAGCATCAAGAAATCAAACTCAGAATTCAAAATTAACAGCAGCTTTGAAACTCATCTCCAAACCACTTCTGCAACTAACAGATTGTTTTTTTTTTCATCAGTTTGCCTCTGCGATCTCAACAAACATGCACTTTATATTCTTGATCATGTTAGCAAGAAAATTTCTCCAATGCCACCTTTCTTAACAAGCTACTCACTGATTTCTTGTAAAACTGAGTAGTTTCAGAAAACCACTTCATTGGAGTATCATATTTTGATCCATGGTAAGCTCGGAAAGGAAGGAGCATCAAATGAAAATTTAATATGGCCAATGATCAGAAGTTTCAAGAAAACTTTGGCACAAATCTGAACTTCCATGAGAACATAATTCAGTTACAGAATTATGGTTTTCATCTTCACTTCCAGCTACATTTCTTGCTGTTTCCCTCTTTTGTATTTGATCTACAGCAAGACTTAACCACATTTCCTTACAATGGCACAAATTTCCAGCTCTAAATTGAGCTTTCTCCTGCTGCAATAACAGTCCAAAACTCAAGCTACAGATTTGATTCATTTTTAGTTTTCAACATTGTTTCCTTGTCTAGTATCAGATTTCTTGTCTAAAAATCTTGTAGCTCTATTTAAGCAAGATAATCCTTTGTCAATACTGGGTTAGCAGGTGAGTTTCAAAATTTGTAATGAACCAATAGCCTTGATTTCATTCTGCACAGCCACTGCTGATTCCATTTCTACACATTCTGGTCTTTGTACCAATTGTCACTGTTTAGCCACAAAATATTTCAATACTCCTTCATCTTGTCTATATAGACCCTTTACAATGCATATCCGAAAGCTTCCCATATTCCAGCAGCTTTTGCTCATCTCAAACCTCTTCCCAATTTGGCACAGAATTTCCTCACTATTCTGCAAAATCTGCATTTCTGGAGTTTTTGCACTATGTTAATTTCTGTCATTACAACAAACGTTTCCTTTTGTTTTCATGTGTTCATTCAGATTGGAAATTCCATTCCTTGGATTGAGTATCACTTCACAAATCAACAACCATCAATGTCTTCTTTCATTCTTCTCATTCAACCAAATGCATCCTTTCAAGTACTATCAAGTGTCATGCCATTTCATACTTTTCAGGAATTGAAATGAATTCTGATAAAAACTATTGATGCCAACATTCCATTTGTTACTTCACATTATAAAACCTCACGTAAGCTTTTCCCCTACTTGATTTCATTTCTGAATTCTTAATACTCCCACAGCTCTCAACTTTTACAGAATTTCCCAATACTGTAATATTCTCACAAAATTCTGAATTCAGATTGGTACACTTGATATCCACAACTGATGTTACTAACTTTCTCACATCAAGCTTCAACAATTTATTCCCATAGAACTTTACAACCATTTAATCAAATAATAGCTTGATCTCTATCTTGTCTCAGCTTATAGCATCAATTATAAGGTTTACTGCAATTTCAGAATTCCAACAACTTGATACTTTAAAATTCCTGTCCAACAATTTTGTAGAGGATTGGAAAGAAAGTAATCCACATTTGCTGTTGGAAATACAAGAATTTCAATAACTTCCCAAAGGTCTTAAGGCTGATAATGAAATAGTTGCTCAACTTGTTTCCATTTATTTCTGAATTCTGTTTCCAGCTTTTAAACTCACTATTTTGAGTGTCAAATGTTACCTTTTTCTTCAACTTTTCAAAGTAAACGATGCAATGCTCAAGTGATGTGTTGATAAAATACTACCCACTAATTGAATTCTGAATTATGGTTCATGAAAATCAAATTTCAATGATTACATAAACTCCCTGTTTCTGCATTTCTGCTGTCCAGATTGAGTTCTGAATTCATCTTTTCTCATCTTGCAAATGCCATAAAAGGTAAGCATACCATTTGTTTTAGCATATTCTTAAATTTCAACTAAACTCCCACTCATTTGGATCTTGCATTCCCAATCTTGATACACATCTGATACAAAATGCTCCTCATTTTTCAGCTCTGCACTTAAATTTCTAGCTCTGTAAAAATCTCTGCACTTCAAATCTGCAGATTTCCATAGCTCCTGGAATTCCAAGCTATTGATAACACTTCTACTCACACATCAAATGTATCACTTATTAGCAAAAGACACCAGCCAATAAAATCCACTATGCTTCCTCTTTTCAGTGCATTCACTCACTTCCCAACACAAAAGAACTCAATTTCAATTAAACCCCTCCCCCAACACATAAAACCTTGTCCATCTTAGCAATCTAACTCATCAAGCAATTAATCCAAAACTCTCAACAAAAGAAGAATGACAAGCAAAAATGATCAAGATTTAGAATGCTAGATAAGAATGTTTCAAGAAAATTGTGGAGGAAGAAATTGGAAAGTATGAAGGGGAACAAAATCGATAAAATCCTCAATTTCCATGCACACAAATGTTATTGTGACTTTGAAAAGAAACTAAGCAAGTTCTAAAGTTTCAATTGCTATGAGTTCATGCCACACAAAGATAAAATAGTGTTTAGGCTTAAGGTGGTCCTCTCTAGGTAATTTCATGCAAACAAACTCAACTAATCAATTTGGAATCCACTACCAAATTAACTAATATCATGTAAGAAAAGCATTCTATCATGTACAATGACCTAAAATTGATGATCAAATTTAAGAGACTTTTACCATCTTAAAAATATTACTTAGAAAATTCCCATGGAGAATTTTATTCAAATGAAATGCTATATATACCAAACAAAATGCAAAGTATGAAAGTAAAATGCAAAATGTAAAAAAAAGTGCAAACACAAAGTATGAAACCAAAGAAACGTATAACGAATTTATTAGAGAAAAACTAAACACAAAGCATGAATCAAAATGCAAGAGAAAATAAAATTGGAACCAACTCCCCTTTCATTTCCCGGTGGTTGAAGAAGGTTTAGAAGTAGAAGTCACCCCGAAAATGGAGTAATTGTGGTTCCACTTAAATTGTTTTTATTCGTCATTTTTCCCTTTAAAGCTTTTTCTAGAGGTCGAAGGCGGTTCAGTTTAAGCACCCACTCTGGAAGCTTAAATTCTCCTACACAATCAATAAAAGAAAACACCTCCCACACACATGTGGGGTAAAAAGAAAACAGGAGAAAATTAGTGTGGGTAAAAGATATTTCAAGAAATGATTCACATCTAATAAAATCAATAAATGGTACCTCTATGAAATTTTCTGATATATCACAAACAATACTTACCTTATCGTGTTGAAAGGTACCTGAAGTGGAGGCTGTTACCTCTTTCTCATCAAGTAATTGCTCAAACTCTAGTTCTGGTGCATGCACATCTTCATGTAGTGATTCTTGGGTGCTTGGCTCCAAAGCACAAGTCCCTACACTTACATCCTCAATTCTTGGTGGTTCTTGATGTAATGCTTCCAGTAAGCATTCCCCTACACTTAAATCATCTTTAACATTAATTCCTACATCATTCACAACATCTAAAGCAACAACATTAGTAGAATCAAAAGTATTTTCAACTACATCATCTTCACAACAATAAAAAGTACTTAAAGAATCTAGTGAAGAAGTAGATGCAGTGTCAGGCCTGACAAGAGCTCCACAATCCATCTCTTTACTAATGCTTTGTGTTTACAACTGGTTGATGGATGATGCAATTTGATCCAATTGAGTCTATATATTCTGTATCCTTGCAAATTGTTGCTCTTGATGCTCTCTCATTTGTTGCATAACTTCATTGAATTTCCACATTGATTCTTCAAATTGTTCTTATACATCCTCATACTGATATTCAGGCACATAAATCCCAGTCTGAGGCTGATAATAATAACTCTGACTCCAATCTCCAAAATACGGATAATATGAATCCATGGTAAAAAGAATTTCCTGTTCTTACACTGACAATCAGCAAATAAAATCAGAAGACTTAGGAACAAATAAAATCAAACACATGGATATATAATCATGAAAGCAATCAAACAACAATCCTAAAATTACCAAACATTGCATATTATTCCCCGGCAACGGCGCCAAAATTTGATAAGCTTAAAACTCTACGTGTCAAGAATGGGCTTATCAAATTAACAATTAATTTTCCACTGAACCCCATAACTAAATGATAATGTTGTAGTAACGAGCCCAGGATCGAACCTCGAGTTACCAATAGTAGGATGTAATCTTAGGATCGTCTTTTATTCCTATTTTTGGGGTTTTAACATATAAATGGGGGTTTTAAAGCTTTAAATCCAAATTAAGCAAATGAAATGCAAGCAATTAAGAAACTTCACTACGACTGAAATTAAAGCTACTTAAACTACAGAAAACTAAATTACTCACTAATACTTAATCCTAAGCTAAAGCAAGATTAATAACAACTTTAAAATCAATGGAAACTAAATTATTCCAAACATTTGAATTAAAACAATTAAGCTAAAAGAAAAATATGATTACTTAATCCAAATAAATCTACCAACAATAAAAAGAATGCATAAAAGAAACCCTAAACCATCTCAACACCAAACCAATCTTCTTGGCAACCTCTCCTTGCCGTTACACAAGGAAACAGCAGAGAACACTCCAACTGTAATCACAGAAAGACAACCTCAGCAACTAAACTCAGCTCAGCCTTCACCAGCACCATCGGAGACCACTCCAAACGAATCTGATGAAGATCGATGCTGCCAACCTCAGGAAATCTGTAAATCTGCAACTGCAACCTCAGATCTGAAATGGAGCTGATGGTGGATGGATTGTCGTCGGGAATGGTCCAGAAGCAGTGGAGGAACGCGGCCAATGCTCTCGGATGGAAAACGGAACCATCGATTGGAGGAACACCTCAAAATCGTCAGCGGCAGAAGCAGAGGTTTGCGGAGCAGAATTCTTGCCGCAGGACCACCTTTGAGCGAGCTCAGATGGCCGGAAGCTGGTCGCAAGCACTGAGAATGTCGTCGTCGATGAAGTTGCCGGAAAATTGATCTAGAATTCGAGATGGGGTCGGAATCTCAGAGAACACCGTGGGACGCGAAGAACAGCGCTGTGGAGAATCGACGAAGGCACTTTAGCACTGTAGCTTCTCTTTTGAATCAGATCTGGATCTGATCGGACGGCTGGGATTGATTTGGAGCTAAATCAACGGTGAAAGTTTGCCCAAAATCCGATCTGAAGGTACTGATCTTGTTCTAGGGTCTGGATCTACTCTCCCTTAAGTCGGATAGACCAGATCATCACTGGATGGCCCAGATCTGCCCTGTCTTCAATGAACGGTCCAGATTAATTCATGGCTGGATCAATGGCTAGATGAACTCAGATCTGGATCAAAACTTTTGGATCTTCATCAATGGCTCAGATCTGCTCCCCATTAGGTTGGATTTGCCAGATCTTCAACGGATGGTACAGATCTCTCCTATTCTTGATAAACGGCCCATAATACTTCAAAGCTTGATCTTCTCGTTTGAACTCCGATTCGAGCACAATTTCGGGCCAAATAGATCAAAATCCAAGATCCTATGATGCCTACAAAATAAGAATCAAATATTAGCATCAAATAACACAAAATTACAATAATTTGTAATTAGGTGCAAAATAGATACAATGCACAAAATATGATGTAACCATGATTTAAACCTATAAAATCAACATCAAACCATTCATATATGAATCAAAATAATGCAATGAAATCATGGTTATCAGTAACCACCAATAAGTATCATCCATCAACATTATGTTGCAAAATAAGATCATACGTAAAGTTTAGAATATATAAGCAATAAGCAGATCTATTCCACCATGCCACTACCACACACATTCTTGCCCTTCCTGCTGCTCCCTTTTAGTTCAACCATTCTTTTCCTTTATCTACAGTACAAGGGAAATTAAACTATAAGCACATAGGTTTAGTAAGATTCTTTCCTACTCACAAAACATAAATCATGCATCTAAACATAAAGTGATGACATGTTCATTTAACCAACATCCAGATATAAACTTTTTCTACATGCTAGCCTAAAGTAGAGTCATACTCATGTAAGTAAATCATAACATAGCATGTGAGAGCTCATACATAAAATAGTAGCTGTTGGTGCAATATCCCTCAGGTCAAGGTTGACCTGGGTAACCAAGCTGAGGCTTGGTTTGGGTTTAGATGTTTGACAATAAGATATTGATTGAAGAAGAGTTAAGTAGGTCAAGGTTGACTGGATACTTGACTGGGAAGTCCTAACTGGGATGTTAGGCAAAATGAAAGTCCTGGTGAGTGAAGCCAGGCAGAAGAAAAGTCCTGGTGAGTGAAGTCAGGCAGAAGGAAGTCCTGGTGAGTGAAGCCAGGCAGAAGGAAGTCCTAGTGAGTGAAGCTAGGCAGATGGAAATCCTGGTGAGTGAAGCCAGGTGAAAGTCCTAGTGAGTGAAGCTAGGCAGATGGAAATCCTGGTGAGTGAAGCCAGGTGAAAGTCCTAGTGAGTGAAGCTAGGCAGATGGAAAATCCTAGTGAGTGAAGCTAGGTGAAAGCCCTGGTGAGTGAAGCCAGGCAAGGGAAAATCCAGATGGATCAAGGATGATCGGACATCTGGTGCTGGGAAGTCCAAGTAGGTCAAAGGATTGACTGGATACTTGGCATGAAAGAAAAGTCCAAGTAGGTCAAAGGGATTGACCGGATACTTGGCACAGAGAAAAGTCCAAGTGGGTCAAAGGGATTGACCGGATACTTGGTAAGGGAGTCCTAGCAGGTCAAGGGAGTGACTAGATGCTAGGCATGATATACCAACAGGTCAAGGTTGACCGGATGTTGGTTTGGGAGGTTTAGGACTTGGTTTTGGACAAAACCGCGTCGGATCGATCGATGGATCGATTCAGCTCGGATCGATCGGGATCGATCCGCACTGCCCCAATAGAGAGCTTCGGATCGATCCGTGGATCGATTCAGGGTCCCAATCGATCGCTGGATCGATTGGGACGCGGCCGCTTCGCGGCGACTACCGGATCGATCCGTGGATCGATCCAGCGCTTTCGCGTAAAGCAGCCGGATCGATCCGTGGATCGATCCAAAGCCTCCCGATCGATTGGGAACATTCAATCGATCGGGATCCGACCGCCGCCGCTTATAGCCGCAGCGCTCGATGGCCGCGACGCTTCTCCGATTCACCTGTGTTACCGCCTCCTCCACAACGCCTCAAAGATCAGATCGCCGCTTGAAGGATCTTGGAAGCTTTCAAGTCAAGAGGCGGATCAAAGGCAAGAAGAGAAGCTAGGGTTAGGTTTTCCGTACTCATTGTAAGCTTTGCGCTTGTATTTTGTTTCCTTTCTTCTTGTACCGAGAGTCTTGTAGGGCTTCTCCGCCCTAGTTACCGAAAAGGAGTGTTTTCATAGTGGAGGGTGCGTGCGTGGTGTGGATCCTTGGATTAGTCACCTCTTGTGAGGTGGATACCAAGTAAACCAACTGTGTTAGCGTTGTTGTATTTGTTTCTGTATTTTCCGCTGCATATTCTTGAAGAAACAAGCAACGCCGAGCAACGCCGAGCAACGAGCGAACGCGACGAGCTATTCACCCCCCCTCTAGCTACTTTTGGTCCTAACAAGTGGTATCAGAGCAAGGTTGCTCTTCACCGGAATCATCGCCGGAAGGGTCAAGTACAACAAGAAAAGCTAGAGGGTGAAGAAGTTGGAGCAAATTCTTCAAGTTCAAGATTCTATCAAGCTCAACTTCAAGATGCAATTCCAAGATGGACTTGGATTTGACACAAGGGTGGCTCCACCATATTCATCTACAAGCTTCGATTCTTGGAAATCAAAAATCGAAAATTTTCTTATGATGGAGATAGAGCAATGGTTTGCTCTCATGGAAGGTTTTGAAGCTCCCACAAATTCCAAGGGCAAAGTACTCAAAAGGAGCAAGTGGAGCAAAGACCAAATCCAAAGATGTGAGGCCAATGACAAAGTGACCAAGCTTTTGGTCAATTTATTGCCAAGCAACATCTTGGAACAAATTGGAGAGTTTGAAGATGCCAAGGAGCTTTGGAGCAAATTGGCAAGAATTCATGAGATCCCCTCCACTGTATCAAATCTAGAAGAATCCAAAGAGGGCGACTCATTGGATCAAGACCAAGAGGAGGACTCCGAGGTTGAGAGATACTCAACCTCCGAAGAAAAGGAAATCCAAGAAGCTTCATCCTCAAGGGAATGCACCGAAGGGAACAAGGAGGGAGCATACTCCTTGTTTCACATTCAAAATGATGAAGCCTCCACCTCTAGGATTGAGGGGGAGCAATTCTTGGTGACGCTGGATCAAGAAGAAGGAGAAGCTTCTACATCCGGGTCAAGTGAAGAAGAAGAAGATTGTGCCACCTCCGAAATTCAAGAAATATCAAATGGAGGAGCAAGTGCCATCCCTATACAAGAAGGTATAAATGTTTCAATTAAAAATAAAAATCATATAATATGTTTTGAGTGTAGGGAACATGGGCACTATAAGAGCAAGTGTCCCAACTTGGCTAAGAAGAAGGGCCAAGTGGCACAAAAGGGCAAGGAGAAGCCCAAGGTGACCACCCCCGGGACAAAGAAGAGCAAGGAGCACATTGTGTGCTTCTTGTGTCAACAAAAAGGGCATTACCGAAGTCAATGCCCCAAGGGGAAGAAGATGGTCAAGGCTCAAGGAGGCACTAGTCAAGGGGGAGCCTCCAAGGTAAAAAGGAAGGTAACTTTCATTGAGCCTATTCCCTTGCAAAATGGTAAAAAGCATGCTAGGTCAAATTTTTATCATTTTAATGCTTTTATTTACCATAAGAATAGGAAGCATGAGGGCTTTAAGGAAAAGCATGTGGCCCTACATGCCAAAACTACTATCCCTAAGGCTAGGAATGTAGGTAAAAACCTAGGCAATAACTCTAAGGATGTAAGATACAAGCCTAGAAACAAAAATGCTCATGGATCAAATGAAAAACCTAAAACTAAGGACTTAGTGATAGAAAATCAAGTCTTGAGGTCAAGACTTGATAAAATGGAAAAGACCCTAAAAAGGATGGAAAATATCCTATTAGGGCAAAATGAGCATAACCTAGGTCTAGGAGCACAAAGGTCATCTAATGGCCATAGAGGTTTGGGATACAAACCAAAGGCTAAGAAGGATGTGCCCTCTTACCATAGAGTTCCATATAGTTATGGAACAAACCCTAGGTCTAGTGGTCAAGCCAAAAATACTAGGGAAGTCATCCCTAAGAGTATTTTTGCAATAAATGTGACTAAGACTTCTAAGAAGTCTAAGAAAGTCACAAACAAGGTCACAAGGGAGGTTATCCCTAGAGTTGACCTAGAAAATGTGACCAAGGCTTCTAAGAAGCCCAACAAGGTCACTAGGAAGGTATCTAGGGAAGTTATCCCTAGTGAGTACCTAGAGCATCCAAGGAGCACCAATAGGTGTTGGGTTCCTAGGAGCATCTTCTCTACCCCATAGATGGGTTAGAGAGTGTCAACTCCGATTAGAAGGGTAGTTAACCCAACTTTGAGGAAATTGACACTCAAGGAGCATTTTCAAGGTTTTAGTTAACCTTTGAAAATGAAATGGAATTATTGATTACTCCTTGAAAGAGTAAATGTGCCAAATTGGAGAAGTATTGATTTTATTTTAAAGTGGCACAAATTTGAGAAAACACAAGAACTACCAAGTTGGGATTTTGGTATGTTCTTAGGAAATTAAAGGCAAACTAAGCCTTAATTTAAAAGTGCTACACTTGAGGAAAAATGGAATATGCCAACATTTGAGGACATGTTTACTTTCAATTGGCATACATTAAATCAAGGAAATTAGAAATGCCAATTTAGGTTTTGGCACTCTCTTGAAGCACTTTAGGGCAATCTAGGTTTAAGTTGTAAGTTTAGCTAAGACTTTAAGGATACTTAGATAGTTAATCTAGGTATATTTTATTTATGCTAAATCTTGCCATGATTGTTTGCCCATCATATGCCATGACATCATGTCTATTTTTGCATTCATGTTTTATTATGAAAAATCCAAAAATACCATGTCATGACATTCATACATCATGTAGTAATAGGATATTTTCTTTTGAAAATTATTTTCTTTTGATGTATGCCATAACATAATCATGCATTAAGTTTAATTCCTTGTAATTAAGGACAAATGGCATTTAACGACACTTATTGACAAGTGACATCCTAGGTGGATGTCTAACATTTCTAAAATGCCTAGATAAATATGCATGATCCCTAGATTAGGGCAAAAATCAAAATCTACATCTCACAAAGACCCCTAAGGTGACTTGTATGTGTTTTAGTGCATATTATATACAAGTGAGATGTTAAGATGATGAACAAAGCTCAAGATGTTGATTTAGTGCATTCTTTTGAGTTTTAGGTTCATCAAAACACATAGTTATGTGTTTTCCCATCATTGGGAAAGCTAATGTACAAGTCATGTGCATTATGCCCAAGGAACATGATGAGATATTGGTTTTGAAAATGTTTTTAAAATGTTTTTGAAAAACCTTGGTGAAGGCTATCTTTTGATAGTAATCACCATTGAATAGTTAGACACAAACTTGAAGAAAAACACTAAAGTTTTTGCAAGTTTTCAAGTTTGTGTCAATCTTTGAAAATATGATGTATTTTCATAGAAAGCTATTTTTCCATGATTAAGTATGCCCTAAATAATGTATACACGAAATTTCATAATTTTTGGATTTTTGTAGAATTTTCTAGGGTTTCTTGAATGAAATGGAATTTCAGCAACTATCAGACTCGATCGATCCATGGATCGATTGGAGTTCTGAATCGATCCATGGATCGATTCAAACGGCAATTCCCGCGAGCAGAAGCTCGCTGGATCGATCAGCCGATCGATCAGGAAGTCTGAATCGATCGGTGGATCGATTCGAAGGTTCAATCGATGGAACCCAACTCCAATCGATCCAAGTTGCTGATTTTGGCTGGGAAGGCCTGATTTCAGCATCCTTGAACCTCTTTGAGTCTAGGTAACCATTCCAAACCCCTTAAATACATTTGTATACATACAAAGGGTGTTTTCATGTTGAAAACAAGGATGAATTGGTTAACGAAGACTAAGTAGAAGTTTAGGTTGAGGTTGTTTCAAATTTTGAATATTTGAACCTCAAAACTTCTAAATTTGGGTTTCCTAATGTTTTAGGGATTCCAAGTCATTGTTGGTGCAATGACGAAGTTACCACCATGTCTTTAGGGGAGGGACTCTTTAAAGACATGAAAATTATTTTCATGAACCTTGGAAGGTGGTTAACCTTCTGTTGTGAACTTGCTCAAGGTTGAGCATTTAAACTTGAAATGGGGAGAAATGGGGAGTGGATATCCTCATTATTTCAAGTGGACACTCAAGTGGTAGATAATGCTCAAGGTTGGGTAGTTGTCTACATTGAGGGAGAAGTTAAGAATAAATGAAGGGTGTGGGACCTTCATTATCGTGTTGATCACAACGAGTGATGTTGTGAACAACGATGAGCAACTCTTCAGGGGGAGAGTCTTCAACAAATGGATTTGTTGAAGTGTGCCCACAATTGGAGCATAGGTTGATGTGTGTCCAACGATGGGTTGATGTGTGCCAATAGGGGGAGAATGTATGGTTAAGCTTAGTCCTTCATTACCTATGGGAAGGTCATAGGGGGAAAATGAAAGGACTCATGAAAGGGAGTAAGTTAGGCTTTCAGTACCTAGAGGGAGTTTGCCCTCTTAGGGGGAGAATGAAGAGCTTAATTTATGCTTTCATTACCTAGTGGCATGAAGGAGGCTATGGGATTAGCCTAACTTACATATGGGATTGTAAGTGTTATTGTGGTATTGTCAAACATCAAAAGGGGAGATTGTTGGTGCAACAGTCAAGGTTGACTGGGTGACCAAGCTGAGGCTTGGTTTGGGTTTAGATGTTTGACAATAAGAAGCCAGACAGTTGAAAAATCCTGGTGAGTGAAGTCAGGTGAAAAACCCTAGTGAGTGAAGCTAGGCAGATAAAAATCCTGATAAGTGAAGCTAGGTGAAAAGTCCTAGTGAGTGAAGCTAGGTAGATACAAATCCTAGTGAGTGAAGTCAGGTGAAAAGTCCTAGTGAGTGAAGCTAGGCAGAGGGAAACCTTGGTGAGTGAAGTCAGGTGGTGAAAAGTCCTGGCGAGTGAAGTCAGGTAGATGAAAATTCAGGTGGGTCAAAGGTTGATCGGACACTTGATGATTGGAAGTCCAAGTGGGTTAAGGTTAATCAAACATTTGGCATGCAATTGAAAGTCCAAATGGGTCAAAAGATTGACTGGATACTTGGCACGAAGAGAAAAGTCCAATGGGCCAAAGGATTGACCGAACACTTGGCACGAGCAGAAAAGTCCAAGTGGGTCAATGGATTGACCGGACACTTGGCATAAGGAGAAAAGTCCAAGCGGATCAAGGGAGTGACTAGACACTTGCTGGACAAATACCAACATGTCAAGGTTGACTGGATGTTGGGTTGGAGAACCCTAGACTTGAATGAGGTAAGTTCGGATCGGGCAATCGATTAGCCCTAAGCTGATCGATTGTGTGATCGATCAAAATGATCATCCGCTAGCGAACAGAGAGCTTCGGATCGATCCGTGGATCGATCCAGAGGTCCCAATCGATCGATGGATCGATTGGGACGCTGCTGCTTCGCGCGATAAGCGCCGGATCGATCCGTGGATCGATCTAGGCGCGTTTCCAGAGCACGGAGGCGCTCTGGATCGATCCAAAGCCTCCCCGATCGATTGGGAACATTCGAATCGATCGAGATCCGACCGTTGGCGTCGTTTATAGCTGCAGGCGTTCGATGGCTGCGGTATCGCTTCTCCGATTCACTCCAGATTACTCGCCAGCTCCTCCACAGCGCTCTCAAAGATCAGATCGGATCTTGGAAGCTTTCCAAGTCAAGAGGCGGATCAAAGGCAAGAAGAGAAGCTAGGGTTAGGGTTTTCTGTACTCATTGTAAGCTTTGCGCTTGTATTTTGTTTCCCTTTCCTTTCTTCTTGTACTGAGAGTCTTGTAGGACTTCTCCGCCCTCGGTAGTTACCGAAAAGGAGTGTTTTCATAGTGGAGGGTGCGTGCGTGGTGTGGATCCTTGGATTAGTCACCTCTTGTGAGGTGGATACCAAGTAAACCAACTGTGTTAGCGTTGTTGTATTTATTTCTGTATTTTCCGCTGCATATTCTTGAAGAAACAAGCAACGCCGAGCAACGCCGAGCAACGCCGAGCAACGAGCGAACGCGACGAGCTATTCACCCCCCCTCTAGCTACTTTTGGTCATAACAGTAGCATGGCCATCTAGGCATCATAGACATATTTTTCAAAAAGAAACATCTTACTAAAACATAAAGAAAGCATTTAGCATGAATAGGTATATGCAAGATGTCCTTTTGAAAACATGTATCATGAAATGAACATATGCAAGATGTCCTTTGAAAACATATATATATCATATAATTACTTAAACATAATCTCATCATGAGGGCCCGGCTTTGTACCATATACATAAATTTACGCGCATCCTAAATAGATCCGAGGTAGCTAATCCCGAACCTATTAGGAATTAGGCCCGTTTCCTTGACCATCGACCTAGGGGCACTCAGGAGCTCATCCCTTACTAGGCCCGTTTCTTTGACCATCGACCTAAGGGCAACTTAGGAGCCCATCCCCGGTACAAGCCATACAAAGTAAAATAGCATATCATGTTTCTTATCATATCATAGCATATCATGTTCTTGTCATATCATATCATATCATGTTCTTGTCATATCATGAAGAGTGCTCTTAATCCCAACTTAAGGGAAGCATCTATTAGACTTTTCATCATACATAAGCCTTGCATAACATAATGACATAAAGTGCACATAACATAAAACATATCATAGAGAAAACATACATGATGACATAAGTGCACATAACATTTAGCATATCATAGAGAAAACATACATGATGGTATGAGTGCACATAACATATAGCATATCATAGAGAAAACATAACATGATGGTACAAGTGCACATAACATACAACATGGTGACATAAAAATCCATATCACATCATAAGGAGTCATTATCATGCATGGTTGGGGTTTTGATTTTCCTACAAACCCTAAATCATAATTGGCCGAAACTTGTAAGCATGATTCTAGTTTTCTTCTATCAACTTAAAGCATGAAACTTTCATACCATACTTAGTATAGCAAGAGAGACTCCTAATAGGCATAATTGAGGTTCTAACCCTAATGTTCAACCCTTGGCCAAAACTTCTAGAAGCATGATTCTAAATTTTAAATGAAACATAAGGCATGGAACTTAAACTAACAATATATATATAAGATCATACATCATGAGGAAACATAAACAAGCATAGTTAGGTTTCAAAACTTTTCCCTAAGCCTTTCATCCATTCTTGGCCGAAACCTAAAGGGTAGGGTTCTAGTTTTTTTTTTACACAACATGAAGCATGAAAACTTAAACTAACCATATATCAAAGATCATACATCACGAGGAAGCATAAACAAGCATAGTTAGGTTTCAAACTTTTCCTTAAGCCTTTCATCCATTCTTGGCCGAAACTTAAAGGGTAGGGTTCTAGGTTTTTTTTTTCATAACATGAAGCATGAAAACTTAAACTAACCATATATCAAAGATCATACATCATGAGGAAGCATAAACAAGCATAGTTAGGTTTCAAAACTTTTCCCAAAGCCTTTCATCCATTCTTGGCCGAATCTTAAAGGTAAGGTTCTAAACTTTTTAATACAACATGTAGCATGAAAACTTAATCTAACAACATCTAAGAGATCATACATCATGAAGAAGCATAAACAAGCATGGTTAGATTTCAAAACTTTGCTCAAAGCCTTATATTCAATCTTGGCCGAAACCTAAAGGTAAGGTTCTAAACTTTTTAATACAACATGTAGCATGAAAACTTAAACTAACAACATATAAGAGATCATACATCATGAAGAAGCATAAACAAGCATGGTTAGATTTCAAAACTTTGCTCTAGACCTTATATTCAATCTTGGTCGAAACCTAAAGGTAAGGTTCTAAACTTTTTAATACAACATGAAGCATGAAAACTTAACAACCGTAGGTAACCACAAATCCTTATTGATACGGCTGGCAATGGAGGGGCCCAAAAGGAAAGGGTGAGAAGGGTCAAGGTCATATAGCGGTCAAAAGTCAAGATGATGTGGCAGTCAATAGTCAGGGTGACTTGGCAGTCAATAGTCAAAGCTGACTAGGCAGTCAAAGTCAAGCCTATGGGATAATCAGAGGTCAGGCAGACTTGTCGATCAAGGGGGCAAAGTAGTTGAAAGACAAAGGGAGACGACATGCGGAACACAGGGTACAGGTCGGGATCGACAGAGCTGTGTAGAGATAGCTCGATCTACAAGCCTACGGTCGAGGGCCAGGAAATACAAAGTGCAGGGTATAGGTCGGGATCGGCAGAGCTGTTTAAAGGCAGCTCGATCTACAGGCCTACGGTCGAGGGCCAGGAAATACAAAGTGCAGGGTACAGGTCGGGATCTGCAGAGCTGTTTAGAGACAGCTCGATCTACAGGCCTACGGTCGAGGGCCAGGAAATACAAAGTGCAGGGTACAGGTCGGGATCTGCAGAGCTGTTTAAAGGCAGCTCGATCTACAGGCCTGCGGTCGAGGGCCAGGAAATACAAGGTACAGGGTATAGACCGGGATCGACAGAGCTGTTCGGAGTCAGCCCGACTGGCAGGTGACGCTTAGAGGCTGGATCTGATCGGAGGATGCGAGGCAGATGCAGGCCACAATAGATCGGATGAACTAAGCCGTGCGGAAGTCGGAGAATCACAAATGTCCGTCAAGGGATAATCATTACATACCAGCGATCTGTGTGAAGGCAGAGGTTTCTAAACGAAAAGATGTCCTCATAACCAATAGCAACCTGACAGATGTCCTTCATTACAAGACAAAATCCATGTGTAAAGGCGGAGGTTCCTAAACAAGAAGATGCTTTCACAACCAATAGCAGCATGACAGGTGTCCGGGACTACATGACAAAGCCCATCGTCTAACGCTTTCTGACATAGTTGCAGGTTCTAGAAGCGAGGCGGGTGCATAAAAAGGGGGAGGATTCTTTGTACGCGAGGACGCTCTCTCTGGTCACTTTTTTCCACAACTTTTCACTTTCAGTCATTTTTTGCTTCTCTTTACATTTTTCTGGGGAAAAAGGACCTGACTTGAGCGTCGGAGGGCCTGACCCGGGGACTTTTTCCCTGGGTTCTGGTCTCTAACGTGAGGGGGGGGGAGATCGTGTGAGTGTGTGCAGGGGCCTGCAGCATCGTCAGCCGCCCGTGGAAGCCGGATCACCCACGACTTTCCGTCAACAACCAGGCCGTCGCGACCAGCCTTCGTCCGACTCAGCTTTCGGACAGGATCAAATTTGGCGTCGTCTGTGGGAAACACAACAGCCTGATCCGAAGCGTGAAGATGGAGGACTCTGGTCGAAGTTCCAGCAGGAGGATTAATGTCACCATGACTGCGGGGGAGTACGAGCTCTTCAAGGAGGTCAAAAAGTGAGCCGCCTTTGAAAAACAAGGAACAGTTTCACGACCTCACCTAGCGCCTGAAGCGTCCAAAGAACCAGCTCCTGTCTCCGACAGGGGCTCAAAGAGGAAGCAGCCAGAAGAACTCCCTCGTACTTCATTCCGAGAGCCTCGCTGCAACTATCATCAACCTGGACCTCACGAGCATAGTCCGAAGGAAGAAGAGCCGCAAGCGTCGGTGGCGGAAAGCTCTCTACATCCACCCAGGGATTCATGAAAGGGAAAAGCTATAATCTCTGCCAAAGATCTGCCCGAAGATCCGGATGACAAGGTACCCTTCTCGTCTCAGATCTTGAGGGAAAACCTACCAAGGGGTTATTGAGCCCCAAACATTAGAGAATACGATGGAAGCAAAGATCCGGAAGAGCATCTGCGAAAGTTCAAGAACGCGGCTATGTTGTATCAATACAGCGATGCTGTCAAATGCCAAGTATTCCTACATACCCTGTTGGGTTCGGCGCAGAAGTGGTTCGATGGATTGCCCCCAGAGTACATCAATTGCTTCTTGGATTTCAAAACGGCCTTCTTACGTCGTTTCGCCAGCAGCCGTAAGTATCAAAAAACCGACCACTGTCTTTTCTCTCTTAAACAGGGTCCGACCGAGTCTCTGCGGAGCTATATCAATCGGTTCAGTCAGGTGGCCAATGGCGCCCCCTCCGCCACCTCAGAAATACTGATGAGCGCCTTCTCCCATGGATTGCTAGAAGGGGAATTCTTCAGGGACCTCATCAAAAACCCCGCCCGAAGTTTTGATGATATGGTGGAGAAAGCTTCTTGCTACATCAAAGTGGAGGAAGCTTAGGCAGCTAGGAGGAAGGCCGAAAAGACAGTGGCTCCTGGCAACCGACCTGAAAGGAGAGCACCACAGCCAGCTCAGCCTCTTCAGCGCGTTCAACCCAGGCCTGCCCCTCAGCCCGCTCAGGGAGTCAGACCAGCTCCGCGAGTTGCTGCCATACACGCGCTCAGGCCTGGACCAAGGGGAGTACCATATTGCACATATCATCGGTCCAGGACGCATGATCTCAGTAACTGCTTCCAATTCGCCCGTGACTCCAGGCGAGCTGCAGAGCAGGGCTTGCCTCCCCCGGAGTTAGCGCCCCAAATACAGAGAATGGAGGAAGAACGGACCGCAGCCGGACGTGCCCGTCAGACCCGGCCCGACCTAGCCGGTCCTTCTGACCGAGCTGGTCCCGTGGAAGACCGAAGATATGTCGGGGAGCTGGAAAACCGGAGTAACGCTGCTGTACGAGAGATCGGCATGATTTCAGGAGGGCCCACTGACGGGGACTCAGGCCGAGCCCGTAAGTCACATGGGCGGCGGTTATATGTGGGAGCTGTGGGGTGCAGCCACGAGCAGACGTCTGGCCCTATTATTAGCTTTGGGCCGCAAGACTTGGAGGGTCTGGAACTACCCCACGACAATGCTCTCATAATCAAGGTCGTTATTGCTAACAATCGAGTGGCTCGGGTCTTTGTGGATACCGGGAGCTTAGTCAATATTTTGTTTAGAGATGCGTTCGAGGAGATGCAGATTGATGCCGCTGAGCTCCAACCCATAACCACTTCTTTATATGAATTCACATGTAACGAAGTCAAGCCCATGGGTCAGATTAAGCTGGCCATATCCATGGGCACTGAGCCACTAGTGCGCACCAGGAGAAGCACCTTTATAGTGGTAGATTCTCCTTCTTCTTACAATGTCATCCTGGGAAGGCCAGCTCTGCATGAGTTTAGGGCTGTTGTTTCCACTTTTCACCAGAAGATTAAGTTCCCAGTCGGCGAGCGGGTCGGAGAAGTCAAGGGAGAGCAGAAGGTGTTATTGATATAGTCTGACCTGGATGTTGTTTTACTGTTGACACTGATTTAAGTTTGTATCAGATATTTAACTCAGATTAATTACTAATCTAGGTTGACTAGGTTGACCTGATTGAGAAAGTCCTAACTGGGATGTTAGGCAGTTGGAAAGTCCTGGTGAGTGAAGCCAGGCAGATTGGAAATCCTGGTGAGTGAAGCCAGGTGAAAACCCTAGTGAGTGAAGCTAGGTGCAAGTCCTGGTGAGTGAAGCCAGGCAAGGGAAAATCTAGATGGATCAAGGGTGATCGGACATCTGGTGTTGAAAAGTCCAAGAAGGAAGCTTGGCATACGGGTCGAGAGGGCCTTGAGCTCGTTCTCTAGGAGATGAAGTCAAGAGGGCTAGGAACTCGCTTTCTCCGGACTAGGTCGAGAGGGCTCGACCCGGATCGAAGAAGCCGGATCGGCCGCGACCGATCCAGGAAATTTGACACCGATCGGTCCGCGACCGATCAGAATCGACACATTATCGAGCGACATCGATCGGCCCGCACCGATCGAAATCGATCGCAGTTCATCAGGATTTTACCGATCGGCCCGAGACCGATCGAGGCCGTAAGCGCTGGGAAGAGCGACATCTGATCGGTCTCGGGACCGATCAGATTAGTGCTTGATCGGGACCGATCAGAAGTTGCGCGCTTGGAAAGAGCGACATCTGATCGGTCCGGGGACCGATCAGATTAGTGCTTGATCGGTCCGCAGACCGATCGATCTTCCATGGATCGACAGACCCACGGTATTGTTTGTTTTGCATGCACTTTTTCTGATTGCCGTATTTGTTTTCACCCATCTGTTTTTAACCATCTGCTGTGAGTCTTTTTAGTTTGCAGGTTGCAGGTCACACTCTCATGGTTGAATTCAAATTAAGCTTCATTAAGAGAAGAAGACAAGTGCTCTTTTCACTGTGACTTGCTGCAACAGATGCATTTGAGGCATCAACGTTCACTGGCGAATCTGATTGCGATTGGGCTGCGCTCAGTTTGACCTCTACCTATTGGTTCGTATCCAGAGACGCCAGTGATTTCCATTGGCATGGGTTCAGAGAACCAGATGAGGAGGAGAGGTGATTGGCTACGCCTTGTTGGCAGCAGCGATTCTGCAGGCGGCGGTGATTCGAGCCAGTAAAGCAGAGAGACATAAGAAGGAAGAAGAGAAGTTCAGAAAGGTATTCTGAATTCTCTGTCTTTTGTGATCAATCCTTTGAGAAAGCAAGTTGGTGAAGCTGTGAGCTCTTTGCTGAGAAGGTTGTTGTGCGCTCTCTGCTCTGTTTTCTTCTCCGCGTGGCTGTAAGCTCATCTGATTATTCTTCTCAGCCACTGTAAGTCTTGTGCTTAAATCTATAATCAACTGAGACTTTGTTGAGAGGTTGCTCCACCGAGAAGGAGACATCTTTAGCCGGATCTTGTCCGGGGTGTGATCTACCGAAAGATCAAGGAGTCGTCCTCCTTACGGACACGCCGAGGAGTAGGGGCAAGTTATCCCCGAACCTCGTATATCCTTGTGTCTGCTGTGTGTGTTTGTTTTCCTTCGTTTTAGTTTTCTACTTCCGCTGTGCTGTGCTAACAAGTTTTTCTTTAAGAAAGATTGTGTTTAAGTTTTCAAAGAGGCTATTCACCCCCCCCTCTAGCCATCTAAGATCCCAACAGGTGTCTCGTAGTTGCTACATTGATATGGTCCGGGTGGAGGCACGCAAGAGCAGGAGGACTGAGGACGGTGGTGTGCACGCTATCCAAGAGGAGCCTCTGCCTCTTGCTGAGGAGCCTATCCCTTGGGAAGAGATTCAGTTGCATACTGACAGAGTAGAGAGCATCACTCGCATTGCTAGTGACTTACCACCGGAGCTTAAGTCCGAGCTGATGCAGTGTCTGATCCGTAATAGGGACGTTTTTGCTTGGTCCTCGGAAGAACTGCCCGGAGTCAAACCAGAGATAGCTGAGCACAAGCTGCATTTAATACCTGAAGCCAAGCCAGTCAAGCAGAAGAAGAGAAATTTCTCTGCCGACCAGAATAAAATTATCCGAGCTGAAGTGGATCAGCTCAAGAAGGCGGGACATGTTCGGGAAGTGCAATTCCCGTCCTGGCTTTCTAACGTTGTATTAGTAAAGAAGCCTAACAACAAGTGGAGGGTGTGCATAGACTTCCGCGACCTCAATAAAGCCACCCCCAAAGACTCTTATCCTCTCCCGCGGATCGATCAGATGGTGGATTCAACTGCTGGCTGTGAGGGGATATGCATGATGGACGCTTATCAAGGATATCATCAGATACCCTTAGTTAGGAAGGATCAGGAGAAGGTTAGCTTCATAATGGCTGATGGTACTTTCTGCTATACGGTCATGCTATTTGGACTTAGGAATGCTGGGGCCACCTACCAAAGGATGATGGACAAAATCTTTCGGAGTCAGATCGGGCGGAACGTTGAAGTCTATGTTGATGACATCTTAATCAAGTCCCCCTGGCGTCCAATCTAATAAGAGATGTAGAAGAAACCTGTGGGACTTTGAGACAATATGGTGTAAAGATGAATCCTCTGAAATGTCTATTCGGGGCCAAAGGAGGGAAGTTTCTGGGATATCTGGTGACTGAACGAGGGATAGAAGCCAATCTTGAGAAGGTTCATGCACTCCGAAACATGCAGATCCCTCGGAATCTGAAGGAAACGCAGAAGTTAGTAGGCAAGATAACGGCGCTGTCCAGATTCATCTCCAGATCTGCAGATCGAGCCGCGCCCTTCTTCAAAGTGCTCAGGAAAGCAGCTAAGTTTCAGTGGACGGAAGAGTGTACACAGGCCTTCGAGGAGTTAAAGCAATACCTGGAATCTTTACCATCGCTGTTCAAACCTGTTGTTGGAGAACCCCTTTGGGTCTATTTATCAGCCAACCCCGAGGCTGTGGGGGTCGTGCTAGTTAAAGAGTAGGACAATGTACAACGGCCAGTGTATTTTTTCAGCCATCTATTGAAGGGGGCTGAGTCTCGGTACATAGCCCTGGAGAAGTTGGTTTACGAACTTGTTCTCATGGCTCGGCGCCTCCGACCGTATTTTTTAGCGCATCCTATTATCGTCCTGACAAACAGTACAATGGGTCGAGCTCTCACCAAGGTGGAAGTAGCAGGTCGGCTTATCAAATGGGCAACCGAGCTAGGGGAATATGATATACAGTATCATCGCCGAACCATGATCAAAGCACAGGCTCTGGCGGATTTCTTTACAGAGGTTTATCAAGCGGATTCGGAGGAGGTTTGGAATGTTTATGTAGACGGGTCGGCTACCCATCATGGAAGTGGTATAGGTGCACTTCTAATATCTCCGCAGGGAGACATTATGCAGCTGGCTGTACAGCTAAATTTCAGAGCTACCAACAATGAGGCTATTCGGAGTCAGCCCGACTGGCAGGTGACGCTTAGAGGCAGGATCTGATCGGAGGATGCGAGGCAGATGCAGGCCACAATAGATCGGATGAACTAAGCCGTGCGAAAGTCGGAGAATCACAATTGTCCGTCAAGGGGTAATCATTACATTCCAGGGATCTGTGCGAAGGCGAAGATTTCTAAACGAAAAGATGTCCTCATAACCAATAGCAGCTTGACAGATGTCCTTCATTACAAGACAAAACCCATGTGTAAAGGCGGAGGTTCCTAAACAAGAAGATGCTTTCACAACCAATAGCAGCACGACAGGTGTCCGGGACTACACGACAAAGCCCAGCGTCTAACGCTTTCTGACATAGTTGCAGGTTCTAGAAGCGAGGCGGGTGCATAAAAAGGGGGAGGATTCTTCGTACGCGAGGACGCTCTCTCTGGCCACTTTTTCCCTCAACTTTTCACTTTCAGTCGTTTTTGCTTCTCTTTGCATTTTTTGGGGAAAAAGGACCTAACTTGAGCATCGGAGGGCCTGACCCGGGGACTTTTTGTTGGTGCGTGAAGCATCACGATCGAACCTAAGTTTTGATAATGGCAAAGTATTCAAAGTTAAGATGCTTTGTTGTCTGACAGCTTTTGCTGAGTGTTTCAGGAAAGTCCTAACTGTGGTTAGGCAAGGAAAAACCCTAGGGGGTGGTAACCCTAGGTCATAGGGGGTGGTAACCCTATGCGAAAAGTCTTGGTAGGTCGATGGCTTCAGGCAAAAGTCCTAGGGGGTGGTAACCCTAGGTGAAAAGTCCTGGTGTCGCGAACCAGGTGAAAGTCTGAACTGGCCGGTGAAGCGGATGTTCAGCAGAAAGTTCGGAAGCATCGAGTGCCGAGCAAAAGTTCAGTCGATCTGGAGGATCGTACTGGCAACAGGTAAATCTCCTGAGTGGAGTAGGTGAGGACGCGTTCCCCGTAGAGGGAGAAGTAGGCGTCGAGTCGGCCTAGGGTTTCCGGTAGGAAACCTGAAGTCAGACCCGGACAGTTCGGATGCTGTCAAAACTGTTATTATTATCATTCAGTATGTTTCTGTGCTAACTTTGTGTTGCAGGGTATGTGTTTGGGACTAACACATTTTGCAGGAACAAAGGAGCAAGTTACAACTCGGATGAACAGTGTCCGAGGCACCTCGGGTGCGAGCTAGGAAAAGGCCAGCGCAGCAAACTGGAGGCGCCTTGAAAGGAGTTCAAGGCGCCTTGGACCGGAGGTTGAAGGCGCCTTGGATAGGCTGAAGGCGCCTTGAACCAGATAGAGTTCGACCAGGTCCGTGCTGATCCACGCGGGTGACTCGGCTCGTTCAAGGCGCCTTGATGAACAGTTAAGGCGCCTTGAACACCCTTTATAAGGGGTCTCGAGCAGTAGCACCAGAACAACAACTTCCAAGCTTCCATTCTGCTGTGTTCTGCTCAAGTGCTGCTTCCGAAGTGCTGTTACAACATTCCGACGACCCGAAGCTCATATTCCCTTTCTACTACTGTTGTCGGTATAATTTTAATTGCAGTTACATTTTTGTAATTAATCTGTAATATTCATACGAAATTATAGTTGTTGCCCACGGAAAGCGATCAAGGATCGCGGGCCTTCGAGTAGGAGTCGACCTAGGCTCCGAACGAAGTAAACCACCGTGTCTTGTGTTTGTGTTTCTTTATTCCGCTGCTTTAATTACTCTACGAACGTTTTACGATTCCGATAATCGAACGAAATAGCCGCGAGCGCTATTCACCCCCCCCGCCTCGATCCAACAATTGGTATCAGAGCGGGGTCGTTTTGAATTGGTGCAACCACCTTTCAAAACAGATTTTTCGCAGTTTTTTTTTCGTTTTCGGAGTCGAATTAGAATTTAGCCTTATAGCTATATTCTAATTTTTTTCCCTCGAATCGACTTTTGCTCGAAGTAGGTGCAACACCACTCGAGTTCGTTTTTATTATTCTTTATTCCAAGACTACTAATCCAAGACTCGGTCTTGGAACATATTTTGTTATTTTCTTTTGTTACATATTATAAATGGCCCAACAAGAGGGTTTCAGCACTGTACGTCCCCCGCTATTCTCCGGAGAGGATTTTGGCTACTAGAAGGGAAGAATGGAAACGTATCTAAAGATACAATTCGAAACGTGGATGATCATAAAGACGGGACTGAAACTGCCAATCGATGACGACGGCAAAACTACACCCTGCGAGAAGTGGGACGCTTCTTTAATAAAAAAGGTGGAAGCCGACGCCAAAGCTACCTGCACCCTCCAGTGTGGTCTTACCAAGGAAGAACTCAACAGAGTTGGCCCGTTCTCCTCTGCAAAGGAGCTCTGGGAAAAGCTAATCGAACTCCACGAAGGCACTGACGACACCAAGGTAAGTAAAAGAGATCTTTTACTTAATAAATTATATAATCTAAAAATGCAGGAAGGCGAAACGGCGAGTTCTCTTCACGCGAGAATACAAGACATCCTTAACTCTCTTCACGGAATTGGCCAGAAGATAGAAAATCGGGACATAATAAGGTATGCCCTAAACTCGTTTCCAAGGAATACATTGTGGGCATCAATGGTAGATGCCTACAAAGTTTCCAAGGATTTATCCTCTTTAAAACTAGATGAACTTTTTAGTGAATTTGAACTTCATGAGCAGACTAATGCACAGCCTACCGAGAAAGGTATTGCGTTGGTTGCAGGTACAAGCCGAACCCGGGAACCGAGACCACGACGGAGAACCGAACCAGCATCGGAAGCTGAACCAGACTCTGACGATGAAGAAGGTGACATTACAACCGAGCTGGTAAACCTCGTGAAGAAGCTCTACAAGACGAAAGGATTCGACAAAAGAGATCTAAAGAAGGCAGTAAAATCAAAGGAAGGCCCACAAAATACAAAGATGAAGTTTGAAGTTACATGCTACGGGTGTAACCAAAAAGGGCACATCAAGACCAACTGCCCTAACCTGAAGGAGGTCAAAAAGCAAAGAAGGAAAAAGGTCCTTAAGGCAACATGGGACGAATCTTCATCGGAGGACGACGACGACGAGCTCGAACAAACGAGTCTACTTGCATTAATGGCCCGGGACCAAGTCGTCGAATACGGATGCGAGAGCGAGTCTGAGGCCGAGTCCGAGCAAAGCCACGGATCCGTATCCGTTTCCGAAGGACCAGACCCCACTGTAAGTATCTCCCGGTTGAATACTTTAGTTAGCTATTTATTGCGCAAATTAGCTAAGTCAAACCTGAAAGTTAAGTCACTTCTAAAGGAAGTAAGTGTCCTTAAAGAAGTGGCTAACACCAAACCTTTACCTGACCAGAGTCAGACTGAATTACCAACTCAAGTTCAAAAACTTGAGAAAGAAAATTCAAGTCTAACAAATCAGGTTAAAAATTTAGAAAATACCTTAGAACGGTTTACTTTGGGCTCCAAGAATTTGGACTTGATTCTTGGGACACAAAGAGCCGTCTACAACAGAACTGGGCTGGGATACAAAAGTAAATATAGATATTATTTATCATTAATAAACAAACAAAGTGTTAAATCAGTCCAAGCATGGGTCTCCAAGTCTAACTTGGTCAATCAAGTTGGACTTGGCCAATACTGGGTTCCGAAGGATCAAATATAGTACCTCGATAGACTATATCGAGGCCATGATCCAGGGGGAGCAAGAAGAAAAACAATCCTAAAAATTTAAAAATTCAAAATTTGAAATTAAAATTAAAATTAAATTCAAATTAAAATTAAAATTAAATTCAAAATTAAAATTAAATTCAAAATTAAAATTAAAATTAAAATTCAAATTAAGATTAAAATTAAATTCAAAATTAAAATTAAATTCAAAATTAAAATTAAAATTAAATTCAAATTAAAAAAAATTCAAAATTCGAAATTAAAATTAAAATTAAATTCAAATTAAAATTAAATTCAAAATTTGAAATTAAAACTCAATATGGAGGATCCAGACTCGCTGGCACCCCCAACTAAATTACCCGGCAGGGTAGCTGAACCTAATCTACCCGAAATGGGTAAAACAAGAGTAGATTACCCGTCAGGGTAATTAAGGTTAGATTAAAACGGACTAAGGTTAACTTGAACCACAGTACTGGTGAAGTTTTTGGATGATAGTACGTTAGGGAAGCTTGGGCATTGCATGTCTAGGAAGATATGGCTTCGACCTGGTGCATTTGGCCAAGTGGAACTGACCGAAGCTACCCTTAAATGGATCCTAACTAGTTAGACCAAGGCTTAGTACTAAGCTCAATGGGTAGGACTATTTGGAAAACCTCGAAGGCATGGTTACTTTAATGAGTTCCTTGTGACTCACCATAGCCCAGAAGTTCATCCAAAGAATGCTTACTTGTTGAACCCAAAGCCAAACCTGAATCTAACACAAAGTTAAACTAAACTTCTGAATTCAACAATAAATCATCTCACATCAATCATAGGATTCCCTGATTGAAAATTTAGATCGGGTGGGATGACTAAGTAATTAAACTTAAATTTCAAAATTATTTTAAAAACTTAAATTTCAAAATTATTTAAAAAAAAAAAAACTTAAAATTTCAAAATTATTTTAAAAAAAAAAAACTTAAATTTCAAAATTATTTTAAAAACTTAAATTTCAAAATTATTTTAAAAACTTAAATTTCAAAATTATTTTAAAAACTTAAATTTCAAAATTATTTTAAAAACTTAAATTTCAAAATTATTTTAAAAACTTAAATTTCAAAATTATTTTAAAAACTTAAATTTCAAAATTATTTTAAAACTTAAATTTCAAAATTATTTTAAAACTTAAATTTCAAAATTATTTTAAAAACTTAAATTTCAAAATTATTTTAAAAACTTAAAATTCACAATTAGTTTAAAAACTTAAATTTAAAAATTATTTAAAAAAAAAACTTAAATTTCAAAATTATTTTAAAAACTTAAATTTCAAAATTATTTTAACTTAAATTTCAAAACTATTTTAAAAACTTAAATTTCAAAATTATTTTAAAAACTTAAATTTCAAAATTATTTTAAAAAACTTAAATTTCAAAATTATTTAAAAAAAAAAAACTTAAATTTCAAAATTATTTTAAAAACTTAAATTTCAAAATTATTTTAAAAAACTTAAATTTCAAAATTATTTAAAAAAAAAAAAACTTAAATTTCAAAATTATTTTAAAAACTTAAATTTCAAAATTATTTTAAAAAACTTAAATTTCAAAATTATTTTAAAAACTTAAATTTCAAAATTATTTTAAAAAACTTAAATTTCAAAATTATTTTAAAAACTTAAATTTCAAAATTAGTTTAAAAACTTAAATTTCAAAATTATTTTAAAAAAAAAAAACTTAAATTTCAAAATTATTCTAAAAACTTAAATTTCAAAATTATTTTTAAAACTCAATTTCAAAAATTATTTTATAACTCAATTTCAAATTCAAAATTAGTTTAAAACTCAATTTCAAAATTATTTTAAAACTCAATTTCAAATCTCTTTCAAAATTTATCTCTAACAAGTTTACTTCAATTCAACTATCGTGAAATCCATTAAAACAATTCAACCACTTCCTATGTAGGAATTGGATCAATGGATGTTGGATAGTGGCTGCTCCAGACACATGACTGGAGATAAATTGAAGTTTACTAAACTCACGTACAAGAACTTAGGATCAGTTGCATTCGGTAACGAAAGTCAACTTAAGGTAATCGGAAGAGGTAATATCGAACTCAACTCCGATTTTATTATTCGAAAAGTCCTTTTAGTTGAAAATTTCAAGTTTAATTTACTAAGTATAAGTCAATTGTGTGATAGCGGATACTTAGTAACTTTTGACAAAACCAGGTGTTTAGTTAAAAACATTGAAAATCCTGAAATCTTACTTAAGGGACTTAGGATAAATAATATGTATTCAATTAATCTACCAACATCCTCAACAAAGTGTTTTCTAACACAAGAAGAGGAAACTGACTTGTGACACAGAAGATTGTGTCACACTCACACTAGACTCATTTAAAAAATGAGTCATAATTGTCTAGTTAAAGGTTTACCAAAACTAAAATTCATTGAAAATTCTATCTGTAATGCTTGTCAACAGGGAAAACAAACTAAGTCAACACACAAATCAACAAATCTTGAAAGAACCAGCTCCTTACTTGAGCTCCTTCACCTTGACTTATTTGATTCACATGGAGCTAAGTCACTAAGCAAGAACCAGTATTGCTTAGTAATAATTGATGACTACTCTAGATTTTCATGGGTAAAATTCCTAAAAACTAAAGATGAAACCTATGAAATATTCAGTAACTTTTGTAAATTAATAGAAAATGAAAAAGATACTAAAATTAAAAGAATTAGAAGTGATCACGGAGGGGAATTTGAAAATCATAAATTTACCCAATTTTGTAAAATAAATGGATATCAACATGAATTCTCGTGTCCTAGAACCCCCCAACAAAATGGTATGGTGGAACGTAAAAATAGAACTCTACAAGAAGCCCCTAGAACCATGTTAAATGAATATAATTTATATCACCAATTTTGGGCAGAAGCAACTAATATTGCAAATCATATTCAAAATCGAATCTTGATCAACAAATTTCACAAGAAAACCCCTTATGAACTATATTATAATAAAATTCCTAACTTAAATTATTTAAAAGTATTCGGATGTAAAGTTCACATTTTAAATACTAAAGATTATTTAAGAAAATTCACACCCAAATCTAACAAAGGAATATTTTTAGGATACTCCTCAAATAGTCGAGCCTATAGAGTCTACAATCAAAACACCATAAAAGTTGAAGAAACAACTAATATAATATTTGATGAAGAAAATAATCTACCAAATATAAATGAGAATGTTGATATTGATCCAAGGAATATAGAAGATGATGAAAGACAACCAAATCTTAATAAACCAGAGGAACCAGCCCCTGACCCACTTATAAGACCAACTAGGGCCAGTACCTCTCACCCATCTGATCAAATTTTGGGTGATCCAAATCTAGGAGTCAGAACTAGATCCTCCTATAGAATCCACAGTCAGATTGCCCTAATTTCTAAAATCGAACCAAAAACAATAGAAGAAGCACTACCTGACCCGGACTAGATCATAGCTATGCAAGAAGAGTTAGCCCAATTTGAGAGAAATCAAGTCTGGGAACTTGTATCTAAACCCTCAAATAAATCAATAATCGATACAAAATGGGTATTTAGAAACAAGCTAGATGATCAAGGCGAAATAATTAGAAATAAGGCTAGGCTTGTAGCTAAAGGATTTAGCCAAGTTGAAGGTTTGGACTATGATGAAACCTATGCCCCAGTAGCTAGACTCGAATCCATTAGAATGTTGTTAGCCTATGCAGCAAACAAAGAATTTAAACTATACCAAATGGATGTCAAGTCAGCATTCTTAAATGGATTTATTATGGAGGAAGTATATGTAAGCCAACCCCCAGGATTTGAGGACTTAGGATATCCTAATCATGTATATAAGTTAAAAAAGGCCTTGTACGGACTTAAACAAGCCCCTAGGGCATGGTATGAATGATTATCAAATCACTTAATATCCAAAGGTTTCAACCAAGGTCAAATAGATCCAACTCTATTTGTAAAAACTGTAGAAAAAGACATCTTCATAGCTCAAATCTATGTTGATGATATAATTTTTGGATCAAATAACTCTAAATTTTTAAAAGAATTAATTAAATTAATGGAAAATGAATTTGAAATGAGTATGGTTGGTGAACTTAATTTCTTCTTAGGCTTACAAATAAAACAAACTAAAGATGGAATATACATTTATCAAACTAAATATGCAAAGGAATTAATTAAAAAATTTTGCATGGAAAATTCAAAAATAATAAATACCCCAATGGCAACCAACATTAACATAGACTCTGACCCTGAAGGAAAACCAGTAGATCCAAAGTACTATAGGAGTGCCATAGGAAGCTTGCTCTACCTAACTGCAAGCCGACCCGACATATTATTTGCGGTTGGTATGTGCGCAAGATACCAATCTTGTGCAAAAGAGTCACATTTAACCTATGTTAAAATAATACTTAGGTACATTAAAGGTACTCTAAATATAGGACTCTGGTACCCTAGAACTTGCACCTTTGATCTTCTTGGCTATTCTGACTCGGATTACGCCGGATGCAAGTTAGATAGAAAAAGCACAAGTGGTAGTTGTCAATTTCTAGGACAATGCCTAGTAAGTTGGTCAAGTAGAAAGCAACATTGTGTTGCTTTATCTACCACTGAAGCTGAATATATAGCCTTAGGTGAATGCACATCTCAATTGCTTTGGATGATGCACACTCTTAAAGACTATCAACTGAACTATCATAACACAAAAATCTCAATTGATAATATAAGTTCCATAAATTTAACAAAAAACCCAATCCATCACTCAAGGACTAAACATATAGAAGTGAAGCACCATTTTGTAAGGGATCATGTAGCTAAGGGTGATATTATACTCAACTATGTTGAGTCAAAATCAAATCTAGCTGACATCCTCACAAAACCCTTACCTGAACTTGAGTTCAGCTCACTTAGAAGACAAATAGGAATGTGTTGGGTAGAATAGATAATTTATTTTGGTTATCATTTACTTTTAAAATTCTAGGAAAATACTTATTTCAAAATTCCAATTTCTTAGAAGTTTCAAAAAATTTGGATTACGCCTAGGTCGTCCCCTAGATATCATGTACCCCTAGATTAAAGCCAGAGCATCTCACAATCACCTAGGTATACCTTGCTTGTGTTTGACAAACTTAGAATGGCGTGAGATGCATAGGGTACAGCCTGGACTCAGGAATGCTTATATTTGTGCATCGATATGAGTCTGGGCGTTAAAGACATCATAAATAATAATCAAGTCAAGTCTTCCAGCTCTAGTCAACTCTAACTGGACCAAATGGACTTAATTTGACTAACCATGTGAAAGCTACTGCCCTCTAGGCAATCAGCAAGTAGCTAAAGGTTAGACAATTGGAAAAGTGTGCTTCAAATTTTTTTTTTTTTGTTTGTACATTAAGGTTCTAATCAAATTACTTTACCTGATTATTTTAAGGCTCTGATACTTAATCAAATTAAACTCAGTAATTTAATTTGACTCATGCTTGGACTAGAAAACAAACTACTGCTACTCCCTGTGTCCTAAAACTAAATATTTTTCCTTAATATCAATGTTTCTTCAAAATGCGTATTCAAAACTTAATTACAGTTTTTCAAAACTTGTCCATGTATTCAAATATTTTCAAATCTAGTTAACTTTTTATAACGTTTTTAAGTTTTTAAAGTGACCTCATATTTTATAACTTCTAAGCAAATCCTCTTATTGAAAATTCAAATATTCATATTTTCAAACCTAGTTAATTTTAAAGACTATCTTAACTGGACTTTGTTAGATTGTACTCTAAACTTAGTTATTTGGCAAAATACTTTTTCAATACAAATCATTTCAAAGCTGAATATATATAGCTAAGTATTTTCAAATTTGGCATACTCCAAAAGCTAAGTCGTTTTGCTAAACAGAAAAGTTATTTTTATCCTTGAAAATTTTCCTTCAGAAAAATACAAATCTACTTTCAAACTGGTTTATTTTTTGATATATGGCAAAGGGGGAAAGTAGGTAAATTAAAGTTAAAGGAAAATTCAAAATATTTAATAAAAGGAGGGCGTTTATTAAGGGGGAGTCTAATATTACCAAGGTAAAAAGTTTCCAGCTTAACTGTTATTGCATTTGAAGTTTATTTTACTTAAGCTTGGTTAACTTTATGCTGTTATTACAAATGTTGTTTTCTTAACTTTGAATTACGTGTTGCCATAATCAAAAAGGGGGAGATTGTTGGTGCGTGAAGCATCACGATCGAACCTAAGTTTTGATAATGGCAAAGTATTCAAAGTTAAGATGCTTTGTTGTCTGACAGCTTTTGCTGAGTGTTTCAGGAAAGTCCTAACTGTGGTTAGGCAAGGTAAAACCCTAGGGGGTGGTAACCCTAGGTCATAGGGGGTGGTAACCCTATGCGGAAAGTCTTGGCAGGTCGATGGCTTCAGGCAAAAGTCCTAGGGGGTGGTAACCCTAGGTGAAAAGTCCTGGTGTCGCGAACCAGGTGAAAGTCTGAACTGGCCGGTGAAGCGGATGTTCAGCAGAAAGTCTGGAAGCATTGAGTGCCGAGCAAAAGTCCAGTCGATCTGGAGGATCGTACTGGCAACAGGTAAATCTCCTGAGTGGAGTAGGTGAGGACGCGTTCCCCGTAGAGGGAGTAGTAGGCGTCGAGTCGGCCTAGGGTTTCCGGTAGGAAACCTGAAGTCAGACCCGGACAGTTCGGATGCTGTCAAAACTGTTATTATTATCATTCAGTATGTTTCTGTGCTAACTTTGTGTTGCAGGGTATGTGTTTGGGACTAACACATTTTGCAGGAACAAAGGAGCAAGTTACAACTCGGATGAACAGTGTCCGAGGCGCCTCCATGGGGCTTGGAGGCGCCTCGGGTGCGAGCTAGGAAAAGGCCAGCGCAGCAAACTGGAGGCGCCTTGGACCGGAGGTTGAAGGCGCCTTGGATAGGCTGAAGGCGCCTTGAACCAGATAGAGTTCGACCAGGTCCGTGCTGATCCACGCGGGTGACTCGACTCGTTCAAGGCGCCTTGATGAACAGTTAAGGCGCCTTGAACACCCTTTATAAGGGGTCTCGAGCAGTAGCACCAGAACAACAACTTCCAAGCTTCCATTCTGCTGTGTTCTGCTCAAGTGCTGCTTCCGAAGTGCTGTTGCAACATTCCGACGACCCGAAGCTCAGATTCCCTTTCTACTACTGTTGTCGGTATAATTTTAATTGCAGTTACATTTTTGTAATTAATCTGTAATATTCATACGAAATTATAGTTGTTGCCCACGGAAAGCGATCAAGGATCGCGGGCCTTCGAGTAGGAGTCGACCTAGGCTCCGAACGAAGTAAACCACTGTGTTCTTGTGTTTGTTTCCTTTATTCCGCTGCTTTAATTACTCTACGAACGTTTTATGATTCCGATAATCGAACGAAATAGCCGCGAGCGCTATTCACCCCCCTCTAGCGCGTCTCGATCCAACACTTTTTCCCTGGCTTCTGGTCTCTAACGTGAGGGGGGGGGGAGATCGTCTGAGTGTGTGCAGGGGCTTGCAGCATTGTCAGCCGCTCGTGGGAGCCGGATCACCCACGACTTTCCGTCAACAACCAGGCCGTCGCGACCAGCCTTCGTCCGACTCAGCTTTCGGACAGGATCACTTATCTTGGCCAAAACTTGCAAGACAAATTCCTAGGTTTTTCAAACAACCTTTAAACATAAAAGCATACGAGAGCTACTTGTACTGCAGGTGAGGTAATACTTACATCCTTTCACTAAGAAAAATACCCTTGTTTGAGAAGTTTGCCTAAGAAGAAGATCCCCTTTAGCTTGGTTTCGGAAAATGAAGGAAAATGATTGGGAATTCGGTGGAAGAAGAGAGGAGGAAATAGAGAGAAGACAAAATGAACTTTTCCCTTCCTTTCTCTTATTTATGCCAAAATGAAGGAAGAAGGCAAAACCATCTTCTCATTGGGAAGGAAGAAGGAAACTCAAACTTCTCCTTCTAAGTGAAGGGGCCTTCACCTTAACTACAATCTCCCTTCTTTTCCTAACAGCACACCCCTGCTGGGGCTACTGGTTATCACTTGAAATCACTTACCAAGAGGTTCAAGATTCAAACCTTGGTTATGCATCTTTTTGGTTCTATTTCCTTTTTAGTTTTGAAAAATCTACATAAATTCTATTTTAATCATGGAAAAATTCATAAAATTGCTAGGTATCCTATGGGTCTTACAAAGATTAGGTAGATCATTTACATGGAATAATCCTTACAAAGAAACCAAAACTCCTAGTACATTCCCTCTATCGTCACCCTTATTTTTGTTTCTTATTCTTTCATTTCTTGTTTGCATTTTATAGTCATACTTAGCTTTTGAAAACCAATTGAATAGTTGTTTGGCTAATTCACATTGATACATCTTTAGTGCATATTCCAGTCCCTGTGGATATGATATCTTTTATAATTATTTACGACATTTCCGTACACTTGCGAAACATCAACAAGTTTTTGGTGCCGATGTCGGGGACTGCGCTATAACATTAGAGATTGTCAATTGAGTTAGACTAAACATGACTTACTTTTCTTTTCATTAGCATAGTTGTAACTAATCTTTAGAATTCTGTTTTTATAATTTTTTCTTGTATAACTTTCTACTTCTTGTCATTTCTTTTTGTTGCAATTCTAATTCTGCATTTTTTATTTCTAACATTCTAGTCTAACTTTTTTCTGTTTTTCTTTTGATTTAGTTTCTTTCTTCTTTTTTTTTTTAAACATATCTTGCAATATTGTTCTGGTGTATGTGAAGATCAAACGTCGTAAAGGCCTCAAGAATAACAAGAACTTATAAGCACATTAGTTGATTAGCATATGAATTATTCTAGATATTTTTCTTTTTCCTTTTGTCTTTTCTTTCTTGTTTTCATTATGCACTTTCTTGCTTAAAATTTAAATTCTACATTTTCTTTCTTGCTTTCCATATTGCATTTTATTACTTGTCTTTGATTCTTTTTATAATTTTTTTCCTTGAATATCCATGAGCACTAACATGTCAAGCAGACCCATGAGAAATTTTTCTACACCCTTTTTCTGCAAGATTTTTATCTCCCATTGTGCAACCTCAAATTGAAGCAGAAAGTTTCTGTCACGCCCCTAGAGGAGTCTCTACCAGACAAAAATATGGCAGTATCTCCCCTGTACCGGTGACAATCTGAAGCATAAATACATACAAAATATACATCAACCACATGCAGTTGTACACAACCACGCAGTTTATATTCAGCCCACTCGGCTGGAATATAAAAAAACACAACCACACAGTTATATATATATACAATGAACAGCCCACTCGATGCATTAAAAATCAACACAGTGGAAAAACGATAACGGAAAGCCTAATACAACACAAATTAACACACTGCTAGCCGGCTAGGCTTTATACAACAACCACAACAACAAATACAACAACACATCAAATACAGCAAATACCAAATACAAATAAAATATATACAAAACCCGAAACAGTCTTTGAATGTGACATAGGACCCGGCAGACAGGATACTCCAAGCGACACAGCAACCATCTACCTGCTACCTGAAAACATAAAGGTACAACTGCGGTGGTGAGTATAGGTAACTCAGCGGGTAATTGACAGAATAGTGCATGGTCCATTAATAAACATGGAGATTAAAGTATACAGCCTCAGAGAATAAAGAACATGATCATATTAACATATCCAAGAAACATAACTACCAGTATCAGTCTATCTCACATAGTATAACGGTCATAACTAACATACCAAAAACTGCACATACTACAACTGACAAAATGATAAACATATACCCAATCTGGAAATGACACAGTACAGGATTAGTAGACTCACCGAATCTGTAACAAACCCACTCATGACACTTGTGCAATATAAATACAACTCCATATACATGTAAAATAAATGACATGTATGCAAAATAACAACCATATGCAACAAACATATCTCAAACAAGTGCAACAACCACAATCACAAGCATCTATTATCTACTAGGCATGTATGCAAATATATCTCCAAAGATGCACCGCGCATCATATGCAAAAATGCGTATGCATGCACCTATTGGGTTTTTCGGGCCGCGAAAACCGCTTTTTCGCATCGCGGAAACCACGAAAGCCCCGCCACCGGATCCGTACGATGAATAAAACTTCGAAAACATTACGAGTACGAGTTTACAAACTCTAGATCTACATTAGAGTATGAGTTTTACCCTTGATGCGTGCCTTTCGCGAATCCCGTTCGTCCAATGGTGGCGGATCTCAAGATTGTCAAAGTAGACAACCCTCTAGAAGTATCCACACAAACACAAGAAGGAGATCACCAGACTAAAGTGTGCTAGCACCTTAGTAGGGTTCGGCAAGATGAGGAGAGGGAGAGAAGAATTGGAGCAAGGAAGAAGATGAGAGTTACACTTGCAAAATGAAAACTTATTCATGCAATTTATGTGGCCGACCTCATTAAGAGGTGTTGTAACCTCCATGGAATGCCAAGAGTCACAACTCTTGGTAACTCCCATGAGGTGGCATCCCACTTAAGCAACCATGATGATGTGGAGCATCATCATTGTCCCACTCAATGCCAACTCACCAATGAGGTGGCAGAAAGTCAAGTCAACTTGACTCTTTATCTTCCTCTCAAGTCAAGTCAAACTTGACATAATCTCTCTCATGGTTGATCTAATCCAACCATTTAATTCAAGCCAATTTAATATAATGAATCTAATTCATTTAATTAAATTGATTCAATGAGTCATAATCTAAATTAGACTCATTGAACATATGAATTAACTTGAGTCCAACTCAATTAGCCCAATTAGGATTACTCTTAATCCAATTTGATTCATCAAATGAATCTAATCCTCTTGGTTCATCATATGAACCTAATCTCCATCTAATTATCCTTAGTGTGTGACCCTTTAGGTTCTTGTAACGTTGACAATGCCCCTAAACCCATTTAGGAGCATAAGTAATGAGCGGTATCTAGCAATACATCATTACTACCCAAGTTACAAGAATGTTGAGATGCAACATCACCTTGTGACTACTAATTGTGACTCCTCACAATATATGACAAGTGTCCTTCAATCCAAGACATCTAGATTGATCAATGTGAGGCATAGACCGTGTCATCTTCTGACCAATCTAAATCTTGATCTCCAAGTAGACTCAATAAATCAAATGAGCTCAATATCTCATATTGACTCATTTGGGCATGGCCATGCACTTCGTGGTCTCACTCTATCAAGAATATCGATGTCGCTCCCGTCATATAGGAGGGATAGATCCCATCTACATCACTCACATCCCTCAGCATAATTCGTTACATACCCAGTAATCGCCATTATAGTCCACCCAGTTACGGGTGACGTTTGACGAAACCAAAGCACATAACTCCTTATGTAGGGATCCATGGTGACTTCAGGTTCAAGGACTAGTAGTCATACTAATAGCCACATGAGAAAGTATATGACACTCATATAACGATCCATGATACATTCTTATGGTGGGTCATTCAGTATACATTCTCCAATGCATACCCATGTGCCAACTTGATATCTCTATATCCATGACTTATGAGATCAAGTCATCGAGTTGACCCACTTGCTAGTCTTATTGCATTAACATTGTCCCTGAATGTTAATACTCGACTAGGAATGATTAAGAGTAGTGTTCCCTATATCATCTGACTATCGGTTCAACTAACCGATTGATATAGGTGAGAACCTTCTACTCAAGGACGTTATTATACTTAGTTTATTTGGCACCAATACAAGTAAGTATAATAACCAAAAACAAATGCCTTTATTTTTATAAGAATATGATACAACAAGTCCATAATACAATCATTAAATGATTGGTTCTAGGGCTCTAACTATCAATCTCCCACTAGCACTAGTGCCAATCAGTGTAGGCTCTAAGCCCCAATGACCTAGAGTGACCATCATACTTCCTCTGTGGCAAAGCCTTGGTCAAGGGATCTGCGATGTTAGCCTCTGTAGGTACTCTGCATATCTTCACATCTCCTCTTTCGATAATCTCTCGAATGAGATGGAACCGCCGTAGTATGTGTTTGGTCCGCTGGTGTGAGCGAGGTTCCTTCGCCTGTACTATAGCTCCATTGTTGTCACAATAGAGCTCAATAAGGTCAGTGATACTGGGAACCACCCCATGTTCAGTGATGAACTTGCGAATCCAAACTGCCTCCTTTGCTGCCTCTGATGCAGCAATGTACTCGGCGTCTGTCGTAGAATCTGCTACTGTGTCCTGCTTCGAACTCTTCCAGCTCACAGCACCACCATTTATGCAAAATACGAACCCTGACTGTGATCGATAATCATCCTGATCGGTCTGGAAGCTGGCATCACTGTAACCCTTTACAGCTAGCTCATCATTGCCTCCATATATCAAGAAATATTCTTTATTCCTTCTTAAGTACTTAAGAATATTCTTGACCGCTATCCAGTGACTTTCACCTGGATCTGACTGGTATCTGCTCATCTTGCTCAAAGCAAACGAGACATCAGGTCGAGTACATAGCATGGCGTACATGATAGATCCTATGGCTGAGGTATAAGGGATCTGATCCATGCGGTCTCTCTCCTCTCTAGAAGAGGGACCTTGAGTCTTCGAAAGACTCACGCCATGTGACATCGGCAGAAATCCCTTCTTGGAGTTCTGCATGGCAAACCGTAGGAGTACCTTGTCAATCTATGTACTCTGACTTAGGTCAAGCAATCTCTTAGATCTATCTCTATAGATCTGTATCCCTACAATGCGGGATGCCTCATCTAAGTCCTTCATTGAAAAGCAACTCCCTAGCCAGGTCTTAACAGACTGAAACAAAGGGATGTCCTTCCCAATGAGTGGTATGTCATCCACATACAATATGAGGAAGACAACTATATCCCCTACAACCTTCTTGTAGACACAAGGCTCTTCATTCTTGATGAAACCAAACTGTTTGATTGCATCATTAAATCGAAGATTCCAGCTCCAAGAAGCTTGCTTTAGTCCATAAATGGACTTATGCAGCTTACATACTCAGCTAGTATGCTGTGGATCTACAAAACCCTCAGGTTGTGTCATGTACACATCCTCGAGCAGGTTTCCATTCAGAAACACTGTTTTGACATCCATCTGCCATATCTCATAGTCATGGAATGCTGCAATAGCAAGCATGATCCGAATAGACTTAAACATCACTACTGGAGAAAAGGTTTCATCATAGTCAATACCATGAATCTGCTTGAAACCTTTAGCTACCAAGCAACCCTTATAGATAAGTCCATCCATGTCAGTCTTTCTCTTAAATACCCACCTACACCCAATGGGTTTTACCCCTTCAGGTGGATCAACCAAAGTCCATACTTGGTTGGTGTACATGGATTCCATATCGGATCTTATGGCCTCTAGCCATTTCTCGAAATCTGGTCTCATCACAGCTTCCTGATAGGTGGTAGGCTCATCTTCTATGAGCACAACATCATCATGGTCAGACAAGAGAAATGAGTATCTCTCAGGCTGACGACGTACCCTATCAGACTTGCGAAGAGGTATGTCTACTTGAACTGGTTGTTGTTCCTCAACTCTTTGTGGAACAACATCATCCACAACACTTTGTGGTTCCAGTTCAACTTCCATCGAACCTTCAGTGCTATGGTCCGCATCTTGAACTTCTTCAAGATCGAACGTGCTCCCACTAGTCTTTCTAGAAACAAAGTCCCTTTCTAGAAAGACCCTAGTCTTTGCCACAACTACCTTGTACTGACTGGGAATGTAGAAGTAATATCCCTTAGTTTCCTTGGGATATCCTATAAAGTAGCACTTGTTAGATTTGGGTCCTAATTTGTTTGAGACTTGACGTCTAACGTAAGCCTCACAACCCCAAATCCTCATGAATGACACCTGGGCATCTCTCCCAGTCCATATCCCATATGGTGTCTTTATCACGACCTTGGATGGAACTCGGTTGAGTATAAAAGCTGCCGTGTTTAGAGCATAGCCCCAAAGGAATGTCGAAAGATCTGTGTGACTCATCATAGATCTTACCATATCTAATAGGGTACGATTCCTCTTTTCGGATACACCATTCCACTGTGGTGTTCCAGGAGGAGTGAGTTGGGATAGAATCCCATACTCAGCTATATAGTCACGAAACTCATGGCTAAGGTATTCTCCACCTCGATCTAATCGAAGTATCTTAATACTCTTACCAAGCTGGTTTTGTACTTCATTCTTGAATTCTTTGAACTTTTCAAAGGATTTTGACTTATGTGTCATCAAGTACACACAACCATATCTACTGAAGTTATCAGTAAATGTAATGAAGTACCTATAACCGCCTCTAGCAGCGACATTGAAAGGGCCACATATATCACTATGTATGAGTCCTAACAAATCAGTCGCTCTTTCGCTGTGCCCACTAAAGGGAGTCTTGGTCATCTTGCGTAGTAGGCATGACTCGCACGTCTCATAAGATTCAAAATCAAATGAGTCCAGCAAACCATCCTTATGGAGTTGGGATAAGCGCTTGTCATTTATATGACCTAAGCGACAGTGCCAAAGATAGATTTGGTTCAAGTCATTTGACTTGAACCGCTTGGTATTTATGTTATAGATAGAGCTTTCAAGATCTAGAATGTAGAGTCTGTTCATCAGAGGTGCACTACAATAGAACATATCTTTTAAATAAACAGAACAACATTTGTCCTTTATAACAAAAGAGAAACTTATCTTGTCCAAACAAGCGACTGAAATTATGTTCTTAGTTAATGCAGGTACATAACAACAATCATCCAACTCTAATACAAGTCCAGAGGGCAGAGATAGAAAATAAGTCCCTAAGCAACAGCAGCAACCCGTGCTCCATTGCCTAAATGTAGGTCCACCTCGTCTTTCGCCAATGCCCTGCTATTTCTCAATGCCTGCACATTAGTACAAATGTGAGAAGCACATCCGATATCTAATACCCATGATGAAGAAATAGATAGATTGACTTCTATAACTTATATACCTGAAGTGCAACACTCACTTCGCTTCTTCTTAAGATAATCCAGGTACACCTTGCAGTTCCACTTCCAGTGCCCGGTCTGACCACAGTTGAAGCAGGTAGCATCCTTGGCGACCCCTCCTTTAGGCTTCAGTGCCTTGCCTTTGCCCTTGGCTTGGGACTTTCCTTTACCTTGGGCTTGCCCTTGCCCTTGTGTTTCTGAACCATTAGAACAGAGTGGGTCTTTGCCTTCTTAAGGTTCAGCTCAGTAGTTCTTAACATGATAAGCAGCTCGGGCAGTGGCTTGTCAATTTCGTTCATATTGTAGTTTAGAACAAACTGACTATAGCTATCCGGCAATGATTGCAAGATCAGGTAAGTGGCCAGCACTTGGCCAACCGGGAATCCCAACCTCTGTAGGTTTTTTATGTACCCAATCATTTTGAGTACATATGGGCCTACGGGAGCCCCATCTGACATCTTGCACTGAAATAACGCCCTTGAGATCTCAAATCTCTCATGCCTCGCTTGTTCTTGATACAGTTGACGAAGATGTTCAACCATATCATAAGCGCCCATCAACTCGTGTTGCTTCTGAAGCTCAGAGTTCATTGTCGCGAGCATTAGACAGGACACATCTAAGCGTCATCTTGATGCTTCTTGTAAGCATCTTTGTCAGCTCGCGGGGCATTGGTAGGAGGAGCCTCCGGAATGGGCTGCTCCAGAATGTACAGTTTACGTTCCTGGGTGAGAACTATTATCAAGTTCCTGTACAAGTCCAGGAAATTTACTCCGTTGAGCTTGTCCTTCTCAAGAACAGAAAGCAGGGAGAAAGTGTTCGTATTCGACGTTATAGTTATCTACAACAGAAAAATGCATAAAATAAATATCATATTCTTTTAAATCATTTAATTAGGCCTTTAACTAAATGATGCTCCCACTGAATTCTATAATTCATGTGGGACAAGATCCACATCATACTAACCCTTAAGTTAGCTTTGGCTAATACGCCCAAGATTTAGTATGATCGGTAGGTAACGATTTACCAAGTACATCTCTATGCAACTCTTGTTTATAGGATCATTATCCGCAGTTATATTAAAACTTGAGTTAGCTTTGGCTAATACGCCCAAGAATTAATATAAATGTGATTTATGTCCTATCTTTCCAACCATTGGAAGAATGCCTATAGTTGTACTCGATCCAACCGAGTTAACTAGGAATACTCAATCTAATTGAGTTTGTATTCGCCCATGCGTTGATAAGCGAAACCAAGATTGTCCCTCCGTACCCTACCAATATAATATGTGTTGCTCTGCTTTGGCAGATTCAACAATACATGTGATCGAGGTAGTGATAGGTATCACGGCATGATAGGCATTAGAGTTGACGCGATTTAGATCTAATGAATCTAATGCGTTGATTCATCAAATGAATCTAATCCTCTTGGTTCATCATATGAACCTAATCTCCATCTAATTGTCCTTAGTGTATGACCCTATAGGTTCTTGTAACGTTGGCAATGCCCCTAAACCCATTTAGGAGCATAAGTAATGAGCGGTATCTAGCAATACATCATTACTACCCAAGTTACAAGAATGTTGAGATTCAACATCACCTTGTGACTACTAATTGTGACTCCTCACAATATATGACAAGTGTCCTTCTATCCAAGACATCTAGATTGATCAATGTGAGGCATAGACCGTGTCATCCTCTGACCAATCTAAATCTTGATCTCCAAGTAGACTCATTAAATCAAATAAGCTCAATATCTCATATTGATTCATTTGGGCATGGCCATGCACTTCGTGGTCTCACTCTATCAAGAATATCGATGTCGCTCCCATCATATAGGAGGGATAGATCCCATCTACATCACTCACATCCCTCTGCATAATTCATTACATACCCAGTAATCACCTTTATAGTCCACCCAGTTACGGGTGGCGTTTGACGAAACCAAAGTAAATAAGTCCTTATGTAGGGGTCCATGGTGACTTCAGGTCTAAGGACTAGTAGTCATACTAATAGCCACATGAGAAAGTAAATGACACTCATATAACGATCCATGATACTTTCTCATGGCGGGCCATTTAGTATACATTCTCCAATGCATACCCATATGTCAACTTGATATCTCTATATCCATGACTTGTGAGATCAAGTCATCGAGTTGACCTACATGCTAGTCTGATTGCATTAACATTGTCCCTGAATGTTAATACTCGACTAGGAATGATTAAGAGCAGTGTTCCCTATATCATCTCACTATCGGTTTAACTAACCGATTGATATAGGTGAGAACCTTCTACTCAAGGACGCTATTATACTTAGTTTATTTGACACCAATACAAGTAAGTATAATAACCAAAAACAAATGCCTTTATTTATATAATAATATGATACAACAAGTCCATAATACAATCATCAAATGATTGGCTCTATGGCTCTAACTAACAGCTCCATGGTCACCCCCGCCACCTCTCTAGACACCACGACCCCTGTATAGCCGAGAGGCTTGGGTCCGTGACAAACCGTACTAGCCTCTAGTACATGCACCGCTATAGGGGCCGAAGCGGACGGTCAGCTAAGTAGTTATCTAACTACATATCTAAGGGTCCCTGACCACTCACATCTCTATCCCTCTGACTACTATACCCTTAAGACTCACTACTCCAGAGTGGTCGAAGCTGACAAAACACTAAGCGGCTGAGTAAGTGCGACAGGACTAGCTCCACTCCAAGCTACCACTCTCCATCAGTGGTCGAATGGATAGCTATAAAAGACTGACAACCCTCTCAACTACAAGGGAGATTATAGTCATCAATATGCAATGAATGATGAATATATATATCATGTTCATCATTCATTGCATATTGACGACTATTAATCATGATACAGACGCCGTCATCATCCATGCAAACTCTAACTCCACCTAAGTGCTCCATAACACGGGTATAATCGTCATGATACCTCCATATATTCCACCAAACATATGTACACAACAACACATGTATAGTCAACCAAAAATCTCCAATAACCCTATTGACACAAATACACAACCCCACATGTATCTGCTTGTCATTGTTGGGGTTTTCAGGCCGTGAAAACCGTATTTTTCGCGTCACGGAAACCCCGAATCACCCATGCCACTGGATCTCGTGCGAAGAAAACTTTCAAAAATACGAGTACGAGTTTAAAGCTTCAATCTACAGTAGATCTACAAAGGAAAAAAAAACACTTTTATACCTTTGAAGCGTGCCTTTCGCGTATCCCGCTCGTCCAAAATGCCGGATCTCTAGACCGTCAAGCGTACGGTCCTCCAGAAGTATCTACACAGACAACTTAGGTGGAGAAGACCTAAACAAAGGTGTGCTAGCACCGTGATAGGTCACGACAAGAAGAGGAGAGGTAGAGAGCAAGAAGAACTCAAGGAAGAAGAAGGAATCAATATGCCTTGAATGAAAAATCAATTTCATTCACAATGATAAGTGGTCGGCCACATCTCCAAGCTGTATCCCCCATTCTCATTAAATGTAGCCATTAAAGAGAATGGAGTTGTAACTCCCATGTGGTGGCACACTTTGATGATGTGGCACATCATCATTAGTCCACATCTTGCCATCTCACTAATGATGTGGCAATTAGTCAAGTCAAACTTGACTCTTCCTCTTCCTCTCAAGTCAAGTCAAATTTGACCAAATCTCTTCCATGGTTGATCGAATCCAACCATTTGATTCAAGTCAACATAATATAATGAATCTAATTCATTTAACTAAATTGATTCAATGAGTCATAATCTAAATTAGACTCATAGAACACATGAATTAACTTGAGTCCAACTCAAGTTAGCCCAATTAGGATTACTCTTAATCCAATTTGATTCATCAAATGAATCTAATCCTCTTGGTTCATCATATGAACCTAATCTCCATCTAATTTCCTAAGTGTGTGACCCTATAGGTTCTTGTAACGTTGGCAATGCCCTAAACTCATTTAGGAGCATAAGTAATGAGCGGTATCTAGCAACACATCATTACTACCCAAGTTACAAGAATGTTGAGATCCAACATCACATTGTGACTACTAATTGTGACTCCTCACAATATATGACAACTGTCCTTCTATCCTAGACATCTAGATTGGTCAATGTGAGGCATAGACCGTGCCATCCTCTGACCAATCTAAATCTTGAACTCCAAGTAGACTCACTAAATCAAATGAGCTCAATATCCTATATTGACTCATTTGGGCATGACCATGCACTTCATGATCCCACTCTATCAAGAATATCGATATCTCTCCCGTCATATAGGAGGGATAGATCCCATCTACATCACTCACATCCCTCTGCATAATTTGTTATATACCTAGTAATCGCCATTTTAGTCCACCCAGTTACGGGTGACGTTTGACGAAACCAAAGTACATAACTCCTAATGTAGGGATCTATGGTGACTTCAGGTCTAAGGACTAGTAGTCATACTAATAGCCACATGAGAAAGTATATGACACTCATATAACGATCCATGATACTTTCTCATGGCGGGTCATTCAGTATACATTCTCTAATGTATACCCATGTGTCAACTTGATACCTCTATATCCATGACTTGTGAGATCAAGTCATCGAGTTGACCTACATGCTAGTCTTATTGCAATAACATTGTCCCTGAATGTTAATACTCGACTAGGAATGATTAAGAGTAGTGTTCCCTATATCATCTCACTATCAGTTCAACTAACCGATTGATATAGGTGAGAACCGTCTACTCAAGGACATTATTATACTTAGTTTATTTGGCACCAATACAAGTAAGTATAATAACCAAAATCCAAATGCCTTTATTTATATAGAATATGATACAATAAGTCCAAAATACATTCATCAAATGATTGGCTCTAGGGCTCTAGCTAACAATCTCCAACTAGCACTAGTGCCAATCAGTGTAGGCTCTAAGGCCAAATGACCTAGTGTGACCATCATGTTTCATCTGTGCCAAAGCCTTGGTCAAGGGATCTGCGATGTTAGCCTTTGTAGGTACTCTGCAAATCTTCACATCTCCTCTCTCGATGATCTCTCGAATGAGATGGAAGCGCCGTAGTATGTGTTTGGTCCGCTGGTGTGAGCGAGGTTCCTTCGCCTGTGCTATAGCTCCATTTTTGTCACAATAGATCTCAATAGAGTCAGCAATGTTAGGAACCACTCCAAGTTCAGTGATGAACTTACGAATCAAAACTGCCTCCTTTGCTGCCTCTGATGCAGCAATATACTCGGGCTTTGTCGTAAAATCAGCTACTGTGTCCTGCTTCGAACTCTTCCAGCTCACAACACCACCATTAATGCAAAATACGAACCCCGACTGCGATCTATAGTCATCCTGGTCGGTCTGGAAGCTACCATCACTGTAACCCTTTACAGCTAGCTCATCATTGCCTCCATATATCAAGAAATATTCTTTAGTCCTTCTTAAGTACTTAAGAATATTCTTGACCGCTATCCAATGACTTTCACCTGGATCTGACTGGTATCTGCTCGTCATGCTCAAAGCATACGAGACATCAGGTCGAGTACATAGCATGGCGTACATGATTGATCCTATGGCTGATCCATAAGGGATCTGATCCATGCGGTCTCTCTCCTCTTTAGAAGAGGGACCTTGAGTCTTCGAAAGACTCACGCCATGTGACATCGGCAGAAATCCCTTCTTGGAGTTCTGCATGGCAAACCGAAGGAGTACCTTGTCAATATATGTACTCTGACTTAGACCAAGCAATCTCTTAGATCTATCTCTATAGATCTGTATCCCTAGAATGAGGGATGCATCACCTAAGTCCTTCATTGAGATGCAACTCCCTAGCCAGGTCTTGACAGACTGAAGCATAGGGATGCCCTTCCCAATGAGCAGTATGTCATCCACATACAATATGAGGAAGACAACTGTGTTCTCTACAACCTTCTTGTAGACACAAGGTTCATCTTCGTTCTTGATGAAACTAAATTGTTTGATTGCATCATCGAATCGAAGATTCCAGCTTCAAGAAGCTTGCTTTAGTCCATAAATGGACCTATGCAGCTTGCATACTCTGCTAGTATGCTGTGGATCTACAAAACCCTCAGGTTGTGTCATGTACACATCCTCGAGTAGGTTTCCATTCAGAAACACAGTTTTGAAGTCCATCTGCCAGATCTCATAGTCATGGTAGGCTGCAATAGCAAGCATGATCCGAATGGACTTAAACATCGCTACTGGAGAAAAGGTTTCATCATAGCCAATACCATGAATCTGCTTGAAACCTTTAGCTACCAAGTGACCCTTACAGATAAGTCCATCCATGTCAGTCTTTCTCTTAAAGACCCACTTGCACCCAATGGGTTTTACCCCTTCAGGTGGATCAACCAAAGTCCATACTTGGTTGGTGTACATGGATTCCATCTCGGATCTCATGGCCTCTAGCCATTTCTCAGAATCTGGTCTCATCACTGCTTCCTGATAGGTGGTAGGCTCATCCTCTATGAGCACAATGTCATCATGGTCAGACAAGAGAAATGAGTATCTCTCAGGCTGACGACGTACCCTATCAGACCTACGAAGAGGTATGTCTACTTGAACCGGTTGTTGTTCCACAACTCCTTGTGAAACTACATCTTCCACAACACTTTGTGGTTCCAGTTCAATTTCCATCGAGGCGTAAGTGCTATTGTTCATATCTTGAACTTCTTCAAGATCGAACGTTCTCCCACTAGTCTTTCTAGAAACAAAGTCCCATTCTAGAAAGACCCCAGTCTTTGCCACAACTACCTTGTGCTGACTGGGAATGTAAAAGTAATATCCCTTAGTTTCCTTGGGATATCCAATAAAGTAGCACTTGTCGGATTTGGGTCCTAATTTGTTTGAGACTTGACGTCGAACGTAAGCCTCACAACCCCAAATCCTCATGAAAGACACCTGAGCATCTCTCCCAGTCCATATCCTATATGGTGTCTTTATCATGACCTTGGATGGAACTCGGTTGAGTATAAAAACTGTCGTGTCTAGAGCATAGCCCCAAAGGTATGTCGGAAGATCTGTGTGACTCATCATAGACCGTACCATATCTAATATGATACGATTCCTCCTTTCGGATACACCATTCCACTGTGGTTTTCCAGGAGGAGTGAGTTGGGATAGAATCCCACACTCAGCTAGATAGTCACGGAACTCATGGCTAAGATATTCTCCACCTCGATCGGATCGAAGTATATTAATACTCTTGCCAAGCTGGTTCTGTACTTCATTCTTGAATTCTTTGAACTATTTAAAGGATTCAGACTTATGTGTCATCAAGTACACATAACCATATCTACTGAAGTCATCAGTAAATGTGATGAAGTATCTATAACCGCCTCTAGCAGCAACATTGAAAGGGCCACATACATCACTATGTATGAGTCCTAACAAATCAGTTGCTCTCTCGCTATGCCCACTAAAGGGAGTCTTGGTCATCTTACCTCGTAGGTATGACTCGCATATCTCATATGATTCTAAATCAAATGAGTCCAGCAAACCATCCTTATGGAGCTGGGATAAGCGCTTGACATTTATATGACCTAAGCGACAGTGCCAAAGGTAGGTTTTGTTCATGTCATTTGACTTGACCCTCTTGGTATTTACGTTATAGATAGGTCTCTCAAGGTCTAGAATATAGAGTCCGTTTATCAGAGGTGCACTACAATAGAACATATCGTTCAAACAGACGGAAGAACATTTGTTCTTTATAGTAAACGAGAAACCTTTCTTGTCCAAACAAGAAACTGATATAATGTTCTTAGTTAATGCAGGCACATGACAACAATCTACTAACTCTAGTACAAGCCCAGAGGGCAGAGATAGAAACAGCAGCAACCCGTGCTCCATTGCCTACTCGTAGGTCCACCTCGCCCTTTGTCAATGCCCTGCTATTTCTCAGCGCCTGCACATCAGTACAAATGTGAGAAGCACATCCAGTATCTAATACCCATGATGTAGAAATAGATAGATTGACTTCTATAACATATATACCTGAAGTGGAAGTCTCACTTCGCTTCTTCTTAAGATCCTCCAAGTATACCTTGCAGTTCCTCTTCCAGTGCCCGGTCTGACCGCAGTGGAAGTAGGTAGCATCCTTGGCGACCCCTCCTTTAGGCTTCAGTGCCTTGCCTTTGCCCTTGGATTGGGACTTTCCCTTGCCTTTGGGCTTGCCCTTGCCCTTATGTTTCTGAACCATCAGAACAGTGTTGGGCTTAGCCTTCTTAAGGTTTAGCTCAGCAGTTCTTAACATGCTAAGCAGCTCGGGCAGTGGCTTGTCAATCTCGTTCATATTGTAGTTCAGAACGAATTGACTGTAGCTATCCGGCAAGGATTGCAAGATCATGTCAGTAGCCAGCTCTTGGCCAAGAGGGAACCCCAACCTTTGTAGGTTCTCAATGTACCCAATCATTTTGAGTACATATGGGCCTACTGGAGCCCCATCTGGCATCTTGCACTGAAACAGTGCCCTTGAGATCTCAAATCTCTCATGCCTCGCTTGTCCTTGATACAGCTGACGAAAATGTTCAACCATATCGTAAGCGCCCATTAACTCGTGTTGCTTCTGAAGCTCAGAGTTCATGGTCACGAGCATTAGACAGGACACATCTAATGCATCATCTTGATGCTTCTTGTAAGCATCTTTGTTAGCTCGCGGGGCATTGGCAGGAGGAGCCTCCGGAATGGGCTGCTCCAGAACGTACAGTTTACGTTCTTGGGTGAGAAATATTCTCAGGTTCCTGTACCAGTCCAGGAAGTTTGCTCCGTTGAGCTTGTCCTTCTCGAGGACAGATCATAGGGAGAAGGTGTTCGTGTTCGACGTCATGACAATTCTACAACAGAAATAAATGTAGAAATAAGTATCATATTCATAATCATTTAATTAGGCCTTTAACTAAATGATGCTCCCACTGAATTCTATAATTCATGTTGGACAAGATCCACATCATACTAACCCTTGAGTTAGCTTTGGCTAATACGCCCAAGACTTAGTATGATCGGTAGGTAACGATTACCAATTACATCTCTATGCAACTCTTGTTTATAGGATAAAATCCGTATTTATATTAAAACTCGAGTTAGCTTTGGCTAATACGCCCGAGAATTAATATAAACGTGATTTTGTCCTACCTTTCCAACCATTGGAAGAATGCCTATAGTTGTACTCGATCCAACCGAGTAAACTAGGAATACTCAATCTAATTGTGTTTGTATTCATCCATTCGTTGATAGGCGGGACCAAGATTGTCCCTCCGTACCCTACCAAGATAGTATGTGTTGCTCTGCTTTGGCAAATTCAACATCAGCATGCGATCGAGGTAGTGGTAGGTATCACGGAATGGTAGGCATTACGAGGTGACGTGTTTTAGATCTAATCTAAACGATGATGCGTATCATATACTCGATAGATCTAATCTAATCGAAGGGTGCATCATGTGCACGATTTAGATCAAATCTAATCTCTAGGCACTAATTAATTACTTAATTAACTAGCCTGCATCACATACATATAAGCAATTAATTAAATTATTTTGTAATTGTGTCATGGCCCTACTACGATCTTCTCAAGCCAATGAGAAGATCAGATGGTCAACCTAAGGTCAACAGCTTCTCAAGCTTCTTCCTTTGACCACCTTGTGTTGCTTGCGCCCTCCTCGTATCTCCGTCTCGTGTGGACCTTCCACCACTTCAAAATTTACATTACAATTTTGAAACTCGAGTTACATTCGAGTCTAAATCAAATTTATAACTAGAATAAAAGGAAGGCACGACACGCAGGTCGCGAAAAATAAAATAAATAAAAATAAGATAAATACAGCACACACATCACATAACGACATGCAGGCCGTATTATGAATTACAACATAATTGTCCAATCGAATTGGGTCTTTGGCCATGACTATCAAAAAAATAATATATAATTCAAAATTATATATTTTTCATAATTTTATGTAATTTATCATAATTTTACAGATTTTATGAGTAAATTTTTCCTGGCGGTCCCGATTAGCGATTTCGGGCGCAATCGCGGAGCAAATCCCCTTGCGGGGTTAGGGGCAGTACCCCTACCCGCGATCTAACCATCGTGAGTTGCTCCTAAGCGATCCAAGAGCGCCTTAGCCCGCTGTCCCAAAATATTTTGGGTTGAAACATTACCGTTTTGGAAAATTCTTCTCGGTAGTCGAAGCCTACAAGTGCCGAAACACTTGTGTTTCGCTTCTACGAGAAAAATACCCATAAAATCATAAAAATTAGGAAATTCACAGAATGTTACAGTATGCATATTTTTCACAAAAATACTAATTGAAACTAGTACTCGCTTCACACGTGGCTTTGACACCACTGTTGGATTTTTCGGGCCGCGAAAACCGTATTTTTCGCGTCGCGGAAACCCCGAATCACCCATGCCACTGGATCTCGTGCAAAGAAAACTTTTGAAAATATGAGTACGAGTTTAAAGCTTCAATCTACAGTAGATCTACAATGGAAGAAAATATTTTTATACCTTTGAAGCGTGCCTTTCGCGTATCCCGCTCGTCCAAAATGACGGATCTCTAGACCGTCAAGCGTACGGTCCTCTAGAAGTATCCACACGGACAACCTAGGTGGAGAAGACCTAATCAAAGGTGTGCTAGCACCTTGATAGGTCACGGCAAGAAGAGGAGAGGGAGAGAGCAAGAAGAACTCAAGGAAGAAGAAGGAATCAATATGCCTTGAATGAAAAATCAATTTCATTCACAATGATAAGTGGCCGGCCACATCTCCAAGGTGTAACCCCCATTCTCATTAAATGTAGCCATTAAAGAGAATGGAGTTGTAACTCCCATGTGGTGGCACACTTTGATGATGTGGCACATCATCATTAGTCCACATCTTGCCATCTCACTAATGATGTGGCAATTAGTCAAGTCAAACATGACTCTTCCTCTTCCTCTCAAGTCAAGTCAAACTTGACCAAATCTTTTCCATGGTTGATCGAATCCAACCATTTGATTCAAGCCAACTTAATATAATGAATCTAATTCATTTAACTAAATTGATTCAATGAGTCATAATCTAAATTAGACTCATTGAACACATGAATCAACTTGAGTCCAACTCAAGTTAGCCCAATTAGGATTACTCTTAATCCAATTTGATTCATCAAATGAATCTAATCCTCTTGGTTCATCATATGAACCTAATCTCTATCTAATTGTCCTTAGTGTGTGACCCTGTCGGAAGATCTGTGTGACTCATCATCGATCGTACCATATCTAATAGGGTACGATTCCTCCTTTCAGATACACCATTCCACTGTGGTGTTCCAGGAGGAGTGAGTTGGGATAGAATCTCACACTCAGCTAGATAGTCACGGAACTCATGCCTAAGGTATTCTCCACCTCGATCAGATTGAAGTATCTTAATACTCTTGCCAAGCTGGTTCTGTACTTCATTCTTGAATTCTTTGAACTTTTCAAAGGATTCTAATTTATGTGTCATCAAGTTCACATAACCATATCTACTGAAGTCATCAGTAAATGTGATGAAGTACCTATAACCGCCTCTAGAAGCGATATTGAAAGGGTCACATACATCACTATGTATGAGTCCTAACAAATCAGTCGCTCTTTCAATGTGCCCACTAAAGGGAGTCTTGGTCATCTTGCCTAGTAGGCATGACTCACACGTCTCATAAGATTCAAAATCAAATGAGTCCAGCAAACCATCCTTATGGAGCTGGGATAAGCGCTTGTCATTTATATGACCTAAGCGACAGTGCCAGAGATAGTTTGGTTCAGGTCATTTGACATGAACCTCTTGGTATTTATGTTATAGATAGGGCTCTCAAGGTCTAGAATATAGAGTCCGTTTATCAGAGGTGCACTACAATAGAACATATCGTTTAAATAGACGGAACAACATTTGTTCTTTATTGTAAACGAAAATCCTTTCTTGTCCAAACAAGAAACTGAAATTATGTTCTTAGTCAAGGCAGACACATAACAACAATCATCTAATTCTAGTACAAGTCCAGAGAGCAGAGATAGATGGTAAGTTCCTACAGCAATAGTAGCAACCCGTGCTCCATTGCCTACTCGTAGGTCTATCTCACCCTTCGTCAATGCCCTGCTATTTCTCAACGCTTGTACATTAGTACAAATGTGCGAAGCACATCTAGTATCTAATACCCATGATGAAGAAATAGAGAGGTTGACTTCTATAACATGTATACCTTAAGTATAAATCTTATTTCACTTCTTCTTAAGATCTTCCAGGTATTCTTTGGAGTTCCTTTTCCAGTGACTTGCTTGTCCTTGATATAGGTGACAAAGATGTTCAACCATATCGTAAGCGCCCATCAACTCATGTTGCTTCTGAAGCTCAGAGTTCATGGTCGTGAGCATAAGACAGGACACATCTAATGCGTCATCTTGATGCTTCTTGTAAGCATCTCGGTCTACTCGCGTGGCAGTGGCAGGAGGAGCCTCCGGAATGGGCTGCTCCAGAACGTACAGTTTACGTTCTTGGGTGAGAACTATTCTCAGGTTCCTGTACCAGTCCAGGAAATTTGCTCCGTTGAGCTTGTCCTTCTTAAGGACAGATCGCAGGGAGAAGATGTTCGTATTCGACGTCATGGTAATTCTTAATTATTTAATTAGGCCTTTAACTAAATGATGCTCCCACTAAATTCTATAATTCATGTGGGACAAGATCCACATCATACTAACCCTTTGAGTTATCTTTGGCTAATACGCCCAAGACTTAGTATGATCAGTAGGTAACGATTACCAATTACATCTCTATGCAACTCTTGTTTATAGGATCAATATCCGTTTTTATATTAAAACCCGAGTTAGCTTTGGCTAATACGCCCGAGAGTTAATATATATGTGATTTTGACCTATCTTTACAACCGTTGGAAGAATGCCTATAGTTATACTCGATCCAACCGAGTTAACTAGGAATACTCAATCTAATTGAGTTGTACTCACCCATGCGTTGATATGCGGGACCAAGATTGTCCCTCCGTACCCTACCAAGATAGTATGTGTTGCTCTGCTTTGGCAGATTCAACAACAACATGCGATCGAGGTAGTGGTAGGTATCACGGCATGGTAGGCATTACGAGTTGACGTGATTTAGATCTAATCTAAACGATGATGGGTATCATATACTCGATAGATCTAATCTAATCGAAGGGTGCATCATGTGCATGACTTAGATCTAATCTAATCGTAAGACACTAATTAATTACTTAATTAACTAGCATGCATCACATACACAAAAAATAATTAATTAAATAATTAATCAAATAATTTTGTGATTATGTCATGGCCCTACTACGATCTTCTCAAGCCAATGAGAAGATCGGATGGTCAACCTAAGGTCAACAACTTCTCAAGCTCCTTCCTTTGACCACCTCGTGTTGCTCGCGCCCTCCTCGTAACTCCGTCTCGAGTGGACCTTCCACAGCTCCAATTTTGTACATTACAATTTTGAAACTCGAGTTACATTCGAGTCTAAATCTAATTTACAACCAGAATATAAGAGAAAGGCACAACGCACAGGTTGCAAATAAAATAAAAAAAAATACAACACGCACATCACGGTACGTAGGCCGTATTATGAATTACAATACGAATTATCCAATCAAATTATGTCTTTGGGCCATGGCTATTACAAAAATAATATATAATTCAAAATTATATATTTCTATAATTTTCTGTAATTTTTTTCTATAATTTTTACAAGTACAATTTTCCGGCGGTTCCGTTTAGCGGTTTTTGGGCGCAATCGCGGAACGAATCCCCTTGCGGGGCCAGGAGTAGTGCCCCTACCCGCGATCTAACCATCGCGAGGGTTTCATTGCGATCCAACAGCACCTTAGCCCGCTGTCCCAAAAAGTTTTGGGGCGAAACTTGGCCGTTTTGGAAAAATCTTCCCGGTAGCGGAAGCCTACAAGCGCCGAAACACTTGTGCTTCGCTTCTATGAGAAAATTACCCATAAAAACTATAAAAACATGAATTTACAGAAAGTTTACAGATCTATATTTTTAATAAAAAATATGAATCTAAACTCGTACTCGCTTCGCACGTGGCTCTGATACCACTGTTGGGTTTTCGGGCCGCGAAAAAGTGGTTTTCGCGTCGCGGAAACCCCGAAACCCCTAGCCATTGGATCCGTGCGAAGAAAACTTTCGAAAATATGAGTACGAGTTTCAAACTATGATCTACAGTAGATCTATAAAGGAAAAACATTTTATACCTTTGAAGCGTGCCCTCGCAAATCCCGCTCGTCCAACGGTACGCCGGATCTCGAAGTTGTCAACGTAGACAACTCTCTAGTGATATCCACACGAACAAGAAGTGTTCTCTAACACTCAAAGATGGAGAAGAAGAGCACCACAAGTGTGCTAGCACTCTCTTGGGCTCTCGGGTAGCATTGGAAGAAGAAGAAAGGAAAAGAAGAGAACACACTCCTCTAAAATCTCTATGTGACTTTCACTAACCTTTCTCTTGGATTAGATTCACTCTCCTTTCTTCTCCCTTGCTTGAAACCCACGACCAAGAGAAGAGAAGGAGCAAGAAGAGAGCTTAGGAGGAGGAAGATCACTTGAATGAGAGTTACACTTGCAAAATGAAACTCTTTTCATCTAATTAAGTGGTTTGTAACATCCATGGGATACCAAGGGTCACAACTCTTGGTAACTCCCATGAGGTGGCACTTCACTTAAGTAACCATGATGATGTGGAGCATCATCATTGGTCCACTTAATGCCAACTCACCAATGAGGTGGCATAAAGTCAAGTCAAACATGACTCTTCATCTTCCTCTCAAGCCAAATCAAACTTGACTTAATCTCTCTTATGGTTGATCTAATCCAACTATTTAATTCAAGCCAATTTAATATAATGAATCTAATTCATTTAATTAAATTGATTCAATGAGCCATAATCTAAATTAGACTCATTGAACACATGAATCAACTTGAGTCCAACTCAATTAGCCCAATTAGAATTTCTCTTAATCCAATTTGATTCATCAAATGAATCTAATCCTCTTGGTTCATCATATGAACCTAATCTCCATCTACTTGTTCTTTGTGTGTGACCCAATAGGTTCTTGTAACGTTGGCAATGCCCCTAAACTCATTTAGAAACATAAGTAATGAGCGGTATCTAGCAATACATCATTACTACCCAAGTTACAAGAATGTTGAGATCAAACATCACCTTGTGACTACTAATTGTGACTTCTCACAATATATGACAAGTGTCCTTCTATCCTAGACATCTAGTTTGATCAATGTGAGGCATAAACCGTGTCATCCTCTAATCAATCTAAATCTTGAACTCCAAGTAGACTCACTCGATCAAATGAGCTCAACATCTCTTGTTGACTCATTTGGGCATGGCCATGCACTTCGTGGTCTCACTCTATCAAGAATATCGATGTATCTCCCGTCATCTAGGAGGGATAGATCCCATCTACATCACTCACATCCCTCCGCATAATTTGTTACATATCCAGTAATCGCCTTTATAGTCCACCCAGTTACGGGTGACGTTTGATGAAACCAAAGTAGATAACTCCTTATGTAGGGAACCATGGTGACTTCAGGTCTAAGGACTAGTAGTCATACTAATAGCCACATGAGAAAGTATATGACACTCATATAACGATCCATGATACTTTCTCATGGCGGGTCATTCAGTATACATTCTCCAATGCATACCCATTTGTCAACTTGATATCTCTATATTCATGACTTGTGAGATCAAGTCATCGAGTTGACCTACATGCTAGTCTTATTGCATTAACATTGTCCCTAAATGTTAATACTCGACTAGGAATGATTAAGAGTAGTGTTCCCTATATCATCTCACTATCGGTTCAACTAACCGATTGATATAGGTGAGAACCTTCTACTCAAGGACATTATTATACTTAGTTTATTTGGCACCAATACAAGTAAGTATAATAATCAAATGCCTTAATTTATATAGAATATGATACAATAAGTCTAAAATACAATCATCAAATGATTGGCTCTAGGGCTCTAGTTAACACTGAAGTCACCATAGATCCCTACATAAGGAGTTATGTACTTTGGTTTCGTCCAACGTCACTAGTAACTGGGTGGACTATAAAGGCGATTACTGGGTATATAACAAATTATGCAGAGGGATGTGAGTGATGTAGATGGGATCTATCTCTCCTATATGACGGGAGAGACATCGGTATTCTTGATAAAGTGAGACCATGAAGTGCATGGCCATGCCCAAATGAGTCAATATAGGATATTGAGCTCATTTGATTTAGTGAGTCTACTTGGAGTTCAAGATTTAGATTGGTCAGAGGATGACACGGTCTATGCCTCACATTGACCAATCTAGATGTCTAGGATAGAAGGACATTTGTCATATATTGTGAGGAGTCACAATTAGTAGTCACAAGGTGATGTTGGATCTCAACATTCTTGTAACTTGGGTAGTAATGATGTGTTGCTAGATACCGCTCATTACTTATGCTCCTAAATGAGTTTAGGGCATTGCCAACGTTACAAGAACCTATAGGGTTACACACTAAGGACAATTAGATAGAGATTAGGTTCATATGAACCAAGAGGATTAGATTCATTTGATGAATCAAATTGGATTAAGAGTAATCCTAATTGGGCTAACTTGAGTTGGACTCAAGTTGATTCATGTGTTCAATGAGTCTAATTTAGATTATGACTCATTGAATCAATTTAGTTAAATGAATTAGATTCATTATATTATGTTGCCTTGAATCAAATGGTTGGATTCGATCAACCATGGAAAAGATTTGGTCAAGTTTGACTTGACTTGAGAGGAAGAGGAAGAGTCATGTTTGACTTGACTAATTGCCACATCATTAGTGAGATGGCAAGATGTGGACTAATGATGATGTGCCACATCATCAAAGTGTGCCACCACATGGGAGTTACAACTCCATTCTCTTTAATGGCTACATTTAATGAGAATGGGGGTTACACCTTGGAGATATGGCCGGCCACTTATCATTGTGAATGAAATTGATTTTTCATTCAAGGCATATTGATTCCTTCTTCTTCCTTGAGTTCTTCTTGCTCTCTCCCTCTCCTCTTCTTGCCGTGACCTATCAAGGTGCTAGCACACCTTTGATTAGGTCTTCTCCACCTAGGTTGTCCGTGTGGATACTTCTAGAGGACCGTACGCTTGACGGTCTAGAGATCCGTCATTTTGGACGAGCGGGATACGCGAAAGGCACGCTTCAAAGGTATAAAAATATTTTCTTCCGTTGTAGATCTACTGTAGATGGAAGCTTTAAACTCGTACTCATATTTTCGAAAGTTTTCTTCGCACGAGATCCAGTGGCATGGGTGATTCGGGGTTTCCGCGACGCGAAAAATACGGTTTTCGCGGCCCGAAAAATCCAACAGTGGTGTCAAAGCCACGTGTGAAGCGAGTACTAGTTTCAATTAGTATTTTTGCGAAAAATATGCATACTGTAATATTCTGTGAATTTCCTAATTTTTATGATTTTATGGGTATTTTTCTCGTAGAAGCGAAACACAAGTGTTTCGGCACTTGTAGGCTTCGACTACCGAGAAGAATTTTCCAAAACGGTAATGTTTCAACCCAAAATATTTTGGGACAGTGGGCTAAGGCGCTCTTGGATCGCTTAGGAGCAACTCACGATGGTTAGATCGCGGGTAGGGGTACTGCCCCTAACCCCGCAAGGGGATTTGCTCCGCGATTGCGCCCGAAATCGCTAATCGGGACCGCCAGGAAAAATTTACTCATAAAATCTGTAAAATTATGATAAATTACAGAAAATTATGAAAAATATATAATTTTGAATTATATATATTTTTTTGATAGTCATGGCCCAAAGACCCAATTCGATTGGACAATTATGTTGTAATTCATAATACGGCCTGCATGCCGATGTGATGTGTGTGCTGTATTTATCTTATTTTTATTTATTTTATTTTTCGCGACCTGCGCGTCGTGCCTTCCTTTTATTCTGGTTGTAAATTTGATTTAGACTCGAATGTAACTCGAGTTTCAAAATTTTAATGTAAATTTTGAAGCGGTGGAAGGTCCACACGAGACGGAGTTACGAGGAGGGCGCGAGCAACACAAGGTGGTCAAAGGAAGAAGCTTGAGAAGCTGTTGACCTTAGGTTGACCATCTGATCTTCTCATTGGCTTGAGAAGATGGTAGTAGGGCCATGACACAATCATAAAATAATTTAATTAATTGCTTATATGTATGTGATGCATGCTAGTTAATTAAGTAATTAATTTGTGCCAAGAGATTAGATTTGATCTAAATCGTGCAAATGATGCACCCTTCGATTAGATTAGATCTATCGGGTATATGATACGCATCATCGTTTAGATTAGATCTAAAACGCGTCAACTCGTAATGCCTACCATTCAGTGATACCTACCACTACCTCAATCGCATGCTGTTGTTGAATTTGCCAAAGCAGAGCAACACATACTATCTTGGTAGGGTACCGAGGGGCAATCTTGGTCCCGCCTATCAACGAATGGGTGAATACAAACTCAATTATATTGAGTATTCCTAGTTTACTCGGTTGGATCGAGTACAACTATAGGCATTCTTCCAATGGTTGGAAAGGTAGGACAAAATCACGTTTATATTAATTCTCGGGCGTATTAGCCAAAGCTAACTCGAGTTTTAATATAAATACGGATTTTATCCAATAAACAAGAGTCGCATATTGATGTAATTGGTAATCGTTACCTACCGATCATACTAAGTCTTGGGCGTATTAGCCAAAGCTAACTCAAGGGTTAGTATGATGTGGATCTTGTCCAACATGAATTATAGAATTCAGTGGGAGCATCATTTAGTTAAAGGCCTAATTAAATGATTAAGAATATGATACTTATTTCTACATTTATTTCTGTTGTAGAATTGTCATGACGTCGAACACGAACACCTTCTCCCTGTGATCTGTCCTCGAGAAGGACAAGCTCAACGGAGCAAACTTCCTGGACTGGTACAGGAACCTGAGAATATTTCTCACCCAAGAACGTAAACTGTACGTTCTGGAGCAGCACATTCCGGAGGCTCCTCCTGCCAATGCATCGCGAGCTAACAAAGATGCTTACAAGAAGCATCAAGATGATGCATTAGATGTGTCCTGTCTAATGCTCGTGACCATGAACTATGAGCTTCAGAAGCAACACGAGTTAATGGGCGCTTACGATATGGTTGAACATTTTCGTCAGCTGTATCAAGGACAAGCGAGGCTTGAGAGATTTGAGATCTCAAGGGCACTGTTTCAGTGCAAGATGCCAGATGGGGCTCCAGTAGGCCCATATGTACTCAAAATGATTGGGTACATTGAGAACCTACAAAGGTTGGGGTTCCCTCTTGGCCAAGAGCTGGCTACTGACATGATCTTGCAATCCTTATCGGATAGCTACAGTCAATTCGTTCTAAACTACAATATGAACGAGATTGACAAGCCACTGCCCGAGCTGCTTAGCATGTTAAGAACTGCTGAGCTAAACCTTAAGAAGGCTAAGCCCAACACTGTTCTGATAGTTCAGAAACATAAGGGCAAGGGCAAGCCCAAAGGCAAGGGAAAGTCCCAATCCAAGGGCAAAGGCAAGGCACTGAAGCCTAAAGGAGGGGTCGTCAAGGATGCTACCTGCTTCCACTGCGGTCAGACCGGGCACTGGAAGTGGAACTGCAAGGTATACTTGGAGGATCTTAAGAAGAAGCGAAGTGAGACTTCCACTTCAGGTATATATGTTATAGAAGTCAATCTATCTATTTCTACATCATGGGTATTAGATACTGGATGTGCTTCTCACATTTGTACTGATGTGCAGGCGCTAAGAAATAGCAGGGCATTGACAAAGGGCGAGGTGGACCTACGAGTAGGCAATGGAGCACGGGTTGCTGCTGTTGCTGTAGGGACTTACTTTCTATTGCTGCCCTCTGGGCTTGTACTAGAGTTAGTAGATTGTTGTCATGTGCCTGCATTAACTAAAAACATTATATCAGTTTCTTGTTTGGACAAGAAAGGTTTCTCGTTTACTATAAAGAACAAATGTTGTTCCATCTATTTGAACGATATGTTCTATTGTAGTGCACATCTGATAAACGGACTCTATATTCTAGACCTTGAGAGACCTATCTATAACGTAAATACCAAGAGGGTCAAGTCAAATGACATGAACAAAACCTACCTTTGGCACTGTCGCTTAGGTCATATAAATGACAAGAGCTTATCCCAGCTCCATAAGGATGGTTTGCTGGACTCATTTGATTTAGAATAATATGAGATATGCGAGTCATACCTACGAGGTAAGATGACCAAGACTCCCTTTAGTGGGCATAGCGAGAGAGCAACTGATTTGTTAGGACTCATACATAGTGATGTATGTGGCCCTTTCAATGTTGCTGCTAGAGGCGGTTATAGATACTTCATCACATTTACTGATGACTTCAGTAGATATGGTTATGTGTACTTGATGACACATAAGTCTGAATCCTTTGAAAAGTTCAAAGAATTCAAGAATGAAGTACAGAACCAGCTTGGCAAGAGTATTAATATACTTCGATCCGATCGAGGTGGAGAATATCTTAGCCATGAGTTCCGTGACTATCTAGCTGAGTGTGGGATTCTATCCCAACTCACTCCTCCTGGAAAACCACAGTGGAATGGTGTATCCGAAAGGAGGAATCGTACCCTATTAGATATGGTACGGTCTATGATGAGTCACACAGATCTTCCGACATACCTTTGGGGCTATGCTCTAGACACGGCAGTTTTTATACTCAACCGAGTTCCATCCAAGGTAATGATAAAGACACCATATAGGATATGGACTGGGAGAGATGCCCAGGTGTCTTTCATGAGGATTTGGGGTTGTGAGGCTTACGTTCGACGTCAAGTCTCAGACAAATTAGGACCCAAATCCGACAAGTGCTACTTTATTGGATATCCCAAGGAAACTAAGGGATATTACTTTTACATTCCCAGTCAACACAAGGTAGTTGTGGCAAAGACTGGGGTCTTTCTAGAACGGGACTTTGTTTCTAGAAAGACTAGTGGGAACACGTTCGATCTTGAAGAAGTTCAAGATACGAACAATAGCACTTACTCCTCGATGGAAATTGAACTGGAACCACAAAGTGTTGTGGAAGATGTTGTTTCACAAGGAGTTGAGGAACAACAACCGGTTCAAGTAGACATACCTCTTCGTAGGTCTGATAGGGTACGTCGTCAGCCTGAGAGATACTCATTTCTCTTGTCTGACCATGATGACATTGTGCTCATAGAGGATGAGCCTACCACCTATCAGGAAGCTGTGATGAGACCAGATTCTGAGAAATGGCTAGAGGCCATGAGATCCGAGATGGAATCCATGTATACCAACCAAGTATGGACTTTGGTTGATCCACCTGAAGGGGTAAAACCCATTGGGTGCAAGTGGGTCTTTAAGAGAAAGACTGACATGGATGGACTTATCTATAAGGGTCGCTTGGTAGCTAAAGGTTTCAAGCAGATTCATGGTATTGACTATGATGAAACCTTTTCTCCAGTAGCGATGTTAAAGTCCATTCGGATCATGCTTGCTATTGCAGCTTACCACGATTACGAGATCTGGCAGATGGACGTCAAAACTACGTTTCTGAATGGAAACCTACTCGAGGATGTGTACATGACACAACATGAGGGTTTTGTAGATCCACGGCATACTAGCAGAGTATGCAAGCTGCATAGGTCCATTTATGGACTAAAGCAAGCTTCTTGAAGCTGGAATCTTCGATTCGATGATGCAATCAAACAGTTTAGTTTCAACAAGAACGAAGATGAAACTTGTGTCTACAAGAAGGTTGTAGAGAACACAGTTGTCTTCCTCATATTGTATGTGGATGACATACTGCTCATTGGGAAGGACATCCCTATGCTTCAGTCTGTCAAGAACTGGATAGGGAGTTGCATCTCAATGAAGGACTTAGGTGATGCATCCCGCATTCTAGGGATACAGATCTATAAAGATAGATCTAAGAGATTGCTTGGCCTAAGTCAGAGTACATATATTGACAAGGTACTCCTTTGGTTTGCCATGCAGAACACCAAGAAGGGATTTCTACCGATGTCACATGGCGTGAGTCTTTCGAAGACTCAAGGTCCCTCTTCTAAAGAGGAGAGAGACCGCATGGATCAGATCCCTTATGCATCTGCCATAGGATCGATCATGTACGCCATGCTATGTACTCGACCTGATGTCTCGTATGCTTTGAGAATGACGAGCAGATACCAGTCAGATCCAGGTGAAAGTCATTAGATAGCGGTCAAAAATATTCTTAAGTACTTAAGAAGGACTAAAGAATATTTCTTGATATATGGAGGCAATGATGAGCTAGGTGTAAAGGGTTACAGTGATGCTAGCTTCCAGACCGACCAGGATGACTATAGATCGCAGTCGGGGTTCATATTTCGCATTAATGGTGGTGTTGTGAGCTGGAAGAGTTCGAAGCAGGACACGGTAGCTGATTCTATGACAAAGGCCGAGTATATTGCTGCATCAGAGGCAGCATAGGAGGCAGTTTGGATTCGCAAGTTCATCACTGAACTTGGGGTGGTTCCTAGCATTGCTGACTCTATTGAGCTCTATTGTGACAAAAATGGAGCTATAGCACAGGCGAAGGAACCTCGCTCACACCAGCGGACCAAACACATACTACGGAGCTTCCATCTCATTTGAGAGATCATCGAGAGAGGAGATGTGAAGATTTGCAGAGTACCTACAAAGGCTAACATCGCAGATCCCTTGACCAAGGCTTTGGCATAGAAGAAACATGATGGTCACACTAGGTCATTTGGGCATAGAGCCTACATTGATTGGCACTAGTGCTAGTGGGAGATTGTTAGCTAGAGCCCTAGAGCCAATCATTTGATGATTGTATTTTGGACTTATTGTATCATATTCTATATAAATAAAGGCATTTGGATTTTGGTTATTATACTTACTTGTATTGGTGCCAAATAAACTAAGTATAATAATGTCCTTGAGTAGACGGTTCTCACCTATATCAATCGGTTAGTTGAACTGATAGTGAGATGATATAAGGAACACTACTCTTAATCATTCCTATTCGAGTATTAAAATTCAGGGACAATGTTAATGCAATAAGACTAGCATGTAGGTCAACTCGATGACTTGATCTCACAAGTCATGGATATAGAGATATCAAGTTGACACATGGGTATACATTAGAGAATGTATACTGAATGACCCGCCATGAGAAAGTATCATGGATCGTTATATGAGTATCATATACTTTCTCATGTGGCTATTAGAATGACTACTAGTCCTTAGACCTGAAGTCACCATAGATCCCTACATAAGGAGTTATGTACTTTGGTTTCGTCAAACGTCACCCGTAACTGGGTGGACTATAATGGCGATTACTAGGTATATAACAAATTATGCAGAGGGATGTGAGTGATGTAGATGGGATCTAACCCTCCTATATGACGGGAGAGACATCGGTATTCTTTATAGAGTGAGACCATGAAGTGCATGGCCATGCCCAAATGAGTCAATATAGGATATTGAGCTCATTTGATTTAGTAAGTCTACTTGGAGTTTAAGATTTAGATTGGTCAGAGGATGACACGGTCTATGCCTCACATTGACCAATCTAGATGTCTAGGATAGAAGGGCACTTGTCATATATTGTGAGGAGTCACAATTAGTAGTCACAATGTGATGTTGGATCTCAACATTCTTGTAACTTGGGTAGTAATAATGTGTTGCTAGATACCGCTCATTACTTATGCTCCTAAATGAGTTTAGGGCATTGCCAATGTTACAAGAACCTATAGGGTCACACACTAAGGAAATTAGATGGAGATTAGGTTCATATGACGAACCAAGAGGATTAGATTCATTTGATGAATCAAATTGGATTTAGAGTAATCCTAATTGGGCTAACTTGAGTTGGACTCAAGTTGATTCATGTGTTCAATGAGTCTAATTTAGATTATGACTCATTGAATCAATTTAGTTAAATGAATTAGATTCATTATATTAAGTTGGCTTGAATAAAATGGTTGGATTCGATCAACCATGGAAGAGATTTGGTCAAGTTTGACTTGACTTGGGAGGAAGAGAAAGAGTCAAGTTTGACTTGACTAATTGCCACATCATTAGTGAGATGGCAAGATGTGGACTAATGATGATGTGCCACATCATCAAAGTGTGCCACCACATGGGTGTTACAACTCCATTCTCTTTAATGGCTACATTTAATGAGAATGGGGGTTACACCTTGGAGATGTGGCCGGCCACTTATCATTGTGAATGAAATTGATTTTTCATTCAAGGCATATTGATTCCTTCTTCTTCCTTGAGTTCTTCTTGCTCTCTACCTCTCCTCTTCTTGCCGTGACCTATCAAGGTGCTAGCTCACCTTTGTTTAGGTCTTCTCCACCTAAGTTGTCTGTGTGGATACTTCTGGAGGACCGTTCGCTTGACGGTTTAGAGATCTGGCATTTTGGACCAGCGGGATATGGGAAAGGCACGCTTCAAAGGTATAAAAATGTTTTCGTCCTTTGTAGATCTACTGTAGATTGAAGGTTTAAACTCGTACTCGTATTTTTGAAAGTTTTCTTCGCACGAGATCTAGTGGCATGGGTGATTCGGGGATCCGTGATGCGAAAAATACGGTTTTTGTGTTGGGTTATTCGGGCCGTGAAAACTGCTTTTCGCGTCGCGAAAACCCCGAATCACCCAAGGCCAACGGATCCGTGCAAGGAAAACCGAATGAAAATTACGAGTACGAGTTTGAAAAACCTTTTAGATCTACTCCTAGATCTACATGTTAAGAACTTTACCCTTGTTGCGTGCATTTCGCTTATCCCGCTCGTCCAAGGTGTTGCCGGATCTCTAGACCGTCAAGTGTCGGTCCTCTAGAAGTATCCACACGGACACGTTGGTGGAGAAAAACCTCACACAAAGGTGTGCTAGCACCTTAGTGAGATTCGGCCAAGCAAAGAGGAGAGGGAGAGGGAGAGCTTGAGGAAGAAGGAAGAAAAATACACTTGAATGAATGAATGGAAAAATTCAATTCACCTTCAAAAGTGGCCGGCCACTTCTCCTTTGTGTAACTCCACATTAAATGCAATTAATGTGAAGTTATTAAGAAAAAGGCTTTGTAACTTCCATGACGTGGCACCCATGATGATGTGGAGTAACATCATTGGTCCACTTCAATGCCAACTCACCAATGAGGTGGCATAAAGTCAAGTCAAACTTGACTTTTAATCTTCCTCTCAAGTCAAGTCAAAATTGACCAAATCTCTTCCATGGTTGATCGAATCCAGCTATTTGATTCAAGCCAACTTAATATAATGAATCTAATTCATTTAATTAAATTGATTCATTGAGCCAAAAACTAAATTAGACTCATTGAACACATGAATCAACTTGAGTCAAACTCAAGTTAGCCCAATTAGGATTACTCTTAATCCAATTTGATTCATCAAATGAATCTAATCCTCTTGGTTCATCATATGAACCTAATCTCCATTTAATTGTCCTAAGTGTGTGACCCTATAGGTTCTTGTAACGTTGGCAATGCCCTAAACCCATTTAGGAGCATAGTGGTATCTAGCAACACATCATTACTACCCAGTTACAGAATGTCGAGATCCGACATCACCTGTGACTACTAATTGTGACTTCACAATATGTGACATTGTCTTTCTATCCTAGACATCTAGATTGATCAATGTGAAGACCGTGTCATCCTCTAATCAATCTAAATCTTGAACTCAAGTTGACTCACTCGATCGAATGAGCTCAACATCTAATGTTGACTCATTTGGGCATGGCAATGGTCTCACTCTGTCAAGAATACCGATGTCGTCATATGGGAGGATAGATCCCATCTCATCACTCATATCTCTCTAATTCGTTATATACCTGGTAATCGCCTTTATAGTCCACCCGTTACGGTGACGTTGACGAAACAAAGTACATAACTCCTTATGTTGGGATCCATGGTGACTTCAGGTCTATGGACTAATAGTCATACTAATAGCTACATGAGAAGTATACACTCATATAACGATCCATGATACTTTCTCATGGCGGTCATTCATACATTCTCCAATGCATACCCATGTGTCGACGATATCTCTATATCCATGACTTGTGAGATCAAGTCATCGAATCGACCTACATGCTAGTCTCGTCGCTTAACATGTTAATACTCGACTAGGATTGATTTAGAGTAGTGTTCCCTATATCATCTCACTATCGATTCAACTAATCGATTGATATAGGTATGACTATTAGTCCCTTCTACTCAAGGACACTATTATACTTAGTCTATTTGGCACTAATACAAATAAGTATAATAACCAAACAAATGCCTTTATTAATATACAAGAATATGATTCAATGAGTCCATACAATCATCAAATGATTGGCACTAGGGCTCTAACTAACATTTCGCGGCCTGAAAAACCCAACAATGACAAGCAGATACATGTGGGGTTGTGTATGTGTGTCTAGTAGGGTTATTGGAGATTTTTGGTTGACTATACATGTGTAGTTGTATACATATGTATGGTGGAATATATGGAGGTATCATGACGATTATACCCGTGTTATGGAGCACTTAGGTGGAGTTAGAGTTTGCATGGATGATGACGACGTCTGTATCATGATTAATAGTCGTCAATATGCAATGAATGATGAACATGATATATATATTCATCATTCATTGCATATTGACGACTATAATCTCCCTTGTAGTTGAGAGGGTTGTCAGTCTTTTATAGCTATCCATTCGACCACTGATGGAGAGTGGTAGCTTGGAGTGGAGCTAGTCCTGTCGCACTTACTCAGCCGCTTAGTGTTTTGTCAGCTTCGACCACTCTGGAGTAGTGAGTCTTGAGGGTATAGTAGTCAGAGGGATAGAGATGTGAGTGGTCAGGGACCCTTAGATATGTAGTTAGATAACTACTTAGCTGATCGTCCGCTTCGGCCGCCGATAGCGGTGCATGTACTAGAGGCTAGTACGGTTTGTCACGGACCCAAGCCTCTCGGCTATATAGGGGTCGTGGTGTCTAGAGAGGTGGCGGGGGTGACCATGGAGCTGTTAGTTAGAGCCATAGAGCCAATCATTTGATGATTGTATTATGGACTTGTTGTATCATATTATTATATAAATAAAGGCATTTGTTTTTGGTTATTACACTTACTTGTATTGGTGTCAAATAAACTAAGTATAATAGCGTCCTTGAGTAGAAGGTTCTCACCTATATCAATCGGTTAGTTAAACCGATAGTGAGATGATATAGGGAACACTGCTCTTAATCATTCCTAGTCGAGTATTAACATTCAGGGACAATGTTAATGCAATCAGACTAGCATGTAGGTCAACTAGATGACTTGATCTCACAAGTCATGGATATAGAGATATCAAGTTGACACATGGGTATGCATTGGAGAATGTATACTAAATGGCCCGCCATGAGAAAGTATCATGGATCGTTATATGAGTGTCATATACTTTCTCATGTGGCTATTAGTATGACTATTAGTCCATAGACCTGAAGTCACCATGGATCCCAACATAAGGAGTTATGTACTTTGGTTTCGTCAAACGTCACCCGTAACAGGGTGGACTATAAAGGCGATTACTAGGTATATAACGAATTATGTAGAGGGATGTGAGTGATGTAGATGGGATCTATCCCTCCCATATGACGGGAGCGACATCGGTATTCTTGATAGAGTGAGAGCACTAAGTGCATGGCCATGCCCAAATGAGTCAATATGAGATATTGAGCTTATTTGATTTAGTGAGTCTACTTGGAGATCAAGATTTAGATTGGTCAGAGGATGACACGGTCTATGCCTCACATTGATCAATCTAGATGTCTTGGATAGAAGGACACTTGTCATATATTGTGAGGAGTCACAATTAATAGTCACAAGGTGATGTTGCATCTCAACATTCTTGTAACTTGGGTAGTAATGATGTATTGCTAGATACCGCTCATTACTTATGCTCCTAAATGGGTTTAGGGGGATTACCAACGTTACAAGAACCTATAGGGTCATACACTAAGGACAATTAGATGGAGATCAGGTTCATATGATGAACCAAGAGGATTAGATTCATTTGATGAATCAACGCATTAGATTCATTAGATCTAAATCGCGTCAACTCTAATGCCTATCGTGTCGTGATACCTATCACTACCTCGATCACATGTGTTGTTGAATCTGCCAAAGCAGAGCAACACATATTATCTTAGTAGGGTACAGAGGGACAATCTTGGTTTCGCTTATCAACGCATGGGCGAATACAAACTCAATTAGATTGAGTATTCCTAGTTAACTCGGTTGGATCGAGTACAACTATAGGCATTCTTCCAATGGTTGGAAAGATAGGACATAAATCACATTTATATTAATTCTTGGGCGTATTAGCCAAAGCTAACTCAAGTTTTAATATAACTGCGGATAATGATCCTATAAACAAGAGTTGCATAGAGATGTACTTGGTAAATCGTTACCTACCAATCATACTAAATCTTGGGCGTATTAGCCAAATCTAACTTAAGGGTTAATATGATGTGGATCTTGTCCCACATGAATTATAGAATTCAGTGGGAGTATCATTTAGTTAAAGGCCTAATTAAATGATTTAAAATAATATGATATTTATTTTATGCATTTTTCTGTTGTAGATAACTATAACGTCGAATACGAACACTTTCTCCCTACGTTCTGTTCTTGAGAAGGACAAGCTCAACGGAGCAAATTTCCTGGACTGGTACAGAAACTTGAGAATAGTTCTCACCCAGGAACGTAAACTGTACGTTCTGGAGCAGCCCATTCCGGAGGCTCCTCCTACCAATGCCCCGCGAGCTCACAAAGATGCTTACAAGAAGCATCAAGATGACGCATTAGATGTGTCCTGTCTAATGCTCGCGACCATGAACTCTGAGCTTCAGAAGCAACACGAGTTGATGGGCGCTTATGATATGGTTGAACATCTTCGTCAACTATATCAAGAACAAGCGAGGCATGAGAGATTTGAGATCTCAAGGGCATTATTTCAGTGCAAGATGTCAGATGGGGCTCCCGTAGGCCCATATGTACTCAAAATGATTGGGTAGATAAAAAACCTACAGAGGTTGGGATTCCCGGTTGGCCAAGTGCTGGCCACTGACCTGATCTTGCAATCATTGCCGGATAGCTATAGTTAGTTTGTTCTAAACTACAATATGAACAAAATTGACAAGTCACTGCCCGAGCTGCTTATCATGTTAAGAACTGCTGAGATGAACCTTAAGAAGGCAAAGACCCACTCTGTTCTAATGGTTCAGAAACACAAGGGCAAGGGCAAGCCCAAAGGTAAAGGAAAGTCCCAAGCCAAGGGCAAAGGCAAGGCACTGAAGCCTAATGCTACCTGCTTCCACTGCGGTCAGACCGGGCACTGGAAGAGGAACTGCAAGGTGTACCCGGAATATCTTAAGAAGAAGCGAAGTGAGACTTGCACTTCAGGTATATATGTTATAGAAGTCAATCTATCTATTTCTTCATCATGGGTATTAGATACCGGATGTGCTTCTCACATTTGTACTAATGTGCAGGCACTGAGAAATAGCAGGGCATTGGCGAAAGACGAGGTGGACCTACATTTAGGCAATGGAGCACGGTTTGCTGCTGTTGCTTAGGGACTTATTTTCTATCTCTGCCCTCTGGGCTTGTATTAGAGTTGGATGATTGTTGTTATGTGCCTGCATTAACTAAGAACATAATTTCAGTTTCTTGTTTGGACAAGAAAGGTTTCTCTTTTGTTATAAAGGACAAATGTTGTTCTGTTTATTTAAAAGATATGTTCTATTGTAGTGCACCTCTGATGAACACACTCTACATTCTAGATCTTGAAAGCTCTATCTATAACATAAATACCAAGTGGTTCAAGTCAAATGACTTGAACCAAATCTATCTTTGGCACTGTCGCTTAGGTCATATAAATGACAAGCGCTTATCCCAACTCCATAAGGATGGTTTGCTGGACTCATTTGATTTTAAATCTTATGAGACGTGCGAGTCATGCCTACTAGGCAAGATGACCAAGACTCCCTTTAGTGGGCACAGCGAAAGAGCGACTGATTTGTTAGGACTCATACATAGTGATATATGTGGCCCTTTCAATGTCGCTGCTAGAGGCGGTTATAGGTACTTCATTACATTTACTGATAACTTCAGTAGATATGGTTATGTGTACTTGATGACACATAAGTCAAAATCCTTTGAAAAGTACAAAGAATTCAAGAATGAAGTACAAAACCAGCTTGGTAAGAGTATTAAGATACTTCGATTAGATCGAGGTGGAGAATACCTTAGCCATAAGTTTCGTGACTATATAGCTGAGTGTGGGATTCTATCCCAACTCACTCCTCCTGGAACACCACAGTGGAATGGTGTATCCGAAAGGAGGAATCGTACCCTATTAGATATGTTAAGATCTATGATGAGTCACACAGATCTTTCGACATTCCTTTGGGGCTATGCTCTAGACACGGCAGCTTTTATACTCAACCGAGTTCCATCCAAGGTCGTGATAAAGACACCATATGGGATATGGACTGGGAGAGATGCCCAGGTGTCATTCATGAGGATTTGGGGTTGTGAGGCTTACGTTAGACGTCAAGTCTCAAACAAATTAGGACCCAAATCTAACAAGTGCTACTTTATAGGATATCCCAAGGAAACTAAGGGATATTACTTCTACATTCCCAGTCAGCACAAGGTAGTTGTGGCAAAGACTAAGGTCTTTCTAGAAAGGGACTTTGTTTCTAGAAAGACTAGTGGGAGCACGTTCTATCTTGAAGAAGTTCAAGATGCGGACCATAGCACTGAAGGCTCGATGGAAGTTGAACTGGAACCACAAAGTGTTGTGGATGATGTTGTTCCACAAAGAGTTGAGGAACAACAACCATTTCAAGTAGACATACCTCTTCGCAAGTCTGATAGGGTACGTCGTCAGCCTGAGAGATACTCATTTCTCTTGTCTGACCATGATGATGTTGTGCTCATAGAAGATGAGCCTACCACCTATCAAGAAGCTGTGATGAGACCAGATTTCGAAAAATGGCTAGAGGCCATAAGATCCGAGATGGAATCCATGTACACCAACCAAGTATGGACTTTGGTTGATCCACCTGAAGGGGTAAAACCCATTGGGTGTAAGTGGGTCTTTAAGAGAAAGACTGACATGGATGGACTTATCTATAAGGGTCGCTTGGTAGCTAAAGGTTTCATGCAGATTCATGGTATTGACTATGATGAAACCTTTTCTCCAGTAGCGATGTTTAAATCTATTCGGATCATGCTTACTATTGCAGCATACCATGACTATGAGATATGGCAGATGGTTGTCAAAATTGTGTTTCTGAATGGAAACCTGCTCGAGGATGTGTAAATGACACAACCTGAGGGTTTTGTAGATCCACAGCATACTAGCAGAATATGCAAGATACATAGGTCCATTTATGGACTAAAGCAAGCTTCTTGGAGCTGGAATCTTCAATTTAATGATGCAATCAAACAGTTTGGTTTCATCAAGAATGAAGATCCTTGTGTCTACAAGAAGGTTGTAGGGGATATAGTTGTCTTCCTCATATTGTGTGTGGATGATATACCACTCATTTGGAAGGACATCCCTTTGTTTCAGTCTGTCAAGACCTGGCTAGGGAATTGCTTTTCAATGAAGGACTTAGGTGAGGCATCCCGCATTCTAGGGATACAGATCTATATAGATAGATCTAAGAGATTGCTTGACCTAAGTCAGAGTACATATATTGACAAGGTACTCCTACGGTTTGCCATGCAGAACTCCAAGAAGGGATTTCTGCCGATGTCACATGGCCTGAGTCTTTCGAAGTCTCAAGGTCCCTCTTCTAGAGAGGAGAGAGACCGCATGGATCAGATCCCTTATGCCTCAGCCATAGGATCTATCATGTACGTCATGCTATGTACTCGACTTGATGTCTCGTTTGCTTTGAGCATGATGAGCAGATACCCGTCAGATCCAGGTGAAAGTCACTGGATAGCGGTCAAGAATATTCTTACGTACTTAAGAAGGAATAAAGAATATTTCTTGATATATGGAGGCAACGATGAGCTAGCTGTAAAGGGTTACAGTGATGCCAGCTTCCAGACCGATCAGGATGATTATCGATCGCAGTCAGGGTTCGTATTTTGCATAAATGGTGGTGCTGTGAGCTGGAAGAGTTCGAAGCAGGACACAGTAGCTGATTCTACGACAGAGGCCGAGTACATTGCTGCATCAAAGGCAGCAAAGGAGGCAGTTTGGATCTGCAAGTTCATCACTGAACATGGGGTGGTTCCCAGTATCGCTGACCCTATTGAGCTCTATTGTGACAACAATGGAGCTATAGCACAGGCGAAGGAACCTCGCTCACACCAGCGGACCAAACACATACTACGGCGCTTCCATCTCATTCGAGAGATTATCGAGAGAGGAGATGTGAAGATATGCAAAGTACCTACAGAGGCTAACATCGCAGATCCGTTGACCAAGGCTTTGCCACAGAGGAAGTATGATGGTCACTCTAGGTCATTGGGGCTTAGAGCCTACACTGATTGGCACTAGTGCTAGTGGGAGATTGTTAGTTAGAGCCCTAGAACCAATCATTTGATGATTGTATTATGGACTTGTTGTATCATATTCTTATATAAATAAAGGCATTGATTTTTGGTTATTATACTTACTTGTATTGCTTCCAAATAAACTAAGTATAATAGCGTCCTTGAGTAGAAGGTTCTCACCTATATCAATCGGTTAGTTGAGCCGATAGTCAGATGATATAGGGAACAATACTCTTAATCATTCCTAGTCGAGTATTAACATTCAGGACAATGTTAATGCAATAAGACTAGCAAGTAGGTCAACTCGATGACTTGATCTCACAAGTCATGGATATAGAGATATCAAGTTGGCACATGGGTATGCATTGGAGAATGTATACTGAATGACCCGCCATAAGAAAGTATCATGGATCGTTATATGAGTGTCATATACTTTCTCATGTGGCTATTAGTATGACTACTAGTCCTTGAACCTGAAGTCACCATGGATCCCTACATAAGGAGTTATGTACTTTGGTTTCGTCAAACGTCACCCGTAACTGGGTGGACTATAAAGGCGATTACTGGGTATGTAACGAATTATGCAGAGGGATGTGAGTGATGTAGATGGGATCTATCCCTCCTATATGACGGGAGCGACATCGATATTCTTGATAGAGTGAGACCACGAAGTGCATGGCCATGCCCAAATGAGTAAATATAGGATATTGAGCTCATTTGATTTATTGAGTTTACTTGGAGATCAAGATTTAGATTGGTCAAAAGATGACACGGTCTATGCCTCACATTGATCAATCTAGATGTCTTGGATAGAAGGACACTTGTCATATATTGTGAGGAGTCACAATTAGTTGTCACAAGGTGATGTTGCATCTCAACATTCTTGTAACTTGGGTAGTAATGATGTATTGCTAGATACCGCTCATTACTTATGCTCCTAAATGGGTTTAGGGGCATTGCCAACGTTACAAGAACCTATAGGGTCACACACTAAGGACAATTAGATGGAGATTAGGTTCATATGATGAACCAAGAGGATTAGATTCATTTGATGAATCAAATTGGATTAAGAGTAATCCTAATTGGGCTAATTGAGTTGGACTCAAGTTAATTCATATGTTCAATGAGTCTAATTTAGATTATGACTCATTGAATCAATTTAATTAAATGAATTAGATTCATTATATTAAATTGGCTTGAATTAAATGGTTGGATTAGATCAACCATGAGAGAGATTATGTCAAGTTTGACTTGACTTGAGAGGAAGATAAAGAGTCAAGTTGACTTGACTTTATGCCACCTCATTGGTGAGTTGGCATTGAGTGGGACAATGTTGATGCTCCACATCATCATGGTTGCTTAAGTGGGATGCCACCTCATGGGAGTTACCAAGAGTTGTGACTCTTGGCATTCCATGGAGGTTACAACTCCTCTTAATGTGGCCGGCCACATAAATTGCATGAATAAGTTTTCATTTTGCAAGTGTAACTCTCATCTTCTTCCTTGCTCCAATTCTTCTCTCCCTCTCCTCATCTTGCCGAACCCTACTAAGGTACTAGCACACTTTAGTCTGGTGATCTCCTTCTTGTGTTTGTGTGGATACTTCTAGATGGTTGTCTACTTTGACAATCTTGAGATCCGGCACCATTGGACGAGCGGGATTCGCGAAAGGCACGCATCAAGGGTAAAACTCATACTCTAATGTAGATCTAGAGTTTGTAAACTCATACTCGTAATGTTTTCGAAGTTTTATTCTTCGTACGGATCCGGTGGCGGGGCTTTCGGGGTTTCCGCGATGCGAAAAAGCGGTTTTCGCGGCCCGAAAAACCCAATAAGAGTATGCATACGCATTTTTGCATATGATGCGCGGTGCATCTTTGGAGATATATTTGCATACATGCCTAGTAGATAATAGATGCTTGTGATTGTGGTTGTTGCACTTGTTTGAGATATGTTTGTTGCATATGGTTGTTATTTTGCATAGATGTCATTTATTTTACATGTATATGGAGTTGTATTTATATTGCACAAGTGTCATGAGTGGGTTTGTTACAGATTCGGTGAGTCTACTAATCCTGTACTGTGTCATTTCCAGATTGGGTATATGTTTATCATTTTGTCAGTTGTAGTATGTGCAGTTTTTGGTATGTTAGTTATGACCGTTATACTATGTGAGATAGACTGATACTGGTAGTTATGTTTCTTGGATATGTTAATATGATCATGTTCTTTATTCTCTGAGGCTGTATACTTTAATCTCCATGTTTATTAATGGACCATGCACTATTCTGTCAATTACCCGCTGAGTTACCTATACTCACCACCGCAGTTGTACCTTTATGTTTTCAGGTAGCAGGTAGATGGTTGGTGTGTCGCTTGGAGTATCCTGTCTGCCGGGTCCTATGTCACATTCAAAGACTGTTTCGGGTTTTGTATATATTTTATTTGTATTTGGTATTTGCTGTATTTGATGTGTTGTTGTATTTGTTGTTGTGGTTGTTGTATAAAGCCTAGCCGGCTAGCAGTGTGTTAATTTGTGTTGTATTGGGCTTTCCGTTATCATTTTTCCACTGTGTTGATTTTTAATGCATCGATTGGGTTGTTCATTGTATATATATATAACTGTGTGGTTGTGTTTTATTATATTCCAGCCGAGTGGGCTGAATATAAACTGCGTGGTTGTGTACAGCTGCATGTGGTTGATGTATATTTTGTATGTATTTATGCTTCAGATTGTCACCGGTACAGGGGAGATACTGCCATATTTTTGTCTGGTAGAGACTCTAGTTGGAAACTTTCTGCTTCAATTTGAGGTTGCACAATGGGAGATAAAAATCTTGCAGAAAAAGGGTGTAGAAAAATTTCTCATGGGTCTGCTTGACATGTTAGTGCTCATGGATATTCAAGGAAAAAAATTATAAAAAGAATCAAAGACAAGTAATAAAATGCAATATGGAAAGCAAGAAAGAAAATGCAGAATTTAAATTTTAAGCAAGAAAGTGCATAATGAAAACAAGAAAGAAAAGACAAAAGGAAAAAGAAAAATATCTAGAATAATTCATCTACTAATCAACTAATGTGCTTATAAGTTCTTGTTATTCTTGAGGCCTTTACGACGTTTGATCTACACATACACAAGAACAATATTGCAAGATATGTTTAAAAAAAAAAAGAAGAAAGAAACTAAATCAAAAGAAAAACAGAAAAAAAGTTAGACTAGAATGTTAGAAATAAAAAATGCAGAATTAGAATTGCAACAAAAAGAATTGACAAGAAGTAGAAAGTTATACAAGAAAAAATTATAAAAACAGAATTCTAAAGATTAGTTACAACTATGCTAATGAAAAGAAAAGTAAGTCATGTTTAGTTTAACTCAATTGACAATCTCTAATGTCATAGCGCAGTCCCCGACATCGGCACCAAAAACTTGTTGATGTTTCGCAAGTGTACGGAAATGTCGTAAATAATAATAAAAGATATCGTATCCACAGGGACTGGAATATGCACTAAAGATGTATCAATGCGAATTAGCCAAACAACTATTCAATTGGTTTTCAAAAGCTAAGTATGACTATAAAATGCAAACAAGAAATAAAAGAATAAGAAACAAAAATAAGGGTGACGATAAAGGGAATGTACTAGGAGTTTTGGTTTCTTTGTAAGGATTGTTCCATGTAAATGATCTACCTAATCTTTGTAACACCCATAGGATACCTAGCAATTTTATGAATTTTTCCATGATTAAAATAGAATTTATGTAGATTTTTCAAAAATAAAAAGGAAATAGAACCAAAAAGATGCATAACCAAGGTTTGAATCTTGAACCTCTTGGTAAGTGATTTCAAGTGATAACCAGTAGCCCCAGCAGGGGTGTGCTGTTAGGAAAAGAAGGGAGATTGTAGTTAAGGTGAAGGCCCCTTCACTTAGAAGGAGAAGTTTGAGTTTCCTTCTTCCTTCCCAATGAGAAGATGGTTTTGCCTTCTTCCTTCATTTTGGCATAAATAAGAGAAAGGAAGGGAAAAGTTCATTTTGTCTTCTCTCTATTTCCTCCTCTCTTCTTCCACCGAATTCCCAATCATTTTCCTTCATTTGCCGAAACCAAGCTAAAGGGGATCTTCTTCTTAGGCAAACTTCTCAAACAAGGGTATTTTTCTTAGTGAAAGGATGTAAGTATTACCTCACCTGCAGTACAAGTAGCTCTCGTATGCTTTTATGTTTAAAGGTTGTTTGAAAAACCTAGGAATTTGTCTTGCAAGTTTTGGCCAAGATAAGTGATCCTGTTCGAAAGCTGAGTCGGACGAAGGCTGGTCGCGACGGCCTGGTTGTTGACGGAAAGTCGGGTGATCCGGCCCCCGCCAACACAATGCCGCAAGCCCCGCACACCTGCATCTCCCCCACTCCCACACAGAGACCGTGGCTGTGAAAGTCCCGGTCGCCTCCGACGCTGTCAGTCCTTTTCCCGTAAAACGCAAAGAGAAGCAAAACGATCAGTGAAAAGTTGTGGAAAAGTGCCCAGAGAGCGCCCTCGCGCATAAGAATCCTCCTGCTTTTATGCACCCGCCCGCCTAGAACTCCGCAACTATGTCGAAAGCGCTAGACTGGCTTTGTCGTAGTCCCGACACCGGGCCGCTATTGTGAAAGCATCTTCTTGTTTAGGAACCTCCGCCTTTACACATGGGTTTTATCTTGTAATGAAGGACATCCGTCAAGCCGCTATTGGTTATGAGGACATCTTTCGCTTAGAAACCTTCGCCTCTACAGATCACCGTATGTAATGACTACCCCTTGACGGACAATTGTGATTCTCCTCCGACTGCATCGCTTAGTTCATCCGATCTATTGGGCCTCGATCCGCCGATCCTACGATCGATCCTCTAAGCTGCCACCGCCACGGCCGACTCCAACAACTCACGATCCTGGCCCCACTGCACTTTGTATTTCTAGCCTCGATCATAGGCTCAGATCGAGCTTTTAAACAGCCTGCAGATCCCGACCTGCACTGCACTTTGTATTTCCCGCCTCGACCGTAGGCCCAGATCGAGCTGCCTCTAAACAGCCTGCAGCATCCCACCCACTGCACTTTGTATTGCCCTCACCGTAGGCTCTAGATCGAGCCGCCTTTAAACACCGCCAATCGCGACCTATACCGACTTTGTATTTCCTGCCCTCGACCGTAGGCCTGTAGATCGAGCTGCCTTTAAACAGCTCTGCCGATCCCGACTTGTACCCTGTGTTCCGCCTGTCGTCTCCCTTTGTCTTTCAACTACTTTGCCCCCTTGATCGACAAGTCTGTCTGACCTCTGACTGCCCCATATGCTTGACTTTGACTGCCTAGTCAGCTTGACTATTGACTGCCAAGTCACCTTGACTATTGACTGCCACATCATCTTGACTTTTGACCGCTATATGGCCTTGACCCTTCTCACCCTTTCCTTTTGGGTCCCTCCATTGCCAGCCGTATCACAAGCCTCCCCCACAAGTCTAGTCGAAGGAGGACGACAGTCTGACTGACTAGACCTCAGCACATCTCTAAGATCTCAGCCTATCTTTGTGACCTCAGCATATCTCTGTGTCTTACCATACCTTCTGCGCCCTCTGCTTCCTACCTCACGTACCAACCTTTGTGTCCCGTCGCCTGGAATACCATGCCTCCTTAATTGCTTTACCAGTTGCTTGGGGTACCGTGCCCATGTAGTTGCTTTGACTTGGGTACCCACCCTCTTTTTAAAGAGCCTTACAGTCACTTCTTTATTCTATCCTTCTTCTTTCACGCTTTCCTACTTTCTTTTGATAACCCACGTTCCACCAGTTTCTTCCCCACGCGATGCATTCTCCTTCTTCTGATGAGGTTGATCAACCCTCCTCCCAAATGCGGCGAGATCAACTCACCTTATGCCTTGCCGAGAAGGAACGTGAACTGGAACGTATGTCCCGGGATCAGGCCCGTCAGCTGGCCGCCCTGCATGATATGGATGCCCTGTATCGTCTTGCAAAATCTCGCGTGCATGCGGAAAAGGCGATGAAGGAGGAATACCAGTCTAGCCTGCAACACCAACTTAGCCTCCAAGAACGTTTGCAACGAGAGCACGAGACGGAGATATCTCTCCTTCGCGCATGCCTTAACGCCAAGCAAGACACGATCGCTCAGCAACAAGCAGTCATCACATCCTTACATGCGGAGCTGGCTCGAGCTTTGAACGCCCCAGAGGCTCTGAGTCCCCAGACATTTCTTCACACGGCAGTGCTCACGCTCCATAACCAATCCTTTCCCCGAGTTAAAGCTAGTCCGGGTTATAGTTGTCTCAGTGGCTCCTGACCCGCGGGACGTTCCTTCTTGTAGCCTCAGCTGTATCGCCCACTTATCGAGTTGTGCTACTATACTTGTATATTTGTCCTTTTCCTGCATAGTCTTTCCTGATCGATTTTCATCTAGCAAGCATTCTTAGAAACTGGCCCGTATGTAAGAGACAAGAGTTGCATCATGACTGATTTTTATGAATTTTGGATAATCAAACCAGTATAATACTTGAAAATTAAAACTGTAATGAATGGCCAAAACCTGATTTCGCAATTAATATTGATGCTTTATGGGTATGGTGGATGACCTCCCGTATTCAGTGCCTTGCATATTTGCTGCATATTTGCAATTTGCATAAAGGAGCTAAAACAAGATCAGATGTAGTTGACCTGATTAATTGAAGACGCTCTGCTCAACATGAGGCATATCAGTCTGAAAGGTCGTTAGGCGTGGGCGCCGGGCTCACTTTTGATTCTCGCAGGGGAGCCGACCCGAAAGGTCGTTGGGCGTGAGAACAGAGCTCACTTATAACTCGCACTGAGGCGAGAGTCTGGGACAACCGACCTAAAAGGTCGTTGGGCGTGGGTACAGGGCTCACTTTTAATTCTCGCATGGGAGCCGACCTGAAAGGTCGTTGGTCGTGAGAACAGGACTTACTTATAACTCGCACTGAGGCGAGAGTCCGGGACAACCAACCTAAAGGTCGCTACGGGCACAGGCTCACTTTAATTTCGATGGGAGCCGACTCGAAGGTCGCTGGTCGAGAATGTGGCTCACTTATAACCCAGACCGAGGCGAGAGAGGGCCACCGACCCAAAGGTCGCTGGGCGGGCACAGGGCTCACTTTAATTTCGCATGGGAGCCGACCAACGCCGGCCTCCCCGCTAAGGGACGGGCTACGATACTCCATGTACAAATTTTTCTTTTTAAAACAGCGGAAGACTTAAAATAATTTTCTTAGTTTAATAAAAACTTTTCTTTTGTTTTTCTTTTCATCAAATCTGAACTACACTATCATGGCATCAATAACATGATATCAAAATCTGTAGAAACATAACATCAAGTCACACATACGATACTACAATTCATGATACCAAAGCATAGTTCTTTAAAAGTTTTTAAAGCAGGTTCTTATTTGGTTGCCTAGCCACTGCCACACACATCTCCTTGCCTCTCTTGCTGCTCCTTTAGCTCATCCAGCTTTTTCCTTTATCTGTGGTACAAGGAAAGTAAGCTATGAGCACTCATGGCTCAGTAAGTTCCTTTCCTACTCACTAAAACCGAAAATCATCACATAATCAAAGAATGTCTCAACATAACATGATCTCAACTAGTCATGGCATAACACATCATACTCTTTAAGCATATCATGCAACATAACAAAATCATAACTAGTCATGGCATATCATCTCTTAAAGCATACCATGAAACATAACATGATCATATCTAATCATGGCATATCATAGTATCATCATAAGGTGGCATGGCATATCAAGCTCTTAAAGCATAGCATGAAACATAACATAATCGTATCTAATCATGACATATCATAAATCATAGCATCATCACAACATGATCATAAGGTATATGCAATATGATTTTTAAAACATGTATCCGAAAAACATGTGTATGTCTCATGATCTTTAAAACCATTTCTTCTTACATATATACTTGAACATAATATCAACATAATCAGGGCCCCGGCTTGTACCACACATAGATAAATCACGTAGATAAGCGCGCTTCCTAAGTATATCCAAGGTAGCAAGTCTTGAATCGTACTAGGAACTAGGTCAGGATCACACAGCCATAGACCTAGGGGCGTACTAAGGAGCCCATCCCTTTATTTTTACTAGCCTGGATCACATAGCCAAAGGCCTAGGGGCTGATTAGGAGCCCACCCTTGGTACAAGCCTTACAAAGTAAAGTAGCATGTATAAAAATGCATCATTTAATCACTTAGCATATCATAGAAGTATGCATCACTTAGGCATACATCATATCATAAATAGTATGCATCACTTAGGCATACATCATGTCATAAAAAGTATGCATCACTTAGGCATACATCATGTCATAAAAAGTATGCATCACTTAGGCATACATCATGTCATAAAAAGTATTCATCACTTAGGCATACATCATGTCATAAAAGCATGCATATTTTCACCACATAGCATATCATGAGAGCATGCATATTTTAGGCACATAGCATATCATCAAAGCATGCATATTTCTATCCACATAGCATATCATGAAAACATGCATATTTTTAGCACATAGCATATCATCAAAGCATGCATATTTCTATCCACATAGCATATCATGAAAGCATGCATATTTTAAGCACATAGCATATCATCAAAGTATGCATATTTCTATCCACATAGCATATCATGAAAGCATGCATATTTTAAGCACATAGCATATCATCAAAGCATGCATATTTTGTATCCACATAGCATATCATGAAAGCATGCATATTTTAAGCACATAGCATATCATCAAAGCATGCATATTTCTATCCACATATCATATCATGGAAAGTATAAATCACAGGCATACATGTTTAAGCATAAGGGTGTATCATGTGATTATACTATCATAAGAAACATGGTAACATAGTTAGCTTGGGTTCTAAGCTTCCTAATCCCTTGGGTTCTTATCATGGCCGAACCCCCCTTAGATCTCAATTTAGGTAAAAACAACCTCCAAGCATGTGGAACCTAAATTATCATCACATCAATTTCATAGGAAGCATTATAAGCATGATTAACTTGGTTTCTAAGTTCTCCAAGTCCCTAAACTTCATGTGGCCGAACCCTATCAGGTGTGAAACAAGGTCCCAAATGTCATGAAAGCATGGAAACCTTAAACCATATTTATAGCATTTTTTTCCAAGTAACATAGTAAGCCTATTTGAGCTAGTTCCTAAGTTCTTCAAGCCCTTAACATATGTCATGGCCGAAATTTAACAAGTATTCATTAGGGCTAAAAGCAAGCATACAAGCATGTGAACTTGAACTAACATCATGTATAAATTCATAATAAGGCATCATACAATGGGTATGGCCGAAACTTACCCTAGCCTCATTTTAGGTCATTAAACAACATATAGCATGAGAATGTTGGCTTTCTACTTATCATATTTCATGTAGAGTGACATGAGCATATTTAATTTTTGTTCTAGGGTTTCTAGGGCATCTATCCCTTCATGGCCGAAACATACAATGGTCCATTTAGGTCATGGAAAAATTATACAAGCATGTGACTCAATCAACATATTATCATATTTCCATAAGAAGCATTTTTAACACAATTGGTTTCAATTCTAAGGCCTCTAGGTCATTTAAACCCTACTTGGCCGAGACTCATTAGTGGTTAAATTTGCTTCAAAGAGCCTAAAAGCATAGGAAGTCATACAAGTTTCATAGCATGTATAAAGACAAGCATAATAAACATACATGTGAATTGTGTCTTAGGCTTCCTAGGTTTCTTTCCTTTTTCTTTTATTTTTCCTCATGGCCGAAACCTACCAATCTCTAAACTAGGTTTTAAGTGGCCTAAAGCATGGAAAACCTAAGTGAGTTTCATGGAAAAAATTACTAAGAACATCATATACAAATTTGGTTTATAAACAAGCTAGGACCCTTGTGATCTTACATGTCATATATCATGTAACTAAATTCTCTATACCCTAATTAAGCATGAGAGCATTAAACAACTTTCATATCTTAATATCCCAGAGGTCTTGAGCATGTTAAAATTTTGTTTAAGCTTTTCTAAGCTATCCATCTTATCATGGCCGAAAATCTTAATGAAGAGTTCATGAATTTCTAGCAATATTCAACATGCAATTCTTCAAGAGAACTCTATATTCTATCATATAAACATGGTTACTTAAATTTAAAGGTCTTCCTAACCCTAAGCTCTTTTCTTGGCCGAAACATATGAGTGGATTTCTTTTGGTTCCAAGTAATCTTTCAAGCAAGAAAAACCAATAAAAGACCCTTAGTGATTCATGGAGGGAAACTTGTACTAGTTTGGTTAAACAATGATTTCCCTAACTTCTTTAAAATATTTTTGGACGAAATTCTAGGGTTAGGTACTCCTTTGACCAAGCATCATATAGGTATAAAAACATGAAGGAAAAACCTTCCTACATAGCATAGAAAAATATCATGAAATGAGGACTTGTTTAAACCTTCCTAGATTTGAAAACTCTTCTTTGGCCGAATTTTTTTCTTAAATTCTATTCTAGGTTTTCTAATCCTCATAAAATCCGAAAAGCACATAAAACACCTTGTACCACAGGTGAGGGGAAGCTTACATCATTTTCGCTTGTGGATCTAAGGTGTGGTGATGGAAGAAGTAGCCTCTTCTTCTAGTTCCCTTTCCTTGATTCCCTTGCTAAGTCCTCCTTGTATCTTAGGCTTTCATAGGAGAAAACCTTGGCTTGGGGCCGAAGATGGAGGAGAGGGGACTGAGGGTTCGGTGAGGGAGAGGAGAGAATGAGAAAAATGAGAGAAAATAGAATTTTCCCTTTACATATTCTCTTTTATGTTAAGGGGGAAGAGGTAGCAAAATCGGTTTTTGCTTTCCTTCTCCCTTAGCCTTTTTTTTCTATTTTCTTTTATTTATTTTATTTTCTAATTTATTCCCATCATTCATGATGAAACAAGGGGGAATGAATCCCCTTAATTCTCCATTTAAGGTCACGGCAAGAGAGGGAAAAGAAAGAGGAAAGGAGGAAGGCAACTTGCCTTTCTCTTGCTCTTTTCTTGCTTTCTCTTCCTAGATCTTTACTCCTATCTTTATCATGCATTCCCTTTCCTTGCTATCAATATCTTCTCTCTATCCCAATTGGTTTCTACTAATTAATTCTATAAATTATAGTATAAGAGGTTCAAGGTTCAATCATTGACCTCCTCTTCTTTTTATTTCATTTTATTTCTTTTTGCTTCAACTCACTTCTTATTATTTTTCTTAGGCAAAATTCATCATTCTCTTATTTATCTTAAAAGCTTAGTGGGTGTTACGTGACCCGAAAGGTCGTTGGGCGTGAGAACAGAGCTCACTTATAACTCGCACTGAGGTGAGAGTCTGGGACAACCGACCTAAAAGGTCGTTGGGCGTGGCACAGGGCTCACTTTTAATTCTCGCATGGGAGCCGACCTGAAAGGTCGTTGGTCGTGAGAACAGGGCTCACTTATAACTCGCACTGAGGCGAGAGTCTAGGGCTACTCCGGTCCGAGACCGGTGGCGACGGTGCTGGTCTGGGACCAGGTATGATACTCCAGTCCGAGACCGGTGGCGATGGTGCTGGTCTGAAACCAGTTGGACCCCAAACGGCAAAGGTATAGATGAATTGCTCTTTTCCGCTTTCATCCATCTTGCCTATGCCAACCTAATTGCTTTTGTCAATCTGGTCGTTATTGCTAGCCTTGGGCTTACTCATCCGCACCACTTTTCTCCCTGCAATCACATTATGTATGGTATAGGATTAGGAATAAAGAAGGGAGCACATAAACCTTACTCGACCCTTGGGCCATAGTGCCCTC